>NC_142138.1:21826500-22455000 GCF_024610735.1 Ursus americanus | reverse complement strand
GATGGACAACACAATATTGAAGGAGAAGAACAAAGCTGGAGGACAGACACTACCTGACTTTAAGACTTATTATAAAGCTATAGTAGTCAAGGCAGTGTGGTACTGGCAGAAGAATAGACACATGGATCAGCAGAACAGAATAGAGAACCCCAAAACAGATCCACATAATTATAGTCAACTGATCTTTGACAAAAGGGGAAAGGCAGTACAAAAGAGAAAAGGTAGTCTTTTCAACCAACGGTACTGAAACACCTGGTCACTTACATGCAAAAATAAAGAATCCAGACACAAACCTTATATCATTCACAAAAATTAACCCAAAATAGTCCATAGACTTCAATGTAAGATGCAAAACTACAAAACTCCTAGAAGTTAACATAGGAGAAAATCTAAATGATCTTAGAGTATGGCAATGACTTTGGAGATTTAACACCAAAGGCATGATAAACTTCTCCTCTGTGAAAGGCATTGTTAGGAGAATGAGAAGATAAGTCACAGACTGGAGAAAATATTTGCAAAAGATATATCTGTTAAAGGGCGCATCCAAAACATACAAATATTTCTTAAAACTCAATAATAAAAAACAACATGATCAAAAAATGGGCAAAAAAAAAAAAAAGAATGAAACCTGACCACTCTCTCACACCATACACAAAGATAAACTCCAAATGGATGAAAGACCTTGATGTGAGACAGGAATCCATCAAAATCCAAGAGGAGAACATAGGCAGCAACCTCTACGACATCGGCCAAAACAAACTTTTTCATGACACATCTCCAAAGGCAAGAGAAACAAAAGATAAAATGAACTTGTGGGACTTCATCAAGATAAAAAGCTTCTGCACAGCCAAGGAAACAGTCAAAAAAACTAAGAGGCAGCCCACGGAATGGGAGAAGATATTTGCAAATGACACTGCAGATGAAAGACTGGTATCCAAGATCTACAAAGAACTTCTCAAACTCAATACACGAGAAACAAATAAATCATAAAATGGGCAGAAGATATGAACAGACACTTTTCCAATGATGACATACAAATGGCTAACAGACACATGAAAAAATGTTCAAAATTATTAGCCATCAGGGAAATTCAAATCAAAACCACACTAAGATACCACCTTACGCCAGTTAGAGTGGCAAAAATTGACAAGGCAAGAAACAACAATTGCTGGAGAGGATGTGGAGAAGGGGGATCCCTCCTACATTGTTGGTGGGAATGCAAGTTGGTACAGCCACTCTGGAAAACAGTGTGGAGGTCCCTTAAAAAGTTAAAAATTGAGCTACCTTCTGACCCAGCAACTACACTACTGGGTATTTACCCCAAAGATACAGATGTAGTGAAGAGAAGGGCCATATGCACCCCAATGTTCATAGCAGCATTGTCCATAATAGCCAAATCGTGGAAAGAACTGAGATGCCCTTCAACAGATGACTGGATTAAGAAGTTGTGGTCCATATATACAATGGAATATTACTCAGCTATCAGAAAGAATGAGTTCCCAACATTTGCTGCAACATGGACGGCACTGGAGGAGATAATGCTAAGTGAAAGAAGTCAAGCAGAGAACGACAATTATCATATGATTTCTCTCATTTATGGAACATAAGAACTAGGAAGATCGGTAGGGGAAGAAAGGGATAAAGAAAGGGGGGTAATCAGAAGGGGGAATGAAGTATGGGAGACTATGGGCTCTGAGAAACAAACTGAGGGCTTCAGAAGGGAGGGGGTGGGAGAATGGGATGGACTGGTGATGGGTAGTGAGGAGGGCACGTGTTGCATGGTGCACTGGGTGTTATACGCAACTAATGAAGCATCGAGCTTTACATCGGAAACCGGGGATGTACTGTATGGTGACTAACATAATATAATAAAAAAACATTTAAAAAAATAGGCAAAAGACCTTAACAGACACTTACCCCCCCAAAAAATACACATGACAAATGACCATAAAAAAGATGCTCAACATCATATATCATTAGGGAATTGTAAACTAAAACAACGAGATACCACTACACACCTATTAGAATGATGAAAGTCCAAAGCACTGACACCACCAACAGTGGCAAAGATACAGAACAAGAACTCTCATTCAATGCTTGTGGGATTGCACAATGAATGGTTCAGCCACTTTGGAAGACAGTTTGGCAGTTCCTTACAAAACTAAACATACTGTTACCATATGGTCTGTAATCACACTCCTTAGTATTTACCCAATGTGGTTGAATACTTACACACCCACAAAAACCTGAACACAAATGATTAGTGGTTTTATTGATAATTGCCAAAACCTGGAAGTAACCAAGATGTCCTTCAGTAGGTGAATGGATAAATAAATTGTGGCATATCCAGACAATGCAATATTATTCAACACTAAAAAGAAATAAAATTTCAAGCCATGAATGGATGTGGAGAAAATGTAAATGTGTATTACTAAATGAAAGAAGCCAGTCTAAAAAGGCTTTATATGATATGGTCCCAAATGTATGACATTCTGGAAAAGACAAAAATATGGAGACAATAAAAAGATCATTGGTTGCCAGGGACTTGAGGATTGGAAGGAATAAATAGGCAGAGTACATAAGATTTTTAGAGCAGTGAAACTATTCTCTATGATACTATAATGGTGAGTACATGTCATTGTACATTTGTCCAAACCCATAGAATATACACACCAGGAGTGAACCCTAATGTAAACTATGGAGTTTAGGTGATAATGATTTGTCATTGTGGTTCATCAATTATAACAAATATATCACTGGTGCAGGATGATGATTCAGTGGGAGGCTGTGCATATATCTGGGTTTGAGGGTAGAGGAACTCTCTATTTAAGTTCAATTTTTCTGTGAACCTTAAACTTCTCTAAAAAATAAGTCTATTAAAGAAAAAGCTATTAACATATACTTAAGGATTTAAAGGGAAATAAGAATATAATGAGGAAACAATGAAAGCTACACACAGAACCAAATGGAACTTCTAGAATTGAAAAATATAATACTTGAAAAGTTCACTGGATGGTCTTAATCGGAGTACTAAAAAGGGCAGAAGATCAGTGTCAGTGAGCTTAAAGACAAAGCAATAGGAACATTCCAAACTGAAGTACAGAGAGAAATAAGGCAAAAAAAAAAAAAAAAAGCCTCAATAACCTGTGTCACAAGGTCATGTGACTTAACATACATGAAATTGGGATTATAATGGTGGAAAAGAGAAGAGGAGAAGCAGAAAAATATTTGAAGAAAGGGTAGCTGAAAAATTTCCATATTTTAAAAAATCTTAAACCAAGTATAAGAAGCTCAATGAAACCTAAACAAGATAAACACAATGAAAACAACATTGAGGCACATCATAAGTAATACGTCAAAAAATCTTAAAAGTTGCCAGAGAAATGACATGACATTTGGGGAATAAAGCTAATAATGACGTTATTTCTCATCAGAAGCCAGAAGACAATGCAATGACGTTTTTACTGTGCTAAAAAATTCTACACCTAGAGAAAATACCCTTCAGAAATCAAAGTGAAATAAAAACATCTTCACACAAATAAAAGCTGAGAGAATTCATTGCCAGCAGACAAGTATTGCAAGAAATGTGAAAGGAAGTCCTTCAGAGTGATAAAAAATAATAACAGAAATTAGGATTTACACAAATGAATAGAGTGCTAGAATTGGAAAATGCGAGTGAAAGTAAGAGACATTTCTTACTATTTAAAATTTTTCCCTAAAGATAATCAAGTTGTCAAAATGGTCACAAATTTTACTTGGCAAAGCAAAGGACCTAGAATAACCAAGTCAATTTTGAAACAGAAGAATAAAGTTAAAGGACTTACGCTACCTGATCAGAAGCGATTTGATGTAAAGCTACAGTAACGTAGGAAGTGTGGTATTTGTCTAAGAGTAGTGATTTGGATGGCTGAGATAGAACAGTGAGAACAGTGAGTGGGTCCAGAAATAAACACAGACAAATATGCTAAAGTGAATTAATTTAGAAAGACTGTTCTTCTCATAAATGGTGCTGAAACAATTGGATATCCATATGGGGGAAAAATGAACCTCAACCCCCATGTCATATCATACATATAAATTAACTTAGTATGGGCCACAGATTTAAATATAAAAATTAAAACTATAAAGTTGTAGAAGAATCCAAAAAAGAAAATGTTTGTGATCTTAGCATAAAAAAGATGATTTAATACACAAAATTCCTAAGACATGAAAGAAAAAAATTTATAAGACTTTCTCATTAGTTAAAATGTCTGCTCGTTGAATAACACTGTTAAGGGGAAAAAATGCAAGCAACAGTCTAGAAGAATATGTTTACAATATACATCTGTCCAAAGATGTAAATAAGGAATATATAAAGGACACATATAGCCTATAAAAATACAGACAGTCTAATAAAAAATAGGCAAAAGATTTGAACAGAGACTTCTCTAAAAATATACATGAATGATTAATAGACACCTTAAAAGGTACTAAACATAATTCGTCGTCAAGGAAATGCAAGTTGAAACCATAACAAAATGCCACTATACACTAGTTGGAATGGCTAAAATTAAAAAGACTGACAACACCAAGTAGAATATGGAGTAACTGGGTTTTTTTTATATATTGCTGTGGGAGTATAAAATTGTACAACCATGTTGGAAGCCGCTGGGAAGTTTCTTAAAATGTTAAGTATAGATCCACCCAATGATCCAATAATCCTGTCCCTGGATATTCACCCAAGGAAAGAAAACATATGTCTTCAAAAAACACTTATGTAAGAATGCTCATAGCAACTTTATTCATAATAGACCCAAACTGGAAACAGCCCAGATGTCCATCAACAGGTCAATGCATGAATAAATGATGGAGCACAACTCACCAATAAAAATGAATAAACCTACTTACATACATTATAACCTTGATGGATCTCGAAAACATTGTTGAGTGAAAGAAGCCAGACACAAAGGAATACATGCCAACAAACGCGTTTATGTGATACGCTATCACAAGCAAAACTAATCTGAGGTGACAGAAATCAAACCCGTGCTTGGCTGTGGGGGGTTGAGCTTAACTGGAAAGTAGCATGAGGAAACTTTTTTGGTTGATGGATATGTTCTCTATCTTGACTGGTGTGTTGGTTACATTGGTGTACAACCTTCCTTCCTTCCTTCCTTCCTTCCTTCCTTCCTTCCTTCCTTCCTTCCTTCCTCCCTCCCTCCCTCCCTCCCTCCCTCTCTCCCTTCCTTCCTTCCTTCCTTCCTTCCTTCCTTCCTTCCTTCCTTCCTTCCTTCCTTCCTTCCTTCCTTCCTTCTCTTTCTTCTTGGCTGATATTGGACCAAAATGTGGTTTTCACTAAATGAAGTTGAAATGTCAGAACTGCTTTGGGACACTATAGAGCAAGGTATCCAAAGGCTTAGGGACCCATGGCATTGGCTAGTTGATCATCATGTCCCTAGAAGAGAAATAGGTAGGTGCTGTATTGATTTGCAAGGGCTGCCATAACAAAATACCACAAACTGTGTGGCTTAAACAACAGAAATTTACTTTCTCATAATTCTGGAGGCTAGAAGCCCACGATCGAGGTGTGAGCAGAGTTGGTTTCCTCTGAGGCCTCTCTTCTTGGCTTGAAGATGGCTACCCTCTTGGAGTCTCTTTACATATTTTTAACTTAATCACTTCTTTAAAGCCTTTGTCTCCAAATCCTACATTCTGAGGTACTGGGGATTAGGGCTTCAATATATGAATCTTGGGGAGACACATTTCAGCCCATAAAAGGCAGTCTTCTCCTAAATTCTTATATGATCTGTATAAGCAGAAGAGTCAGGTGAGCAGAAGTCTAACTTGAAATACCAAAGCAAAGTCATAGCCCTTTAAGCAATTTCTATGTTTGAGTCAGTTTGCAGACCCAGAATTCCTTGAATAAAAGGGAGATATCCCACTACACTGTCGAATATATATATTGTTAATATTTCTTTCAGCTTTCCCCATAGGGACCTATAGACTTTAACCAGGGTGATATGCATTGGGGAAAAGGAAACAACCAGGAATTTCAGGGATTACCAGACACTAGCTCTGAAAGGACACTAACTTCAGAAGACCCAAAACATCACTGTGGTGATTAGCCAGATAAGGACTTATAGAGGTCAGATAATCAATGGAATTTTAGCTCAGGTCCATCTCCTAGTGGGTCACTGAACCCATCCTATAGTTATTTGCCCTGTTTCAGAATGTATACTTGGAATAGAAATATTTAACAACTGGCAGAGTCCCCATGTTTTATCCTTGACCTGTGGAGTGAGGGCTCTTACAGTAGGAAATAGCTAAGTAGAAGTCACTAGGGCTGCCTCTACCTACGGAAATAGTAAACCAAAGCAACACCACATTTCTGGAGGGACTGTAGAGATTAATGGTACCATCAAGGACTTGAAAGATACAAGTCAATGCAAGAGTATTGACTCCCATCCCATCCCCCATTCAACTCATCTATTTGGCCTGCATAGAAAACACAGGATCTTGGGAAATAACAGTGGATTATTGTAAACTTAACCAGGTGATGACTCCAATTGCAGTTGCTGTTCCAGATGTTGTTTCATTGCCAAAGCAAATTAACACATCCCCTGGTACTTGGTATGTAGCAACTGACACAGAAAATGCTTCTTTCTGCCCCCTGCTCCCCCAGGACCAACATAAAACCCACTAGAGGCCGTTTGCTTTCAGCTGGCCATGCCAGCAATACACCTTCACTGTCCTACCTCAGAGTTCTATCAGCTCCTCAGCTTAATATCACACTGGCTCATTACATTGATGGTATTATGCTGTTTGGACCTGGTGAACAAGAAGTAGACTTATTGGTAAGATTTGCATGCCAGAGGGTGAGAAATCTGATAAAATGTTTTAGGGGGTTTCTACCTCAGTGAAACTTCAAGGGTCTGGTGGCATGGGGTATGTTAAGATAGACCTACCAACATGAAGGATAAGTTGTTTCATCTGGCCCCTCTTAGAACCAAAAAAAAAAAAAAAAAAAAGGTACAATGCCTAATAGACTTCTTTGTTCTTTGGAGGCAGCATATTCCTCATTTGGACATGTTACTCTGGCTCATTTACTGGGTGACCTGAAAAGGTGCTAGCTTTGAACAACAGAGGATTCTACTACAGGTCCAGGCAGTCACTCGGAACGCCCTGTCACTTGGGCCGTATGTTTCAGCAGATTCAATGGTGCTTGAAGTGTCTCATAGACAGAGATGCTGTTTGGAGCCCTGCAGGTATAGAGGACAATAATCTCTTTTTGTGATTTAATTTTAGAACCAGAACCTGCAGGACCTGAAGACTTTCTAGAAGGTGAAAAACTTGAACAAGAGACAGAGGAAGAGGTTAAGAAGGAAGAGGAAGAAGAAATAGAAATAGGTACAGAAGAGTCAACAATACCAGCCAATTTGGAACGACTTTGGTCCTTTTCCTGTGACTTAACCAAAGGTCTTAATGTGAGCAGCCTTGCCTGGAATAAAACAAATCCTGTAAGTTATTGAACACTTTAACAATTCTATCTTTAGCATTTAAAGGTCACTGTCAAGTACTAATGAAGATTTTTTTCCCCCTCAGATTTTAGGCAAGGGATTTTAATTAACATAAACCAGAGTTTTAACATCTCTTTACAACAAGTTCATGTTTCAAAAAGTGGAAAATGAAAATAGTTATAAATTTTTCTTCTCCTTTAATATGAAAACATCATATTTTTATTTTAGGAGATGTACTTGGGACATGGTATTCTCTGAATCCATATCAGGTACTGAAAAGTAAACCAGAAGATAATATATAATTGATTTATTTTCAGATACATCAAACTCATGTACCCAAACTTATATTTTTCTTAAAATAATCATATTTAAAAGTATATACTTAATCTAGTGATTCTGAAAATGTGCAAAATAATTTTGAGATTTCTAAAATTAACTACTACTATCAATAATAGCAAATATTTAAACAGCACTTACTATGTCCCAGGTGCTATTGGAAGCACTTTGCTTGTTTTAACACAACAACTCTGAGTTAGGTACTATTTTCCCCAATATGTTGATGAGGACACTGAAGTACAAAAAGGATAAATAACTTGCCCAAAGTTACACATCTCTTAAATGCTCAAAGTTACACAACTAGTAAGTGAAACGGCTGGAATTCAGACCCATACATGTGACTCCAGGGTTCTTGCTCTTAACTGCACTGCCGCCAAAAATCATCTGGAGGCAAATTATATAAATCATCAAGTTAGGAATGGTATATTCGCTTTTTAAAAAGATGATTATAGGGGCAACTGGGTGGCTCAGTCGGTTAAGCGTCTGACTCTTGATTTTGGCTTAGGTCATGATCTCGGTGTTGTGAGATTGAGCCCCAAGTCTCTCTCTGTCCCTCCTCTCCTTCTCTTTAATAAAAAAAAAAGAGATGATTATAGAGTAACAAGACTTATTTTCTCCAGGGTTTATAAACTGCTTCTGAAAACATGATTCTCAATGAGGGATTCCAAAAACCTTTTATGTAATGACAATATCTTTGGAATAGATATTTAGTGTATTTTTAAGTGGTCAAAACTAATTTGTTTGTTTAAACTGCATTGTACTATGTATGTTTAAGAATTCGTCTTATTATTTTACTTCCACACCTTATAACCTGCTATGTGCAAATATGCTAGTTGTTATGATTATTAAAAAACAGAAGTTCTGTAATCATTTTTATAGAACCTATGTAACACATTAAGTTATGTACATTATTTTTTAATAACATAAAATACTTTTAGTATGGATTGGTGTTTATAAAATTATATTTGGGAAACATCTTGTAGATAAGTGAGCTTTAATAATCAATAACAACTGTGTAATAAAGACAGATAAATCATTTTTAGAAACTGAATATACTAGCATTTTAAAAATTAATATATTGCTATTGAGATTAAAGTTAAATAATTTTTAGTGAAGCTAAAAAATATGACAAGACAGCATCTATCATATTTTTTAATTCATTCTACAAATACTTATTGAACATGAACTCTGTGCCAGGAACTCTGATAAGGCACTAGAGTTACAGTAGTAATTTAGTCATACATAGACCCTGCCCATATAATGGTCTCTTTGTGCCTTAATATGGAAAGTAAATAGTGCTGTGGGAATATATAAGAGAGCCTCATGAATGCTTCACAGAGGAAGTGATGCCTACACTAAATCTAGAAGAGATTAATAGGAGCTTGTCCATGTCAGGGTAAAAGGAATAGTGATGAAAAGTGTTTAAGGCAGAGAAAATTATAGAGAGATGATGTTGGCTTAAAAGTAGGGTTGTGGGGGCGCCTGGGTGGCTCAGTCATTAAGCGTCTGCCTTCAGCTCAGGGCGTGATCCCGGTGTTCTGGGATCGAGCCCCACATCAGGCTCCTCCACTGGAAGCCTGCTTCTTCTTCTCCCACTCCCCCTGCTTGTGTTCCCTCTCTCGCTGGCTGTCTCTCTCTCTCTGTCAAATAAATAAATAAATAAATCTTAAAAAAAAAAAAAAGTAGGGTTGTGGCAAAAAAAAATAAATATATATTTTTGATAGTTATTCTGATTATGAAGAAGAGGCTGGGTTTGGTCAATCATTAAATTTTTGTCTATAAGCATTTCTTGAAGTGACCTGCTTTATTAATCAGTTTGGGGTTCCACAACAAAATGCCATAGACTGGCTGGGTTAAAAAACAGAAATTTTCTTGTAGTTCTGGAGGCCAGCAAGTTTAGGATCAAGGTGCTGGCTGATTTGGTTACTGGTGAAGACTGTCTTTCTGGCTTGCAGAAGACCACCTTCTTGCTGTGCTCCCACATGGTGTAGAGAGAGTGCTCTGGTGTCTCTTCCTCTTTTTATAAGGCCATCAGTCCTATTGGATTAAGATTATGACCCTTATGACCTCATTTAACCCTGGTTACCTCCTAAAAGCCCTATCTTCAAATATAATGATATTGGGGATTAGGACTGCAACACATGAATTTTAAGACAAGAGGCACAATTCAGTTCATGGCATCCTGTCTTTATATTTGAAATAGTTACATCATTCTCAAAAACCTATAAAACATTATATGTGGTAATATAATCTTGGAAGATTATCTCAATATATAAAAGAACTTTTTAGCAATTGGTTCTTTTTAGATATTCATTAGTCTGAAAATATGATGGTTATTATTTTGCTTTGGAAGATGGAGGTGTAAAGTAAAAATAGATGGTAGACTGGTATTTTTTTCTCAATAGAAATGTCTTATTGCTATTTTTAACATAGTTCATTAATATGCATCTTTATATATTTTCCAATATTTTTATGCCATCTTCTCTTATTTTAAACATTTTGCTGGTTTTCAGGACCTTTTGGCTGTTGGCTATGGGCACTTTGGATTTAAAGAGCAAAAAAGAGGATTGGCTTGCTGCTGGTCAATAAAGAATCCTATGGTAACCAAATAGGAATAAACCCATTTTCAGTCAAATAAATGTCAACATAATTCCCATAAAGTACATAGTTGTATGTGATAATTAAAGTCAAAAAAGTGGCCCAGGAAGACTTTATTTTCTTTGGTTTAAATCTGTGAGAATTAAAATTTGTTTTTGTTTATGTAGGGTAAATTCATTTAATAAATATTTATTATTGCTGTTAGATCTGATGATCCAGAATTGAACCACTATTTTTTTAATCAAAATGAAGAATAAATTTGCAAGTGAAAATCCTTTGAAAGTTATGTTTCATTTAATACTAGGTTGTTTCATATTGTACGAATAAATCATCACCTCATAAGATAGATTTCTGCTATCCTGAATACATGAAATAGATTAAGATGACCATGTTATTAGCATGAGTTTTTCAAGAATAATAAGACTCAATCATGTTTTTTGTCAAACAGTTGTAGTCAATATGTTACTTTGCAGCTTTACATTAGTTTTAATTAACAACTAAAATGTGAAGTAGAAAATTTAGAGAACGATCAGAGGGGGAAAAAAAAGAAAGATTAGAGCTTTTATAAATAGCCCCAGTCTATTAGGAAGCTGGGTTTATTTAGAGTAAAAGAAAGGAAGGAAGAAGCAATTTTAAACATGTGGAAGGATTGAAATAAGATCCATCATCAGTAAGTTGTCTTCTTTTCCACATAGATTGTTAGAAGCAGGAGAGGATTTCGATTAGACTTTAAACAAAACAAAACAGTAAAACTCTTCACAGAATTGTAGAAAAGACTACCTTAGAGAGTTTTTTGGAGCTTCTTCTATCCACTGTTTAGAAATGTCTAGATAATCCAAGCATCCGAAACAGATACTGGAAGATAGGAACATTGCTAGATAATTTGTTTGGAGCCCAATATTTTTTTTAAATAATTTTTATTTTGTTATATTAGTCACCATACAGTACATCCCCAGTTTTTTGATGCAATGTTCCATGATTCATTATTTGCATGTAACAGCCAGGCACCATGCAATATGTGCCCTCCTTGGTACCCATCACCAGCCTATCCCAATCCCCCACGTCCCTCCCCTCTGAAGCCCTCAGCATTATTTTTCCTTAAAGAAGGTGATCTACAATGATCATACAAATCCTGCTGAAAGATGATCAAAATACAATAACTATTGGAGAAGGCCATGCTGTATTTCTTAACATTATTGAGCTCTGACGATTCACCAAAGTAAAGGAAATGACTAATTGACGTTTTGTTCTCCTGTCTACTGGAAGTTAGGAGGAGAGGAATAACCAAATGTAGACTAGCTCTTCTTACATGTCCCCTGCCACCAGCCAGTCCACCATTCAGCCATCATTATACTCTATCTTTTATGGCCCGCAAAACCAAGTTTAAAATGTAATATAATTTTTTAATTCAGTGGCCAGAACGCATTTATCAGAGTCCATATGGAGTTACTGCTGTGGATTTCTCAATTGGAGCACCTAATCTTTTAGCAGTTGGCTATCACAACGGCACCATCGCCATTTATAATGTGCAGAGCAACAGTAATGTTCCAGTTCTGGATAGTAGGTGAGAATCCAAGAATTAGGTAAACATATAACATGTGCTTTTTTAAGGAGAAGTAAACATTTTCTCTAATGTTTTTTAATTTTGAATGAATGTTTATGTTGTTGAGAGTGATACCATTATTTTTCAAACATTTAATAATTCCTCATATTATCTCTCTAGCTGGAATGCTCTATCCTAAAATCTGCATGTTCTCTGCCCACCTCACCAACTTTCCTTGACAGTTTATGCTTATTCTTTTAAAAAGATTTTTAAAAGTTTCTCCAGCTTTATTGAGGTATAATTGACAAATAAAAATTGTATACATTTAGGTCATACAATGTGATTTTTTAAAGCACAGTGTAATTATTTAATATACGTATACATTGTGGAATGTTTACTACAATCAAATTGATTAATATATCCATCACCTCACATAGTTACCTTTTGTGTGTGTGTGGTTAGAACACTTAAGATCTACTCTCTTAATAAATTTCAAGTATATAGTACAGTATTAGTAACTATGATCATCATACTCTATATTAGATGTCTAGGACTTATTCATCTTGCAACTGGAAGTTTGTACCCTTTATTGCTTTGGTGTCACCCCCTCCATGTAACCTTCCCATTCCATTCTTTTGTGCATTTGTATTAGTTATCATAACACTTATTATAATGTATATATATTATTTACATATATATCTTCCTGAAGAGCTGTAAGCAACTTGAAGTCAAGGATTAAGTCTTACCTTTGTATCCTTGGCCTGTCACATAATATCAGGCATGTAATAGAATTGTAGTAAGAGTTTAATTAAGAGTAAATGAATGAATGAGTGATATGGAGAAAATTAAAAAGTTAAAAGTGAAAGATATTGAATATGTTAGGTTTTTGTAATAGATCAGATACCAGTGGGGCAAAAATGAAGTAATATATTTATATTAGTGTTTGAATAAACTTAGCTAGAGCTGCAAAAAGACATAGAGCAGGGTCCTTAAGCTTAAATTTGAAATTATTTGCATAGTTTTGTAAGCATGGGCCTTTGTGCTCGTTTTTGGGAAGAGGGTCTATAACTTTTACCAAATAACCAAAGCTATATGATTTTTAAAAGATTCAGAACTATTGCTTTGGAAGGTTTGCATAAAAAAATCAAGGGCATCAGTACGAAGAAGAGAGCAACCCATTATTCTGATAGGAAAACAGTCAGTAATCTGAGAAGCGATTTGAATTCTTCAGAAAAATGTTAAATCTTGGCCATAGAGAGAATCAAGCCAATGGGCAAACCTGAAACTTAGAAAGAAAGGTGAGGTAATTGTTTATTTAAACAAGACATATAATTTATTCATTTAAGCTATGAAAAAAAATCCTTATAAAGGTGAAGATACTTACACTCAGTGTGTCCAAAATAAATTTACATAACTTATCTAGGAGAAAGTAAAAGAATAGAGTAAGGAAAATATATTCTGAAGAGAAAGAAAATATTTTCTTTTGTATTTCTGTTATGGCAGTTAATATAATTAAAGGCAGTAAAATTTTCCTTTTGTAAGAAATGAGAAAAACAAAAAATACTACATGGCAAAATGATTATTTTCCCCATTTTTTGCAATACTTAAAGTAAAAGTCCAATTTTGAACAATAAAGGCATCATTCTATAAGTAGGTCACAGTGCTCCAGGGAACTGCCCTTATGACTTAGACTCATGTCCTTTTAAAAATTATGACAATGATTCTATATTTAGTGCTTTTCCCCATTTTAGTGAATCACCTCTAAAACATTTGGGACCTGTATGGCAACTACAATGGATAGAACAAGATCGAGGGACAACAGGTGATGACAAAAGAGAAATACTCGTTTCTATATCAGCAGATGGAAGAATCTCCAAATGGGTTATACGGAAAGGACTAGACTGTCATGGTAAAAAGAATGTATACATATATATGTATATATCTATCAATCAAATTATCTTTCTCTTGTAATGTGCTGCCTTAAAATGTCTAGTGAGCCATTTGTCAGAGGTGACCAATTTTGGTTTGTCTACATAAGAAAAAAGCTGGGCTTGGTCATTGTTTTTCTAAGCATCTTGTTCTGGTATTTGCTAATTTTAAACCTAATCACTTGCAAAAGATGGCAGAAATCATACTATTCTTTGTAGAAGGGACACATATTATATATACAATACTTTTTCATGTGGTAAGTAAGATACATGTTTTTTTTTTCTTTATATAAAGATTTGATGCGTTTGAGGCGAACTACTGCTAGCAGCAGCAAAAAGGGAGGGGAAAAGGAAAAAAAAGGTGAGGCTCTGATATCTCGACAGGCTCCTGGAATGTGTTTTGCTTTTCATCCTAAGGTAAATTATCTCAATCCCTTATTTGCTATTGCATATAACAACTTCCGGTAATTGAAGTGTATTAAGATATAAAGCAAGACAAAGTTTTAGCATGTTAATAAATATTGTGACTTGTAAGTAAAAAGAAAACAAATGTAGACATAACTGCAAGCCAAGGTAGAGTGACACCTTCTAGTTTGCTATACCATGTCTTCATCTGCTTTCTAGAGGAAAGGTCTCTGTTTCTGAGGAACCGTGGAAGGATTCTCTTTACAACTTCATGTTTAACTTGAGAGCCCCTCTTTGCTCCTCTTGGGTGTTCTGCTACTTTATCTTATTGATAGAAACCAAATCTACTACACAGTTCTCTATGTCAATGTGAGTGGTAACTCTCATGATTCTTAGGATCAAGAAGACCAGTTAAATTCATGCTTATCAAGACCAGAATCAAATCAAAGCACAGTTAATGAAGTTCTACTTTTCTCATTCTTTTTATCTGGAAGTCTCTGGAATCAGAAATTCAGCAACTATGACAGACATCAAGGAAATATATCCTATATGTTTTCTGTTATATGTAATATGGTCATCTCTTTAATGACACCATCATCCACCTAATTATCCAAACCAAAACTTGAGCTCCTCCTCTATTCTACCCTATCATCCAAATAATACTTAAGTCTTATTGTCCTACTCCTTTCAGTCCAAGCCTACTCACTGCTACTGTAGTTCAAGCCATTATTATATTTCGCTTTTACCACTGTAGTTGTATTCTTAATTGCTTTCATTCTCAAATTCTTGTAATTCACATTTCACTTTGACTCTAGAACTTCTAGAGTTCTCGATGTTGGCAGAGAGGGGCATAATTCACCACTAGGGTACATTTCACAATGACTTGAGATATTTTAGGTTGTTTCAGCTCTAAGAGGTGGGACATGGGAAGGAGTGCTATTGGCATCTAGTGGGCAGAGGCCAGGGGTGTTCTAAATATCCCATGATGTGTAAGACAACTACTGTCTCCCTCTGCACAGAAGAAGGAGAAATAAAAAGGGAAGGGGAAGGGGAAGAAGAATGGGAAGAAGAAAGGAAGGAGGAGGAAGAAGAAAAAGGAGAGGGATAATAATAATAATTTCATATTATTATTATTATTATTATTATTATTATTATTATTATTTTCTGGCCCAAAATATCAATGGAGTTGAATTGAGAAATCCTATTCTGGTGTCTGGTGTCCTAGAAATGTCCTTAGTGTAAAGAATTTGAAATGATCATGTAGTTTGTAAATAAAGGGTTTTATTTTTTCTTTTCTTATCTGGTTAACTTTTATTTCTTTTTCTTTCCTGATTATACTGGCTTGAACTTCCAGTGCAGTGATGAATAGAAGTGGTGAAAACAAACATCCCTCTCTTGTTTCTGAGCTTTGGAAGAAAGCATTCAGTCTTTTTACTATTAAGTATGATGTAAACTGTGACTTTTTTTGTAGATGCCATCAGTCACATTGAGGAGATCCCGTTACATTACCATTTTTAAGACTTTTATCAGGGATGGATGTTAGGTTTCTGTCAAATACTTTTTCTACATCTATGGAGTTGATTATATAGTTTTTCTTTCTAAGTTTGTTGATATGATGAATTACATTAATTTTTAAAAATTTTTGTTTCTGAAATAAATCCCATTTGATCATACTTTATATACTTTATACTTTTAATCTACTATTGGATATGATATGCTAAAATTTTGTTTAAGATTTTTCATCTTTGTTTCTAAAGGATATTTATCCATAGTTTTCTTTTCTGATAATGTCTTTGTCTGGTTTTGGTTTTAGGATAATCCTGTAGAATGAGTTGAAAAGTATTATCTTTTTACTTTTTTGAAAGAATTTGCATACAATTAGCATTATTTCTTCATTACATGTTTGATGGAATTAATAAACCATCTGGGCCTGGAGTTTTCTTTTGGGAAGATTTTTAACTTTTAACTAGAAATTCAAATTTTTAATAGATATAGGGTTATTATTATATTATTATCCATTTCTTCTTGAGTGAACTTTGGTAATTTGTGTCTTTCAAGGAATTTATTTCATCTAAGTTATTAAATTTAGCAGCATAGTAATATTTCCTTAGTATCCTTTAATAGTTATAAAATATGTAATGATGTCACCTCCACCTTTGTGTCTTCTCTCTTCTTTAGTCTGGCCAGAAATTTATCAATGTTACTGATCTCAAAGAACCAGCTTTTGATTTCTCTATATTTTACTATTGTTTTTCTGTTTTCTGTATAATTGATTTCCAATTTGATCTCTATTTTCTTTCTTCTACTTTGGCTTTATTTGCTCTTCTTTTTCTGGCTTCTTAAAGTGGAAGCTGGGATCATTGATTTGTGACTTTTCTTCTTTTATGATGGAGACATTTGTGCTATAATTTTTCTCTAAGTACTGCTTTGGCAGCATCCCACAAACTCCAACATGTTGTATTTTCATTTTCATTCTATTCAGAATACTTTCTAATTTCTCCTTTGATTTCTTTTTTGATGGGTGGATTATTGAGAAGCATGCTATTTGGTTTTTAAACATTTGGCTCTTTTCTAAGGAGCTTTCTGTTAATTATTTCTAATTCAATTCCATCATGATCCGAGAAAGAACTTTTTATAGTGAATCCTTTTGAATTTATTGAGATTTGTTTTAAAGCCCAGAATGTGATATTTACATGTAAATTTCGCTGTGTACTTCAGAAAAATATATATTCTGCTGCTATTGGGTGGAGTGTTCTATGAATGACAATCAGGTTAGTGTTGAAATTGTTGTTCAAGTTGACTATATCCTTGCTGATTTTCTGCCTATTTCTTCCATCAACTATTAAGAGAGAGGTACTGAAATCCCTGGCCATAATTGTGGATTTGTCTATTTTTTCTTTAGAATTCTATCAGTTTTTCTTTATGTAGCTTGAAGCTTTGTTTTAGGTATACATATGTGTAGGATTGTTATGTTCTCTTGATTAAGCAACTCTCTTATCATTCTAAAGTGGCCTTGTTTATCATTGTAATATTATTTACTCTGGAATCAACTTAGTCTGATATTAATGTAGCTACCCAGCTTTCTTTTAACTAGTGTTAGCATGGTTTATCTTTTTTTTTAAATTAAGTTTTTGTTTCAATTCCAGTTAATGTACAGTGTAATATTAGTTTCAGGTGGTTCAACACTTACATGCAACACCTGGTGCTCAGCACAACTAGTGCCCTCCTTAATACCCATCATCTGTTTAACCCATCCTCCTACCCATCTCCCCCTCTGGTAACCATCAGTTTGTTCTCTATAGTTAAGAGTCTATTTCTTGGTTTTCCTCTCATTCCCCCCCAGTACCCACCCCCACCATGTTTGTTTGTTTTGTTTCTTAAATCATTTTCCATCCTTTCACATTTAACCTATATATGTCTCTATATTTAAAGTACATTTCTTGTTGGTCACATATGGTTGGGTCTTGCTTTTTTAAATCTAATCTCGCAATGTCTGCCTTTTAATTGTGATATTTAAACCATGTACATTTAGTTTGATTTTGATATGGTTTGGTTTGTGTCTACCATTTTGCTTCACCAGTTTATTGGTGGTGGTAGAGGATGGTGGTAGAACATGTCTGGCCTCCTTTACTGGAGGCAGGACTCCAGAACTTCTTGGAGGTTGGGCTGAGCCCTCTGTTGCAGTGGCATCACAGTTCAACTTAAATCTCTGCCCATTTCTGTTCCTTTCAAATAGATTGTTCCTGAGAGAACTCCCCAATAAATCTCTTGAATGGAAATCTCAGATTTTATAGACTGACAAAAACAACTCTAGACAGTAACCTTGATCTCTAATAGAGAAAGATAACCTACTTATAAATGGTGTTAGGATAATCATTATCCACATAAAAATGGAATTAGATACCTATCCCATCATATACAAAAAACTTCTAGAAGAAGATGTAGGAAAACATTTCTATTACCTCAAAGTAGGAAAAATTTCTTAAAGCAAAAAAAAATGCTAGTATATAAAAAAGTTATAAGACCAGCTACATTAAAAGGAGAACTTCTGTTTGTCAAAAAACATTAAAGAAAGTAAAAAGGTAAGCCATACACTTGGAGAAGATATTTGCAACATATATAATAGACAAAGTATATGTAATAGAATATTTAAATAACTTTTATATAAATGAATATAAAAAATATTATGAGTAAAATTGTTAAGAGCCATGAACAGAAGAGGAAATACAAATGGCCAGTAAGCATAAAAATGTGCTCAACCTTGTTAATATTCATAAAAATGGGACCTAAAACCATTAGGTAGAATTTTATACCTCATACAATGGCAAAATTTAAGATCTCTAATGTAACCCAACTCTTGATGAGAATGTGGATCAAAGGGAACTTCTATACACTGCTGAATATAAATTGGTAATACTAGTTTGGAAAAAAAATTGTACTTTATTGTGTTATTTAAAACTACTTATATTCCATGATCTAGTAGTTGCATTCTTAAGTACTGGTACATGCTAGAGCAGTGTGTCTCAAATTTTAATGTGCCTACAAACTACTTGGGAATCTTGTTAAAATGAAGATTCTGATTCAGTAGGTAGGGGTAGGACCTGAGATTTTGCATCTCTAAAATGCTCCCGGGTGATACTGACTATATAGCCAGGACATAGAACCTGACTCTCAGACCTTTTGACTATGACTTCACAGTAGGAAATACACTTAAAATCTCTATTTAGTACATACATTCAGTGTTAAAAATGCTTGAGACTCCATTTAGTTCAATCTTTCATTCCAAGCAAGAATCATTTCTTCAGCATTATATATCTAAGTAGTTATTGTTAAATTGTTCTTCTCTTTGACTAGTTCTAATGAAAGAACACTTACTATTTTCCTAGATCGCTAGTTCCATTCTTAGGTAACTCTAAATATTAGAAATTTTCTTCTTTATTTTAAGCCAGTGCTTGTTCATTTAATTTCTAGACAGGATCTAAGTTCTTCCCTCTATTCCAGCAAAGAACAAATCTATATTTTCTTTGCACAGTAGTCCTTCAGGCAGTTCAATTATTATAAAATCATGATAGAAAGAAAAAGACAACAGAGAACCACGATCAAGATAGTATTTCTAGTTTTGGTTCTAGAGCTGATTTTAATAGATCTTGAGGGATCTGATTTTCTATTTAGCACATTTACTAATGTATCACAAGCCAATACATTTAATTTTTTTGTGTTGTAGGATACAAATATCTATTTGGCTGGCACTGAAGAAGGTCATATTCACAAATGTTCTTGTTCGTATAATGAACAATACCTAGATACCTACAGAGGACATAAGGTTAGTTTAATTTTAGTAGGGGTATAGAAAATTTATCTTCTAATATTTCTGAAAAAATAGTATTAAACACAGTACTTTTAACACGCAGTAAATTTACAACTTCAGAGTTAACATTACCAACTTGAATCAAGTGCTTTCTTGTATGGAAACCATCAATAACATGTGGGGCATCTTATTTGGCTTCTAGATTTTTTTTTTTTTTTTTGAGAAAGAAAGAATGCACACATTGCAAGCTGGGGGAGGGCAGGGAGGGGCAGAGGGAGACAGAGTGAGAGAATATTATGGAGCCCCACACAGGCCTCCATCTCACAGCCCTGAGATCATGACCTGACCTGAAATCAAGAGTTGGACACTTAAGTGACTGAGCCACCCAGGTGCCCCTGGCTTCTAGAGATTCTTGATTTTTTTCTTGCACATTGTGGAAGTTACAATTTTCAAAGTTTAAATAACTTTGCTTATGATAACATGCTGATCCCAAAGTAAAAATGTTTTTTCTGTACCTTTTGTGATTGTTTGATCTATGTTTTCTTCATTTTCTCCCTCATTTAAAAAAATAATCCTTATATTTTTAAAGTAAATAAGTAATGATATGTATTAATATTTAGTTAGTATTATAACAACTATATTTTTATGTTTCCATATGGCATAATTTAGGGAAGATTCTATTTATGACCTTACTCTCAGCTAAAATAATACACAATAATGCATGGTGCATAAATCTTATAGAAATCTTAGCATTTTTAGTTTGTTCATCAGGTTTAAAGTATAAGATGTTCAATATTATTTACCTATGTATTTTAATTTATGTTTCTAATTCTAGGGCCCAGTATATAAAATAGCATGGAATCCATTTTGTCATGACGTGTTCTTAAGCTGTTCTGCCGATTGGGGTGTTATTATATGGCAACAGGAGAACACCAATCCATTTCTGAGCTTTTATCCAACTACTTATGTTGTTTATGATGTTGCCTGGTCTCCAAAATCCTCCTGTGTATTTGCAGTTGCAAATGAGAGCAGAGTGGAGATTTGGGACCTTCACGTCAGCACGCAAGTGTTAATGTTTTCCTTGGTGGTATTTCTCGTAGAAGCAGTTCAAAGTAAATGATACCTGATAGTTTTGGTATTGATTAGAGAGAATTGTAGTCACTTTAAAACAAGTAATAGTTTACACTGTGAGAGTCCTTTATGAATAAAAGATATAGGCCAGGATGCTATATTCATTTTAATTTACTTATATGTGGTTTTAAAAATATTTAAATGAAAATAGGTTACCTTATTCATCTCAGACTTTTACAGGCTGATATAAGATATCAGAGCTACCTTGAGTTTCATTGCCTACTTTATAGAAGAATGCAGAGAGGCAGCTAATTGTTTTTAACTGAAGATTTTCTGCAATAAGATAAAGGGAATGAAATAATTATTTTTTTACAATATTTACTTATTCTCTTACCTTGTTTTAAAACATATTCAAATGGCCATGCATTTATTTTTATTTTTGTTTAAGATTATTTATTTATTTATTTGAGAGAGAGAGAAAGAGAGCACAAGCAGCGTGAAGGGCAGAGGGAGAAGCAGACGCCCCGCCGAGCAGGGAGCCCAATGCAGGACCTGATCCCAGGACTCCAGGATCATGACCTGAGCCAAATGCAGACGCTTAACTGACTGAGCCACCCAGGCTCCCAGGGCCATGCATTTCATTAAAATTTTTAATTTAAGGTGTTACACCAAAATTATTAGAATGTCCTCTAGACCCATCTTTCATTTTAAAACGGAAATTTATGTAGTACAGGAAAAAAGTATTTAATGATTTTGCTTCTTCAGTTGGAAAATACTGTAGATTTTTATGCTAGTTATTAGCAGAAGAATCAGGGAAATACATTCTTGTTTGAAACAAATGACAGAAAATTCAATGAGTTTATTCTTAATGGCAATTTTTTCCCCCTAGAAGTTAATAATTTAGTAACTCTAAAATTTTGTAATGGCTGATACTATAAAATGGTTTGAACCCCAAACCAAGGATTATATCACAAAACAATTTATATTTGAGTATGAGATAACTAATGTTTATAACTAATATTTATAACTAATATTTATATTTGAGTATGTGATAACTAATATATAAAATGATCACTTAACTCATCCCACTTCTGATTTTAATTTTTTTGATAAAACTATAGTTCTGAGGACATTTCTTCAGAAGTATACAAGTTACTGCTTCTGTTGTTTTGTAAGGCATCAGATGATGGCGAAAAGGAAAAGTTCTTGTTCGAACTATTCTTTTACCTTCCAGAGGTACATTTGGATTAAAATATCCTTCTATTAAAAGACATTTACTACTTGAGAAGTTGTATTAGTCAGGGTTCTCCAGTGAAACAGAAGCAATAAAAAGAGAGGAAGAGATTTCGTTTAAGGATCGGCTCACATGACTCATGAGGACTGGCAAGTGCCAAGCCCGCACTCCAGGCTGGCAGGCTAGGATTCCATCAGCAGTCCATGTTGCAGTCATGAGTCTGAAGGCAGTCTGCAGGCAGAGTTTTACTCCACTTCAGGGAACTCAGTCTTTTCTCTTAAGGTCTTCAACAAATTGAATAAGGTCTGCCTACATTATGGAGGGTAATCTGCTTTATTCAGATTCTCCTGATCTAAGTGGCAATCACATCTAAGCACAGCACCTTCACAGCAAAGTGTAGACTGGTGCTGACCAAACAACTGAGTATCCCAGCCTAGCCAAGTGAATACATAAAGTTAACCAGCACAGGAGTTTGAACTTACAAGTTCACATCTTAATTGTGAACTTCTTGAATTTATTTATTTGAAATTAGTTCACTGAAGAAATGAAAGTGTTGACTGAGTAAGGAGTTGGGAAGCAGTTATTTTGATTTTGGAAACTTACTTTAAAAGCTTATTTTGTTTTGTTCTTGTCACATGAAATCACAGAAAATATCCAACTTTTCTTGATCTGTACACAAAAAGAATGTATTAACAACTGAATTTACAAATAAAATATTTTATTACAGTTTGGATCCTCTCATTGTGAATGTTGCTAACCCTGGAATCAAGTTCACAACTGTTCTCTTTGCCAAACAAACAGATTGCCTTCTAGTGGGTGACAGCGACGGACAGGTTGCTGTGTACGAACTAAGAAATATGCCCACTGCTTTGGATTCTGGCCGGGTAAGATTCAAAAGTCAAAAGTTTACGTTATTTTATGTAATTTTATGTAATTTTGTATCATACGAGGAATTTACATGGAAATATCTTAAGTATAGTGCAACAGGAAGAACATAAGCCTCAAGAGTTGCTACCTACTAAGCATGGTATCTACTGGGCTTATGTTCTTTGAGCCTCATGTTTTTTCTCTGTAAAATGAAAACAATAATGTAGCATAATAATTATAAACGTTACACGGAATAACTTTAAGTTGTGCCTAGTGTACTGTGGGGATTTAATAATTGTTGAATATAGCTGAAGAAGTTTGAAGAAATATTCAAAGACTTTTACAAGAAATGATAATATTTTAGATATTATCCAATGTTCCCAAAATAGGCATTTGGTTTTTTTAGTTTCTGTAGCGTTATCCTATTGCCTTACTCTGATCTCAAATATGAAAACTTTGTTGTAAAACTTTGACGAGCAATCAGGTATTTTTTCAATTTTCTGTTCTTTAAGAATTTTATGTTATTTTTGTATCTTTTAAGGATTTATTTATTTATTTATTTATTTGAGAGAGAGAGTGCACACTCACACTCACGCAGGCTGGGGAGGGGCAGAGAGGGAAGGAGAGAGAACCTTAAGTAGACTCTGTGCTGAGCTTGGAGCCAGACCCAAGGCTTAATCTCACGACCCTGAGATCACGCACAAACTGAACTGAAACCAAGAGTTGGTCACTCAACCCAACTGTGTCACCCAGGTGCCCCTCAATTTTTTGTTTTTTTATGTTTAAGTTATTATTTTATGAAGTAATCTGGAAAATATTACCATGTGTGATAAACATGTTGAAATATTTAAATTATGCAAAAATCCATAAGAAAAATACACTAAGACTACGCTAGAAGAGTGGGTAATGGTCAAGAACAGTTCATTCACAAAAAATGACTAGTAAATATATTTTAAAATTAAACCTCATTGATAATTAAAGAAATAAAAATTTATTACATTAAAATAAAACGTAGTCACATTCTCATGTATGAAATTAGCAAAGCTTTTTTTAAAGAAGGAGAAGATTCCTTCCTTTTATTTAAAAATTTTTTTTTAAGATTTATTTATTTATTTTATAGAGAGAGCATGAGTGGGGGAAGGGCAGAGGGAGAGAATCTTCAGGTTGAGCATGGAGCCTGAGGAGGGACTTGATCTCATGACCCATGAGATCATGGCCAGAGGCAAAACCAAGAGTTGGATGCTCAATCAACTAAGCCACCCAGGCACCCCCAATTTTTTTATTTAATGGGACTTCTCAGTATTGGCAAACATTTGATAAGATAGGTTTTCTCTTATACAGAGGATGTTGGAATAATGTGGTATTACTTCTTTGGCAACAATTTGGCAATCTGAACCAAGACTGTCATGCTTCTGGAACTCTATTCTATAGAAATATTCATAAAGGCAATCAAAGCAATTAATTAGAGCATAATTTGTAATAGAATAAGAAAAGAAAAGAGAAGGAAAAAGAAAATAATCTAAATATCCAACCAGAGGGAAACGTGGCCAGGGAAGTCAGGTGTGTTGATTAGATTTGGGTCACATGTAGGAGGTAGAGTTTTACCCCAACCAGATAGACTGTAAATGTCAGATAGATGATAGATAGATAGATAGATAGATAGATAGATAGATAGATAGATAGATAGATGCTTGCTTAGGACTTTGTACTTGTCATTTCTCCTATCTAAAATCCAGTTTGTTCTCTCACTTCAGGTCTTTGCTCAAAACATCGGTCACATTCTTGATGAAATCTTCCTTGGCTACCTTATTTAAAATTGCACCTCTACACTTTCTGTTCAGGATTCCATATGCCAAGTTAAAAGAAACAGATTAGAAGAAGAAATTTCTGACATTATGAAAGACATAACATCCAGTATATATAAAGAACTATTAAACGATAAGAACAATTCAATGTTTTAAATGGGCAAATGTATAAAATCCTAATTCATAGGAAAGAAACTGGAAGATTAAATAAACTTAAACAACATTCATTCTCACTAGTAATGAAGAAATATATAATTGAAATTATGTAAGATATCAGTTCAAAATGATTGGATTTACAAAAACTAAAATATTAGCCAGTAGTAAGTATTAGCAAAGTTGTAGGGAATTAGGAACTTTTATGCAAGGGTCATGGGAATATGCATTAGCATAGCCTCTTTGGAGAGCGATTCAATAAAAGTGAAAATTCAAATGCCATATAAGCCAATGATACCATAGAGAATGTCCTGCACATGTGTATTAGGAGACATGTATAAGGTATTAATATGAGGTGTTTTTTCCTGTCTTTCTTTTTTCCTTCATCTTTAATATTTCTTTTGTACATGGAAATGTACAGTCTACTTTTGCTTAAAATGTTCGCAAATGAGGAATCATGGAACATTACATCAAAAACTAAGGACATACTGTATGGTGACTAACATAACATAATAAAAATTATTATAAAAAATTAAAAAATGTTCACATTCAAATATTTTATAAAATTTTTGAAAATCTTAGTCCATCTTAATATCTTACATTTAGATAATATATTTTATTATTCTATTTATAAGTCCAGCAAATAATATATACTTTTAATAAGCTTTTGAAACAAGTTTCTTTAAATCCTTTAATTTATAAATTTAATATAGATTTTTTAAGTACTTCAATTGTCTTATGTCCTTAAGACACTGAAGGAATTCTTATTGATTTAATAAATTTTAAATGTTGAATGTGATGAATCTTAAATGTTTCAATGCTTTTTACAAATTAATAATATTTCAATCTACAATCACAAGTCTAAATCAATTACCCAATTACACATTTAAACTAGAATCACAAATTTATTTGTGAGACAATCTAAAAATGGCAAATTCTCTAATAAATAATGAATATTTAAAATGCCAAATATATACAAGTTCCTTAATACAAAAAATATTAAAATTACCTGCTTGATTTGTTGCATATTTTCTATATACAATTATTCTTCTTCTCTGGGTAAAAATAGGTTTTCCCAATAAAGAAACAAATGAAGAATTACAAGTAGTTTTGGAGATTATTTTCTCAACTGGCTGACATGCATATTGACTGTGGACATTTAAGGAGATTTTCCTAACTACCTTAAAGTTTTTATTTAAATTCCAGTTAACATACAGAGTAATATTAGTTTCAGGTGTAGAATTTAGTGATTCAGCACTTCCATACATCACCCAGTGCTCATCACAAGTACCTGCCTTAATCCTCATCACCTATTTCATCCATCCCCCACCAACCTCCCCTCTAGTAACCATTGTTCTCTATATTTAAGAGTCTGTTTCTTGGCTTGCTTCTCTCTCTCTTTTTCCCCCATGCTCATTTGTTTTGTTTCTTAAATTTCACATATGAGTGAAATCATATGGTATTTTTCTTTCTTTGACTGACTTATTCAGCTTAGCATAATACTCTAGCTCCATCCATATCGTTGCAAATGGCAAGATTTCATTCTTTTTTATGCAAACTGGTGCAACTCTGGAAAACAGTATGGAGGTTCCTCCTCAAGTTAAAAAGAGAACTACCCCATGATCCAGCAATTACACTACTAGATTTTTACCCAAAGAATACAAAAACACTAATTCAAAGGAATACATGTGCCCCAATGTTTATAGCAGCATTATCTACAATAGCCAAATTATGGAAAAAGCCCAAATGTCCATCGACTGATGAATGGATAAAGAAGATGTGAGATGTGATGTGTATATATATATATATATATATATATATATATATATATATATATATCACATATATATTAGAATATATATATATATCACATATATATATTAGAATATATATGTGATATATATATATTAGAAAAATATATATAGAGAGATATATTAGAAAAATTTATATTTATATATTTATTATATATATTTATATATATTATATATAAATATATTATATATTTATATTTATATTAGAAAAATATATATATATATATTAGAAACATCTTTCATTTTGAGCAGTATGCTCTGGAAGCAGAAGGCTAAGCTGAGAGTCTGAACGTTATTGACAAATATGTGTGTGTGTATATGTGTGTTGTGTGTGTGTTAATGATTTCAGTGCTGTTGAGCAAAATTTCCTTGTAACAAATATATTCCATACATTAATAATAAATACAGTTTCCTAATACAAATACATTTTCATGCTTTTGGTCATTATATTTTAAAGGTTCAGGGTTATTTTTCTGGGAAATTCAACAAAAACCTATTAATCAGATTTCGTATTACTTACAGCCAAACACAAGCTTACCTGATATAACTCTTCCTGAAATTTTCAGAGAATTATAATCAAATAGTAATTTGAAGTCTCAAAGTAATTAATGTCAAACCATAATTTCCTATCAAGATATCTTATCAAGTAACATTGTGTCCTATAATTTCTCCATTAATTTTAACCAAGGGTAGATCAAAACTTTGGAAGGCTTATATTTTCATTTTATAGGAAAGATGTACCCCCAAAGTTATAGTAAAGCCTGCCTCTGGGAAGTGAAGGATGAGGGAAGACCAGGATTAAGGATGGGTACAAAGGGAACTTCAACAGGAGTACAGGTTTTACAAAGGCAAAGTACCAGATAACACATGCACGAGGTGTGCCAGAGCACATTGGTGGAAACCCATTGAGGTATATCAAGGACCATGATATGGGTATAGGACCATGACTCCCTCTTGTCTCTACATTGCCTGTCATCCTCTGTGGCCTTGCACTGCAGGGGAAGAACTTTGATCCTGGGGCTATGGATGTTTCAATTGTAAGCAAAATGATTTCTGAAGCTCTGGCACCTCCCTGATGTGTTCAAACACCAGAATATTTGTATGATATGACATAGTAGAACACTCCTGTCCTATCAGTTCTGGGTTTGTGGCTAGGGGTGACATCAGCCGGATGCCTGGCACAATCAGGAATATAGGGTCCAAGCTTTGCAATGATAACTTTGACAACAGGATTCACCACCACATTAGTATTATTGTTTGTTGAAGAACCACTTGCTCTCCTGATGGGATGTGGTTGGTTGCCAGGGCCTAAGTCTTATGTTGAACAGAATTATGGTTTAAGTACTTGGCTGAAGCTAATTTCAATGGGGCACCGCACAAAGCAACCTTTTTTTTTTTTTTTTTTTTTTTCTGGAGGCAGCCTGTGGAGAATCACTCCTGAATACTATTTCTATTCTTATGTTTTAGTATATAAATGTTTGCTGTCTTTTTCTCTGTACTTTGGGTATTTACGTATAGACCACTCATTCATTCAACAGATATCTACTGAGTGTGTACTATGTGACAGGGTCTCTTTTAGGTGCTAAAGATACAATAATGAGCAGATTACAGTAGTGATCTATGTTAGTCCAAGTGAGAGACTGAACTAGAAAGAGATGGGTTTGGAAAGAAGCTTGGCAACTGATTTTGTGTCAGGACTTGAAGGATGGGGAATGTCATCCTTAGTAGAGGCTACAAGACAGGACTGACTTATGTAATACCATCTCAGGTGTTTATAACTCTTTAGAGTTTGTAAAGCACTTACATACATTAGTTCATTCCACTCATTATAATAATTTTTAGAAGTGGTTGTTAATATT
The DNA here is from genome assembly GCF_024610735.1 of Ursus americanus. NCBI lineage: Eukaryota > Metazoa > Chordata > Mammalia > Carnivora > Ursidae > Ursus > Ursus americanus. The sequence continues at coordinate 22,426,586 of NC_142138.1, read as the reverse complement.
TCTATTATACATTCAAGGAAACTAAGATTCCCGGGGATATCAGTGATTTTAAGATCACCTTCACTGTGTAGTAGGGAAAACTCTGGTTTCTGCTTCCAGTTCCCATCTTTTCACAATATCTTTCTTAAAAACACATCTTCCATCTTTGGTTTCATCCTCTTACAGATTATTATTTTACCCCTTTGGTACAAAGATCATTATTATTAAATTAAATATAAAATCCCCATTGAAATTCAGATATTCAACTCTCTCTAAATCAAGCACTGTAGGTCAGGAAAGAGTTTAAGATACCATCAATATCACGAGCTATTTTACAGATGAGAAAACTGAGGTGTAGATATTAAGGCTAAACAGGTGCTGTCAAAATGATCCCTGAATGAATCCTTAAAAAATTGTTTATAAAACTCCATTAAAAGAGTCTTTCATAGGAAAAAGCAGGTTTATACTAAGAAGTAACAGTTACTATTTAAATTTACTTTGGTTTGTTAACTTTGTATACTCTTATTGGATGCCCTTTATATGCATCACTAATTTATAAATTTTAAGTGGCATTTTAAAGACTCCTTTACCTCTTAATTTATATTTTATTGCATTGTAATTGTTTGACTTTTTCTTTTCAGGGAGATATAATAGATACTTTGCTTGGACCCAAGTCAAACCAACAAGGATAATTCATCATTACTAATATTTTTTCTTGTTGCTGTTTAAAGAAAAAGAAACAGTGTTTTATGTCCAATAATCCAATTTGTATGCAGTAAGCTGGGATTTTGATGTTAGAAAATGATATTTGATGTATAACTTCTATTTCAACTTAACATAAATTTAATAAACTTTTGTTTCAGAGATATGTGATTAGTTTTAGATCTAAGCTAATTGTAAGAGTTTTGTTGGGATTTTTTAAATGTTTTAGTCATATTCCAAGTACATATAACTACACATGTGTATTTATAAAATGTCCACATAAGTTAGAAAATTATTATTCCATTAGAAGCAAAGCTTGGAAATTATTAGAATTACTTAGACCAAAAATCTTTACAAGATGAAGTTCCATAGACTTTTAAAATCTTCTGCTTTCCAAGATCTATTTTCCGTAGTTTATGAATTACGCATGTGTTGGTGTTATGAGAATATTGGATTCTCACACCCAACTTTAAATCAGAATTTTATCCTCTTAGATTTGAGAGATTAAGCTATGAAACTTTGTTAGACTATTTGACAAGCAAAAGACATGACAAGAAATGTCAAAATTGCATTGTTTAGCCACCAGGCATCACACTCCCAATTCAATGAGAAGAGTTAGTCTGGGACACATCAGGGCACCCTCCTCTGCCTGCCCAAAATCTGCTATGGGTTTTAAACCCAGACTTAGGTGGGCCCAGAAAGAAAATAGAAAGTCCTTGATCTAAGTTGGCATCAGGATGTTATCTTATGAAGGGTTCTAGAGCTAGCTTGTGAATATAGGAGTGGAAGGCAGCAACTTCCCCAAACAGATGTGTTTTGTTAACTGAGGCCATAGGACAGTATGGCCTGTTTTGTAAAGCATTCTAAGTGGAGAGGAGAGTTAAGGCATTTGAAACTCACTAAACTCACTGGAAAAAAAAGTATGTGTAAAACTTAAGAATGGAATCTGTGTAACAGTAGAAACTGCTTTTTATAAGTGGCCACTTCTTCACAATCTCCATTTCTTTGGAGCCATCCTTTAAACAAAAACAAGGTGATTCTTAGGTGGACTGAGAGCTTAGGTCAGAAAAAAAGAATTATATATTTTCTGCTGATATAAATCATTGTGGTTCATCCCTTTATCTTTCTGAAAGGTTGGACTTTCCGTAACACTCTGTGTAACAAAATAAAAACTTGATTTAATTGAAAAAATGTTTCTTTTTATTATGTACTTTTGACCTTTCAAAATTTTTCACATATTCTACCATCACTGCTCATCAAGTCTAAATGAAAAATAAAACTATTTTATTATTCTTAGACCCTGGGCAACTGATCCTGTGCACTGACCCTCTTCCATTTTACCCTTCTCACTCCTGATCTTATAGATTCTCCCATGCTTTTAGATTAGCATGAATTTTTATTTTAAGATCTATCACCTTGGAGTTACAAAAGGAATTACTTTGCTGGCTTTCTGGGCTGGCTTTGGATTCTCACTAGTAAACTCTATCTGATAAAATATTTCTAAAAATTTAGGATTTGGGGGGGTTTTAGGCTTATAATAAAATCAAAAGGAAGGTACAAGAGATTTCTCATATACTCCTTGCCCCCACCAATGCATAGCCCCTCCCATCACCCACAACACTCACCAAAGTGGTACATTTGTTACAATCAATGAGCCTACATTGACACATCCTAACTACCCGAAGTCCATAGTTTACGTAATGGTTCACCCTTAGTGTTGTATATTCTATGGGTTTTGATAAGTGTATAATAACATATATTCAAATTAGAGTATTATATAGAGCATTTTCGCTGTCCCCAAAATTCTCTGTGCTCTATTCTTTCCTTCACTCCCCAATCCAGCAATCACAGATCTTTTACTGTCTCAATGGTCTTATCTTTTCCAGAATGTCATATAATTGGAATTATAGTGTATATAGCCTTTTCAGATTAGGTCCTTTCACTTAGTAATATGAATTTAAGGTTCTTCCACATCTGTTCATGGCTTTACATCTCATTCCTTTTTAGTGCTGAATGATATTCCATAGTCTGGATGTACCACAGTTTATCATTCACCTTCTGAAGGACATCTTGGTTGCTTCCAAATTTGGGCAATTATGAATAAAGTTGCTAAAAACATCTGTGTGCAGGATTTTATGTGGACATAAGTTTTCAACTCCTTTGGTTAATACTGAGAAGCATGATTATTGGATTGCACAGTATGTTGTTTTGCAAAAAAATAAAAACCCCAAATTATCTTCCAAAGGGGCTGTACACCATTTTTCATTCCCTCCATCAGTGTATGAGAGCTCCTATTTTTCCATATCCTTACCTGCTTTGGTATTGTTAGTATTCCAAAGTTTGGCTGTTCTAATAGATGTGTTGTAGTATCTCATTGTTGTTTTATTATGTTTAATATGCATTTTCCCAATGATAGAATTTTAAGAATCAAATGAGAGTTCTGCTTAGCAGTTAGCCATCTCATTTTATCCTTCAAACACACACATGCGCACGTGCGCACGCATACACACACACACACACACACACACTCCTAATGGACTAATTAGGGGCCTAAAGAGGGAGTGGTGACTGGCCTCACTGTAGACTCCTATTGTGTGTTGGATATTCATTACTTTGTTTGGTCATTCTCTACCAGGCATCTCTCATGTAGAACTTACATTACTGTTGTCTGTGAGTAAGTCGTTAGCTGCTCTTGCAACTGTTGTAGGGAAGGAAGATTGTATTCATGATACAATTGTGTATCATAGTGTGTTCATTTGGTTCACTTCTATGTAGTTACATACAATCACAAATGAGAAGTGAAACACTTAGAATTTGCAATTTTGTCTCAATAAAACCTCCCTAAAAGAAAATGTTGAATTGTACTGTGAATAGATTTAGTTATCAACAACACCCTAGTAATAATGTACATGTTAAAGTTCTTTACAGTTTGTAGAACACTTTCACATCCATTATCTCATTATACCATTACAGCAATCCTATGAGACAGACAGGGAAAGAAGTTGTAATATTATTATAATCTCTTTTTTCCGGGTGATATAATTAAGGCTTAAATAGGTGATGTAACTTACCAAACACCAAACATCTGGTAACTGGTCAATGATAATGACCTTGAATTTCTTTAAAAAAATTATGTTAAGCTACAAGTGTCAAAGAAGTCAAGTTATCTGGAGTAGTCTATAGAAGAGCTCTTTGGACTTGTCTTTTATTGTGCTAAAATAGTGGTGTTTTAGGATTTACAATATTGTACTCTCCAATACAAGGTATGGGGCATGTTATAGTATACAGTACACCATTTTCATACATGTACAACATTGGTGGATGAAAAATGTCTTTTAGCAGTAATACTGGATTGTAGCCTCTGGTTTTACCAGCTGCGTACTCTAGGACTATTGTATAAGTAAAAATCTCTCTTGTGATACCGGAAAGTGATTAGAATGTGCAAACTGATGTAGCAGCTTTCATCTACCTCTTAAAGGGTACCACCACAGAAAGTCCCAAGGCTTTGAGCAGTTCTTAAATATTTTCCACTATTGTGCAGCAAATGGTTAATGTCTAGATCATTCGATGAGGTCTCATAAACAAAGCACAAGAGTGTATATTCTTCTATAACTAAGGTTTTGTCCCTAAATGATAATCCTTGTAACTTAGTTTTTCAGCTTTTTCCTGCCATCAGACCTTGCTACATGTATCCCTTTGGTTAGGAACACTCTCCTTCCCATCCCTCACTCCCTTTCAACATGTTAACTCTTTACTCCCTCCTTCAGATCTCAGTTGATATCTCATCTTCTCAAGAGAACCCTTTCTGAGCTCACTTCTGCAGGACTGCCACCCAGCCAGTACATTTACTCCAAGTATCTTAAACATGAAGGGAAATGTGAAGTTTCTGCGGGGCTGAAAGGGGTGGGGAATGAGGAAAAGAGAGAGGCCTAATGAATCCATAGAGCAGAGGGGACCTATGTCCTGCTTCTAAATATCATTGTTCAGGAAGCAGAAAGGCCTAGGAGGGAGCACAGTCAGCCTCAGAAAAACCATTCTCCATGCAATGAGTGATGTGTAGAAGCAACAAGGACCACTGGAACCAAAGAAGCCAGGCAGCTGAGGACAATTAATGACTAGCGAGAAGCAACAATTTGATGATAGAAAGGCTTTGCAGAGAGTAAGTTGCTAGAATTATATCCTGGGAAAGGGAAGGAAGCCAAATCTGAGAGAGACTGTTATTAACGTGTGTATGTTGTTTGTTTCTGCCAGCAGGATGGAATGAAGACTTAGGGCTAGAAACTGAATTATAGAATATACATTTCTTGGACACCTGAGTTTCTGAATTGAGATTCGCACATGCTGCGCTAAATATTGGTGTGATTATTTGCTTAGTACCTGCTTCCTCCCCTAGACCCTAAGCTCTCTGAGGGTAGGGACTATGTGTTTTGCTCACCACTGTATCTCCAGCACCTAGAACACTACCTCCATGGAGGGGTTATTGCAACAAATATTTGTTGAATGAGTGAATGATCGAATTAATGGGAGAAATGTTGTCTTCATGCATATCCCAGATTGAAATATGATCTAATATTTAAGTATGATTTCTTTAATATCCTACCAAGATATCTTAACATCACAGAGGATAAAACATTTTAACTGGAAAATACAGAACGTACAATCAAACAGAACATAAAATCAGCCTTAAAAATCAGCTAAACATAGGTCATAGTTTTCTTTGCTCTATAACAATATAAAGTCAATTTTCCACCTCAAGACAAAAACTGAAAACAAAATTATGATGACTTTCTTTAGGTGAATATTGCTGCCGTTTTTGAGATTGTGTTCCCACTGACTGGTGTAGTTTTTCTTCAATATAAAGCACTTAACCCTATGCCTGGCACAAAATTGGTACTCAAAAATGGTAGTTCTCCTTCTGATTATCCCAGACCACATTCCCACTTCTTGGTCCGAGAACCTCTTTGCCTTTTGCAGCTGGCTAGGTCCTTGCATGGCCCCACTCCTCCTCCAGAGATACAGACTGTGCTAATGATCTCATTTGTTCCATTTGGGCTTTGTGTCTGGTTTGTTCAGAATTTACTGCAATGTTCAAGTCTACCCTCAAATCCATAGAACATTTACTAGGCTATTAGCCTTCATTTGCTTGGGTTGGCTTACTCAGTGGGTGATAAAACTGAAAGGCTAACAGTTTACATGAAACTAATTCCCGGGTTAAATAGAAAGCAGAACATGTCCATTTAGTTGGAACATATAAAACGTGGTTGTAAATCTTATCAAAATAAGCACTGCTTTTGCTAAATTGATGATACATTTGTGTGGCATCCAGAACAACTCATGAAAAATGTACTCTCACCATGTCTGTATTTCTTTGAATAAGTCAACTATTAAAAGATATAGTGCTATTATACCAGGAAGGAAAAAGTATCCCAGGATATTTTAGGGATCTTACATCATAATTCACTGATAATAATTTTATTGAATTTTTTGAATTATTATGTATTTCAATTACTTATTGAGCATTTACAATTTATTTACTAAGCTTTTAAATTTCTAAAAACCCAACATAATGACAAAAACATAAAAAGAAAGTAGCTTCTTTGTCCATACAAAATGAAACTTTAAATATCAATTACCATTTTCTAAGGCTATTAAAAACATTTTTAACGGCTCATTTAAATTCTTACTGATAGAGCACTTAAAAAATTACTAAAGTGAGTAGTAAGAAAGTTATGCAGAAGTCTTCTAAATAAGTGATATTTCAATATCCATTCTACAGATATTGTGGAGTAGAAATTAACTAGTTTTTAAAGAGGGGCAAAAAGGGATTTCAGGTGAAGAAAACAGCAGGTGCAAAGGCCTAGAGAGAGAGAGAGGGAGAACATGAACTTCCCACAAATGGTGAGGCTTTCAGTAGAACTAGACCATTCAGAGTTTGAGGGCCTGCACAAGTAGACATAGGCCCATCATGAAAGGTCTTATAGGCCACGGTAAGGAAATCTGGACTTTATCATGAGGAAAATGGAAAGCCATTGAAAGTTTTCCAAGTGGGTAACAATATAAGCACATGTTTAGAAAGATCATTCCAGCAGCAGTGTGGACAATGGCTTGATGAAAGATACAGACCAGTTGAAAGACTGTCGCAGTCTCTAAATGAGAGTTGAGACCATGGCAGAGAGGATAGAGAGAAGTGGTGGATCACAGAGAAAATCAGAGGTAGAACCTATGAGACTTGGTGATTTAATGGATGTGTATGCATGAAGGAGGTTTTAGTCAGGGAAGAGAGAGGGAGAATGAGGAGTTGTGAATGACGCCCAGGAATAGCTGGATGAATGCTGAAAACACCCTCTAGAAGCAATAAGTACAAATAAAAATAAATTGTTTGATAACAAATTTATAGAGTGTTCTTATACTCATCATTATCATAAAATAACTATATGTGGTATGCTTTATAATTTATCTGGGTGATAATTAACACTGCTTCATTTGATCCCGTGATATTTTTCCATATTACAAATTAGAAAATCAAATTATAGTTTAAACTACCTTCTCAAGCTCTCTTAGCTGGAAACTGCAGGACCAGTATTAAAACTCTAGCATTCTAACACCAAGGCCACTATGACACAGTATAATATTTGGTAGAGTTATAATCCTTATTATTACCATAATCCTTATAATCATTATTATTATTACCATTGCTAGAGACTCTAACAGTACTCGGCATAATTTAATCCTGACAACCACTCTAATGAAGTCAGTATTATTATCTCTGCATAAAATGAAGAAACTGAGATTCAGAGACATGAAATATTTCCTAAGGACACCTGGATATTAAATGGCAGAATGGAGATCTGATTTCCCAATTCTCAATGCCACAAACAGTACTTATAACTCATGCCAAACTGCTCTAACACCATGTGTTAGGTGTTTTTGTGGCCATAGTTCCTTGATAAGCAATTTATAGATGAAATACATATTTACTCAATCCATTGTTTGGTTATTAACTTGGAATTTTGGTTCCTGTTAATTGTGGATCTTCATATTATCAATCATATTGAGCACATGTCAGTTAATTCCAGTTAAGGCCAAATAACTGATCTCACTTTGCTTTGATCTAAAACTTGGGTCATATAAACATTCTCTACATCTGTAAGATGTAAATAACGTTAAGATAATTATACTAGTCAGGATAAGTCAGATTATGTTGCCACAACCAATAATCATCAAATCTCAGTGGTTTTATTTTTGATTTTTTTAAAAAAATTTATTTATTTGACACAGAGAGAGAGGGAGAGAAAGGGAGAGAGCAAGCACAAGCAGGGGGAGCAGGAGAGGGAGAGGGATAAGCAGGGAGCCCAATAGGGGGCTCGATCCCAGGATCACGACTAGAGCAAAAGGCAGACATGTAACTGACTGAACCACGCAGGAGCCCCAAATCTCAGTGGTTTTAAACGATAAAATTTCTTTCTCATTTACATTACATGTTTATTACAGGTGAGCAGGTGGTCCTGCTCTATATTGTTCTGACTCAGAGACCAGAATCTATCAAGAATGCTGTTGGTCATCAAGGTGAGAGAGAGGGAGAACTGGGGAATCATGTATCAATCCTTAAATGTCAGGTACAAGTGACATATGTTACTTCCATTCACCTTTTATTTGGCAAAATATGTCACATGGCCACATCCAACATTGAAGAATAGGAAAATAGAATTCCACCATGTGCCTGAAAAGAAGAGAACTGGAAATGTGTCTCCTTTAGAAATTCATGACTATCCCAGATATTAGCCAATTTCATGGTGAAAGATTTTCTGGGGTCAAATAAGTTTGGGAAACTTTGAATTAAACATATCAAAGAATTTTCCAAATTATAAGTCTTCTCTCAGCCCTTATATATAATATACATTATTAATCTCCAAAAAAAGGACCATTACCATAGGATATTTTTTTCCAAAGACTATCTTCAAAGACTCATGTCCTAAAGAAAACACTTTGAAAAATAGTACTCTAACTTATTTGTGGAAAGAGGAAAGGAACAAAGAAGGAAGGGAAAGAATACAGGAAGGAAAGAAAAAGACCAGGGCAGTGCAAACTTATGGATACTTTTGAGATCAAGAGTTATACATAACAGCCTTCCATAGTAGCTAGTTGCAACCAAAAATTGTGTTTCTATTCTCTTGCATAACACATTGTTAATTTATTGAGTGTTTATTAAACATCTTATATGATGCCACGTGCTTTTCTTAACTCATTCCGTCTTCACAACGACACAAAATGCAGATTATTATCGCCTCACAGATGAGGAAACTAAACTCAGAGAAGACAATTACATGTTCAAAGCCACACAGATAGTAAACTGAGTTTCAGATGAGATGAGAAGGAAAAGTCATGTCAATCTCCACATAAAAAAGATTAAGTGCTGTAGTTAGAGATACAAGCAACAAACTTTTGTTGGTCAAAAGATGGAAGGATTCATTTTCATTTTGATTATCTTCTCTGGTTGGACCTTGAGTTTCGTGCAAGCAGTGATAGAACCTGAGTGAAGAGACTTGAATGCCAGGCTGTTTGGATTTTATTCTCAAGGTAATGCTGAGCCATGGAAAGGTTTTGAGTTGGGAGTAAAGGAATCAGACAGTTATAACAAGACTTAGCATTTCAAGTTCAAGGGAGCCCTTAGGTAATTCAATTCAACTCTTTTGATTCACAAATGGCAAACATAAAGCTTTGGAAGTTGAAGCTCCAAGCTAGGGCTTTCATCGTTGGCATTAGCTTTAACTGACCTGGTTGATTAGCTTTCTCCATTTGGTCACAGGCTAAGCTCAGGTCCCACTGGCCTTGCTTTAGTGTCCCTAGTTAAGCTGATGAGGCCTTCACGGCTGGAAGAAGAGGAGACAATTTTGAGCTCAGGGGGATCTAGTGGGGGTGGTAGTAGTGCTCAGAAATATCAGAGTGTATCTGACCTCCAGGGCAGGGATCATCCCTTGGCTGAACACTTCTCTCCCGGCTTGTGCAGAAGCCCAGCTCAGAACCACTGAGCACAGCTTTTTTGGAGCACAGCGTTAAACCTGGCATTATCAAGATGGGCAGTGTGAGTCTCCAAAGAAGGGAAGAAGTTGGTATAATGGGTAAATAATTGCTGATATTGTGGGTGTGCAGGACTTGGTCATGCAGATGCCCCTCTGGAGTTGATGAACGACCGATTCACCTGCAATTTTGACTTACGAAAAGATGAGGTAGCTTTGTCTGCATTCAAAACCATTCCTGCCCCTTAGGTCCCTTTCTTAGGAAATGATTCTCCTCCCACATCCCAGTTGTACAAGCAGAGACCTAAGTACCATTTTTGGCCTCCTTATTCCTGTATATTGCCACCTGCCCCATCCTTTCTGCAATAACCTTAGCTTAGAGCACATCATATCTCATCTAAATTATTGCAAAAGCCTTTTTTTTGTTTCTCCTACCTCAAATCTTGCTCCCCTTAGTCAGTTCCCCATACTGCAGCCAGACAGATTGAAAAAGTAACAATTCTTTGAAATAATATTTTTATTTTTCAGAGTCAGAAATGCTTTCAGCAGAGCATAGGTTGTTTTGTTCCATTTTCTGGCTTCCCTACAGAAAAATGGCAATGTCACAAGAAGTATGGGTGATATGATCTTGACCACACGTTGGAGGGATTTTTTTTTTTTCAACCAGAGATCACAGAAGAGGAATCAATTTAAAAAATTATTTTTCAATTTGCTAAAAAGTGAGTCAACAACTCAAAGATCTCAAACTCCAGCATTCCCAGTTTAGGTAAGAGCTTTGCAAGAACTAGTACTTTTAGTTAAGGAGTTTACCAGAAGAGAAATTTCACTATTTAGCTCTTTGAGGGTGATGTGTTCAGCTTTTATTATAAAAATGTGTATTGATAAATGCATGCCTAAGTCATAGGGTGAAGGATAACAAGGAGGATTCTAGTTAGAGACATTCTTCTCTATTCTAAAGGTAAGTTATCTTTTCTAGTCCATCCCAATGGTGTGGGAAGAAGATAAATGTTTATCTCATTAGCTTTAAGAAGCAGTCACTATCACAATTTTATAGAGAAGGATTCTTGGGGAGGTTAAATATCTTGATTAAGATTCTAGATCTTCTCCAAGTGGAGATTCAAACCCAAACATGAGAATGTGAATTCTTAAGTTAGCTTTCTCATGGCTTTGAGGTAAGTGTTGCTTTCAACACTCAAACACTCTTATGAGATAGGTTTTCCATTTTAGAGATATGGTTATCAAAGTTTAAAAGGTTTAAAATTTGCTCCATGTCACTCAGCAAGTGACAAGGCTGACATTGAAAATCATACTTGGCTACTCCCAAAGCCTGTGTGTTTCTAGATGTCTTCCAAGAGAGCATTCTGTTTATTGTCTCACAGATGCAGTTAATGGTAAGTAACAATGTTCAGAAGTGACTGAATAACTAGCAATAATCATAAAAGCGCATTATCAAAACTTCACAATGTAACCTTTGTGCTTCGCAAATATTATTACAACGAGGTTCTGACCAATAAAATGTCACGGAAGTTAGTGTTAATTGGACAAGAGCGTGACGGTAACTTCAAAACTGAATTTGACAATATTCACCACATCAGATTCTTATTCAATCCTCAGCAAAATGAAGGACTCCCTTTTGACTTTAATTCTATTTCCTGTCCTACTTGCCATTTCAGAAGTGAGGAGTGAGGAGTCTATGAAGCTCTATGGGCTAGAGTTCATAGAAGCAGACGTCTACATCTGTGCTAGCTCCAGGTGGAGAAGGCATCCGGAAGGGATCCCTCAAAGTCAGCAAGGTAACATTAACTCACGTGAGTCCTTCATTTTTATTTTTTCTCCAGGCTCATTTTAGCGCCTGTTTCTCTGGACTTCCCAGCCACTTCTCTATCAGTTTAAGGGGTTAATTACCAAAATAAATTGAATTTGGCTTGGGAAAGAAGTGAGCTTGCTACCTGTCAGAAAAATAAGGATCTCGTTTGCTTTAGTCTCCAGCTTGAAGTCATTTGATTGCATAACTACTTCGATGAGCTCATCAGCTATGGCAGGTGCTATGGGGACTAGAGAGAAGCCTGTGATTTTAAGGGACATGTTGAAGTGGCAGGGATAATTTCACACGTAGATAATTGTTGTATATAATAAGTTGGAATTCAGGTGGTGCTAAATAAGGATGGAAGGAAGGAAACTGTTATTGAGCACTTACTAAGTGCCAGGTGGTTTCACGCGCAACATCTCATTCAGTCTGCTGATCAGCATCCTGTGAAGTAAGTAATATTACTCCCATTTACCATTTTACTGGGGATGAAATTATTCACCCAGCTAGTAGGTAGTGTGTTGAGGGAGCAAACCAGGTCCATCTGGCTTCAAGAGCTGAGGTCTTTGTTCTATACTGTGTTTTGGGCGGGAAAAAGAAGATGGCGAACTGGTGTCATAAACGATAGCATCATAGAGGCAGTGGTGTTTGCTAGAGGCCCTAAAGGATGTGTAGGATTTGGGGAGTTATGAGGAGTGGGGTGAAGTGGAATTCTGATGGGAATTCCAGTAGGAATTGTTTGATCAGGATGTCAAAGTTAGGAACGAGCCTAGTGTGTTTCAGAAATACCGAGGGGACTGACTTCACTGTTTATTTCTTCATTTTTCAATTCAAGAAGTTTGACTGGAATTTTCCGCTGAAGTGTGAGGTAGAATTTATTTAAGACTCTATTTTAACCATAGACTGTTATAGTTTTACAATAAAAAGTAGAAAAAGGAAAACGTGACTACATAAGTGTTGCAACCGCATATATAATTGCGAAGTTTTCAATGTGGTTTTAAGTGACTTTGGTAAACAAAAATATTTTAGAAAATGACCCACAGTTTTCATATTTTGGTGGGCTAATTTCTTGAAAAATTATGAACTTACCACTCCCACAATGAGAGGTTCATAGTTACTAGGTGTTAACAGATAGAGTAAGGGTTTTTAATCTCAAGAAAGTGAGCATAATTTATCAGACTTATTATTTTTTACCTATCTCTGCATCAGCAAGCCAAAATGCACTAGAAAGAATACATTTGGAATATCTATGAAACACGTAGGGCGGTGGAATGGATGTCTGCGCACCATTTTTAACCCCACCCAAACCATAATACAGTGTATTTAATCTTTCACAGAGTATTTTTCAGAGTATTTTCTCATATATTATTTATTCGACCCATTAGCGGTTTACTAATCAGCATTCACTCATGTAGGTCTTCTCGGTGCTTGACAGTATGCCAAGGTACTGAAAAATAAGTTTGAACGACGTTAAATTGAGGGACGACTTGGGGAGCAACACTTCGATAACAACGGAAACTCCTTTTTGTTTTCAGACCTGGAGGTTTAAATCTCCACTTCCTTCCTTACGGATCGGCTTTGCAGGGCATACCCAGGGTTGCATGTTGCTTGTGTGTGTTTTATTTAGAGCCCGTAACTAATACCTTGGAGGCCGCTGGTCAAGGAGCAGAGGTAGCCCGTGCAACGCAAGGCGAGCCCTGACTTGGCTACTCGCTGGCCCCGAGCCACTGGTCGCGTCATTCCTCCTCTCGGCTCTCATGCTTCCTCCTCCGCAAAACGAGGAGGGTGGAGGTGACTGAATTCTCCCCAGAATGCCTAAGCTTTCTGAAACCAGACCAACATTTATAGAAAATGATGTGCAGGATTCAATTTCCTTAAAAAAAAAAAAAAAATCCAATGCGTTTCCCCAAGCGTAGAACTTGGAGGCTTCCTTCCTTCTTTGTGTCTGAGGAAGTGATGATTTTTTTCTCTTCCGCACAGCTGAGTGAGGAAACGACCTCCAGCTCCCAGATGAGCCTGTTTCTGAGGCAAGCGCAGTGCAGAACCTCCCGGAAGGTGATTCCTCCGGGGAGGAAAGCCTTCAGGATGGACAGCTGCCCACGGAAGGGCTTGGGGCTCCAAAAAGCGCTGGGCGATGTCAAGCCCAGACTTAGGAAGTGTCTGCCGACCGCCTGCTGTTCCATGACTGCTGCGCTCGCTCTTTGTTAAGCTCAGAGCCCATGCCCAGCGACGGTGGAGCCCTAGCACATGTTAACAGGTTTTTACTGCTCAGTACGACGCTTATATTGTGTTATTAAAATAATGGCTTTTGGCGAGGCAGTCTCTCTTTCCTAAAAGTTGTGGGTGAGTGGTGAAAACCACAATGAAGTCTATTTTCTCCCTTTGCCAAGGCGAATGCTCTGTTCTTTTAAAATTTTAACGAATCCTTTGAAATTTTAAATGCGGTGCAAAATTGCAGTAAAAATGCCATAAACCAAGCTCACTGTGATTTTCTCCTTTTAAAAAAAATTTTAAAATAACTTTAAAACAGTAAACAGATTATGCTGACGGTAAGAAAATGTAAAAAAAAAAAAAAGAGCATAAAAAGAAAATAAAAATCAACTGTTACCTCATCATCCAGAAATAACTATCCACTCTTGAGTTTTGGGTTGCTGTGTATTATTACTGAGAATTTAAACATTGATTCATGGTCAAGTATAAGAATCAAAACAAAGTGCTTTTCTCAAAATATCTTTAAGTGCTTGATAAATGTTTCCGAATATGCAGCCCTTCTGCTTGAGGGTGGCTGGAGGCATATGTGTGTCAGGTCTCCCAACAGCTAAAACCCAGAAAACGTTTGAATAATAAGCTCTTTCCTGTAGTCTGGGCGGCTTTGGGTTTTGCCTTCCCGGAGATAAAAGGACATTTTATTCTCATTCTAGAAGTTAAACTGAGACCCAGATAGCTGAGACTTGTGACATAATTGGATGTCTTCACAGATAGACAAAGTAAGGAAATCACAAAACTATGTTTTCATTTCTAACTCTGACAGTCAACTTGCCGGTGGGTTGTAACAATAGATTCTCTGTTCATCTGAGGTGCTGCTCTTATTAATACCGCAGTCTGTGTTTGAAACCCGTCCACTACATACTGGGCACATAAGCTGTGTCAAGACATTGTGCATGGCATTTAAACGTTTTACTTCATGTATTTGTTACAGGAAACCTATGAGAGTGGGTAGTACTTTATCGCTGTTCTGCAGAAAAAGAAACTAAGGCTCAGTGGAATTAGGTAAATATGTTCTAAGTCACACACAGCGAAGGGGGGGTGTTCCTGGATTCAACTTTAGTCTGCCCAGCATGAATCAAGGCAGTCACATCAAACTGTAGTGGTAGTCAGTGTATTCTTCACCACCAGAGCTCCCTGGGTTTTCTTGTTTGTTGTTTTTTCGGTTTTTTGTTTGTTTTATTTGGTGTCACTGAAAGAATGTCCATCGATGAGGCAGTACAAATTAATTATGTTAAGTCTCAGTGCTTGAATACATGCCTTTTCACTATGGTGGGTGGTGAAATGGGAAGACTGCAGGAAGCACTTTTGGAACATACTGGAGTGTAATGGTTGTCGCACAGTAAAGCACTTTCGTGATTGAGTTGTGAGCTTAAAACTAACTGCTTTTTCCAGGAAGCACTAACCACCCCCCCTTTTTTAAAAGGCAGTCTGAAAAACTGTAGTTATTCAGACTTGGATATTTGAAATTAAATGAAAAAAGATATGAACATGAACAAAGTGAGCCTGTCACTTCAAGGAAAACAATTAACAATATTTGTTGCTGATGATAAAATTCAAGCTTACAAGCAATTTTGGAAAACTTCTGTCCATCACCATGAGCTTCAGTGGTGATATGAATGAATTTTATTTTTTGATATTCATTGTGTAATGAAATGTGCCAACATTTGGGAGATCAGCATAACTTGGTGAACCAATAGTTTCCAAAAGATCAATGCATGATTTTACAAAATCATGAATAGGTAAACGATCCATTCAAAGTGAAAAATAAAGATTTGAATTTAACAGTATGAAAATTCGTTGATATGGTTTCAGATTCTACATTACAACTAACCTTCAATAAACAGCCACTTGTTGAGTTTTGGTATAATATTTAAAAAGAATATCAAAATTATGTGAAACGATAATTTTATTAAATATAATTGAAATAATCTTAAATTAAGGAAGTTAAAATAATCAATTAAAATAATCTTCCCTTTTCCAACTAAATATCTGGATTTTCTGTGAGGCCAGATTTTCTGTGAGGCTGGACTTTTTTCATATATATCAATCAACACAACACACAGTAACAGATTGAGTGCAGAAGCAGATATGAGAATTGAGCTGTATTTTATAAAGACAGTCTTTAGAGACTTGCAAATATATAAAACAATGCCATTCTTTTCACTATGTGTTTTGTTTTGTGAAAATAGACATTTTTCATAAAATATGCTATTGTGTTAACATGGGGTAGTTTTATTATTTTTAAATGAGGTAATAAATATTTTTAAATTTCTGTTTTAAATTCCATTATGATAAATATGGATGAATTCAACCCACATAAACCAAAACCCTTTGAAGTTCTTAATAACTTTTAATAGTGTAAAGAGTACTGAGACCAAAAATTTGAGAGCTACTATTCCATAATATGTACTTTTTGAGATTTCATCAACAGGTATTCAAGGTGTTTGCAGTATTTGCCATTACAAATAAAGATGAACTAGACAGGCTTGCTTATGTATCCTTACGTTGATACTTTTATTTCAATGGGATAGCTTATCAAGTTGCTGGGGGAAAAGGTATGTTTCTTTTTTTTTCAGTGTATTTGTATTAGTTATTATTTATTTGATATATACTTCTTAGTCATTCAAAATATATCTATATATTTTAAGTACATAGAGAAACAAAGAGGAAAAATGGCACCCACTCTCTTCACATGAATAAATCAGATAGCCAGTTTTTTGGGGAGGGGGAGAAATATACGTATCAAGTTAGGAAATACAAACAGTCCAGAGAAATATAAAATAAAACAAAAGCTTCATTCTCTTCCATTTGGTTCTAAGTTATAATATAACCCCTATTGAGGGTTTCTTATAATTTCTGCCATGAATAAAAATCATTTATACTGAATTTATGCAGTATAGCTACAAATACGCTAGAAGGCGTCCTCCGTATCTTTGCATCTGTCTATCTATCATCTATGTACCTGTCTAGCTCCCTAATTATTATCTGTAGCAGAGATGTTTAGCTCTCCACCAAAATTTCTCCTCTTCCTCTTGGGCACGCAGCTAGATGACGTTTCTGTCTCTTGCAGGTAATGTGGTCACGTGACTAATTCTGGCCAACAGAATGTGAGTAGTAGTGATATGAGCCAATTCCAAGACTAGCCCCTAAAATCTTTTACTCTCCCACAACTTAGCAAGCAATAACCTTTGAGTTGTTTTATGTTTGACTTTATTTTTTGTAGTAGTTGACCTATTCTAATACAATACCTACTGAGTCCATCATACTATTTTACACAAAAAGGGATTATACATACTTCCTTCCATCTTGTTGTGGTTGTATGTAGTATTTCTTGGCAATATTTCAGTAACATCCTGGTATGTGTATTTTAAATTTAAAAACACATAATGAGAGATTACCATCTAAAAAGTTTGTATTGATTCATAGTCTCACTAGAAATTTGTGAGAGTACCTATTTCTCTATATCGTCACCTGTCCATACTGTTATTATGCTTGCAAAACTGCAATTCTTAAAGGTGAAATACTGAATGTCATTTTTGGTTTCATTGGCATTATCATGACTATGATCACCTTTCATATTTACTGGACATTTGTGTTTTCTTTTCTGTATATTAGTCAGTTTATGTACTTTGCTCATTTTTTACATATTTATAATGCTTTTCTTATCAATTTTCAAAGCTTTTTTTTATATTAAGGATACTTTTTTTTTTAAAGATTTTATTTATCTATTTGACAGAGAGAGAGACAGCCAATGAGAGAGGGAACACAAGCAGGGGGAGTGGGAGAGGAAGAAGCAGGCTCCCAGCAGAGGAGCCTGATGTGGGGCTCGATCCCATAACGCCGGGATCACGCCCTGAGCCGAAGGCAGATGCTCAATGACTGAGCCACCCAGGCGCCCCTAAGGATACTAACTTTTTGACTGTCATCTGAGTAAAATATTTTCCCCTAGTCTTATGTATGTCTTGACTTCAGTTAGGATGTCTTTTGCCAATGTCTATCTTTTCCTTTATAGTTTCAGTATTTTCCGCTTTGCTTAGGAAGGTCTATCTCCCTTAGTGTAAGATTGTACAAGAATTCCACTAAATTTTATTCCGATAATTTTGTTTGGTATCCTTTGCATTTAAATTTAATCCATATTATATTTATTTTTGCATAATGTGAGGTGTTTAATTTTCCTCTACTTCCAGGTTGACAAAAAATTTTTCTTGCATTATATATTAAATGAGCCATCTTTTGCCCATGGAAATTTCATCTCATTTTAGTCATATGTTGTTTTCATTATATTTGGAACTATTATAGGGCCTTTATTCTGTTCACTGCTCTATTTATTCTTTTTTTTTTTTTAAGATTTTATTTATTTATTCGACAGAGATAGAGACAGCCAGCGAGAGAGGGAACACAAGCAGGGGAGTGGGAGAGGAAGAAGCAGGCTCCCAGCAGAGGAGCCTGATGTGGGGCTCGATTCCATAACGCCGGGATCACGCCCTGAGCGGAAGGCAGACATTCAACCGCTGTGCCACCCAGGCGCCCCTGCTCTATTTATTCTGAATTACCCACGTGCTATTTCAATTGCAGTAATTTTATGGTAAATTTTAATATCTTTTAAGAAAAGCTGTCCATCATTATAGATTAGGTTTTGGGGGGAATTTTTATGGCTATTATGAGACATAGATTCTTCCATATGGATTTTATAATTGTGTTATTTTGTTCCCCCCAAATTTCATTGGAATTACAATTTGAATTGCATTACATTTGCACTAATGCAGAAAACATCATATTCTAAGATATTAAGAATTCCTATCTAAAATATGTTACTATAATAACATAGGTATTTTATTCCTTTTAATAACTTTTTGTAATGTTCATTATGTAGGTCTTGTACTTAAAAAATATATATATGTTTTATTTAAATTCAATTTAGTTAACATATAGTGTATTATTAGTTTCAGGGGTAGAATTTAGTGATTCATCAGTTGCCTATAACAGCCAGTGCTCATAGCATCAAGTGTTACTCACCTTCCCTCCAGCAACCCTCAGTTTGTTCCCTATAGTTAAGAGTCTCTTGTGGTTTGCCTCCCTCTCTGTTTTTTTTTTTGTTTTTTTTTTTTAAGATTTTATTTATTTGACAGAGATAGAGACAGCCAGCGAGAGAGGGAACACAAGCAGGGGGAGTGGGAGAGGGAGAAGCAGGCTCATAGCCTGATGTGGGGCTCGATCCCATAACGCTGGGATCACGCCCTGAGCCGAAGGCAGACGCTTAACCGCTGTGCCACCCAGGCGCCCCTCCCTCTCTGTTTTTATCTTATTTTATTTTTCCTTTCCTTCCCCCATGTTCATTTGTTTCATTTCTTAAATTTCACATATGAGTGAAATCATATGGTGTTTGTCTTTCTCTGACTGACTTATTTTACTGAGCATAATACCCTCTAGTTCCATCCATATCATTGGAAATGGAAAGATTTCATTCTTTTTGATGGCTGAGTAATATTTCATCGTGTATACACACACACACAATACACATATTGTACTATATATATACACACACACAATGTACATACATACATTGTGTGTGTATATATGCATATATATATATGTCTTCTTTATCCATTCATCTGTTGAAGGACATCTGGATTCTTTTCATATTTTGGCTGTTGTGGACATTGCTGCCTAAACACTGGTGTGCATGTGTCCCTTTGAATCACTATGTTTGTATCCTTTAGATAAATACCTAGTAGTGCAATTGCTGGGTCATAGGGAAGCTCTATTTCTAACTTTTTGAGGAACCTTCATACTGTTTTCCAGAGTAGCTGCACAAGTTTGCATTCCCACCAACAGTGTAAGAGGGATCCCCTTTCTCCACATCCTCTCCACACTTGCTGTTTCCTGTCTTGTCAATTTTTGCCATTCTAACTGGTGTAAGGTGGTGTCTCAATGTGGTTTTGATTTGTATTTCCCTGATGCTGAGTGATGTTGAGCATTTTTTCATGTGTCTATAAGCCATTTGTATGTCTTCTTTGGAGAAATGTCTGCTCATGTCTTCTGCCCATTTTTTCACTGGATCTTTGTTTTTTTAGGTGTGGAGTTTGATAAGTTCTTTATAAATTTTGGATACTAGCTAGCCCTTTATCTGATATACCATTTGCGAATATCATATCCCATTCAGTAGCTTGCCTTTTAGTTTTGTTGATTGTTTCCTTTGCTGTGCAAAAGCTTTTTATCTTGATAAAGTCCCAATAGTTCATTTTTGCTTTTGTTTCCCGTGCCTCTGGAGATGTGTCTAGCAAGAAGTTGCCGCGGCCGAGGCCTAAGAGGTTGCTACCTGTGTTCTCCTCTAGGATTTTGATGGATTCCTGTCTCACATTTAGGTCTTTCATCTACTTTGAATTTATTTCTGTGTGTGCTGTAAGGAAATGGTCCAGTTTCATCCTTCTGCATATGGCAGTCCAATTTTCCCAGCACCATTTGTTGAAGAGACCATCTTTTTTCCATTGGATAGTCTTCCCTGCTTTGTTGAAGATTAGTTGTCCATAGACTTGAGGGTTCATTTCTGAGTTCTCTATTCTGTTCCACTGATCTATGTGTCTGCTTTTGTGCCAGGACCACTCTGTGTTGATGATTACAGCTTTGTAATACAGCTTGAAGTCTGGAATTGTGATGTCTCTAGCTTTGGTTTTGTTTTTCAACATTACCTTGATTACTCAAGGTCTTTTCTGCTTCCATACAAATTTTAGAATTATTTTTGTTCTAACTCTGTGAAAAATGATGGTTGTATTTTGATAGGGGGTCTTGTACCTTTTTATATTACCTTTTTATTTACCACTTTTATTTGCCACTGTGAATGATAAGTTTCTTCCATGTCCATTCCTAAATGCTTGTTATGGTACAAAGAAAAATCTTGTTTTTTGTATATTCATCTTATCATCAGCAACCTTGTCCAGTTATTTTATTAAATTTAGTGGCTGCTTTACTAGTCTATTTTGGGCTTTCTAGGTATACAATATTGTTATCTACTAATAAAAAGGCAATTTTGTCTCTTCCAGTATTTAAACCGATTGCTTCACATTCTTATTACACAACTCATAATGCAACAATTAGTTGTTGAGATTGATGGCAGGCATTGTTGTGGATGCTAAGGGTACCAATGTGAATGAAACAGATGAATAAAGGTTTATGTTCTAATGGAAGACAAACATAAACACGAGAAATATTAAATAATGACTGAGGAGGAAAGAAAGTATGGAAGTCGGATAGGAAGGCTTGGTGGGGGAGTGGATTTTAGACGGGCTGGCTAGGGAAGGCCTCACTGGGAAGGTAACCACAAGAAGAATTCTTAATAGTAGTGATAATGGTAGGCATTTCTTTCATGTTCCTAATTTTAATGGAAACATCTTTAACAATTCAGTACTCAGTATGATGTTTGGTGGTTAAAATATTTTAAAAAATAAATAGCAAAGTAATAAAGTAGTCTTCACATTATATATGTTTATATGGTACTGGTCATCTTAAGAGTGTTATTCTATTATGTATTGCCTAAGAGCTTATTTTGTTATAAATATCCTCTCAATTTTATCAAATACCCCTTTAAATTCATCACATGATATTTTTCTCTTTTGTTAAGATGAAGAATTGCTTTGATAGCCTTCCTTATGTTGAAATTTTTCTGCATTCTCAGAATAAATCTATTTGATCATAGAATAATATTCTTTAACTTGATATTTTGTATATCAGAAGAACTGAAAGTGTTTTTTATTTATGTGGCCTTTGTTAATTCAATTTGATAAGAAAATGAAGCAAATTCATGTTTAATGAGTGACATGATATAGTTGATTATATTCTGTATAATCTAGTATTCATTTCAATGTTTTTTGCTTGCATGGCTAATCCCCCTTTCTCACTTATTAGTTTAGAAATGTTATTGTCATTTTCTATGTCATTGCTGCTTACTTTCCACTTTCTGCTAGATATATTAAAATCTCAACTTCTTTATTACGATTCCAATTCTCTTCCTTCACTAAGATGATCCCTTTAGAAGCCAGTGGTCAAACTATGGCCCATGGGCCAAATATGTCCTACCATCTGAGTTTGTATGGCTCACATGCTAGAAGGGTTTTTACTTTTTAAGTAGTTGGAGATAAGGCAAAGAAGAATAACTTCATGATACATGAGGAATACATAAAATTAAACTTTCAGTTACATTAAGAAACTTTTATTGAAACGCAGTGACAATTACTTGGTTACTTACTGTCCATGGCTGCTTTTGTGCCTCAATGGCAGAGTTAAATAGTTATGTTGGAGACCATGCGGTCTACAAAGCTGAAAATATATACTATCTGGCCCTTTACCGTTTGCTGGCTTATGCTTAAGGACAGCTTCTAATTGTCTAATCTTCCTCACGTGGACCCACCTCTCTAGAGTGGGTCCTTAGAAGGCTTTGACTTGTGCTTATGAACTGGGATGCAAAGAAGCAACTTAGCTGTGGTTTTAATTTGTAGCTCTCCTACCAAAGTAAAGTTCTTGGCATAGAATACATTTTCTTAAAGAAAAACTATAAAGATAATGTATTTTTATAATTGGCTAACAACACGCGGTTTATTTTTCCTTAGTTTCAAAATGACATAGTGGCTCTTTAAGCTGAATGTTTCTCATACGAATTTTAAAAATGATTTCCCAGCACCTCCTGCACAAACCAGGCTGGATATTCTGTCCTTTTGGCAGTTAGACGATCCATCCTCATTGTTGTCTGTGGGAAGCAATAATTTTTCTTTTTTGATTACAAATGGAAAATGAAGTTTAATGCTTCCCATACTGGTTATACTGGTTTCCTCCCTTGCTAAGTAGGGTAATAGCCTCGTGGGTGGGGGGAGAACCACCAGTTTCAAGTTATGTCCTGCACAAGGGCGGGGGGAAGTGGGGTACCGTAGTTAAACTAGTGATGAAAGAAACTGAGGCGAAATTACAGGAAACTTGAATCAGATACTTAACATATTTAAGCCTCAGTAAATTGTATAGTAGTGTTCTAGTCTGTGTTCATGCATGTGAAGAAGGGAAGAGAACACGTAAGTTCAAATGGACACTAAGACAGGAAAAAATAAGTGACGATAAGTAAAAATGTTTAAAGAAACTGAGAAAGTACTGAAGTGGAGGCAGGACATCTGATTGGAAGTATAAAAACAGGTAGAGCTTAGCAAAAAGAAGCTGAATTTGGGGGTGAATAGGATTTTATAATAAAGGTGGACTAGAGGGGAAGTTATTTGACATTCAAAGATGGAAGTAGCAGATGATTAAAACTTTGAACTGAAAGGAACCAAGTAATCTAGGGTATTACTTTATGGTGGTGAGCAGAAATTGCTAAAACATGCTCAATTCTTTAGGAAAACAGGATCTGCAGGAAGAAATTGGATATCCGGAGTGAAGGTCTATGATGGGCCAGACATTTTACACGTATACTCTCTCTCTGTCTTCAGGGCAAGAACATGAGTAGTGGTCATTGATCACTGATCAATAACAAGTAGTGATCATTATTATAATCATTTTTATCTTTGAGAAAACTGAGGCTCAGGACGTCGGCCCCTTTGCCCAAAGTTGCACAGCAAGGAAAGGTGGGAAGCGGAAACAAGTATTTGTCTTCGTTTCTGTGCTTAAAAAACAAAAAAAACAAAACAACCAAAAAAACCCCACTTCCCCAAACAAAAAAACAACTACATCACATTGCTGCTCAAAAGAAATGAGAGAAGAGAGCTGAGGTGGAACAGGTCGAGGAAATGCGTCGCAGATTTGGCCTGGAGCACCGCTTGCCGCTGCTCGTGAGAGCATCATGGTGGGGGGATGCGAGCAGATGCAGGGGGACGCGTGGGAGCTGCAGATGTGCTGGGTGCAGGCCGCCTCCTAAAGAATTCTGAGAATAAAACAGCGTAGTAATAACTATTTAATAACTATTTAGTAATAAATAGTAAATAACTATTTAATATTGAGTTTTCTTAATGCATTTCTTGGATAATATCTAGAAAGACAGGTCGAGGAATGGTCTCAACAAGGCAAGGGCTCATTCTCTAAAATGCTAGATTTAAAAGTTCTAATTTCTCGGGGCACCTGAGTGGCACAGCGGTTAAGCGTCTGCCTTCGGCTCAGGGCGTGATCCCGGCGTTCTGGGATCGAGCCCCACATCGGGCTTCTCCGCTATGAGCCTGCTTCTTCCTCTCCCACTCCCCCTGCTTGTGTTCCCTCTCTCGCTGGCTGTCTCTATCCCTGTCAAATAAATAAACAAAATCTTAAAAAAAAAAAAATTCTAGTTTCTCAACTGTTGTTTTTTAAATCACCCTCTATATTGGATACTTCCCAACATTTAAAAAAAAAAAATCAAGGAGCTGAAGTAGTGCTTAATTTCCCAGCTCCTAGTCTATTGGACTCTGTTGTAGGGGCCTCCCTATCACATTTTCTTTAAAGTCGTTCTATTAACAATGACGACAGATAACAGCACTGATATTTCCATTCAAGAGGCTGATGTATTTTTGAGAGGCTGATGTATTTGTTTCTTATGATGTCTGGCAACAGAAATGGATCATACAGAAATTTTTTAAAATAAAAATACAAGGAAATAGAGGCCTCATTTAATTTTGGTTTTGGGGGAAAGTTTTCGTATTGATTCTGGAGGAGGGTTTCCTGCTGACATTCCCAGAGTTAACTGAATTTGCAGTAATTTGCTATTAGTATTCACTATACCCGCTGCCTCCGCTGCTAATGAATATTTTATGAAGCAGGAGGAAGATGTTAGGTTTCCATCTGGATGACTGCCAAGTCTAAATCTCTCACCTTGATGTGGCTCAGCTCCACTCCCACTTTTTCAGCCGCCTGCGGCTATTTCCATCTGAACGTCCCATTATTAACTTAAATTCAACAAGTGAAAAATCAAGCTTAGTATTTCAGTCTTCAAATTCTTCCTTGCTGACTTCTTTATTTTTGCTACCAGGACCATGGATCTAGTCGCCCAGACTCAAACTTTCAACTACAATCGTGGGAGCTACTATTGATTGAGGGCTTCCCATCTGTTAGGCGCTTAGCCAACATATATTTTTGCCTGTTCTTAGCAAGCAAGAGTGCACCTCCAAGCCCCTCCCTTGGAGTCAGTGTTCGGCTTCACGCCGCTGGCTCTGAGGGCTGCCAGCCCCAGCACCGTCTGCCTCGGTCTAAAACTCTGCGAGGTGGATACCAGCATTTTCACTGCTTTGCTTAAGGTGAGGGAGCTTCGGCTTAAGTGAGTTTTGTCATTTATGTAAGGTCACTTAACTAGCTAGTGAGACTAGGACAGCAGGACTCAGACCTGAGACTGCAAACATCCAGAGTCGCTTTGTCACCTCAGACTCCTCCGTGCCCTTTGCCTGGTCATGAAGACTGTCCCTAAACCGTTCCATAGAACTGTCCTCTCCTTTCCGTTTCACTCAGTTCAGCCTCTCATGACCTCTCCCTTCTCCTAGGTGGTCTTTCCGCTCTTTACCAACAGATTCATCTTCTTAAAGAGTCACTTCTCATACCCGATGAGCCAAATGAAAAGCCTTCAGGGACGACCCAAGACCTGAGTATGGCTTTCTTGCCCAGACATTCAGGTTACTATCCATGGATCCTTCCAGTCTTAGTTCTAACACTTATCTTCATGAACACCGTGTTTTATCCAGTCTAGACTTCTTCCTGTACTCTGAACTCCTCTGTCTGTTGAAATTCCACTTAGCAACTTCATAGTCTAGGTATGTGCTACTTCCTTCATGCAGCCTTCCCTGATTCCCTTAAGCCAATAAAGATATTCTGGACTTTTCTTATGAAAACATATTCTAGCCTGTACTGTGGTCACTTGTGTACTTATCATCCCTACAGGATCCCAGTTCCTCTAGAGTTAAACTGTGTGTTACTATTATCTTTGCTGTTAGTAGTTAGGTAACAGTGCAACCAGTGCCTGTGATCTTGCTTAAAAAGTTAAAATGTGTTCAATTTTATTGTTAGGTGCTGTCAGGATATGTGGTCCATGTACTCAAGATGTTTTCAGTCTAGTAAGGAAAACAAAACTATTATTCACAAAGTACCTAGAGAACAATCAGGAGCCCGACTCTGAGAGTTGAAAGCAGAGAGAGAACAGAAGGGAAGGAATGGATGAAGGATTTAGAGAAAAGGCAAAACCAGAGTTTAATGCTGAAAAGTGAAGAAAGTTGCTTTAAGTGGAAGGGGATGTTCTGAGTAGGGAAAAGCATGAGTGAAGGCTCCACGGTGGGTGTGGGCACGGCAGGTCTGGGAAGAAGGATGTCACTTTAGGAAGACCTTATTGGGAAGGCAAAATACTAGGAAAGTTCAGGGTGTCTCAAAGTAAAACAATTCCCTCAAATTTACAGTGTCATTTCTTTAAAAAAAAAATTTTTATTTTTAAAACCGAGATAAAATTGACAACATGGTGTAAGTTTAAGGTAAGCAACATGTTGACCTGATACATTTGTATTTTACAATACGATTACCTCCGTGGCGTTAGCTAATGCATCCATCAAAGCTTCCTGTCAGAAGGCTTTCTGTGATGACCAGCATTCTTCCGAGTTAGTCGCCGTTACTGGGTTTTTACTGTATATTCTTATGCTGCTCTATCATGGCTAGAATTCATCACTGACAGTCTGAATTACAGTACATGGCAATCTGCTGTTTAACTGCTTCCTTTTTTGCTTTTTAACTATCATGTTTTAAGGTTCTGATTCCTAACACAGCCTAAGACAGATGGTAAGAAATTATCTCATAGATGAGACTTTAGGACTCTAAAAAAATAAAGCCGTTTTTGTAATGGACTTTGCATGTACTAAGGAATTTTCTTCATTCTGATTTACTCATGCAAAATTGCAATATGATTGCCCCTGCTATTGCTCCAAGAGGGGACATGTTCGCAAATGTGTAATGAAAATACGCAGCTCATTTACTGATTGCACTTAAGACCTAATCCAGAAACAAAACTGGCCTATGGAGATAGACAAATATTGGTCGTGATGAATTATTACACAGACATATTCCCACTAAGGCACTACAGAAAAAAAATGAAAATTGACTAATTCATTTTGAAAAGTTACCTTAAAAGCCAGAACAAGCAGAAGGAAAGGAATTTTAAAAGTATACATTTTTTTTTTTTTTTTAAGTACAGGCTCTTGTGGGGGAAAAATAAGACATCAGTACATTTTAAAACTATAAAGCATTGACTGTTTTCCCATTTGCTAAATTCTTTTTGATATGAATGACACATCATTTTTTTCCCCCTTAAGACTATAGCATTGCTAATTTTCTCCACATGTGTACAATTTGTCTTTGACCTTTAACAAATGTCCTCCGGGCAGTTCACTTAGCATCCAGGAACAACGCCTCAGCATCATTTCATATGCACACAAAGGGCTGAAAGCCCCGTGAAAATAAATGACCCATGGTACAAGCTACATTAACCAGCAGAATAATAAAGACATTTCAGCCCTGTAAATTTTAGTGCCACCCATTCAAAACTGCACTGGGTCACTTTAGCACTAAATTCATAGGAACAAAATAGTAAATACACATGTTTTATTTGTTAAGCTGCCAGCTATATATTTTGTGTAAAAAGTTTGTTAGCCAAGGAAAACCTACTTACAAGCACATCAGGCAGAGTGTATATTTAAAAGCAGTGTCTCTTTGCAATACGTGATTTTAAGTGTTACAGATACATTTACTATTAAACATCATGTATATTTAATGCGACAGTGTCTACTGCAGTGCCCTAAAAGGCTTTGTTCACTTTATAGTTTCCATTACTGGAGAGCCAACATCCAGTTCTCCCACAATTTTGTAAAGTGCAGCCAACCCACAAGAGCTTCTAGTTTTCGCTATAGCAGCCCCGTGGGACTACAATAATTGTTATGAAATCATTAATTCTACCTCAGCAGTTTCAACTGTCAGGTACATGTAACAATAATTGCAGTTAATGAATGCTGCTCAATGTATTAAGTACGAAATGAAACTCAGCATTCTTTTACATGCAGCACTGAGACACATTCACGTTTCTCATTGGTGTGTACCAGGTTGAATATGCTTCTGCCCTTTATTGGTCAGAGTAGATAGTCATGTTTGTTTGTTTGTTTGTTTAACTTCTCTTCATTAAAGAAAACAATACAGGAAATTTTAACTCTCTCTATAAAGAGCAATTAAAATAATTAGTACCAAAAGTAATATTAAATAAGAATCCATGTCTGTGAAAAACAATCCAGCAGAACCAAGACTTCGTTCTTCCTTTGGATAAACAAGAGCTTTTCTTGTGCCACTCTTCCCTCCCCCAGTTCTTCAAAGAGTATGAAAAAGTCCAAAAATTCCAGTTGTTTGAAATATTAGTGTTGTTTCGTTCTCAAACTTTTGGGCAGTAAAGCTTTCATGTACATAGATACGGCCTATTTCTTGACTTAAAAAAGTAAGCACTAGATTTCTAACTTTCAGTCACTCGAAGTAAACTGCATAGACGCTTGCAAGAGCGGAGAGAGAAGAATTTCTGAAAACGTAAGACGAAAAGGTATCACTTTTAGGATCCCAGAGGCATCTACTTCCAATAAGAATGCTCTGACTCTTCAGTTGTCCAATGTGAACAACCACAATTAGCTTGTACCGTGGGATCATCAGGTCCTTGACCTGGGTTTTAATAACCTAGAAATGAAAAGAACAACAACAACAGAAAGATCCTCACTTAGCCACACTGAAACTTAGGGGTCTTTATCTTTGTTATAAATATGGTGGATTTAAGAAAATCACATGATGCGTTGTAGATATTTTCAGTAACTGTTGTAGAAACTTAACTATGTTTTCCTTTAAGCCCTGTTCTCCTGAGATAGAACATTTGGAGACAAAATTATAGCACCAGCAGTAAATCTACATTTTCTAAGACACATGGAAAAACTGTAATCCAGAGAACAGGATTTAAAGGATTTATTACGTTCTTTGAAAATCTATGTTAAGATGGCTTCCCTTCAAAGAACGTTGGCGTGAGAGTTAGACCACCTTGTTTATGCCTAATTAAGGGAGCACACGTCTGGAGTCTCCTGTAATACGACTAACCATGAATGTTTATAAAGAGTTTGTTATAAGGAGTAAAGAAAACCTAATGGAGTGCCAGACTTTAGTTGATAAAAATAGAAATGTATTTAAAGACTGCAATATCTGTATTTGATGGCACTCAAGGAAACTAACTTGAACAAGAGAAAATGATCATTAAAATATATCTTTGGCAATACATTTTTAAATAAATGGGGGCAGTCGTAAACATTTTTTAAACAAAATACATGCAAAATGATACACGTAATGGTTGTTCTAGGCAAAGGCTTTTTACACACACACACACACACACACACACACACACACACACGGAATATGACCTAATAAATATTTCCATAAAATAGAAATAAGCATTTTTACTGCTACTACAAATTAATTGCCTTCATCAGAATGTAGGGGGGTTGTCCTTTCAGCAATATTCTAGTTAACACTTTGTAAATCACACATATACCTCAGAAATCGTTTTGGCCATCTGTCTACAGAGCTCTGGTTCATACTGTTCTTCTTGTAGATAGTTAGTTAACACATCTTTCAGGATCTGATTGACAATGACCACAGGAAAATGTTTGGTAGGACCTGAAAATACAGATGAAATTTCTAAGTAATTTCAAATGCTATCCACCCGCCCATAGTCTAATCAAAAGAGTACTGAATCATGGAGAGACATTTCATCTTCTGGGCGGCCTCTATTTAAGGAGAAAATGGCCCTAATTAGGTTTCCAGACAGGTTCTCTGGCAGAGGACCAGAAGACAACACACTCGTCCATTTACTAGGCTACCTAAAGAGTGCATTCAATACCATTGAGGTTTGATACTGAAAGTATCCTCCTTTCCAGTTCCCACCATTAATGACTTACTTTAAAGTCTCAACATCTTTCTAACTAACCTCCAGCTCTTTTATCTGCAGCTTTTTATTTCCAACCTCTGGATACCACACTACACCTGGATGGGTGGCTCTAAAACCCAGATCTGGCTGTGATATTTCCCTTAGCAAAGTCTAAGGCCCAGCACGTCCAGCCCCTCACCCCCCACCTCAGCTCTCTATGTGGGTGCTGCTCCAGCCCACGGACCTCGTCTGCTTTGTAAGGGATGCTTGTGGACATTTGTTTTGCTCCTGCTTTGAAGTGGAACCGCCTTCCCTATCTTGTTCATCAGAGAAATGTCCACTCACGGTTCAAGGCCAGCTCAAATGTCTGCTTCTCCAGGCAGTCTTCCTCCTCTCCTCAGGTAAAAAATCATCCTTTCTTTTCAGTACTCACAATACTCTGGGTCTCCACGGCTCCGAATCCCCCTGACAACAGCTAAAGCATTTCTGCCTTTCTCCCCAGTGAAATGGTAAGCTCGGTCAGATTTTATCCTCCTCAGAGTCGAATACAATGCTAAACGCAGAGGAAATATTTAATGTGTGGTTTCTGAATTTAAATAGCAGTAATCATTTTATAGGTAATAATCATAGTACAGATAAAAACTGCTTTTATTGAGCATTTTCTACATGTCATACACTGTGATAAGTATTTAGTACCTTACATAATCTTCCAATAAATCACTGGGGTGAGTTTTACTGTTATCTCCACTTCACACATGGGAAAGCGGAGGTTTGAATACATTCAGTAACTTGCTCAGAATCACAGGGTGGCAGAGCTGGGAGGTACTTCTTGTTTTATCTGACTCGAGAGCTTATGTTCTTGACCACATTTAGTCCATGTTCAGAGCAGAGGCTTCGGGTGGGTCTTCTTTATCCTGCATCCCAGGCATCTTCCCTGTCCCTCCTGGGAGTATTAACCTCAACTGTCTGTCATTGAACGGCGAGGGCATGTGCCTGGAGCCTGGCGTACAGGCTCCATCATTCTTTGCTGAATTGATGTGGATAAGGGAACGAGATCAAGAATTATATTCAATTCTATTTCACTAGTCATCAGTATCATTTAAGTGTTTATTTTTAATGACTGTACCAGGGTCTAAAGACATGTATGGCATGTGAAAAGTATGACAATTCCTGGAGCATTTAATAGACTCCTTTGGACGTTCTGAGCAGGATGCAGGACCAAAGGATAGTGCAGTATCCCCTGGCTAGGGAAATTGAGGGTGTTACCCCATCCCACCCCAGGCTTGAGGGCTCTGACAAGGGGACCCTTACTAGCTCCCGGAGAGGCACTCGGAGAGGGCTCCCTTGAGGGCAGCTATGCCCTTCCATCGGTGGAGGCAAAGAGCATGAGGTGAACCCAGAGTCAGGGTGTGGGGGGAGATAGACACCCCAGCTCACACTCCTCCCCCACTCCGACTTCCCACTGAAGTTTTCCATCGGCCAGACTCAACTGGAAGGCTGCAGCCTGTGCCTGTAGTTGAGTTAGGTCAGCCTCCTGGGGCTCCATACACAGTATTTGCATTTTGATGATTATTTGGGAATTGTTCAATTAAATCATCCTGGGGAATGAGTCTGGATAGGTAAAAGGGACAGACACCTGACGCAGTGAGTATGATGATTAACCACAATATTTAGTTAGCAGGAATCTATGTTAGAGGACAGACAAGCTGTTATAACACTGTAGGCTGGTAGGTTTATAACTCCAGGTTGCTCCTGACTGCTCCCATCTCATGGGGTAGAGATAGGGCACCAGCCCGCGTGGGCAAGTTCCTAGGTACCTACAAGCCCCTGGGTCATCCTCCAGTGGATCTTGTACATTTCCATGTGCACTCTCAAGTGAAATGAGGTTAAATTTGAGGGTGGTTTCCCCTCTAGTCAAGAAATTTAAAGATGATACTGCTGGCTTGGACTAAATTAAATAGATTATGTATGTTCTAATTATACTTTCTGTTGTTCACTCCCTCTTACCAGGCATGCATATTGCATGTACCTTGACCTACATCACTCTCATGGAACTTAATTTGGCCGCTTATTATAGTAACTTGTATGCATCGTTCCCTTCAGCAAGTAGTAAATTCCCTCAATGCACACATTTGTCTGTCTAGGACCCGTCCCTGTCATCTGGGGACAGCCTCTTACCTCCTAGGAAGATGAGCGTTTTCCAACTCTAACCAGATGGTTCTTTAGGATCTCCCATCACCTCCTTGAGCCCAAGTCCAGGTTATGGTAGATGGGCCCAGGAGTGGCACTTGCCCCAAGCCAGGCCAATTAGAATCCTTTCTCAGAATTTTGATTTTAAACTGAAACTAGGGGAAAAAATAAATCAACTTCTTTCTGGTGATAAAAGTTATGACATGTGATCCTGAGGACCTGCGGAAGGCCACGACTGTCACCAAGGAGAGGAAGGCAGACCACAGTGAGAGAGGGAGGCCCACACCCAGTTTAGTGCTGAAAAGACTGGTTACACCTGAGTCCCTGTTTCCAGCAGTGCCTATTGTCCAGCTGTACCTATGTCCTTTCTGCACTTGGCTTTGTGTTTTTTTAAAACAAATCTCATTAACTAAATCCTATTTTGAAGATATTTTGAAATGTCATCATGGACTTTTTTTTCTCACTTGTTTGTGATCTTCCCCATGCACCCAGAACCATCCCTTGCCTTGCTCAGTCTGGGATGCTGAGATGCAAAGTCAGAGAAAGAGTGAATGTTCGCTTTTCGACTTTCCAAATGAGCTCCCCAGTCTACTTTCAGAGTCAACTAATGAGAATGGCAAAACTTTTTTCTTTTCTTTCTTTCTTTCTTTCTTTCTTTCTTTCTTTCTTTCTTCTTTCTTTCTTTCTTTCTTTCTTTCTTTCTTTCTTCTTTCTTTCTTTCTTTTTGAGTGGATTTTTTTTTAAGAGGGAAAATATTTTTAGAAATCAAAAAGCAAAGATCTGAAGAAAGGTTGGGATGAAAAAAGAAAGGAAAGGAAAAGAAAAGAAAGGAAAAGAAAGAAAAAGAAGAAAGAGTTGTCACAAAAATAGATTTAAGGTAGAGCAGCTAAAAATTTAGTTATTTAATATGTCTGTGTGTCAGCTTCCCCAAATTGGGGTAATAATAAGAATTATCACATATTGTTTTTTATTAGGATTAAACGAGGTAAAATATTTAAAACCTTTAGAATAGTGCTGCCATGCACGGACACCCCCCCCCCATTAGGTATTTATTATTATGAGTGTTGTTGTTATGATTGCTACCCATTTTGAGGGAGGAGAAAGGGATTGTTTTTGCTGAGAAGGCAGCAAAATCGGGCAAGGGTGTAAGTAGAGAGGCAGTGAGACCTCCACTGTCAGGAAGGACCCTAGGGG
Organism: Ursus americanus; assembly: GCF_024610735.1. NCBI lineage: Eukaryota > Metazoa > Chordata > Mammalia > Carnivora > Ursidae > Ursus > Ursus americanus. The sequence goes on along the minus strand of NC_142138.1, from coordinate 22,393,525 downwards.
GGTCAGTGAAGTCAGAGTGGAGAGCCTGACAGTTTCTGTTCGTGAGAGCATCTGATGACAGGGCCTATCATGCCATGGAAGCTGAGCTCAAACGATGTCTCTCTCTCTCTCCATCTTCAGGCTCTCCTTTTTGTTATGTTGTCTACATTCTCAGGCAGTTTGTCTCTTTGTGGCAACAAAAGTAGCCACCACTATAGGTCTTGTCTGACCTCCTGCTTACAGGCAGTGTTTTTAAAGAATCGGATACTTCTTTAACCATTGCTCCGGAAAAACTCCTGTGGAGAACTCATTCTGTAATTAATAGGAAATTATATTGGATGTCAGAGAAGGCCTGTCGTCTTAGTGATTTAAGGTGAAGTCCTAGAGTCAGTCACTTTGAGAAACAATAACATAATGAATGAAGAAGTAATTTACATGCATTCCTTCATTTAATTCTCACAACATCCTATGATGTGTGGACTATTATCCCTTTTTTACAGATAAACTGAGAGTCAAGGATGCTGATACCTTGCTCAACCATTATTGATTTAGGAATCGGCAAGACTAGTATTCAAATTCAGACGTATTGAGTACTACATCTTGTATGTTTTTCGATACTCATGTTTTAGTAATTAATTAATGAGAAAATGTAAATGGTGTTTTATTACAATGAGTATACTTTGATTTTTCCATTCCCTTTTTTCTTTCATTAATTATACTTGTTTTACCTCATTCTGGCTGTAATTACTCAGATAAAGGGAGGACAAACATACTAAACATTTAAAATGTGGTTAGGTAATGAAAATATTATTGGATAGAATGTGAAAAATTAAACACAATAATGCTGATGATTGACAGGTCCCCTCCCCCCAACATAAACACACTCTTTTGGGAAGTATTGCGTTGTGTAGATATGAGAGAAAATCTTTACCAGAGGTCCACAGAGTACCTTTCAGATGCAAAATAAACTCAGAAACAAGTAGAAGTGGAAATATATTTTTGTTTGAGTATTAACAAGATGGCTAGTTGAATGCTTAAGAAATGGATTGTTAAGCACACAAGACTTAAATCATAAAGGAATAATTCACATGACTTTTGTAAGAAAATATGGGAAATACTTTATACTAAGCTATTTCTAACATTACTTTTCTAACTTGGTTCAACACTCAGTACTTCTAAAATTGATCAGATCATTTAGTTTTTTATTTAAGGAAATAAATTATGAAAATATATCCTTATGAAGAAGAAACACAGGACTTCACAGTTCAACTCCTTTATCTTGTCAAAATCTGATTCAGACCCTTTCAGCATACAGAGTCCAATGTCATAGACAGCGAATGGTTAAGATCTTTCAGTTATAAGTGGAGGAAAACCTGACCCAAACCTAGCTTGCCTAATGAAAAGTCTAAGAGCAGATAGCTGAATTTAGGATTTGAATAATCAATTTGGTTCTCTCTCTGTCTCAGGCTTCGTATGTTGGGGCGAGATGGCAAAACCTCACGCAGCCTTACTTCTTTCAGGTTTCAGAGCCTAATGGGCTTCTCCAACAGACCAAACAACATTGTCTAAGTTGAATCTCAACACAAAGGGTCATATGCTATCCCAGAATTAGTCACTGTTCTATCTCTGGAGCTAATGTCAGCTTCAGCAGAATGTTACGGACCAAAAGTGATAATGTTGGCAGTGGTGGGCTTCCCCAAAGGAAATTGGGTAAGATTACCAGAAGGAATAGAAAATTATACTGGCTGGCAGCAATATTAGTTGTCTACCCCAGGCACTGTGAAAATACCAGTAGACTGGCTAATTATGGAATGTTGTAATTCATGTAGTCTTGGGGATTATTGTAGAAAACTGGCTACAAGGCCTAATGGGATGCTCTGATGGTCTGTACTTTTCTTGAAGTTAACTGGCTACAGATGGAACCACTCTGGCCCATAGAGCCCTCCCTTTGGTCATTGGTAAGTCTCTTTGGAATTTCTATGTAGCAGTAATTATATACCGTGGGCAGATAATAGTGGGCAGGTACACACTTAGAGAAAACAGGTTGGTCTATGAGAAAACATGAATGGGAAAAAGTATTCACAGTGGACTCCATCTGGGAGTATTGGGGCAGGTGCAAAGATCTTTGTTTACAAAGACCCAAAGCCTCAGTGGAAAGGGATAAACACCTCTGTCAACAAGGGACTAGAAATCATTTGCTTTTGCTTTGAAGGCTTTTTTTTCTCCACCTATCAACAACATTGGTTGGCTTTGCTGGATAAAACTTCAATGCATATCTCTTTCCTTTAACTTGAGCATATACAATATAATTATACAGGATAACCCAGAAATACCCAGAAATGAACTTCTTAGTCCTGTAATACACAAGACACATCAGTGCTTCCCAGTGAATTGCGTGGTATTTAGAAAACATTGATAAAGAAAACTAAGCAATGGGTATTGGTCCCATCTTGCAGAGGAAGAAATTAAAACAGCATCAAATCACTTAATTAAGACCCCTTATATTGTGCTAGTATTGAAGATAATGCCATGTTATCAGATATTATTTTAAGTAAATAATGAGATTAGAAGTTTAAAATAAGGGGGTGCCTGGGTGACTCAGCTGGTTGAGTGGCCACCTGTGGATTTTGTTCAGGTCATGATCTTGGGGTCATGGGACTGAGCCCTGCGATGAGCTCCGTGTGCTCAGGGCAGTCTGCTTGAGATTCTCTCTCCCTTTTCTTCTGCCCTTCCCCCACACCTGCTCTCAATAAATAAATAAATAAATAAAATCTTTTTTAAAAAAGAAGTTTAAAATAGGAATGAGTGATAAAATAACAGACCCAGCTGATAGGTGTTTTCCATCTGAACTGTAAGGCGAGAGGCATCGTCACGCTGGCTAGGTTCATCCATATAAGACACGGTACTCCTAGAGCTAAAAGCAAGAGAGAAAACAAATTTCAATAGTTACAACAGCAATAATAACAACAAGATACCTTGTTGGTTTTAGCAAAAATGTTACAAAGGTAAAGTTTCTCTAAGAATATTTCAAACAGATCTCCGTATCAAATTTGCAGATGTCTAAAGTCTACAACATTTTAGAGAGGGAACCATGAAGGCCTAGAGAAGTTACTTGGAGCGGGTCTCCGTACAGTGGTGGAAGCCCCGTGCAGCCCAGTAAAGCCCAAGGCATCTGACTATTCAGCAAGTGTTCATGGGTCGGTCTGTCTGTCCGTGTGGTACGTTTCAAAGCCATTGCCAATGGCATCTCAACGGTGCAGTCTCTCCCCTCAAAGTGGACAAAACGAACAAAAGGACTGGGGAATATAGGAGGAAGCTTAAAATGTTGGGAAACAACTCTATGTATGTACATGGGATATTGTACTTTATAAAAGTTCACTCTCATACATACCACACAAAATTGCTTTAGCAGAAAAAAGAAAAGCAAGAAACTCACCTACATGGTGAGAGAAACCACAATTCCTCCAAACTATTGTAAATCTTAAGCATTTTCAACATTTCAACATGAAGAAAGGGTTTTGTCTTGTTTACCAAGGCAATTTAAGCTTATCCAGGTGCCGAACAGGAGACCCAAGCAAAGAGGAGCCCCTAATGTCCCTCCAGCACCACTCAATTCTGCTTAGTTCAGAGGAAATTCAACTGTCACTAATGGCAGTCTCAGCTCTACCCTCAATTCTCCCCACCTGTGAAAACGGAAGTTAAGACAGATGTCATTTCAAAGGAGACACTACAATAGTGTGTGTGCATGTGTGTGTGTGTGGTTACGTGTGTGTGTTCAGAGTGACCACTTTTCTAAGCAGGCTATATTTTTGCCTTAATTAAATGACAGATATTTGTTCTTAATCTTTTGGGATTTTTTTTTTTTCTCTGCAAGGAGATTAAAATACTTAGTTTTCAGCTGTTTGGAATGAGTAAACTTTTTGCAAATGAAATTTTAAGAAAATCACAGATAATCTGTTTTAAAAGTCCTTAATACAATTTGTGTAATAAATTAAGGTTTACCCACCCATTCCAAGAAATTGATGCAAGTAATTATGGGTGCATTTTCACGATAGACTTCTGGATTAGTGATTTAGTCCTCATTCTTGTAACACCTGCTTTCCCCAGTTTTCCGCTGCCCTTTGAAGGAGCAACCAACCTGTCTGGCCACATTGGCTGCAGGTGTTGTGGGCAGTACCCACAGAAGAGGATCGCTTCTGCTCAGAAAACCCCAGGTGCAAAAGCTCCTTGATTCGAAGATAAACCAGCCTGCCCTGATATTATATGTGCTACTTTTCACCTTGCAAAACATTTTCCATCAAATAATCATTTTACCTTCGCAAGACTCTCTTAAGTTAGTAAACGAGTTATTATTCTACCCATTTCAGAGATAAAAGAAATGAAACAAAGGGCTTAATGCCATACATGTAGGAAAGGCAGACCTGGATTTCAAACATCCTATTTACATCCCAGTAACAAGGTCTCACACGTGATCATTTTCTGACAGAATGAAAATAGGGACGACGACCACCTGAAATCATTAATGACTGCATTTGAAACTTGCTTGCACAAATATACAGGTATTAATAAAAACCCAATTTCTTTTCTACTGAGCACCACCTTAAAAACTCATAGAAAGAGAAGTAGTGTTGGTACCAAACTCTAAGTAGCATAAGTTGGAAGTCTCAGGCAAAAAAGCAAATAAGGATTTTTACAAACAGTCCTCACTATTGCTTTGTTCTATGTTACTGAAAAGTTAATAGTCAGTGCAGTAATGTGTATCAGTATGAAACTGGAAAGTGTCATAAGGGCAGTTTGAAAAACCCACCGGTTGAAGATAGGTGTGGAAACGGAAGGTGTTGCACACTGACTTTTTAAAACTTAACCAAAGGTGATTTCATTCAGAGCCTTTTTGTTTCCACAGTAATCGTGTAAATGGTGTGTGCTCATTGTAAAAAGTTCAAAACATAGAAAAGTATAAAGATTAAAGTAAAATTACACAAAAAATTACTAACCCCAGTGGTTACCTAGACACTGTTAACATTACAGAAATCTTTTTAGACATGACTTTGCATATGGGAACATACGATAGATGCTTGGCTTTTTTTTTTTTCCTTCACTGGAAAATGTATCATGGATAACTTTCTATGTTGATAGATAGTGATCTTCATCAATATTTTAAATATCAAGACAGTATTAACATACGAACATACCATGCTTGATTTACTCATTTGTTCTGGCCATCTAGGCTGTTTCCAAAACACCATTCTTGTGAAGAAAGCTGTGATAAACATCATGGCGGGGACTGCCTGCCCTTTGCTCTCCAGTGTTCCTTCCTTCTTCCTTGGTAACAGAACTCTAAATCTGTGGGGGCGTTTCTCTCTACACTAAAGACAAATTTTTGGATTTCTTTGGTGCTATTGTAGCCATGTGGCTTGTAAGCCGATGAGACATTAGTGGAAATTTTGGTTGAAATCCTGAGAGAGTTTCCTCAAACGAATGAATTCAATCAAGAGGAGTCTGTTTATATCCTTGATGACTGGACTGTGGATATGATGGCAAGAAGTCAGCAGCTATCTTGGGTTTTTGAGATGACCTTATACATTACACATCAGAAAGAGAAGAAGGCTAGGTCCCTGAATTGCTTCCCTCCAGATTTTTTACGTAAGAGAAAAATACATTTCTATTTTGTTTAAGTCACTAATTAAAAAAAATAATTAGTATAAGAAACGTTGTATAATATTGATACAAATTCTAACTGATACAGAATTTGCTACTTGGAAATGCGATGTTGCAAGTACTGTAGGACAAAACCTGGAGTTAGTTTTGGGGAGGAGACAGGGCTTCGGGGAGTGAAGTTTCAGATAGTTTGCTGTAACCTGGCATCCTTTCTCAGGCAGAAAGAAAATATTTGGTTCGTCTATTTCTTTCTGTACCATGTATCCACTAAAATGATAACTTCATGGAAAACTACAGAAAATTTTTACTTGTTACCTTAAAAAGACTAGAGATCTGCTTAAAATGAGATGGGTTGGAAAAAGGAAGAGAGAAAACAATGAGCTGAACAGAAAAAATAAAATATTTATTCCTTGAAAAAGAGACAGAAGGAAGAGATAAAGTATTAAAAGTGCTTGCAATCTGGGTAGCTAACATTAGACCAGAATATGGTTTTGGTAAATTTTTAGAAATAAAAGAGATTCCGTATTTGAAAATGGGGAATGACCAACAGCAGTTTAGAACACTGATTTGGAAAATAAGCAGCACGTATTTTCTCTTTGACAAACAGCTTTACTCAAGCCCTTTGAAATTTTAACAGATAAAAATGTGAGATGCTCAAAAAGGAATTTTATAATTTTAATTACCAGTGCTGTACACACAGCAGAAAACATTTATCGGGTATATGTCACAACATTACAAGTGGCTAAGTTTCAGTTGTCTATGACCAGACTTTCCATAGTTTATAATAATAATCCTTCTAGATAGATACATGATCTCATCACAAAAGGAATGTTGATCTTATTTTTTAAATGTGAAAAATGCTCTTGCTGTCTATGTGTTTCATCAGCTTATTGGCATTTAGGGAGCAACAAGATTCAATTGGCAAAACGTGTCCAAGAGAGTTGTCAAGTTTTAGGAAGGAAGGTAGATGAAAAGTAAACACAGGGAAACTGAAAGTCTGGCAGAAACTACTGGTGAAAATAAGGAACAAATCAACCAATGTTATTCTAGGGAGAAGAGTAACAATTTGTAACCCAATGCAAGTTTCAGTAACACTTGGAATCGTATGCACTGCTGTTGACGACAGATGTGGCTTGAACCTGGATGCAGAATTAGCTGCATGAAATTGGTCCACAATAACAAAAGGAACCCTTCTGTATCGTACCTGATACACACTGGAAACATCCACGCCAACCCAACAGCCCATGTTCTGATTATGCGGGAAAGAGGCAAAAAGAAAATTAGCCAAGGAGTTGGAATACGTTTACTCTTTCATGAAATTCAGTTCTGAAAACATCTTACAAAAGTACTTGCTGATCATTCCTTGAATCACACTGAATAAATACCAGGCTTGTCTTATTGTTATGACTGTTAGAGACAGAAATAGTTTCAATTAAATCTCACCAGCCTCAATACTATCTAATCATTATTGAGAATTCATGTCCATTTTCACTGCCGTTATTACTGAGATGTTTTGAAGCTGCAGTAAGAAATAATATTTGAATGCATAACTGGCCTTGGAACCATTAATTTAGTAGATTAAGAAAGTCAGAATGTCATCTCTTTCTTCCATTTGTAACCACAAAACGCCCGGAACGACCATATTTTGAATGGTATCACTTAAGCAGTTCCCCCCTAAATCTGTTACTAAAGTTACGTGCTGCCTCCCAGTGGAGATATTTTAGAGCACGCAAAGTAAAAAGAAGGCTTCAAGATGTACAGATTTGGGCTTTTGTTCTTTTTCCCCTCATCCTTTCAACAAATATTTATTGCTCACAATGGGCAGGCTGGTAATACAAAGAAAAATTAGATTCCCCATGCTCAAGAAACAAGATATTGAAAATAACATGAAATATGCATAAAGGCTCACTTAGTTGAACTTTCTGCCTCAAAAAGACCAAAGGATGTTTTTATGAATGTTGTGTTTAAGAGCAAAAACATACCAACTCTTCCCCAGTCACTAGAAGGTGGAAGCTGTCGAATAAGGTGATTTAGTTTTGTGGCCATTTAGTTTATAGCAAGTTTGCTGGGTTTTTATGTAGCTTTGAGATATTTAATTCACATTATTGGCCCAGTCATGCCAGTAAGAGAAAAGTTATAGTAGAAAGAAAGGTCAAGATACATTTTCCTAAATAAGAGAGAGAACAGAAAATGATATGGCATGTGTTCTTGTAGGATACATTTCTCCAGAGTAGGAATGCTTCTGAAGGACTAAAGAATAAGCCACACAACCTGTAAAAAATCTAGTTCTGATGTGACTGAGGATAATCCAGGACAGGTGACTGATAAAATAGAATAATTTAGAGTGTGTGGATAGAAAATCAGAGCATCTGAAGCCCACTGAACTAATATTCACTCATGACAAGGTGAGGTTAAAGCCAAAGGTAGCTAATGAAAATTCTGTTGCAGGTCCTGGATGAATGGATAGATTCAAAGTTGCATTACCCTTGGCAATCATCACTCAGGTGAGGCTGAGTACGGGTGCCACGGTTACAGCCACAACACTATGGAGATCATGAAGGAATAAATGGTGCTGGGAAAATTGGACAGCTATATGCAAAAGAATGAAACCTGACCACTCTCTCACACCATACACAAAGATAAACTCCAAATGGATGAAAGACCTCGATGTGAAACAGGAATCCATCAAAATCCTAGAGGAGAACATAGACTTCTACGACATCGGCCACAGCAACCTTTTTCATGACACATCTCCAAAGGCAAGAGAAACAAAAGATAAAATGAACTTGTGGGACTTCATCAAGATAAAAAGCTTCTGCACAGCCAAGGAAACAGTCAAAAAAACTAAGAGGCAGCCCACGGAATGGGAGAAGATATTTGCAAATGACACTGCAGATGAAAGACTGGTATCCAATATCTACAAAGAACTTCTCAAACTCAATACATGAGAAACAAATAATCAAATCAAAAAATGGGCAGAAGATATAAGCAGACACTTTTCCAATGAAGACATACAAATGGCTAACAGACACATGAAAAAATGTTCAAAATCATTAGCCATCAGGGAAATTCAAATCAAAACCACATTGAGATACCACCTTACGCCAGTTAGAATGGCAAAAATTGACAAGGCAAGAAACAACAATTGCTGGAGAGGATGTGGAGAAAGGGGATCCCTCTTACACTGTTGGTGGGAATGCAAGTTGGTACAGCCACTTTGGAAAACGGTGTGGAGGTCCCTCAAAAAGTTAAAAATAAAGCTACCCTATGACCCAGCAGTTGCACCACTGGGTATTTACCCCAAAGATATAGACGTAGTGAAGAGAAGGGCCATATGCACCCCAATGTTCATAGCAGCATTGTCCACAATAGCTAAACTGTGGAAGGAGCTGAGATGCCCTTCAACAGACAAATGGATAAAGAAGATGTGGTCCATATATACAATGGAATATTACTCAGCCATCAGAAAGAACGATTACCCAACATTTGCAGCAATATGGACGGGACTGGAGGAGATTATGCTAAGTGAAATAAGTCAAGCAGAGAAAGACAATTATCATATGGTTTCACTCATTTATGGAACATAAGAAATAGGAAGATCGGTAGAAGGAAGGGAAGAATGAAGGGGGGGGTAAACAGAAGGGGGAATGAACCATGAAAGACTGTGGACTCTGGGAAACAAACTGAGGGCTTCAGAGGGGAGGGGGTGGGGGATTGGGATAGGCTGGTGATGGGTAGTAAGGAGGGCATGTATTGCATGGTGCACTGGGTGTTATACTCAATAAATGAATCATGGAACGTTGCATCAAAAACTGGGGATGTACTGTATGGTGACTAACATAACATAATAAAAAATTATTATAAAAAAATGAAGGAGGAGTGTGGTCTCACTCAACAGATTTTCAACACAAATGAAGCTTTCTTTCTTCTTTCTTCTTTCTTTCTTTCTTTCTTTCTTTCTTTCTTTCTTTCTTTCTTTCTTTCTTTCTTTCTTTCTAGATTTTATTTATTTGACAGAAAGAGAGAGAGAGAACAAGCAGGGGGAGTAGCAGGCAGAGGGAGAGGTAGAAGCAGGCCCCCCTATGTGGGACTCGGTTCCAAGATCCTGAGATCATGACCCGGGCCGAAGGCAGACACTCAACTGACTGAGGCACCCCGGCGCCCCTCTTTTTTTAAGTAGATGCACAATGGAATGCTTCAGCAAGGAGGTGAATGTATACCTTGTTTCAAAAATTCGAAAGTTTAACAATTTCTATTGCTGTAAATGCATCTTATGTTTTCAAGATGAAAGTCCTTAGTCACCTGGACTTAACACCTACATGGACCTGCAAACCTAACCTGTTTGTGAGCAACAGAACTTGTTTGTTCAGGAATTAATATACTGCCATAATTAGTCATTCAAAAAATATTTACTGAGTTGCTGTTATGTTCCAGGCTCTTCTAGGTTCTTAGGATACAAAAAGGAAACAAACAAACAAAGACCTTTGCCCTCATGGAACTTAGTGAGAAGGGACAGATCATAGACAATAAAATACTAAAGTAGTAAATTATACATTATGTTAGAAAGTGATAAATGCTGCAGGGGGAAGAACTGCTTCGTCAAGGGGCCTTGAAAGTAGATGGAGGAGAGGGTTCTCTTTGCAGTTTGAAATAGACTGGTCAAGATAGGCTTCCATGAACAAAGATTTGAAGGAGGTAAGGAAAGGAACCAAGTGGATAGCTGAGGGACGAGGGTGTCAGGGAGAGAGAAAGCATATGCACAGGGTTTGAGCCAGGAGGCCGCCTGGTATTTCTGAGGAAGTGCATGAAGGCCAGACACACTAGCTGGAGCGGAGGGAGCCAGCAGGAGGCTGAAAGAAGGCGAGGTTACAAAGGTGTGAGCAGCTGGATCGCTGGGGCTTTGGGCAGCACTGTAAAACCGTGGCTTTGGCTCTGATCAAGAGGGAGCTATAGAGAGTTTTGAGCAGAGGAACAGCAAGATCCACTGCATCATTGACAAGGATCACTCTAGCTGCTATTTCGAGAATAGACTATAGGCTGGCAGGTGTAAAAACAGGGAGAGCAGTCAGGAAGTTTTTATAGTAATCCAGGTGAGAGAGGACACTAACTGCTATGGGCTAAATTTTGTCTCCCCCAAATTTATACATGGAAGACTTACTGCCCTACCACGTGACTGTATTGGAGCTACTGCCTTTAGGGAGGTAATTAAGGCTAAGTTAGGTCATAAGGGTAAAGCCCTGAACCAAAACTATCGGAGTCCTTCTATAAGAGGAAGAGACACCAGAATTATCTTTCCACCATGTAAAGACGCAGTGAGGAGGTTCCCCTCTACGAGCCGGGAAGAGGGTGGTCACAGGAACCTGACCATGCTGCCATCCTCATTCCAGACTTCCAGGCTCCAGGACTGTGAGAAAAATCGATTCCTATTATTTAAGCTGCCTGATCTATGGAATTTGTTATGGCAGCTTGAGCCGACTAACACAGCGACTGAGACTGAGATGGGAGCGGTGGGGGGTAGTGGTCAGGAGTTGGGTTCTGGATATATTTTCAAAGTTGATTCAACAGAATTTCCTGAGGCATGGGAAGGGGGGCAGTTAGATAGAGTTAAGTTGTGAGCATGCTGAGTTTGAGATGGTTACCAGATACTGAAGTGAAAGGTCAATAGGCAGTTAGATCCATGAGCCTGGGTTTTGGGAGAGATGTGGAGGCCGGAGATATAAATTTGGGGGCATAATACCATGTCTCAGTTACTAGACTGGAGGAGATTCCCGAGGGGATACGTGCAGGACAAGAGGCGAATAGGACAAAGGACTGCTCTCTGAGGTACTCCAATATTAAGAAATTGGGGAGAAGAGAAGGGAGCAGGAAGAAGACGGATAAGGGGGAACCCATCAGGCAGAAGGAAAACAGGAGAGTGTGTGTCCTGAAGCCTGGTGAAGAAATTGTTTCCAGGGAAAGGAGTGGTCAGTGGACAGTGCCAAATGTTGAGAGGCCAAATAAGATGTGGACTGACCATTGGATCAGGAACGTGAGAGTCACAGTCTTGATGAGAGCAGTACCACAAGTTCAGGGACAGTCCACTTTGTTCACCATGGTATCTCTAGCACTTAGCACAACGCTGTGACCCAGGCAACAAGAAAGTGTTTAATGAATAAAAGGAATGTTATGATTCTCATTTTATAGATGACGTATTAAGACTCAAAGAATATTTAATAGTAGCTGGTTAAGCAGATCTGGGATTCAAACACAGGTCTAATTTGGCTCCAAAGTTCTATGTGATACTGAATACTTGCTCTGCTTTTAGATGCGCCAAGAACCCTTCTAGGTGTTTCCATATATTCTTTTAATAAATTCTCACCACACCCCGGAGCAACAATGACCATTTTTAGCCCATTTTTTAGAAGCAGCAGCTGGGGAAAAGAGGGCTCAATAACTTAGGCAATTTCAACAGCTTAAGTGCTCAAGCTGGAACTTGACTCCAGCCAGTGTATGCAGAACAGATCTCCGAGCCACTCCATTCGGCTCCATGGCTATGCTGCTGCTATTCCATTTCCTCCTTTAGAAATACTGCACTAGTTAGTCAGGGTTGCCATGACAGAGTACCATAGATTAGGTGGCTTGAACCCCAGAAATGTATTATCTCAGGCCTGGAGGCTGGATGTTTGAGAACAAGGCGTTGGCTCACTTGGTTCCTTCTGAAGGCTGTGGAAGAAAGTGTCTGTTCCAGGCTTGTAGATGGCGGTCTCCCCTCTGTGTCTTCACATCCTTTCCCTGTCTGTGTATCTGTGTCCAAATTTCCTTTTCTTAGAATAATACCAGTCATGTTGGATGAGAACCTACCCTAATGAGGTCATTTAAACTTGAGTAGCTCTTTAAAGACCCTGTTACCAGGTATGGTCACGTTCTGAAGTATGAGGACTTCAACATATGAATTTGGCAAAGCATGGCGCAGTTTGGCATTGGGGTGTGGGGCGCGCACCATTCAGCCCAAATGAGAAATACAAACACCTTCACGATGTCTCTAAACTCTAGGGTCAGAGAGCTACGGATTATTTGCTCTGTCACCTGGGAATCGTGACCATCTTGGAAGTCACTCCTCCACACCAAGTGTCAGCTTCCTCAGCGTACGGGGAGAATAGGGCATGCGCATACTTATTTTTCTAAATACTGTTGGATTTATTTGCTGAATGGATATTTGTTCTTATTCTCACTTGTCTAGCAAATACCGACATTTGGTACTATTCTCCCTTCTTATATTTTACCATTCAGTGGATGTTTTAATTTGCATTTTTCTCCTTTTCCAAGTGAGTTCGAGGATCCCTCTATATTCCTCTTTTTGAGCGTCTCTTCGAATATTCTGCTTAGCCATTGGGCTTTGCCTCTGCAAACTGCTGTTTATCTCCTTTGACTATTTTTCAAATGGTCAATGTGCATGATTTTAAAAAATATGTATCTTCTGCTGGCCTATTAACTGTGTCTGTTGTATTTTTTATTGAACAGAAATACTAACTTTTATTGTAGTTATATTTATCACGTTTTTTTATGGTTTTGTTTTTTCATTTTGGGATCTTATTTAAGAAATCTTTCCCTAGCCATAGAACACAAAGATATTCTGCTATACTTTCTTCTATTAGCTTTATAGCTTTCCACATTTCAGTCTTCCATGTGGAATCTACTATGAAAATGATATAAGGTAAAAATCGTGCTTCATTTTCCTTCGCCTAGTGAGCCATTTTTCTCCCAACACAATCTACCAAAAAATCCCCATACTTTTCCCAATGCTCACACATGATGTTTCCATAAAATCGTGGGTCTATTTCTGAGGTTTCTATGCATTCCAATGGTCTGTTTCTCTATTCATGCACTTGTCTATTCCTAAATTTATCATTTTTACTTACTACAATTTTGTGGTATATCTTAATACTTGATCGCATTCCCAGGGCAGTTTTTACAAAGATGCCAATGAGGTATTATGTACGAAGATGTTCCACATGGCATGTGAAAGCCAGTCTGGATGTTCATCCCTAGGGGAATGGATACAAACATACGTGATGGGTGGATATTAAGAACCACTACGCCGCAGTAAGAAGCAAAGAGCCAGGATCCATAGTTACATGAGTAAATAAAAAAACATTAAGATGTTGGGGCACCTGGGTGGCACAGCGGTTAAGCGTCTGCCTTCGGCTCAGGGCGTGATCCCGGCGTTCTGGGATCGAGCCCCACATCAGGCTCCTCCACTAGGAGCCTGCTTCTTTCTCTCCCACTCCCCCTGCTTGTGTTCCCTCTCTCGCTGGCTGTCTCTATCTCTGTCGAATAAATAAATAAAAAATCTTTAAAAAAAAATTAAGATGTTGAACGAGATATATGAAAGTGAGAAAACAAAATGAGATTTATAGCACAACACCATTTACGTAAGTGAAAATCTCTGGTAAGTACTTGTTCCGTATTCTTTTGTAAGATGGTCAGTCAGGTGTGGCACAGAAGGAGAGGGCAGAGGAGCTCAGGAAAACACAGCGCACTATACTCACAGATCCCAGAGATAAGAGGCATGCCACGCCATGCAGGGTTACATGGAAAAGCACCAGAGTGTCAAGACGCAGAGGACAGGAGCAAGGGAGAGTCAGGGCCAGAGCCTTTATTGGGGGTATCTGAGGGAAAAGCAAAACTGGGTGCAGGAAACGGTTCAAGACTGGCTAGTCTGAATAACTTCGGTGGGCTCTAAGCTAGAGGAGGGTCCTTAGTTGCCTGGTGCTTGACTCTGGGCAATTAAGGCAGAGGATTATTGCATGCTGGGTGTTGGGGGGCATGTAGAGGGGGGCTGGCTCTGGGTTGGATAGTTTGCATATTGATGGTATAGTCCCTGCTGAGACCTTGGCTAGCTTCAGGAATTGGCTAGACCTGGGAGGGGCAGCCGCTCCCCAGCCAGTAAGGTTTTTTAAATATAATATATATTATATAATTTAATATAATATATATTATATAATTTAATATAATAATACACAGAAAATTAAAAATATATATATATTATAAGTATATATATATTATATACACACTATACTATACTATACAATACATACACACACACACACACACACACTTAAATATGTGTATTCCTGTAGCATGTAGAGTGCTGTGTGTATTACAGTGGGTGCCTTTTGAGAGTGAAGAGTGAAGTGTGAAAGGGGAAGAAGAAGGACAATCAGAAAGACACTAGGGGTCTCGCCCATACTGATGATGGCAACGTGCTATGAAATGAAGAATATTTTCGACTCTGCTCCTGAGAGAAATAAGATAATAAATGAGATAACTGGAGATCATAAAAGTATCTTCTCTACTTACCCACAGGATTTTTACGAGAATCATATGGGTGTTGTACGTGAAACAGTTTCATAATCTATCACAACTACAACATGATATTAGTATTTACTGGGCTTTAATTTGGGATCATGGCCATTTCCGTTTTCTCAAGCTTCTCTCTCTTTGAAGGGGGAAAGCTGTAGCTCATCCAGGTCTTTCGGGGGCTTTACTTTTATTTAGATGGCAAGAGAACTTACCAAATCCAGGAAAGAGGTCGGACAACGGCATTTTTTAACTGCCCGTGAGCAGCTCAGTAGTCTAGGTTGAAATCATAGGATAAATTCATCAGGTTTAAAATTACTTGCTCACCATCTATCCCATCAGATTACAAACTCCCCAGGAGCAGGGATTATTTCTTTGTGGTTCCCCACCCAGCACAATGGAATGTACTCATTGGTTAATAAATAATTATCTCAAATGAAGTAATGAACGCAGTATTTTCCATTTTTGCAGAAAAAAAATACCAGGCGGCTTTCAGTTTACTTGAAAAATGACCTTCTCCACAGTAGAACTTTATAATTAGTTACTTTAACCCCAACGTGTGGCACAATAATTGGCACAGAGGGGCAGCTCAGGAAACCCTGAATAAATAAATAAGTGAAAGAACATTGTGTGTCCTAACTAGGGTGTTAGATGCCCCCCATGGGCTTCAATAGAGAGCGGTGGGATCCATACTCAAAGTTCTTGTAACATGACATCACTGTAATTTTGGTTTGAGACAAAAGAGAGACTTTTTAGTCCCCAACCTTGGGCCTGACCTACTGGTTGAACTACCGGCCTCAGAGAAAATAAACCTGGCTATCACGTCACATTATCCTGGGAGAGTCACTTAACCTCAGGCTTCTGTTTGCATTTTAAGAACATGTGAGCAGCACATCTGTTCAAATACTGTTTGAAGGCTGCCAAAGGCTGGGCTTCCAACAAGAAAGATGTATTGTCAATACCTGCTCTTACTCATGGGTGGGAAACAGGAGGTTCAGGTGAATGAATAGAAGAGTTTCATTAATGTAAGTTACACATCAATAGCCAATTTTCAGAGAATGAGAATACTTGCCTATACACAGAAGCCCACTTTGCCACTTGCTAGTTCTATAGCCTTGGAACCTCAACCTTTCTAGGCTTCTGCTTATTCCTTTGTAAAATGAGGATGATAATAGCATCTATCTTAGAGAGCAGGGTCAACAAGCATTTCTGTAAAATGCCATCTAGCCAATATTTTGGCTTTGTGGGTCCTCCAGTTTTTACTGCAACCACTCTACTCTATAGTGTGAAAGCAGCCAGAGATGATACATACATGAATAGGCATTCCTACATTCCAATAAAGGTTTATTGATGGATACTGAAATTTGCATTTTTATTAATACTCATAGGACAAAAATATTATTAAATTTTTTTTCAACCACATAAAAACCATACTTAGCTAGGGGACCATACAAAAACAGGAAGTAGGTTGGACCTGGCCCTTGGGCCATAATTTGTTACCCGCTGCCACAAAGCTTCTGTGAGACTTAAATAAGGTCATAGTGAGGGCTCAATAAATGTTAGCTATTTTTAGCCTTATTACTATCTATTATTTAACTGAAAAAGCAAACAAAATTCAAAATTATAGATGCAGTATGATGACAACTAGAAAGATGTAGAAAGAAATATGCCAACATGCTCACAGTTATGATTCTGGGAGATAAGATCCAGCTTTAGATGTTTTAAGAGTAAAACATAAAAATTACATTAAAATGAAAACATATTTTAAATTAAAAAAATCCAGCCCTAAAAACAGTTAACAGTAATTACACTGAATATAAATTCAATCTTCCTTTCATAATTGGGAAGGCACTTGGGATATCCATTATGCCCAGGGATCAATGTTGAGAGCTAGTTACTATTGTAAAACAATGTAGACATAGAAACCAAGACTAGAGGATTGAATCTATGCCAATCTTACACCCAAGAAGTGGCTTTCCAAGTAGGTTTACCTCCTACACTTCTTTGCCTTCCTTATCAGTGTGTTTACTGCTATAGAGGAAAACAAGTCCACAATCTAACAAGAGAGACAGACAAGAAAACAGCCAAATACAGTAGCATGTAGAAGAGAAAAGCAGCAGGAGCAGGAAGGAAGAACATCCAACCCAGCCCAGCAGTGGAAATGGTTGTAGTCGAGTAGAGAATGCCTCTCGAAAGGTGAAGCTGGAGCCAAATCCAGGAGGAGGAGGAGAAGGAAGCCAGAGTGTAAGAATATTCCAGACAAGGGTACCCCATGGGAAAGCTACATGGGGCAGTGGCTGGAGGCAAGACAGAGCATGGAAGGATTATAAATGTGGAAGTTGAGTATGGCCAGAGAATAGAATGCAAGTAGGATAGCGGAGAACACAGCGCTAGAGATGTAGGCTAAGATCTCTGACCCTATGGGCCTTACTAATAATTTAGGACCCTATTGTTGTCACTAAATTGTCCCTTGACCTGTACACCTGTTATTTCATGGTAAAATGGTGAGAATGAAGTCTACCTAGTAGGATTAATGCTGGGGCTATTAAATAAGATGATGTATTTGGTCTTCTGTATATTTCAGGATAGGTTTTATACTATTGAAATTGATCTGGTCAAAAAATTGTTTTAAATAACTTTCAAAAGAAAGGTACATGTTTTTCCATAAAACTCTGCAATTTCAAAACTATGCCTCCGTTTGATAGCCACTGAACTTTCAGAATTTTTCTGCTAGTCAAAGACTCATTTCGTGAAGGAGTGTCACTTGAAAAGTCTGGTCCCCGACAGTGCTGAAGACCTTGAAAGTCAGTCGGAGTTAGAGGTGAGGAGGCGGCCTCCCGAATGGCCTCTGTACTGCCAGGGTACTTGGAAGCTGGTCATTTGCTTTCTAAGTAAAAAAATATTCAAGTAGAGGATCCATTCTGAATGTTCTGAGAGTCTGAATTTCTAACTCTGAAATACATCAGTGAAATGGTCACTTAAATGTATTTGTTAGTAAAAAATCTATCTCATGTGCTGGTAACACGATTTCTGTATCTTTGTAACTTTTAATTTATATTTATATTTCATCAATTAAAAAAGAGCGCTCTCTAATTATTCACATTTGGCCATGTTCTGATTCTATGCGACTTTCTAATTTGCTTTGAAAGGGAAGATGTAAATGAAAATGATGCAAATAGGAATGACCGTTTAGTCTTCAGATGAGAGCCGTTTTTTTTTTAAATCACAGAAACATGATTTATGTCAGACTATTATTATGAATATTTTCCTGGAAAAAGTTGAATTTAAGCTAACAATTATTTTAAAATAATTGAAAAAAGAACCTTTACCCTTAAATATTGGGAAATTGAGGCCAAAATGGCTTAGGATCAGCAGCAAAAGTTGCAGAGGTTAATTTTTCTCCTAGCTTTCATTCTGACATTGGCTGGGATTGCAACTCCTTTACATTTTCTATCTGTAAAAGAGAGAGCTTGTATTTGTAATCCACAAACATCAGGTTTGGAAAGTCAAATTTTAAGTAAGCACATTAATACGCTCTGAGAGTAGAAAGTAGAAAGATTTGGTTTCAAGATTATAATATAAATCTATTCCAGTTTTTCTGGTCTCTGCTCCGTAGGACTCACCAGCTCCTGCTGCCCATCCTTCCACACCCTTCAATGCTGTGGAAACTACTAGAAGGAAAGCCTATAATATAAGTTTATTAACCTCTGCATCGGATAATTTGTTTTGTTTTCTTCCCAATGGCAGTCAAAAAGAAATGCCATGCAAGTATTAAAAATTAATTAATCTTTTTAAGAGAGCAAATGCAGTATGTAGCAAAAGCCAAAAAATGTACTTACTACCTTTTGACCCACTAATTGTATTTCTGGGAAGAAAACAAGCAGAAACTTATTATATAGTGAAAAAGAAAAAAAACTGGGGCGTGATTAACTAACCCAGAATTATAAACTGATAAAATATTATGCAGCCATTTAAAAGGATATGGGGAAAACTATTGAAAATACATTACAAAATTTGTATAAAACAATGCTAAATGCAATATATATATATATATATATTCTCAATATAGAGAGAGATAATAAAATGCAGAATCTATGCATTTATGTGACACTGAGTAGAAGACTTCAGGAGACATGTAAGAAGTTAACTGGTCTATACTGCATATGGCATTTCTTTTGGGGAGATGATTTTGGGGGGGTGCTCTTTGAAATAGTACAAAATGCTGCTGGATTCAACATACCACTTAGATTTCGTCACTCTCTTTTTCTTTCTTTTTAAAAATATAGCCCCAAAAGATAACTCAAAATGTTTTACTTGCCCATTTTCTCCCTTGCATGTCCCAAGAACTATTTTTTTTTCTTTTGATAAGCACTATGCACTGGTTTATTCAATAACTGAATTTAGGTTATTAGACATTCAGTTACTCACTTTTTGGTGTACCCGTGAAGTTCCTTCTGCCGGAACTCATGACCACTTAGAGAAGACACACTACTCCTTTTCTTTACTGAAGGAGCCATTCTGTCTTTAGCAACGCCTGCCATCATCATAACCTATGGAAAACAACTTCTGTAAAATAGCAGACAAAAGATCTGAAAGCATTTTAGTTAATATAACACAGAGACTCATTCCAGATTAAAAAACACAGATAATTCTACCATTTTTTTTGAAAGGGGAAGTGCGGTTTCCTTAACAGTGATTTTTAGTAGATGTTGCTATTCTGGTCAGTGTAACTGGAAACATGGTAACTCTGCTGACTTTTATCTATGCAATAGTCAAATCCACAGAAGCAGATATTAAGCTGCAGCAAAATGCTTAATAGCACAGGAGGTCACATCACTGAGAAAAGATAGCCTTGTGTACAAGAAAGACGTGTATTCCACCCCTGAAAGCAATATTTTTTATTGCCCTCCCCCCATTTAATCTCTATAAAAGTTTGCTAATTAATATTTGTTGTTGTTGCTTTACCTTAAAAATTAAAATTGTCTTCCCCCAGGGGTATTTTTTTCAAGCAGCAGTGACTTACTTTGTAAAGAGCACACAGAACTTAACCTGTAACAAAGTATTTTATTAGAAAACCTACTTCCTTCTCCCGAATCAGTCAAAAAGCTGGTAGTAGGAATGCACTTCTAAGAATTTTGACCATAAGTCCACTGCCCTGTTGTCTACATACAAGTTTAGATACTCATTTAAATTACTTTATAATCTGTGAATCTGAGAGCACAGGGAAAAACACATTGCTAGACACTAAGACAGAGTCTCTGCCTTCAAAGAGCCGGCGCGGAGTGGGTAGGACAGGCGAGGACGTAACGTAAAACCCCCGTGTGAGCGGTGTCAGGTACCCAGAAGCAAAGGCTTCCGGGCAGAGGTACTGTGTGTTGGAAGGGAGGCAGGGAGGTGTGTGTGTGATTGTGGGCCTATGTGAGTGTGTGCATGAGTGTGCACATCCCTGTGTGTGCCTGTGTGTGTGTCTGCGGGTGAGTGCCTGTGTGGGTTACGAGTGCGTGAGGCTGTGTGCAGGAGTTTCTGTGTACATGGATGTAAGGGTGTGCCTCTGTGCCCGTGTGTGCACCTGTGTGTAGGCATGACTGATTATCTGTGCCCCCAAATGGATGTATGCCTGTGCGTGTGTGCCTGTGTGTGAGCCTTTGTGTGTGATGTGTCTGTGTCCTGAATGTATGTGTGTGTCTTGGCGTGTGTGCTTTGAGAATATTAGGGTCTATGAATGTGAGTGTGTGCTTGCGTGTGTGTCTGAGTGTGTGAGTGTGTGTGCGAGTGTCTCTGTGTGTGTCTATGTATGAGTGTGAGTGTCTACGTGAGTGTGTCTATGTGTGTGGTAGGACACACTGAGCCTGATTAAGTGGCCCATTCATGTTCTGATTCTGATAGACCTTGGCTCTGCAGGCCAGAGCTGGAACCTGGAGGTCCCAGGGGTGCGGTCGCCCAGTGTTGTCTGACCTCAGAAGACCGCTCAGGGCTCACGCAGCTGCTCCAGGAGCAGACCAAGCTGGCCAGCTCTGCCCTGGGCACCATCCTAAAGCTCAGACGTGCAGGAAGTCGGTGGTGGTGGGACTGGTGCTGGGGTGGTGAGAGCGGGTCGCGACCAAAGGCCAGGACTCACTTGCTGTTCTCAGATTTGGGGCGACTGTTTCTTATTTGCCGGGGGGAGGACAGGTGTGGGTCAGAGAGCTCATGGCCCAGGCAGACGGGACATTTCTTACCACAGGGGCCTCCCTCCTCAGCCCCCTGCAATCCTGGATCTTGAGGCGTCTTTCTCGTCTGGGGTCCCACCCCGCGGCGCTGCGGAGAGGGCGCACTTACCTACGGCAGCGCTGGAACTGCCCTGGGGCTCCGCCGGGGGCCTCCTGGACCTCCCGCTCGATCACTGCGGGAACCGGCCGCGCAGGGCGAGGCTCCCTCCTCCCGGGTCTCCCTCTGCCTGCGGCCGCCCGCGCACTCCCTGCTCTGCGCCTGGTCTCCAGGGTGACCTCCTCAAACAGAGTCCGCCGCCCCTCCCCCGGGCGTACAAAATAGCTGCGTGGTCCTCTGAGCCATCCTAAGGATGTGAGGATCTTACCGTCACTGCCCAGAGGGCGCCGCCCTGAGCCCGATTGTGCCCTGGAGTGGCCCGGAGTTGGGGGGAACCGGTTCATCCTGCGGCGAGGAGGCCATCTGGGACTCAAGGTGCAGCCCCGTGAGCCCTCATCCAGTTCCCTTTCCCTAAATGTCAAGTGTGGGAGTGGGAAGTACTGCGGTTTCCCGGGACAGGAAATCCGAGGCACAAAGAGAAAGTCGGGCCCCCCTTCCCTTTCCCAGACCCCAGACCCTGCGGGTGAGTGCCTGTGTGGGTTATGAGTGTGTCCCACCACACTGCTCCAAGGTACGGAAGCTTGATCATAGGGGGAGTTATTGAGAGCTTATATGCACCAGATACTGGCAAAGGGTTTTCGTTTTATTTCGTTGTCCCAGCAACTCTGTCAGGGAAGGGTTCTCCCTTTACGGACGGAGAAAATCGAGATTCTGAGATGCTAAATAATACGCCCCGGCCCGGTGCAGGGCACAGGCTTATCTCCTGAGCATTACAAACAGGGCTCCTCCACCTTCCTTAAAGCTCTCTTCCCAGCCTCTTCAAGTTTAAGAGGCTTCGAAATGGAGGCTGTTTGGCCTTGAGGACCTTCCTGACATATCTAATAGGCCCTTGCTCCTTCATAATTAACCCCAGGGCCCCTTTCCCAACTCAAAGCAAACAAATCCAAACCTTTGAGAGGACCCTTATGTGGGGGGCAATCCCTGGAGTTAGAAGTAAAACAGTGCCTCTAAGTGCCTAGCTTGGCACATGTGCCTTGATGGGCGCTCAGTGCAGTTAGCGGTAGCTGAGAAGAGCGATACACCGAGATAACAGTAGAGCCACTAAGGGTTAGGACAGAGTTGGAGAAAGAGCTTAAAAGTGTTCTGGCCCCATCCCAATCCCTAGTCACAGAAAAATAAGAACAGGAAAGCACCGTTCATTGAAAATCTATTAGTAGTAGGTAGGAACGATCAGGTGACTGGTAAAGATGATCTCATTTAATCTGTTCATTGACCCTATGATAAGGGGATAGTAACTCCATTTTCTTATAAAGATGAAGAATCATAAAGTAACATGCTCAAGTCTATAGTTAAATCACGGAGCTGGGATCTGTCTGACTCTAAAATCCTTGCACTGTGCCAAACTTTTTGTGTGCTTTGCTCACCCTAAATGTGCTAAATTTTTCAGAAATATGGGTAAAATTTCAAGAGACTGGTGATAAAAGAGGTTCACAACTCAGTTTATTTTTACATTTTTCATTTATTTTCCAGAAAAAAGATCACATTTAAATAACAACTTACTTTAGATATTTTGTCTTGATCTCATGTATAATTAAAATTTGTTCTGAAACGGGAACCCTATTTGCAGTAATGTGTCATGATAAATAATTGCATATTCAGGATTTTGTGAAATGGGTTATTGGGAAAATTATGAAGAAAAAAATTTGTAAAAATCATTATTTACAAAAAAATGATATCCACACCTTTTCTAACTCATAAGGCAAGAAAATCTTCTCATGATTCTCTTTAATAAATCAATGCTACACATTCATGTCACCATTGCTCAACAGCAAGCTTTGCTGCAGTGAACCCTTGCTTCTTTGCTGTTTTTTTTTCTTGAGAACAGCACAGAAGCAGTAAAGCTTTCATCATAGACAAAGCAGTAACAGCTATGAGAATAAAAGTACTCTCTGTTGAATTACACATGTAGGAAAAAGAGCCAGGCATCAACATTTTAACTAGATTTAAAAAATATACTTGAGTATTTTAACCCACAATTTCTTTTACAGATAGGTTATGCTCAAGGAATTCCGTGAAATTATATAGTCCGTACAAGGTCGTGAAGAAATTCAGTTAACTGTTGCTATAAAGATCCTGGGGAGTTCTAAAGAAAGACTACCACCAACTCAAATTAAAGTATACACCAACGGCGTTTCTCTTCAGAAAGACAATTGACAGAATTTTTATTACCTCTACAAACACAGCAGAATTTCTCTGAGATTCTTTTCCTAGTTTCTCTGATTGTTAACGTAAGAAAAAAAAAATGAACGCCCCGCAGTAGGCATGAAAATTAAAATTTGATCATTTCATTCATAGTTTTTTTTTTCTACATGAAGCGAAAAATTTAAAAAAAGTATTTGTAGATTGAAAGATTTATAGATTGAATAATATTCAAACAATTAAAAAAGGTCAGCTCTCTAAAGGACTGCTTGGCCTGTAGTGAAGCTTTGCTCAGAGATAAGATTAACATATCATCATACATATACCAACACTTGGCTTTTTCAAGAAAAAATATTCAGGAGCAATTTTCCAACTCTCTTACACTGACAGAGAAACAGGGAGATCAGACAGAAGCCAGTCTCTTTCATGCATATCCATTTAACAAAGCAAGAGTTCAATACTGAACTGCAGAGTCAACACAGCTATAAGAATTATCATCCTATCATCTCTCACAAGGAAAAGAAAAAAATCTGGCTTTGGACCTTAGGACAGTGATCCCAGCGGTAGTCATTTGGCGTATTATTTAAGATAGTTTTAAGTAACGATGCATGTACGAATAACACTAAGCATGAAAAAGAAAAGGAGAGAAAATGTCCATGAAGTAATACACCACTGAGCAAATGAGATGGAATTAACATTTGCATGATATACTCATTCAATGCACTATTTAAAAATGATAAATGGCTTATCATTTCTCAAGCCGATTCGCGAACTCTGAATGAATTAAAACTTGAGCTATGTTTAGAGAAATCTAAAGTGATTCAGCTTTATTCTGAATCGGTTTGTCCAGGAATTTTTTTAAAGGAACTTTGCTGATGTTGTGTAAAAACAATTGATGTGCAAAATAAGGCACAGCAAAAAAGAACTACGAAATGTTCATTAATAGAGTGTAGGGTTCTGCAAAATCTTTGCTAACTAATATATCCCTCTCGTTAAAGAAATGTTTTTCATATAGTTTCTAACAAGATTATGTAAATATGGTCAGAATCATCTATCATGATTCAATTTCTTAAAGCCGTTTAATAAAATATTACTGAAGATTGTTCGCTAGCATTAATTTCATTCTGTAAAGAATTTGGATTGTTTTCAACAGATGGTGGCCTGATGTGCTGGCCATAGATACAGACCTTAAAAAAAATACCTAAAAAATTAAAATATTAAAAAAAATTGTTGTTTTATTTTGAATATTTTGGTGATAAAGTTAAATTCACTAAGATAAACTAATGAAATTTAAAATGATACTAATTCATTTGAAATGGCAGGAATTTTTCTTAAACGAAAACCCAGAAGCATCCTTTCAAAACATTCCTGGTTGCATTATTTATGGTTCTTGAAGGATATGTAAGCTGGTGTTACAAGAAAACTTTTCTAAAATTTCTTCAAGGTGTGTTTAGAAAAAAAAAGTGTTTTTGTGATTTAATAACTTTCTTAAGCTTCATTAAAACACTAACTTTTATTATCAAATGTCCGAGGAGTGGGACTATATATTCTCAGGCCAGAGTGAACATTTGTCAGAAACAGTAGCCCTGGACACGATTTGGAAAATACTGGAATACAGGTGAATGCAGAAGTATCCTTTACTTATTTTCTTTTAGGGATTAAGGGACACATAAAAATATATTTGCTTCTCATTGAAACATCTTTTCTTATAAGGTTAAAGGTGTATTTAGAAAAAGCAACCTACTACCCTAGGGATAGAAGGAGGTAATCAAAAATACTGTAAGTCAAAGGAAAAATAACTTTAGAAGTTAGACCTAGAGAATAAATTATTATACTTATGGTGAATATCAATAAGGAGGTGCCTTTCTCTCACAATAATACCATTTAGGATAGAGATCAGATATTAAACATGAGGGGAAATCAAGAGATCTGACCACGGTCAACTCAATAGACCCTAAAATGTGACTTTCCGTGAAGAAGAATATTTCAATTTGAATTAGATATTAAAATTGCAATTCTAGCCTACAGAAGATGACAGAACAGCAAGGCAATGACACAGAGAAAAGCTAGTGGGTGTTCTTTTGTTGTTGTTTGTTTTTAATGTTCGGAGATTTAAATATTGGATTTCTATCTCATTTTCCCTCCGTACATTCCATGCACAAAAAGTAATGTAATGGCAGACATGTTTAATTCATGAGCAAGGGAATCGCATTTAGATGTTTGCCAAATAGGAAAAAAAAAAAACAACAACACAAAAGAAGCAGGAAAATCCAATAAAGCCTCGTAACAGAAGTGCACACGGTAGAAGGCGGTGGGGTGGATCATCAGAGCACTTTCTTCAATCAATGTAACATAGATTGATTTGTTCATTCATATCAGCAACCTGATTTGACTTATTTCAAGGAAACATCATCTTTACTTATATTAAGTTTGAAAGCCATATGTAGAGATCCTCCTTTTAATATCATAATAAATTCTGCTTCCCTTAAAAAAAATTGCTGGTCAGAAAGCCATGTAGCAAAATGAGTACCTTTAGACTGAATGGGATTTTGCCGAATGCATAATCTGTAAGGAGAAAGAAAGCTTAAAAAAAAAAAAAAGCAAAACTCCACAAACTCATCCTCTTAGTAGATATCTCCATATTTTACTGTGTCATTCAAATTTGATTGACAGTTGTGATTATTTTGAAAAAAATAAAGGAAAAATAAAAATGATTGGTCAACTCTTTTAGAATGACACTGGTCCATGCTAATAAACCATCCAATTCAAAGGCCTACAAGATAAATAGGGTCAGCTCAAAGCTCCATGTCCACCTGAATGTCTCTTGCAAGGAGGGAGACATTTCTTAGGACTTTTATTGGCAGTGAGTGACAGCTTGCAATCTGCTTACTGCTTCTTTGGTCTTTTAAGACATTGATGAAAAGGACAGAAATACGAAAATGAGAAAATGCATTTCAGGCCACTTTGAGACTGGACAGCATGACTGGAGAACTCTAAGGAAAAGATAGGGATTTTTCTAGAAAAAGCCCTGAACCTTATTTATTTATTTATTTATTTATTTATTTATTTATTTATTTATTTATTAAGATTGGAGAAAGTTAAATGGACTGAGTGAAAAAATAAACTCACTAGAAAAATGATAGTCAACTTACAATTTAATGTTTAAAATTTGATATAATGCCCTAACTAAGAAGGACCTCGGAGATCTATTAGAGCAGTGATTTTCAGATTTTGGATGCTTGTCAAAATACCTATTTCTAAACTCCATCCCTAGAGATTTAGTCATTCTATATAAACTTGTTGATGCCTGCTATCTTCTAGGCTCTGGGATAGTGGTGACCGAGCCAAAATCACTGCCCTTTTAAATGAATGTTAATACAAGTGGTCCACAAGTCATACTCTGAGAAACATACCCTTTTCCAACAATTTTGTTATTGGAATGATCCTTACTTTGATACTAATTTTTCATAGCACCTTTAATCTTGGGATTCAAATGATAAATGCATACTAAAATAAAACAGAAGAGTTTATTTCCCAGAATGAACAAGCAAAACTGGTCAGGGGCCCCCTCTGCAGTCAAGATAACTGGGTTACTTCCTGCTGCTGTGTCACTTTGGGCAAATCAATTCATCTAAGACTCAAAATCATCATTTGTAAAATAGGAATTACAAAGAGTACTTACACCTTTTGGGTTGCGATAAGGATTAAATGAGCTAATATCTGTAGAGACTGGTATATGGTAAGCACTCAAGTAAATGCACAATTTCATTATCTATCAGTCAATTACTGTGATTGTACAAGTTTTCTTATCAAGCCGCCACAGTGGGTCTATCTGATCTAGTAGAATCATGGAACTTCAGAGGTGGAAGAAATTTTACAGATCGTTGGTGTGTTATTACGATGTTTAAATAGCGCTGGGGTGGGTGTGGGGGGCCCAGATCTAAACTGCTGAAGGAACTCCATCATTGCTTTGAGCTGTTTGCCTAACACGATTCCACATGCAATTTTAGTAGAAAAAAGTCCTGCTGTTAAGAAAAACGTGAGAACCACTGGCAATCCCAATCCCTCATTCTAAGATGAGAACCTGAGAAAGGCAGTGATTTGTCCAACGTCACACAGAGACAGTTAGCCATGGAGTTAATGTAGTCACCAGGCTTCTTTGAAAAGAATTAGAAATGAAAACATGTGTCATGATTGCCTCAAACACTTTGCAGATTGAGTAAAAATAAATAAAAACAAAAATAAAACATCTCTATTCACTCAAAACCATTTGAAATATGGACATTCTTTCTTTATAGTGAAACAGAGTCCCAAATACCATACAGTGAATTTTCATTTTGTCTGTAGGTGTAGAGAAGAACGGAGCTTTAAAAATACTTAAAAAATTTAATTCTTAGGAATTATAAATTCCAACTATGGTAAAATTCAGACTAATTCTTAACAAGAATTTATTTTTTAAAATATCAAGAAAATATGGAATTTATTTAAAAAGAAAAACATACTTTCCATGTTGCCAAAATAAAACAATATCATTCATACTTTCTATCTTGTTAGAACAGAAACTTTTAAAATCATAAATCTCAGGAAATGGTGTTCTGGTTAATGAGAACTCTTTCTTTTTATTTTAACCCCTGGTATTGAAAACATTAATATGTACTTCCCCATTTTGTTCTGTTTTAGGAATTGATAATGAACCTGACTTAATGTTGTTGCTGTTGTTTGATAGTAGAGATTCTTGCATTGTCTGGGATCTTTTTTCCTAACATGGATTCTTATTGTACAGTACTATGGATACAGGCATAAGAGGAGATTGTAAACTACGAGATTAAAAAAAAAATACCAAAATCTAAAGCCCTGATATGAATTTATTGTGTAATTATTTGACCTATTTTTCTGAAAGGAGAAGGGATATCTTCTCTATTGAGGTTCTGGTTATTGAAAGTTTAATAATTATGAAGACAATGACCTCCATTCTGTTGCACAAAGACCAATCAAGGGATCATAAGAGATCTTCATAGTTTCAAATTTAGTTCCTGGAAACGTTTGAATAACGTTAGAGATTATTGTAATCTACGTTTTAAATTATTTTTACAATATCAACAAAATTATTCTTTGAAAAAAACCCTTGTGTTTAATTACTAATTCACTCTAGCACTATATAAAATAAAATAAAATATAAAGAGGGAGACATAAGAACCAGTAATATGTACACATTTTTAATATGCTTTGTTTTAATATTCAATATGTTTTCCTTATGAATTGATTACTTAAAAATGTATTTGTATATTCGTAAGCTGGATAATTCTCAATTTTCTGCTGCTTACTCTCCATTGGTTTCAGTATTTGATGTTTCCCCCATGTTTTGTGGGATTTAAAAAGTTTGCATTTTCTATTTTGGTTTCAAAATCAAATTGAATATCTTTACTTAAAATGAGTATATTAATCACTTGTCCAAAAAACTTCCACACCAGACTGTCTGGGGAGCCAACTGAGAGGGTTTGAACAGTAGGAATTCTTCTGAGGTAAAACAGATCATTTTGAACATTCTCTTGGTAGCAAGCACTGATTGAGAAGTACAAATGCTAATTTAAAAAGTTCCACTATAAACAATTGCCAGTCACAATCTCATTTTAAAAGTAAGACTTACAAAATTTAATTTGATTCTAAAATTGAAAGGGTCTAATGATTGTTTGTCAAATACAAGTGAACGTAAAATAAAATTTAGCAACTAATGATGAATACAACAGCTTAATAATTCCAGTTATTTAATAGTATAACTTAGAATAAGAATTGGTTCATGTTTAAAATAAGGTCTATGACTTAGAGGAAGTTTCATGTTTTCAGATAGTAGAGGAGGAAGGTTTTACAATGAGACGCGCCCCTGAAGAAGGGCTTCTCCGTTTGGAATCCTCACAACGTGAGGCCACACTGAGTAATTACAGTTTTAATCATACCTCGTGACAATGAAATTGTGACATAAATTTTTGATAACTCTCTTTCTGATTCCCCGAGAATGGCAAAGATTTATAGTTACATATGATGAATCTTATCCAAAAGAAAATTTATTGCACAATAATGTGGATAGAATTTCATTTATAAAGTTTTTTTTTTTCCCTTCTCAAATGATATAAATGATGATGATTAAAATTTTCTTTCTGGACTTAAACGGGGTGACTAAATTTTTTTTTCTAAGTTTTAGTCTTAATATTTTGATTTCTGCAGGTAAAGAGAAAGATACGTGGTACTATTCTCCATACAAGATGGGAGAGACTCTGTTTAGAGTAATTGTGCAAAAGTTGTTCACCAGTTTAACTATGGAAAGTCTTGAAATTTTAAAATCACAATTTCGGCTTTAGTCTGATATTAGTCAGCAATCTCCACATTTGTTAAACTGTAGAGAGAGGGGGAAGTAGTTAAGACTTCAACATCTTCTTTACTCTTGATTATAATTTCATATACTTAAACTTTAAATATGAATTGCTTTCCCTTTTTACACAAGTTATAAAAATAAGAGGCCCTGTTTACACAGTTTGCATTTTTATGAAATTTGCAGTTTGAAAAAAAAGCTTTTTAAAAAGTGGTAATTAATGCTCTTCTTGAATATGCTGTAACTTTAGCATTTTTTTTTCTGAAATAGTTTCTGAATTTAACCCACTAAATATTTGAAGATAGAATTTTTATTTAGCACTAGAGTAAAACATACTAAGGATTGAAGAAAAGGAAGTTTTTTTTTCTGGTTCCACTTAATTTTCTTCGTATGTGGCACCCCCTTTATGACAGCTATCCATATTATATTTAAATTTTATATATTGACAAAATGCAATCTACCTCTGTAAGCATTGTGCCATTCAACAGTACTACTATTAAATTTACATACCACAGTTTAAATTACATCCATTTCAGGAATGGTAAAATGCTAAAACTCAAGTGTCTAACTGCCTTACTGGAATGAGTACAATTTACAAATACAATAATTACATTTTAAAACCATTAACAATATTACACCTAGAAGTAAATACTGTAAGACTGGTCATCATGGTATTGTCTGAGGGAAATCATTGCTGAAAGTCATCGACATTTCCAGCAGATATATCCCAAGTGCAGATTTTGGTTTGTTTCCCTCAAACCAAAATTAAAACCTGTTTCTCATACAATAGTTCTCCATTATATGAATCTTCCAAATCCTTGCATAAGATTTTATTAGTTATCTGCCAAGTATTTTCCTGCAAAACAAAACAACATATCAAGAGGTTAGCTGCTAGTTCCATAAGGTGATTATGATACGGGCAACATGGGCAACATCTTTATTCTTCCTGCCCACCCCTAGAAGCCGAATACTGCATCTTGAGGGGTGCAATGCTAGTATAAAATATATACAATTTCTTAAGTTTTCAACTTCCCAGACCAGCTAGTGGCCTTTTCAGATTTCCATGTACGAACACTTTGCAGAGGTTTGGGTTTTAGGATAGGTTGGGAGATTTGTTTCTGGATGTGGGAATCCAACTTGTTATGAGAAGAGTAATCATATAACCCGGATCATTTTTGAGAGTGGAAGGGTTATAATTAATAATTACATGAGTACAGCAGGCATTAGAACCAGGAGTTATCCTGACAAGTCACTGACACCCTAGTATCGGGGACTCCTTCGCCAACAAGGAGGAGTGCCATCTGGCATGTGTGCCAAAATTATCATGTGAGCCAAAAACCTCCCATATTCAGCTCCTGGGCAACCATTTCTGATACCTGGCCTAGATTCTTTAAGGTTGCTCATATTAAAGTGAAGGATGGATCTTCTCAGATTTCAGCTATGCCTGACAAATCTAAAATCTATGAAGTCTTGTTGGAGAAGAAAAGTCTTCAGATAAGAGGTAAATTCAGACACACATAGCATGTATTTTGTTTGTCAATATAAAAACAGTAGGATTTACTCCATTGACCTCAGTGTATATAATGTATATAATTGGAAAGACTGGTCATTCCCACATAAGAAACAGAGCCGGATAAGTAGCCAGGGCCTTCTTAATTCTGATTTCCAGTTTATTATCCCATTTTTACTTCATTCTACAATTGGTTTGTTTTCTAACTAGGATGGGAAATGGGGATTGGGAGTGGGGAAGAGGAAAAGAAAAAAGATGAGCAAATCAGACCCTGTTCCTACTTGAGAGAGTAGCTAAGACAACACTATTTTTGCAAATGAAAACTCAGTGGATGCCCACCTACCTGCAGCAAACCTTTTCTTGATGAGTGAAAACCGATACCCTGCTCCAACAAGTTCAATGTCACAACCAGAAAGGGTGCTTCCTTCACTTGTGAACTGCACGACCAATGGGGAGGGTTTGCTTGGGCCTTCAGATAACTGAAATCTTGCCAGTAAAGAACCCACCCCTATAAAAAGAGTATCATTACAAGAAAACAGTCATCACCACATGCTGGATAATAGTTTTGGGAAATTGTATTCAAAAGTTAACATAGAAAATCTAATTTACTAGAAAATAGTATATGTTTCAGTGACAAAACGGCGATGAATAAAATTTAGCATGAAATATCTTGAGGAACTTTTTTTCCACACTGATTGAAAGTGTAATTCAACCAAATGGTACTTCAAAATTTGGGAGCATATTACTTGGAAGGCAACGTATTTTCCCAGTCAGAGGAAAGTGAGAAATACCTCAACTACCAGGGAGTGGAGATCCGACACAAAATGAAAACATGCCTCATTAAAAGCTCTTCTCTGTTTGAAGTATGGCCTGTTTGATGTGGGGTTGGGCAGAAAAGGGGAAGCAGAGGATTCACTGAGGAATTATTTGCTTGGTATATACTTGAAATAAGTATATACCAAAGTAAAGTGAAATACTTTGCTTGCTTCTAACGCTGTGTATTTTAACAGTTTTCTAATACCTGAAAGTTATTTCAGCTTTATATATTAAATAAAGTAAGCTTGTGATTGCATTACCTCCATTTTCTGACTTCTGAGAAATATCAGGAATCTTCCACAATATTCTTTGTTGTTCAGCATTCCTAAAAATAAAATAGGTAAAAGGCTTTTGCATATGCAAAGGTTTTTGTTTAATGGATGCCATATATTTTCTAGATAGTGTTAGTTTAAAAAAATGGATCTTGACAATGTTAACTACAATTTAAGCATTATCCATCTATTCATCCATCCACCCATCCATCCATCCACACATAAATTCTCTCTTTTTTCTGTTTCTTATTGTAACCAGCCACAACACTGTCAGGTAGGAAAACATATAGAGGACAATGCAGTTACATTTTTTGACACATCTACTTATCATAGAAGATAAGTCTTAATCAATTAATTCAGGTAACTTAAGTTGGAGCGGTCATATGGCTGACTTTTTTTTAATGTTCTAGTTTTTGCTTCTGACAATCACATGGGAAAACTAGAATACTTTTCACAAGAGAACAAGTTCTTTATAACAGCTACCATCAGTCCTCAGTGTCTCTTCAGTGGCTGTTCTCGTACCTTCTCTAGTGGTGCCTTTTTATAGTCCAGAGGCTACAAAACAAAACCCTACATTTCTCAGACGTCCCTGCAGTTGGGGTCCTAGTGACAGATTAGGGTCCACCGATTACATGCACTCCTTGAGATTTGGAGGATAGAAGGGAGGCAGAGGCCATTCATCTGCCATGTTTTCGGTTCTTTCTTTCCTGCTGGCCAGCAGCCTGAGACGTGGGGATCATCTTCCAATGTGCTGCGTGCAGTCCAGCCTCCTGTTGTGAGTGTTGAGAAGCAGTTAAGGCAGTGCCCATAGGAACTTTCTTATCCTTGGATCAATGTGGCAGTGGTGAGTTCTTGAATTCAGTGGTTCCACGGGCAGCTTTCTGATTTCTCTACGTCTTGGTTGTGACAGAAGGAGCAGTTCTGCGGTGTTCTGGGAAACGTTCTTGGAGATCCAGCCTAAAACGTATTCCTCTCGCACTTCCACTGTTCTGTGAGCATCTAAATCCCTGCGTTAAATCCTTCTCTGCTTAAAATAACAGAATGGTTTCTGTTTCCTGCCCTGAACCCTGACACACAGGCCTGCTGTGATGTCCTCCTGTAGGAAACACAAACGCTAAGAAGTCTGTGAGCCCTTTGCCCAGAAAGAGCTGTGGGGGAAGGAGGAAGGGGACTGGTGGCTCCTTACCAGACTGCGGGTGGGAGCACGGCCTGCAGCTTGGTTACTCCTCCATCGATGGGGACCAGGAACTGCACATTGTTGAGGGCTACGGCAGTCGTCATGGCGTCCGTGTTGTATTTGTAATCTATGCGTAGGTCAGTGCTGGCCGGCTCACACCGCCAGTTCACTGCCAGGTTCAGAGGTGTGGACTGGATGCCCTGGGCAGACACCTTGCCAAACGACAGGAAAGAGAATACTTAAGGCTCGACCGTTAATCTGAAACAAAGCCAGAAGTTATGATTATCTCCCATAGGAACATTCTTTGCCGTCAAACGTCATCCCGTGGTTGGTGCTGCTCACAGACGGCCCCTCGGTAAGCAGCACCGTGAAGGGGGCCCTGGGAGAGAGAGGTGCGTGCTGCACGGAAGTTGTTACAGGATTAAAAACACAATCAGTTGCTAAACTCTCTACGGCACTTTCGAGTTTACAAATCACTTGTGTCAGGTAGGGACGTGGTAGCACACGGGTTAGGAGCCGAGGCCAAGGAGAAAGACAGTCTTGGAGGTGAGTTCTGACGGTCACTTACAAGCTCAGTGATCTTGGGCCAGTCACCAAACCTCTCTGAGTCTCAGTAACTTCTTCAGCTGCCTAATGGGAATTGTAACAATAATATCTACCCGTAGGCTTGTCTGGAAGATCGAAGCTATTTTATGTGAAAGTCAGCATAGTGCCTAGCACTTAGTAAACCATTAACGTTTTCATACATATTACCTATTAATACTCTTATCATACTATCGCTTCACAACACACCAGTGAGTTAGATGAAGCGGGTTATCATTACTCCTTTGGGATTTGCCAAAGTGAGCACTTGAACCCATATCCTCTAACTGGAAGGGGTACATTCTACTGTCTCCTGTCAATTCTAGTTGCAATCCACTGTGCGTTTGACCAAGGAAAAGCCATGTTTGCAGAACCAACAGTATTGTCTTACTAAAGACAATAATACCAACTTATTTCTGGATCCACAGTGCAAACTCCATCATGTTATTATTTCTCGACTGTTCACGGTGACGATGAATAGCTCCAGGACACTCTTCTGTTACCAGCACACGTACACGGCAGGGGCCGCGTGGGTGATGTCTACACCCTTGTGGTTTTATTCACGGAGTACGAGTTTGCTGATTTTAAAGACTATAAACAGCTGCCTCTAGGCCTAGCGATGCCTGCAATATGGACACCACGGGGAAGGGGTCTGAGGGCAGGCCGAGCTCATAAGGCAGCAACGGTTGCTGCAGAAACAAGCCCAGATATGAGTTCTTTGACAAAGTGATAGACATGGCTTTTGATGACAATTTTAGGGAGATAACCATTATACGTTTTAAAACTTCCAATATTTTTTTGCAGCACAATCCTCTGCAAATGAGCTTTGCTTGGAAATACGTTATTTAAGGTGACTCGAAAGCAGAGCAGACTGACCCCTCCCTGCCCGATTCTGTGCTCTGTCTCAGTCGTGGTTCTTGACTTCACAGAGGCTCCTGTACCCAGTGACGGGGCTTTTGGGATCCGTGCGGGTGTGTTTGTGATTGTCCCAGGCCCTGGAGGATGCTCCTGGTGGCCAGAAACGAACCATGCTGAGATTGGAGGGCAATCCCACAAAATGCTTGTTGTGCCTCCCACCCCACTCCTTGCATCATTGGACCACACCGCCACCACAACTAAGTAACAGCCAAAGGGGTTCCTCCGAGCTCACTTCAAAACAGAACGGCAGGCCTAGGGCTACTCACATTTTATAAATACTCTGAAATATATTAGGCTATTAGCTTCTCACAGCAACCTATAAAATATCTAGGAAGGAATTGTTATTATCCTTATTTGCAGATGAGGAAACAGAGGTTCAGGAAGATTAAGTGCCTAAAGTCAGTGGCCAGTAGGAAGCTGACTTAATTCCAGAATTCAGTTTCTTGCCTACAATTTAATACTTTACACCAGCCTCATGTTGCAATAGGTGAATTCTGGCTACTCCCTAGATTTACTTAATGACGAATGTGGAGACCAAAAAAAAAAATCCCAGAGCATTTAAGAGTTTAAAAAATGTTTTTAATCTGAAGTGACAATGTAGACGTGGTGTTTGTAATGAACGTTTATGAAAGAAAACAAGCAGTTTTACTTTTACCCCTTTGAGCATAAAGAACCATGCATGTGCCTCTAAATTTAATTTCTCATTCAGGGAAACATTTTATTGGAGTTTGCTTTTCTTG
Source organism: Ursus americanus (assembly GCF_024610735.1). Classification (NCBI taxonomy): domain Eukaryota; kingdom Metazoa; phylum Chordata; class Mammalia; order Carnivora; family Ursidae; genus Ursus; species Ursus americanus. The sequence continues at coordinate 22,357,662 of NC_142138.1, read as the reverse complement.
CTCCTTTCCATTTCTCTCAGAAGCTTAAAGCAGTCACTAAATGTGTTTAAATGTTTTGGGGAAAAAAGGTTAAATAAAAATGTACTTTTTATTATATTTTAACTTTATGGGTGATGAATTACTGTGGTGTCATGTTTGTCCAGTATTATTGATAATGTCCAAATATACTGTAGGGTATATTACCACTACAGTGAATACTTGACCAATATTTATAATCTCAACTATTGAAAGTTTCTGCAACTTCATTTTTGTTGTGTCCAAGTAGGCTTTTAGGTTTCTTTTCTTAAAAATTATAGCTTTTAGGGGCGCCTGGGTGGCACAGCGGTTAGGCGTCTGCCTTCGGCTCAGGGCGTGATCCCGGCGTTATGGGATCGAGCCCCACATCAGGCTCCTCCGCTATGAGCCTGCTTCTTCCTCTCCCACTCCCCCCGCTTGTGTTCCTCTCTCGCTGGCTGTCTCTATCTCTGTCAAATAAATAAATAAAAAATCTTTAAAAAAAATTATAGCTTTTAAGTTATATTAAAAGAAATGTTATTTTATTTGCTTTTATTTAATGTTAGAATATACATTTACAATGTGAAAGAGACACCTCGACTATATGAATAGGCTTACCTGATATTTGAGCATGTCCACATTATAATATGTAGCCTGGGGTTTTTGTTCCGACACTTTCTTTAGGTGAGTCATCAAATTTGGCATATTTACCCAGAATTCCTTGGTATTGGCATCATTTTGAGTATTATCGCTATTCAGTTGGGAAGAAAAAGTTATTGAGTAGCATCTTGTGAAAAATATCCACCCAAACAAAGAAGCATCTTAGCAAATTGTCACCTGATTTCTCTATCCACCTTCGACAGTCTGTAGAGATCATATTATTAGAAGTAGCGTAGTTTTAGTACAATTGCAGTTCTGAATGGCATTATGTTAACAGATTAATACCCATAGGGAGGCATGATTGTATTGCTATGAATCTCAGTGAGTACCTAGTAATATCAACCAATCCTGATAATAACTGGTTGCTTTAAAGAGTGAATTATTTATTAACCCAAACTTAATAGCCCTTTCTACATCACCAGTTTCCTCTGAATTAGTCAGTTAATGCAATCAAGGAGCTGAGGACATTGATTTTTTTTTCTTTTCTTTTTTCTTTTGTATTGACTTGAACAGTGGTTTCTCAGAAATTACTGAGTTAAATATTTGGCCAAATGCAAGCACAGTCTTTATCTCCAACAGAGGGGAACAGGACCATACTAAAACTACCAAGGTATTTCACTGAAGAGCATCTAAATCATAAAACAGTCACCGTGCTTACAAGATGATCCTGGAATGTGGATGATAATAATCATGGTAGTTATAATCGAGCAGTGCAGTCTTGATGAATTCAGGAGTTTGGTATTCCTACGAATTTGTTAGTTTTGCTCAGATGTCTGTCCACACGTCATTCACCCAACGTATCTTGAAAGTGCTTGTCTCAAGGACAAAAGGAATCAGGCAAGAGTGTGAGAAGCCTCCGCTCACTTTCCACATAACGAGGAAACTGAGGGCCCAATGAATTCAGTAAACTGACCTATGACTTACTTACTGAATGAAAATTAGAGGTTAAGAAGACAAAAGGGTGATAATAATAACGTGATGATGGCAGGGGTGCCTGAGTGGCTCAGTCGGTTAAGCTACCGACTCCTGATTTTGGCTCAGGTCATGATCTCAGGGTTGTGAGACTGAGTCCCACACTGAGCTCCATGCTGAGTGTGGAGCATGCTTACGATTCTCTGTCTCAGGGCACCTGGGTGGCTCAGTTGGTTAAGCCTCCAACTCTTGATTTTGGCTCGGGTCATGATCCCAGGGTCATGAGATCCAGTCCTGTCTGCTCCAGGCTCAGTGAGGAGTGTGCTTGAGATTCTCTCCCTCTGCCCCTCCCCTGCTCATGCTCTCTCTTTAATATAAATAAATCTTTTTTTTTTTAAAGGATTCTCTCTCTCCCTCTTCCCCTATCCACCCCCCCCCAAATAAATAAATAAAATGATGAAGACAGGTCAAAAGTAAGTTGCTATGATTCAACCTCCAAAGTCAAACAAATCAAGAAAGTGAGTCAAGAAACATCAGGGCTTTCTTTAAAACTACTACTGATCTGTTAGGAGGGACTGGTTTTGTGGCCCCGGTCTCAGCATGACCCATGTGGTTCTGCTGTGCGCTGGTATAGGTTGTTGAGGACAAAGCAAAGCTCTCTAACTCTGGGCGTGTAGGAAGTAGATGGAAAAGACTCCTGGCTCCTGAGATTTTGCTCCTGGTCAAGCTGAGCTAAGGATGCTGATGAGGGCTATCTAAACTTTTATTACCTAAATGCATCCAAGTTACCCAGAGGCAGGAGATAAGAGTAATAGAAAGTCAGTGAAATTAAGTAATTTGCTTAAGGTGAACAGCAAATAAGTAACAGAGTCAGGATTCCAGCCCAGGTCAGTAGACTACAGGTCATATTTCCCACTGTACCAAAAAGAGGTGTAGAATTAATATCCAGCAACCAGTCATTAATTTGTACTAAGTAGATCTGAATAGCTGGGAAAATGTCAATGACACTATTTTTTAAGGAAATGTATTTTCTAAGCTTAATAACAAATTAAACTTAGTCATATACCTACAGTAATTCCTCAGAGAACTTGCTTTAATAAATATTCAAGAAAGCTTTGCCAGTATCAAACAGAGATCCCAATCAGATGGAGATACAATTCTTGAATGCTCAAGAAGTCTTGAAAATTCTTTAGTCTCATGATTGGTTTAGCAATTGTTCCTGCGTTCTTTACCAAGCAAACCCCTTTTGTTAGGGAAAAGTAAGAAGTAAACTTCAATTTGGTCCCTCACAAGGGATTGCAAACCCAAATGTCTTTAGGAGCAAGCTGTTAACCTAAGAGAAGTCTTTCCGAACACAAAAATGAGAGAATTGGCTGGGCCAAAGGCGACAGAGGTTAAAAGCTGTGCTGCAATGGGGAATAATACTTGATAATGTTGCCTTTTAAAAACTAGGGAGAGTAGCAGGGAGGGTGGAACCGTCCTGCTTAACAAACCCACATAGGCTCTATGACTATGGTTACCAGTCACAGCCCTGACACAATAATCAAATATTTAGGGTTCATAAGGTCCAAATTAATGAGGAGTCTTTGTTTTTTTGTCTTACAATAATGTAAGAGTCTATATAATATTTTGTCAGACAAAAACATACTCAGAGTGTGACTTAATTCAATACATAGGACCAATATATTAATATAAATATAAAACTCTCGCAAATATGCCTAAAATCTTGGCCACATAACTACCTAAAAATGCAACAGCAACCGTGACATTAGTCTTACTAACAAACAAACCAGTGAGATGGTGGCACAGAATCCCTAATTTCAGACGGAGGAACCTTGAAAAATAAAACTGGCTCAACTGGGTGTTGTATGTTAAGTGATGAATCACCGAATTCTACACCTGAAGTTAATATTACACTCCATGGTAACTCACTGGAATTTAAATAAATTGAAAAAAATTAACTGGCTCAATGTGCACATCAAAAATAGGGAGGGAAAAGTGAAATAAGAAGCTGCTGATTTCTAATCTTGATTGTTTTACGTTTATTTTTCATTTAATGGGTAACCATTTCTTTCCATACTTTTAAACCTGGAATCAAGTTTTCTAGTTAAACGATGGCAATGACCAAAGAGGGGGCGGTGATCTTGGTAATCACCTGAAAGACCTGTGACGGTTTTGTCACCACTGGAATGAAAAAGTCTCACTCAGTGAAGAAAGTGACTATGTTGGTCCTTCAGTTCTAAATGCCAATAACCTTTAGTCATTTCTTTTTTCTTTTCTTTCTTTCTTTTTTTTTGAGAGAGAGAGAGCATGCATGCATGCATGTGCACGCTCGGGGGCAGGGTGCAGCTCGGGGGGGTGGGGGGAGAGGCAGAGGGAGAGAGAGAATCTTAAGCTCCACACAGGGAGCCTGCCCCATCTCACAACCCTGACATCATGACCTGACTAGAAATCAAGAGTCAGTGGCTTAACCACTGAGCCACCCAGCCCCCCACCCCCCGCCTTTAGTTATTTCTACATAAATATCCAGCTTGACTAAATTCTTTAAATCATTGAGTTGTTCCTTCACTCAACAAATGTTAGTTAAGTCTTTACTGGATGCCAGGCACAGTGGAAGATATCGAGGATGTGATGGTCAACTAAGAGATGTGTCCATTCCCTCATGGATTTTACAGACTAGTGGGGGAGACGGATGAATGTACATATGTCTTAATTCTAGTAAGGGACAAAAGGGGAAGAATAGGGTATCTTGAGAGAGAACAACAAGAGGACATATTTAGTTTGGGGATGGGGGTTGGCGGTAAAGAGGGGAGTGGAATGGTCAGGGGAGGCCAAGCAGAGCTGAGGTCTGAAGGGTGAGTCACGGTCAGGTGCAGAGGGGCAGGAATAGTACTGGAGGCAGAGGAAGCAAGCACACAAATTCCTGACGTGGGAAAGGACTCCGCCTGTTCTAAGACTGGCAGGTCTGGCTGGAGCTACAAGGTTCTGAGGCAGGATGGCGGGAGCTGATAACAGAGAAGCAGGCGAGGGTAGATGACTCAGGGCTTCAAAGGCAATGGTAACAAGTTCGCATTCTGGTACAGACGCAATGTGAAGCCACCTGGGGATTATGCATGGCGATGACCTGATTCACCTCAGGAAAAGTCATTCAGCTGTTGTGTAAATATGTAGGCATGGGGCAAGAGTGGGCGCAGGAGAGGAAGGACGAAAGCAATTTCAGTGGTCCGGGAAAATGACAGTGGTCACTTGGACAGGGGAGGTCACAGTAAAGAGAAAAACATGGCCACTTTAGAGAAAGACTTTTAAGTAAAATATCAGGACTTAATGATGGAGAGGAAGCTGTCAGGCATGACAGCTTCTGTCTCGTTCGTTGGCAATAATTAACTTGTATAGCTGATCGTTTTTAATCGCTTCATACATGTGTATGTTTGGGTGAATCTGCACGTATGTAAGTATGATAAAGACATCATGTTCAGATTTAATAGTTAGAAAATGTGAAAAAGTGTATTTATACAAATTCGCATAAGCTTCTTTGAATACATGTAGAGTTCCATAAAAAAATTTACCATTGCCAGGAAATTATATATTTCACAAAAAAGACTTTCAAGCTCATGTGAAGAATAGCTCAGAGTTCAAATATCATTTGATTTTAAAAGATGCTAATACAACAAATGGATTTTATTCCTTTTATTGGGCTGATTTCCCACCATCCTTATCCACTGTTTACTGATGGTCAGTAAAACAGACCACGAACAAACAGTCACTAATACAGATTTTATTACTCTAAATGTCTCTTTAGCCACTTGAGATAGTCGGCCAGGAGAATACATATAAGCACACACACACGAGCGCCTGCTAAAGACTTTGACAGGTGGCAACCATGGTCTGGGTGGAATCTTCAAACATATCTGAGTAGAGGTAATTTCTCTACCGTGCAACATTCCTGTTAAGGTATCTCCCTCATGTAAGTACCCAGCGCTAAGCCACACACATCTCTAAAAAATTTGTGCAAAATATATTTACCAGCAGAGAAGTTGGGGATTTGGCAGGACGTGTTCTAACCTGCTGAAATTTATCACCCGAAAAGTCAGAGCAGCTGGAGATGGGTTGTTGGCAAAGTGTCTGGTGATGCCGGCAGGAAAGGACAGCACCATTTCTCCAGTAATCTTCACGATACATCTGGCATATCAAAACACACGAGAGGAAAGAGAGAGGAAACTCCAGTCAATACACTGTGAATCAAAACAGTTGTGAAAAAGAAATGATTTATGTAACAATATTACACAACAGAAGAGACCAAAGTTAAGCTCTTACGATTCCACTGTCAACTACTAAATCATTTCTAAGACCCGAGGATGCAAGGTTTGTGTTAACACTTAACCAAAAAAGTGCCCATTTGTTGAATGTGTTTTTGAACTCTCAGAAGAAAAATACGGCTTCTGTGTTTCTGTAGGTAAGTCTATATGTTCACCTCACAAATCGAATCATCTATGCTGCTGGTTCTCTGTCTCTGATTTCTTAATCTTTGGCAGCGTATGTGAAGATATTAAATCAATCACACAGTGTCACCACACCACTCACTGGGACTTATTTTAGTGCTCAGTAACATGATCGATGCCTTGAGCGTGTTCCCTTCTGTACTCGAGAGGTAAGCTTCTTGCTTCCATTGAGCTATATCTTTATTCCTTGTCTGTTTGGTTGAAACTGTCAAAATCAGTCATATAAGTTAGCAGGATAGGATGATAATTTGGAAGGAAGAAGAATCCTTTTTTTTTTTTTAAAGAAAAGGGCTTTATTGAGGCATAATTGACATACAACAAATGGCACTCATTTATAGTGTAAAATTCCATAATTTTCGGTATCTTACACACCTGTGAAGTCATCATGCAATCAAGTTACTGAACATACTCAGCATCCCTAAAAGTTGCCGCAAGCATTTCTGTGATCTCTCTCTGCTGCTGTTCTCCACCCTTCCACTCCCTACCCCTAAGCGATTGCTAATATGCCTTCTGACACTACATATTAATTTGCACGTTCTAGAATTTCATGTAAACAGAATCATAAAGTATGTGATTCTTTTGATCTGGCTTCTTCTACTCCGTAATTATTCTGAGCTCATCTGTGTAGGGTGAGTACCAAGAGTTCATGACTTTATTGTTGTGTAGCATGTGGTCATGCCACTGTCTTTTTTTCTTTTTGATCCATTCATTGGTTGAAGAACATTTGGATTTTTTCCCAGTTTTTGAGTATTACAAATAAAGCTGTGATGAATATGTTTCTACAAGTCTTTGTATGGACATCTGCTCTCACTTCTTTTGGTAAATTATATAGGAGTGGAATCCCTGGATCACACAGAAATCAAGTAGTATTAATCCACCAACTTTGTTCTTTTTCAGAATTGTTTTGGCTATTGTAGGTCCTTTGAGTTTACATATCAAATTTATAATCATTGTGTCAGTTTCTACATAAAAGCAATGTAGTTCCAATTCACCCTTTATTGCCTGCACTAAGCAAATTATTATTGGGCCCTTTATGGATACTTTTTCTTTGCCAACAGGCACTGTGTTAGATTTTGTCAGTAGAGGGCGCTGAAAAGACATTGCAGGAGAAGAGATTGTTCCTTCCTGCTTCCAGGGTGTTTGCCAGGCAGGCTCCTGCTGTTCTTTGGGTGTATCTGGCGTCAGGCTCTTGCAGGCTCTTGTGACCTCCGTGGTGCAAGCGGCATCCCTAGAGTGTGGACAGCAGCCCGCATGGCTTGGATAGTGCCCCATGGCACAGCCTCCTGGAGCACAGGTGTCTGGGCTGCCCCAGTGCCCGGAGCCTGCAGTGCGAGCGGGTTCTCCAACTCCAGCCTCCTGTTGTGTGCACAACAGCCAGAAACAAAACTCCTACAACTTTAAGTTCAGGAGTGTACGTTCTAGGGAAATTGGGGTTCATAGATGGAAACTCTGCTCACGTCTGAGTACAGGGAACTCTATTTGCTGCACGGTCACCTCGTCTGGCTGTTTAACTGTGATTAATGAGACACATGGGGCACAAGGGAGATGGCCCTTGGAACACGTTTAAAACGGCTTATGTGAAGAATTGCTACAGCCTCGTGTGTGCCAGGCTGGGTTTGAGGTAGAGGTGGGGGGCAGGTGAGCTTCCCGAAGTTTCTATGTCCCCCTTTCCCTCGTCCGCACACCCTTCATTCGGATATTATCATCCGTAACTCTGCACTGCTCTGGACGAAATTCTGGTTTCCGGAAGTTCGCGCTTCCCTCTCTTCCGGAGAACACTGCTGATCTCCCAGCTGGGGAGCCAACTCTGCTGTCTTCCTTCTCTTTTAGAAACAGAAGCCTTGCTTTATTCACTGGAGCTGAGCCCGGACTCCGCCTTAAGTTGAGTCTACTCTCGATGTTTTTTCAGCATGTGGACGTGCAGAGTGATTTCCCAACTCTAGAAGACGACAGTAATTAGAGCGCTTGTTACACCCGACTTCAGTGTCTAATCTCAGTATGTTGCTGTGGGCAGCGGCGGCTCCAGCGTTTTTAACGGGTGAAGAATCCGCTCAGTTGCTTTTCCAGGTTGCTCAAAAGGAGATCTAAGTGGTGTCTTGGTGGGGGACGAGGTTTCTTTTTTGAAAACTAGTCAGTGGGGGAGGGAGTGGCATTTATTAAGTCAGTAAATGTTTATTGACTCCTAATTGTGTAATTTTTGCTTGTTTGTTTTGAGTGGGGAGGCCCTTTAAAAATGAGCATAACAGCCCCTTTCTTCAAAGGGCTGGTAGCGTTGGGCGGCTGCTGAAAGAAGTCCTCAATATCAACCACTCTAAGAAGCACTCAGCTTCTTCATTTAGCTTACATTTCTGGACTGCGTCTCAGCGGTCATAGGCAGAACGTTACTGAATTAGTAAATCACCCAGTATCTATTCCCAGAGCTGAAATTTTCTATACAAACATGAATATTTTCATATACAAAAATGAATATTTGCAACCCATACTCACTAAAGGAAAATACGTGTTTAATGATTGTTCCTAGCAGTATGCAACGTGGCTACCTTTCATGTGAGTTTGAGTTACAGAAATCTAAAATACAGCAATGTGGAGATCTTAGCAAACTCATGGTACGAATAAAATTTGAAATCATGTGAATCCCAACAAATGAAACACTTGTCAAGAATGGCAAAATTTCCCAGAGTCTATAGTCTCTCATGGTTTATTCCCCCTTCTGTTTACCCCCCCCCCTTATACGCAAGTAATGAATCATGGAACTTTACATCAAAAACTAGGGATGTACTGTATGGTGACTAACATAATATAATTTAAAAAATATTATAAAAAAAAGAATGGCAAAATTTCAAAGTCCCTTGGCTAAGTGACTTATAAACTGGGTTCTCCCCATGGCCGCAGGCAGCACCACTTCAGCCAATCAGCACAAATGCTGGTCAATTTTGGTCAGGAAAGGTGTGAATTCGATATACGTGAGGTCAGCAGAAGTGCATCCCTGACATAAATGTGACCTCTATGCACTGCTGGGATCGCTAAGCCCACGGTCTTCTTTCCGAGGGTACAGCCCTTTGTGCAGAGCCAGCCTCCCTCCCTTTACTAAATCCCCTTTCATGGGCTCGGGTCCTAGCCAAACTCCTTGCCAGGTTTCAAGACTCAGTTCAAGAAAGGCAGGGCTTTCTGAAACCTTCCTTAATATTCTCCTTATTCAGCTTTCCTTCCTTTTTCCTTTCTCTAGGTTCCTTGGACAGAGGTACAGACTTTTTTTTAAAAACGGTTTCATCACTTCTTCTTTATTCTTTTTTTTAAGATTTTATTTATTTGACAGAGAGAGAGAGTGAGAGAGAGAGAGAGCACTAGTAGGGGAATCGGCAGGCAGAAGGAGAGGGAGAAGCAGGCTCCCTGGGATCATGACCTGAGCCGAAGGCAGCAGCTTAACTATCTGGGGCACCGAGATGCCCCGTTTCATTGCTTCTTACACATCTCACCCACTATTGTGAAGGCAGGTGCTGTGTCTTGGGTCCTAGAAAGGCAAATGTGCATGACACAGAACCTAGTGCAGAGTAGGAACTCAATAAAATGTTAAAAGAAATTGGCACATTGAACAACTCTATATAGGGTGACTATACAGTGTACCAGGTATTATGTAATGCCCTGGACTGGGCAAGGAGAAACAGGACAATTGTGGTCTTTGCCCAAACTTCCAGTTTAATTGTGGACACAGACACTTGAATAAATAATTGAAATGTGACGATAAGGGAAAGACAGAATATAGCTGAGAGACATAATTTTTCCGGGGGAATAAAGAATTAATCCCCAGCACCAGGGCTGTTCAAATAGAAGCAAATAACAGGAGATGTATTCCCCAGTCAACAGCAAAAGTCAAGGAGTTCTCTGCCAATGAGCAACCGAGAAAGACTCGGGTGTCGAAATGCCTACTACGGGTGTTGTCAGTACTCAGAGAAAGAGTGTAACTATACTTGAATGGATTATATATCATAGTTTGTAATAATTAAAGTAGTAGATTTCTGTTTCCAATGTATGGTCTGAAAGCAAATGGGGAAGGCTTTGAGTGAAGGATGAGAAGGAACCATGGGCAAAAGCAAATCCACATGGTTTTCTGTATCATTTCTCTATGTGCTGCTGTGTTTGACTTTATCCTCCCCCTCCCCCGCTCACACTATGATAGAATTTTTGAACTTGAGATGTTTCCTTGAAAGTGAACACAAAGGAACAGCAATTAAAATGATTCAATGCCTGGAGCTGAAATTAAATTTAGAAGACCATCACCTCATGATCTGTTCATAAATTTCAGATCTCATAATTTTAATGAAATTTACTGAATCTCCCATCTACCAATATGCAATATATACTGCAACTACTTAGGGCAATATAATTGAAAACAGACACAGTCTATGCAGTCACCTCAAGTCAAAGACTCAGTTCATTTGGAAGGGCATAAGAAAACACCAATATTAGTTTGGCTCAAGCGCCACATCACTGGAATGCCAAGGTCACGGATACCAGGCTCACAGGTGCACACCGGCCCACACACCTGCTATAATGTGCTGGGGAGACTCAAACAGGATGAAGAACCCAGCTGGTATAGGAAGAAACCCACAAAGTTACTGGTAGGCTGCTATACCACTCCTTGGGATTTAAAGAAGATTATTATTAAAAACTTCTTAACTCAGGGGCGCCTGGGTGGCTCAGTCATTAAGCGTCTGCCTTGGGCTCAGGGCCTGATCCCACAGTCCTGGGATCGAGCCCCGCATCGGGCTCCCTGCTCCGCTGGGAGCCTGCTTCTTCCTCTCCCACTCCCCCTGCTTGTGTTCCCTCTCTGACTGGCTGTCTCTCTGTCTGTCAAATAAATAAATAAAATCCTAAAAAAAAAAAAAAAACAATTTCTTAACTCCTCTTGCATCATAACTATGCCTCTCCTACAGTGGACTTGGTATTATATTTATGCACAGGTCCTATTTTCACCGATATAACCCCATCTAGCACAATGGCAGGCACATAGCCGTCATTCTGTAAATGTTAGAAGAGTAATTCAACTCAACTCTTTCAGCAATTTTGCCAGGTCCTGCTTTAGATGCTGAGGATGTAGGAATGAAGAAAATGCTCAAAGTCCCAGTTCTCATGGAGTTTACATTCTAGTGGGGGAAGAGACAGACAGTGGACACTGAAAACATGCAACGTGTTAATTAGAGAGGAGGGCGATGGGGCAAGGAGAAAGTGCTGACAGCGGGTGGGGAGCAGTGTTGCTATTTGCACAGCTTGGACAGGGAAGTTCTCTGATACATCTCCTGAAGAATCCAGAAAGAGGTGAGGGGGCAAGTAAGTCAGATAGCTGGAGCAGATTTCACCCAGGCTGAAAGGGCAACAAATGCTAAGACCCTGAGATGCAGATAAGGTTGGCTTAATGGCACAGGAACAGCCATGAAGCCAGTGTGACGAGAGTGGAGTCAGTAAGGACACTGGTGATGGAGACCAGATCAGAGAGGTGGGAGCTGAAAGGGGAGAAGTGTCTTAAGGACAGATAATGGAGAGCCTCATAGACCACGGTAAAGCATTAGGGTTTTACTCTGAACAAGAGAGGACGATATTGAGCAGAAGAGTGATACACTGAGAATAGATTTTAGGGGTCGACCAAACCAGACCTACTACCAATTAGGTCTCTCTGAATAAATGAATGAATGAAAGCCAGTTAGTAAGCAGACAAAAAAGAACTCATTCTTGTGTGATCCCAGTGTTTTGCATGCTGGTATAGACAACTTTCCACACTCCTGAGTACTCTTATTCTTTTTTTTTGAGAGAGAGAGTTTGTGGGAGAGGGGCAGAGAGAGAGAGGGAGAGAGAGAATCTTAAGCAGCCTCCATCCTCAGTGCAGAGCCCAACAGGGGGTTCAATCTCATGACCCTGAGATGACCTGAGCTGAAATCAAGAGTCGGATGCTTAACCAACTGAGCCACCCTGGTGTCCCCTGACTACTCTTTAAAGGTGTGTTTCTACCTGCCTTTCTCAACTCCAGTCAGCCTGAGCTTTCTAAGGTATAGGTAGGTCAGTCAATAATAAGCAATCCTAGAACTGCTATTATAGAAAGTTATGCAAATTCTTTGTTCGAAGAAGAGCCTACAGAACAAACGTGTGTATGTATGTGAAGTATATATGCAGCTTATGCACGTGGCACTTACTTGCTCTAACAGTTCAAATGCACACTCTGTGCGAGGCAACTTTTAATTCCTGTCGGTATGTGGACGTGGCAAATGACCTTCCTGCTTTGAAGATGAGAGAGAAAAGACATGGGAGAAACCAGAGTGCTACAGACCGAATGTCTGCATCCTTTCAAAATGTATATGCTGCAATCTAATTTCCTCTATGATGGTGTTTGGAGGTGGGCTGTTGGGAGGTGATTTGGTCGTGAGGGTAATAAATGAGATCAGTGCCTTTATAAAAGCGACCCTGAAGACCTCCCTATTACCCTCCCCCTCCTGCCCACACACCCCCTCCCATTTAAGGTTACTGTGAACCAGGAGCCTGCCTCTGGTCAGATACTGAATCTGCCAGAGCCTTGATCTTGGACTTCCAGCCTCAAGAACTACGAGAAATAAATTTCTGTGGCTTAGAAGCGACTCAGGCTACAGCATTCTGTTATAGCATCTCAAGTGGACTAGAACACCAGAGTCCATAGTGTTGGCTTGTCTACAATAGTCTGGGCTTAGAATAAAATCTAAATGCTGTAAAAAAGGACATGACATTTAGGGAGGTTGATAGATCCCACTGTCTCAATAGGGCGCTCAAAGGTGGAGTTACTAAGCATATTTCCCAGCATAATATTGCTAGATTTAGGCTTACAGAAACTAGTGTTGCTGAAGTGTAAAGAAGATTCACAATTAGTCACATAAATTCTCACTTAAATATATGTGGAATCCAAGTTCTAATTATACTTAATTATCAAAGTTTTTTCATAAAATAGTCTAGTGTTCTATGTGAACATTTTCTTTTTCTAATTCTTATTTCCATGGGTACTAAGGTCTTCTAAGCCCTCATCCTTGTAAGTAAAAAATAAAAAGCAATTCTTTCCTCACTTAGGTTTGTCTTCTGTTTATCCATCACTTCAGGTCTGGAATTGTATTAATGACACACTTGAAAGCCAGTTTGACTTTGGTGTTTTGTTTTCAATGTAGACTAATAGTCAGTCTTAATTTTTTTTTTTTGGATCATAAACCTCTTTGTGAAATTGATGGATACTATAGACCCTCTCTCTGTACATACGCACACACACATAAGCTATTCAGTATAATTTCAGGGAATCCATAAACTTCCTGAACTCTATCCAGAGAAATCCTTATAGAACGTCAAAATATTTAGTCATATTACATATGCATTCAGGTCAAGTTCACTGTCAGTATGTACTGAAATAACTGAAATCTGACTCATGTAAATAGGGAGTGGTGCATTTTTCTCTAGAGTTTTTACTTTTCTGTGATTGTAATTTTTTTGGCCAGTTTTTCCTTAGTAAGGGTAACATATAACTTGTCTTCTCATTGATCTCTGTGTTATGCAATGTGTCTTTTTCCAGGTTCTCATTCCCATGCACCATTTCTCAGTTCATATGTGAGTGATCCCCATCCAGCAAAGACTAAGACAATAAAGACATGATCTAGACATTTACTTTTGTGAGATAATAAATTTTTTCATTGTTGATGGGGTTCACTAGGATTTTCTGTAAACTCGCAACCACAACAGAACCAGACATTTCTGGGGAGTAAGATGTTAGATTATTGGTCCTTTTGGCACACTTTTTAAAAAAGCAGTAAATTAGTATTTCTAATTTAAAATTTCTCCTCCATTCTATGTATGCCACCTATTAATGTTAACCGAGTTTTGTTTGTTTGGTTGGTTTTAGGACAAGGCATGAAATAGTTATGTCTAGGGTGCTCCCCCACTGAATAGGATAGAGTTTGGAGAATACAGCGGACCAAGCCCCAGGCTTACTTGCTTGGATCTGCTCCTTTAAAGTAGGCATTGACCGTTTCTGTAAATGCTGCCGCAACAGGGAGGGTGTCTTGGGCTCCCATGGTTAGGGGGCTGGGTCCCCTGGAAGAACCTGCACAAAATGAAAAATTTTCACTTATTATGGACGTAAGAGACATATTAGTATCTGTGGAACTAAAAGCCCAGTAAAAAGGGATTAAAGGATGAAATCTATTACAGAAAAAGTAATGCGCTAAGAACCATACGTATATATTCAACACAGAGCTCAAGTATTTAAAAGGAAATATTTGGCTGGTTTACGAACACACACACTTGAAATTAAATCAATTGCATATTTTTCTACAGAAAAAAATCCAAGCAGAAGAATAAAGTCATCGGGGGTTTTCAATGTTTTACATAAAGCATAAGGCAGTATTTGAATGACAGTTTGTACAGCAGGTAGTTAATAAGGAACATTATTCGTTTCCTATTTGAGCATTCACCCTACACTCAAAACTTTCTTTGTTTTAAAGAGACAAATGGCCATGGGGTACCATGTTCCACATTGTCCTTTTCTGGATTATTTCTGTTTCAAAAATCCCAATTCTCTTCAGATCAAGTAGGCTCAAGTTTACATGTCCAAAAACATACACAACATAACGTACACCATGACTTGGCAAAGACACAAGTACATCAGTTCATACTCTAAACAGTGACAGCAGCACTCAGGTTTATTGAACACCTGCTACATGCCAGGCTCTGTGCTAGATGCCTTCCAAGAATTATCTCACTCAAACCCCACATCAGCCCTTTAGGATAACCATAACGATTTCTATTCTACAGAAGAGAAAACTAAAGTTCAAAGAGATAAGGGGCAAGTGGCAAAGCTAGAATTCAAAGCTAGAGTTGCTGCCCTGAAAAGCTCTTGTTTCCCCCATGATGCCATACAGTTTGTGTAAATGAAACATTTTCTCTTATGGTTTTGATATAACTTGAGGTTCCTGAAAGGAGCAAAATTTAGGATTATTGTCTTTGCCATTCATTTCTAGGCATGGTACTAGACAGTAAAGTTTTAGTAATGACAAAGTATTTAATTATGTCGTCGCTCACTGCTTCCCCTTCCTATCAAACAAAGCACATTTACTCTTCCCCACCCTGGAGCAGACTACGTGTTATGCTTTTTTTTCTTTTACCTTTGGTAACTTCTGTACTCTTCTCTGGCCATTAAAAAAATCTACCCTTTGTGTATCTCCCTCTTCAATAAAGTTTTCTTTGGTAATTCTCATTCCTGGTGGTTCCTTCTTCTACTGTCTTCCCTTGGCTTTCAATATTTTGAACTTGGTAATTGATTATTAACAAACATGTGCTTACTATCTACTATGTATAAGGCACTGTGGTAGTTTCCAAGTTAGGTCAAACATAATCAAAAAGTTTGAAGTTGAACATAATCCCTGTCCTCAAGGAGTTACAGTTCAGTGTGCTAATATCATCATCGTCAATATTCACCAGCATCTAAAGAAAGGGGGGGTAATCAGAAGGGGGAATGAAACATGAGAGACTATGGACTATGAGAAACAAACTGAGGGCTACAGAGGGGAGGGGGTGGGGGAATGGGATAGGCCGGTGATGGGTAGTAAGGAGGGCACATATTGCATGGTGCACTGGGTGTTATACACAACTAATGAATCATCGAGCCTTACATCGAAAACCGGGGATGTACTGTATGGTGACTAACATAATATAATAAAAAATCATTATAAAAAAAATTAAAAAAAAATTCACCAGCATCACCTCCATCACTGTTATTCATTGCATACTTAGTGTGTGTTTTACATATATCATCTATGTAACGTATGAAGGAAGTGGAGAGGTCAGAGAAGTGATGTTGGAACTGAGGTCTGAGAATGAATAGGATCTCACAAGGGGGAGAAGGAAGAAGGCCCAGCGTGTACATATGTGTGGAACTGAGCAAACATATGGCATTTTGAGGAACCACAGGAAGTATGGCACTATTTGCATGTGAGTGTGTACAAATGTGGTGGGTATTGAAAGGTGAGACATGGAAGGAGACGAGGTTGGTTAGAAATAAGGTTATGAGAAGTTTTGTGTAAATACTTAGGAAAATTTGAGGTCCTAAACGTGAGGTTAAGAACACCATCTGTAGAAGATGGGAAGCCTCTGAAGTACTTGAAATAGGGGAGTTATGATGGGGTTTGAGTTTAGATTGCTCTAGCAATAGTGTGACAGATAATTTAGGGACAAGGACAATCATGTAGGTGAAAAGGAAAATGATGACATTGGCAAGAAATGCGATGTTAACAGATAAAGGGAATGCCATAGACATAATATTTTTCAGTTTTTCAAGGCATTTAATGGTTTTCCATGCTTTTCCTGTGAATAAAATTGTGAAAGTCGGGTGGATAATAGTCTTGCCAAGTGAATGGACTATTAGATGAATCATAATATCCAATGAGCATAAATCAGTGGTTTTACGTCTATTGCGAAGGAAGCCTCTAGGGGAATACCCTAGAGTTCTAGCCTTAGTCTGGGCTCTCTGGTGCCTTGGATAAAACTGGGAAAGACGCTCAGAAATGACACACTGTAGTGGCTAAGAGCATGGGATTTGTCATTAGACACACTTGGGATTGAGTCTTCTTTCTGACACTTGTTATTTACATGACCTTTGGCAGGGATGGTATAATAACACCCCCCTGTAGGCCCATTCTGAGCATTAAATGAGGTAGAATATTCAACACAGTGCTCGGTCCATAGTAAGCACTCATTAGTGATTAGCTGTTTTTATGACTCGTATCACAATTTAAGATAATACAGATTATCTTAAATAATGACAGACTCAATGACGGTGCTAAATAATGATCTTTTGGAATACTGGGCTGGAACTAAGAAGAAAAATACCAGCAAAAATAAACATGGAATGCTTATACATCAAGATTAAAAATTAATCAAACAATTGTTTTGGGAAAAACTGGCTTGGTGAAAGAACATGTGAAAAATATTTGGGGGATGGAGTTGATCATCAGCTGTCATTGCTGGGCTTCACACATGTCACTAGTTGGGCTACATCAGATGAGTAACAGATGGTTCCCCAGAAATGATGGCTTTACTGCTTTTTGTTTGCGTGCTGTGTTTTCAAGCTCCTCAGATGGTAATCAGGCCACTTATCCACAAGCCAGAGATGAAACTCTTCAGTGTAATGATGGGCAAGACCATCTGCAGTGCTGTGGTCTGAACGTTTGTGTCCCCCCAAGTACATATGTTGCAGATCTGAGGCCCTAGGTGATGGTGTTAGGAGGTGGGGCCTTTGGCAGGGGATACAGTCATGAGGGTGGAGCACTAAAGACTGGGATTAGTGCCCTTTTAAAAGAGGCCCCAGGGAGCCAGCTTGTCCCTTCTACCACATGAAGACAGCAAGACCAGCAATCTGCAACCTGGAGGAGGGGTTTCTCCAGGACCCAGCCACTGGCACCCTGATCTTGAACTTACAAACTTCCAGAACTATGAGAAATAAATTTATCTTGTTTATAAGCTACCTGGTCTGTGATAATTTGTGACAGCAGCCAGGATGGACTAAGACATGCAGTCTGACCCATGGCTATTCTTCGTGACCCACCTACCCCCATTCCCTCCAGAAACCCTATATTCAAGCTATGTTTACCTATGGGCACTATTGTCCTTATTCAGAGCTAATCTATAATGCCAGGAGAGGAGAAAACATCACAACTTTACAAAGAACCCTCTTACCTTAAAGGATACACAGTTTACAATTTTAAATTCTTCACATCCTGATACACTGCAATTATATGCCATTTTTTTTTACTTTATTTTCATTTGTTGCATAATTTTCTTTACTGCTATCTGGTCTCCATACCATTTTTGATAAGTATGTATTATTCTACAATCTCCACATTTTGGGCTATTTCTAGGGAGCAGTTATTCTAAATCCATCTTTGTGTAAATGGGTCTTCTTTTCCTTTCTAATTATTTCCTTAAGATATAGTTTTATTACTACAAGCTGGGATGATCGAAACACAAGGCAGATAAATTTTTTATTCCTAAGAATGCCAGATTATCGCACATAAAGTATAATTATACTCCATGAAAATGCTATTAGGAATGAACAAAAGCTTTCGTTCCCCTGCAGTACCTGTGGAAGTACCTGTTAATAGGATTATTGGAAAACTGGACTAATACCAGGGGAGTCTAAGATGGTGAGAAATTTAAGCCTCATGGCCTAAGAAGGCTAAGAGGGGCCTAGAAACTATTTCCGAACATCTGAAAGAACATTACCAGACAGTGACCCGAGGGACCATGGTTCATGGCCATGGATCTGGAAGTTAATAGCTTTGTGACCTTGGGCAAGTCAATTTACTTTTGGTTTTCTCGATCATACAATGAAGGCAATAGACATAAAATCTCTGTTTTAGGATTCTATTATTTTAAGTTGTTTATAGGCATTTAAATTTTTTTGAACTGTAGAAACAATTTCTAACACCGAAGTAAGCTGCTTTGAAAACAGTATCCCTTCACTGAAGATTTGAGTGGACTTATCAAACATTTACTGAGCCTCTACTATGTGCAAGATAGTGGTGGGGACACCAATATGTAAACTTCCAGAAAATTAGACATAAACATATTGGAAAATCTAATAGCAGTAACATACGCAAGCAAGAACTTAATGGTTCAAGAGACAGCACGATGAGATTATTTCACTGGAAAATTAATTGCCAAGTGAGCAGCATAGGGGAGGCTATGCCACGATTTAACAAAAGGAAATTCCAGCTCTGGAGTCATATAGACTTGGGTGTGAATCCTGACTGCTCCACTTACAACCTGCACGACTAAGGGCAAGCTATTTAATCGTCTGTGACTCAGTTTTGAAGTCGAATAGGTATTTAGGTAGAAAACAAAGGGAGATGACACACAGGTGGTATTCTTCACTGAGCATGGAGCTACACCAGCAGTGCTAGGGTCCTTCCATCACTAACATTCTGTTTGTAGAAGAACAATCAATTCTGTGCATGCATGCTTAGCTTTTTGCAGATCACATAGGTGGCCATTGTATCTCTTAAGTTGCTTGATAAAATCCTTGCAGCAGTAGGACATAAAAGTTGGTTGAAGGTATGTTTTCTTTTGATTCATTCAAATATGAGTTCCTGTAATAATTAAGCATTGTGCTAAGTGCTGACAGATATGCCCCTCCCTTCAGGGAGCTTACGGTATGGAATGGGACTACAATATTAAGCAGAAATGAAAGATAAAGCACTATATGAAGTTAGAGAACAGCTTAATATTATAATTATTAGATTCCTGTTAATGATTATTTTTAAAGAATTCAAAGTAGAAACGGTATCTATTATGTGTATCCTTCAACATAATAAAATATCAAACATTAAGATGGCTTTATGTTCTTCAAACACTGAAGGGATGAACGGGTTCAGTGTAATTATCTCTATTTCAGTCGCCCAAGGTCACTCTGCTAGAAAGCAGTACAGCAAAAATTCAATTCCAGGTCCTGACTCTAACAAAAACAGCAGTAGCAACAATGAAAACATCGGTACGTCTTCCTGCATGCCAAGAACTATTCAAGGAGCTCTACTGATACTAACTCTTAATCCTGATACGATCCCTACAAAGCAACCACCATTATTGTCCTTGTTTCACAGATGAGAAAGCCGAGGCCCTGAGTCATTCAGCAGCCTTGCCCACAGCCACGCAGTTATAAGCGGTATGAACAGCACTGGGGTGCAGACCTAGGATTGCCTGACCCTGGATCCCACACTCTTACCTACTCTGCTCTAAGAGCACGGAAGTCAGAGCAAATTAGGTTAGGCATCTGCCGGCACATTTGCAGTATCCCCAGGACATGCTTCTGCCCCTAGCGTGTGGCATTCTGACAACATCGCAGTTCCAGGGGCCTGGCAAGCAACTGACATGCGTACTTAAGGAGTTCTGAGAAATGGAAAAGGCACGCAAGTTACCAGCATGTGTTGATATTTTCTCAAAGGCAGTTTTCTAGGACTCTCATTACCAAGCAACATCACACACACCCCCCCTAAGGCTAAGAAGGAATTAAATCCTCATAACAATATGGCATCTTGAAAAGATAAGGTCACTAACTTGGGGAAGCATTCCCTGAACAGTTCATCGGAATGTGCGTACGAGTGTGGAGTATAAACTGTGGATGTAAGCATGGGAAGGGAGAAAGGGGGAGGGAAGGGAGAGAGAGAGATTTTAAAAGAGAAAGATACAAAGCAAAAAAAGGAGATGAAGGGGAAGCAAAACACTCAGGTCCAGAAATTGAGGGAGAGTACAAGAAGGCTAACGTCACGGTAAGTGCAGGTCTGCGCGCCGGGTTCGCAGAGCCGCCCGGTCTCACACCACCGCCGGTCGGTCACTGGCGTGGAGATGCGCCCGAAGCAAACCTGGGCCGTTTGCTCACCTCCCCTCACCTCCCCTCTGTACCCTCTTCTGCATTTTATGTATCACGTTTTCCACTTGGCCGTCCTGAAAGTCAGAACTGTTTTCACCTGAAGACCAGCTCACGGAGAGGACTTATTGTCAGTTGTTTTAAATTTACTATGAATTTATGTCAAAGTAGAGCCTCCCCGAGGGGTGTTGGTAGCATTTGTGTCTATATGCTCAATAAATGGTAATAACTCTTGCTTACTGTGCCCTCACTTTGTGCCAAACTCTTGTGATGCCTCACGTGTACCATCTCCTTGGAGACACAACCGTCTCACCAAGTGGGTGCTCTTTTCAACATCTCTTTCTTACAAATGAGGAAGAGCTGAGAGCTTAAGAAACTAGCTCATAGTCAGAGAGCAAGCGACCTATATACTTAGTTACTATTTTTTTAAAGATTTTATTTATTTATCTGAGAGAGAGTGTGCATGCATGGGAGAGAGCACCAACAGAGGGGAGGGGGGAGAAGCAGACTCCCTGCTGAGCAGGGACCCACACCCGGGGCTCATCCCAGGACCCAAGGATCAGGATCTGAGCCGAAGGCAGACACTTAACTGACTGAGCCACCCAGGCGCCCCATCTTTTAGTTATGATGCTTTGCTCTCTCAATAAAGAGTCCAGGGCTGTGTCACAGGGTGTGGACTTCAGTCTTGACTGTGCTGCTTAGTTCACATCTGGCCTTGGGCAGGTCAGTTACTCCAGCTGCATGCCCATTCAACTGGGACACTGGTATCAAGGCCAGCAACTCATCCGACCGTAGAGAGATTTGCCCTTGTAAAAGCCCAGGCTCCATGAGAGCAGCAAGTTTTACCTTCTGTTCACCTGGGGTTGGAAGCAGTCACTCTGAAAGCACAACTGGAGGCATGAACAGCAGGAGGGGGTGGTCTTGTTTGTTGGAAGACCGTTCCCACCCTCGCTGTTTACCAATCCAAAGAACTGTCCACTCCACCAGGCCTGCTGTAGGAGGGAGGCGAATGACCCTTATGTCCAGGAGTAAGAATGCTGGAGATGGAACCAACACATGGAAGCAACAGAAAGCCTCAGACTGCATAAATGAAGAAAGAAGAAATTCCAAGAGTAGTATGAAGTAGAGGACAGTGGGAGTTGGGTTAGCTTTTTCTAAAAAAGAGTGGATTGTATTAGTTAAAATGAATAAAAAGATAATCGTATTTAATCCTATGATAATTTATAGATGATATTCGGTATAATGCAGTGAGAGAGACACATAATGTTGGAATCAAATTGAATTGCATTTGAATCCTGACTTTATCACTTACTGTGTGACCTTGAGCAGGTTACTTGACCCGAGGTGAAGCTTCATCATTTTATGAAATGGAGATGATACCCCGCACAGATGTTATGAGAATTAGATATGATGACTGAGCATGTCCTTATCTGAGGATAGTCAGTATCAGAAAAAAAATCACTTAAAAATGAATGTCTTTAAGCAGTTCCTAAAATTTCATAGTATGTAGTGGCAAAAGGCTTGATTGGGACTTGAAGCTGTCATAGACTGAATTTGTGAGAAAATCTTTTAACACACTACAATTAAATAATTAGTGAGTTCTTAGAGTGAGCAAAAATGACTTGTTTTGGTATTTTGAGAAAGGGCTCAGTTTTCTGATAAAATTGTATTAGAGCTTTACACACCAATCTAGGTTCAGATTTGGCTTTGATTCGTAATCATAAAGTGAGCCATTACTGCAGAGCTAATTGAGAGTTTTACAAATTTCTTAAGGGCCCCTCAAATTCCTGATTTTCTTTTGAAGTGTGTATGATGTAAGCTTCCTTTTCTTCTTTAGTTAATAATAATTTTATTTTTGCTAAACTGTCAGCTGAGAATGACTTTAAGTGTAATATAAAGATCTTTACACCATGGCTTTCACTGACTTCACACAATATTGTTTCCATTCTATGGTTGGCAATTTCACTTTTCAACAAATGCGCACTGTATTTGCATTGTAAGTGCATTGTTTGAAAGATCACACATTTATGGAGAAACTGACTGACTGCATTTATGTAATGACTAGGGACACATGCTACAGACGCTAGTGTTAACTTGTGAAAAGTAATATTCGAATGGGGACTAATGTTACAAGTAAATACCTTCATGTCATATTGGTCTTTACTTTCCTACAAAATCCAGTAACTGCAAAGATGCCAGTAATGACACTTGGGTGAAGAGTTTCACTGGGTGCCCTCCTGCACATAGTAAACGCTCAATAAATGACAGCCATCACCATGAACAACAAAGAAAAATCTGCCTAGCAGTCACAAACGTAACATATTGCTTCAGGCTCCCCTCAAGGCTATAGGCACTTAGCACACCAGAGAAGATAAAGAGAAGATTAGAACTTCTTACATCAGTAGAAAGAATTGTATCCAAAGAGCTTCCTTGAGAAGGTGAGTTGTGCTTTTGAGATCTTGTGAATCTTAGCTGAAGTGATGATTAATACAGCAATGTGACTTCTTAAAAATCACAGCAGCTTCATTTTCAAAACATATTTAGGACAGGTTTGTAAGAAAAGGAGTCAAAAGAAAGTTACTACATAAAAATTTTCTAGTTTTTTCTTTTTCTCTACATCTTTGAATGTTACAATTTTACATAAACTAGTTGGTTTAAATGATATGAAATATATGTGTATATGTTACATATACGTGTTCGCGTGTATGCTGCATATAAAATACTGCATAAACTGTTTTGTGTCTTTTGGTATATTTGTATATTTTTGTCTATTTGAGAATTTTCTGTAGCCTAATAGATGCTATAGCCTAATCTAATAAATAATAATGCTGTGATGAGAGCTAAATTGACCATATTACTTTTTGTACTCTAGGGGCTTTGCTAAATGTTTCACATGTATTACCTTACTGAATCCTCATAATTTTAAGAAAAAATATATTACCATCACTGTTTTATAGATGACAAAACCAGAGACTTATAAAAGTTTAGAAGTATCCCCAATTGCTACTTTGGCTTCTCACATCACCAGATAAGGAGCATCAACTAACTTGCTGGGTGCCAGTAAAAACAAATTCTCTTCCTAAATCCCTGCTTACCTATCTGGAGATATACATACATACATACATACAAATACAGTATATATTTGATGAGCATATATTTCTTTCTTGCTTTGTTTTTTAATTTTTAAGACCTTTTCAATTTTCTCAACAAAATTTTGAGGTATGTATTACCATTATCTTTTCCTTTTACAGAAGAGAAACTGAGGCTTATGATGATTAAGTAGCTTGGCTAATGTCATATAACTAGAAGGTGATAAATAAAAGAGGAATAAAATGAGACTTCAGGGAAAGGGCAAATGCCTAAAATCTTTCATTCTTCCCATAAATGTTTTCTAGAAAATATTTAAGAAGTGGGATATGGGTTGAGCTTTCCAAAATGGTAGCAAGAGAAACTGCTTTTTTTCCCCATAAAGTCTAAAGAGAAGAAGGATTTGTAAGCTGAATATCAAAACCACTTTTTATTTTTTGGTAATTGTTTGTTATTTCAGAGGAAAGGAAAGTCTGTGTTGACATACAGAGAGAGGACTCTTAATTTGGGGAAAACACTTCTGTTTTCCTGATAGATCAATTTGAAGTAAATTTTCATATACACACATATGAAATTCCATATGTGTATATATGGTGCATAGGGTTACACAAACACCACACTGGGCAAATAATGCGAAGATATTTAATGATGGTTTTGTAGTTATGGTAACGGGCTTAAATTTAACTATACTGTAACAATATTCGTGTGAGCTTATTACCAATCATGTTGTCCTAGTACTGTTTTTTTAAAAATTTTTAATTATGTTATGTTAGTCACCATACAGTACATCATAAGTTTTTGATGTAGTGTTCCATGATTCATTGTTTGTGTATAACACCCAGTGCTGCCTGCAATATGTGCCCTCCTTAATACACGGGAAACAAATAATCCAATAAAAAAATGGGCAGAAGATATGAGCAGACACTTTTCCAATGAAGACATACAAATGGCTAACAGACACATGAAAAAATGTTCAAAATCATTAGCCATCAGCGAAATTCAAATCAAAACCACATTGAGATACCACCTTACACCAGTTAGAATGGCAAAAATTGACAAGGCAAGAAACAACAATTGCTGGAGAGGATGTGGAGAAAGGGGATCCCTCTTACACTGTTGGTGGGAATGCAAGTTGGTACAGCCACTTTGGAAAACAGTGTGGAGGTCCCTCAAAAAGTTAAAAATAGAGCTACCCTATGACCCAGCAATTGCACTACTGGGTATTTACCCCAAAGATACAGACATAGTGAAAAGAAGGGCCATATGCACCCCAATGTTCATAGCAGCATTGTCCACAATAGCTAAACTGTGGAAGGAGCCGAGATGCCCTTCGACAGACAAATGGATAAAGAAGATGTGGTCCATATATACAATGGAATATTACTCAGCCATCAGAAAGAACGATTACCCAACATTTGCAGCAACATGGAAGGGACTGGAGGAGAATATGCTAAGTGAAATAAGTCAAGCAGAGAAAGACAATTATCATATGGTTTCATTCATTTATGGAACATAAGGAATAGCAGGGATGGGGCGCCTGGGTGGCACAGCAGTTAAGCGTCTGCCTTCGGCTCAGGGCATGATCCCAGCGTTATGGGATCGAGCCCCACATCAAGCTCCTCTGCTATGAGCCTGCTTCTTCCTCTCCTACTCCCCCTGCTTGTGTTCCCTCTCTCCCTGGCTGTCTCTATCTCTGTCGAATAAATAAATAAAATCTTAAAAAAAAAAAAAAAGGAATAGCAGGGAGATTGGTAGGAAAAGGAAGGGAAGAATGAAGGGGGGGGGTAAAGAGAAAGGGGAATGAACCACGAGAGACTATGGACTCTGGAAAACAAACTGAGGGTTTCAGAGGGGAGCAGGTGGGGGATTGGGATAGGCCGGTGATGGGTATTAAGGAGGGCACATATTGCATGATGAGCATATATTTCTTGCTTTTCAGATTTCACTCAGTCCAGAAACATGACCAGTTGACATTTTTTTGTCATGTTTTATAGAGAATTTTCTTCTGAACTGGGTCTTTGCTTACAGTTCCCAAACCATCACCCAATATTAATGCCAGATTTAATTAACTGCCTTAAATAATAGATTTTACTCAGAAAATAAACTATACTTGCTTTCATCATCAAAATCACATCAAATATTCAACACAAGGACTATTGTTAAAAATGGACACAAGGTGAGAGACAAAGCCACAATGAAAATGTTTTTGGTATGAGGACTTGCATGACCAAATGGTAGACAATTTTGTATAGATAGTACTTGTTTGTTCCGGCATCTAAGGCTGAGCCAGGAAGAGCATGGTATACAAAGAATACGAATAATGATATCAAGGGCTAATTTACTTAGAGCACTTGTGTGTGATGGCCACTGTGCTGAATACTTTATGTGCATTTTGTCTTCTACTCTCACAACCTCTCTTTGAGGTACATATCATTATTATGTATGTTTTACCATTGAAGGAATTGAATCTTAGTAAAATTACATGGTTTGCCCAAGGTAACTTGCACTTCAGTAAGCAGAGGTGCTGGGACTGAAAACCAGGTCTAAACTCAATGGCATTCTTTTTTTTTTTAAATTTTTTTTATTATATTATATTAGTCACCATACAGTACATCCCTGGTTTTTGATGTAAAGTTCGATGATTCATTAGTTGCGTATAACACCCAGTGCACCATGCAATACGTGCCCTCCCCACCACCCATCACCAGCTTATGGGGGAATGGGATAAACTCAATGGCATTCTTAAGCCCTACCCTGTGCTATCAATGTTTGCCCATTCATGTTAGTGAGCTTTGCTCCAAGATTCAGCTGGGTGCACAGTGTGCATCCTTCGTGGGGGAGTATCACCCCAAAGGGGGTGAAAATTGGTTCTTGGGGGAAAGCGAAAGGAATCTTAACTTTTTATGTATAAAGCACACGGATGGACATACAGTACACAACCAGATGTATAGTACATTTGTGATATTAAAATTCTACTGGGGCATGATTAGGGGAAAACAAAGGTCTAAAAAGACTCCCTGGGTAAGAGGAGGGGATAATGAAGAAAGGTTGGGTTGCCCTGGTGTCTAGGTCTAAAAGAGTCATGGACGTGAACGTCCTTGTACATCTCAGCAACTCTCTTGGGGAAAACTGCAAACACTGGTTTTGCTGGAGGATAATAGTCTCTTTCTTCAAACTTACGCTAAGTGACTAATATCTGCGGTGTCATAGTTATGGGTGAGCTAATCAAGAGACTCGGGAAAATATCTGGTAAGGACCATACGAAGAAACAGAGTACAGGAAAGAAAGGCTGGAGGGCTTGGTCAAGCCAGGAGAGGTGTTCTCCCGTGAGAACCATGAGCAATCCCTGAGCTGGGGCGGGGAGGAAGTGAATAGAGTCGGGGGTTTGATGTCCTCAGGGACGCTAGAGAGATCCTGGGTCCGGTTTCAAACCAGACAGGAGCAGGGCCAGAATACAATGGTAGGGATAGTGACACAGATCCAAGAGCACCAAGAGAACAAGCAACGAGTCTGTTAAGGAATCGGGAGAATTAGAGGTTCCAAAAAAGACACCCAAGCATGTTTGGGTGGGGGAAATCTATTTTCCTGTGGAAAGTCTGGTACGTATTTTTAGAGAAGCGGTGGCTGCTTGAAAGCATGGCCTAGGAGTTGACAACACTAATGCATTAGCTTGTTAGAGTCTTCCTCAAGTACGAGCGAGCAACATGAAGGCTTTTAAAAAGGAACAAGGTATTCACTGAAAAATCATAAATGCCTTAAAAAGTATGAAAAGTTCAGCCTCACTAGTTACTAAAGAAATGCAACAGGATGAGAGAAATTTTTACCCTTTAAGATTAGAAAAGATCTAAGAAATCAGTACTTCATGAAATAGGTACTGTAAGATAATGTTAGTGGAAGTAAAAATTGGTATAACCTTTCTAGAAAATTGCTTGGCAAAGTGTACCATGAACTTCTAAAAGCCGCATGCTTTTAGCCCATAATTCCAATTTTAAGTATCTATTCTAAGAAAATACCTTCAGGCCAAAGAATTCTATGCAAAGATGTTCACTGCATGTGGGAAAACTTGAAGCAATTTAAATGCCTAATAATTGAAGTGAAATAAATCATGATTCATGACAATGAAATGCTAGGTAGATG
Organism: Ursus americanus; assembly: GCF_024610735.1. Classification (NCBI taxonomy): domain Eukaryota; kingdom Metazoa; phylum Chordata; class Mammalia; order Carnivora; family Ursidae; genus Ursus; species Ursus americanus. The sequence continues at coordinate 22,329,957 of NC_142138.1, read as the reverse complement.
TTAAAAAGTTTTCAGTAATTAAAAATGGAGCTAAAAACAATCACATATCACATTTTCCCAATTAGATTGGAAAAAGTGAAGAATATTGGTATAATTATGTTAATAAGGGTGTGGAAAAATTGTTAATCATAATGGTGGTGTGAACTTTTTGGAGAGATATTTGGCAATAATGTAGTAATGTTTAAAATGTGCATACCCTTTAACATAGCAATTGCATTTTTAGTAATTTTCTTTAGGACAAATTAAGACAAGTACATAAGGGTATAGGTTTAATTATAATTATTTTTTGCATAATTAATTATTATGCACCATTTTACATAATAGCAATAAAAAGGGTAAAAACCTAAACATCCCCTAATAAAAGAAAGGTACATGCATATAATACTATGGAACCATTAATATGGTTATACAGATGTATGTGTATATATGCATATACATGTACACACACACACACACACACACACACACACACACACTGCATGTGGTAAGTTGCAATGGCTCTATTGGGGCGCCTGGGTGGCTCAGTCTGTTGAGCGTCTGACTCTTGGTTTTGGCTCCGGTTGTGATCTTAGAATTGTGATATTGAGCCGGCTTCAGGCTCTGAGCTCAGCGCAGAGTCTGCTGGAGATTCTCTCTCCTTCTCCCTCTGCCCCTCCTCCCACTGGCATGCGTGTTCTCTCTCTCTCTCAAAAAAAAAAATCTTAAAAAAAAGAGAGAAATGATTACTATTGACTGAAGATTACAGGGCAGATTATATATTCTATTTGCATAAAATTCTGGGTAACATATTTCTTTGATCTTAAGAAACATACTTTTGAAAACATTTTGACAGTTCTCATGTTGAGATACATCTCGTGAACAACGTTAAAACAAAACTGGCCGCTGCTGACAGAGCAAGTGCCGCCACTGTCTTTGTCTGTACTTGTGGGAATGTCACCACGAGTAGAAGGTACTGGCTCCCCTCACAGTCTCCTCAGTTGAGCTGAGTTACTTGGATCGGTAGCCTCTCATGACTACATTTTAACTTACAGTTGGACCCTCTTTCCCCTTAAAATGCTTTTTAAAAAAGATTCCATCTGATGCAGTAATCAAGTGAAAAGTTATTTGTACACGAAAGATAAACTGTCACATACCAGGCCACGCAACTGCAGGCAGGAGAAACCGCCACAGCTTTTGTAAAGAGTTCTGGAAGACGGGGCAAGTAGGTTCTGACTGAATTATGCATCATGAAAGAATATAGAACCCAGGTGCTAAAACTGTATCTGTCAAAAACTTCTGGATGACTTTCGAAAAAGCTGTTTACCTTTGGCAATGTATGAATGAGCTCAGGAATATTAAAGCAGATAAAAGCCTGGAATTTTTGATGCGCCCCAACTGAAACTATCAACATCAAAGAGAAGAAAGGTCAAGGTTATGAACACGCGGCATAAAAACCTAACTGCGGACGGTCAGAATTGATTCAGATCCATCTTCTCTTCTGAATATGAAATAGCTTTAGACTCACTTTCCAGTTGTTACACTGTAGATGGTGGCTTGCATTTGGTCTATTGCTGTTGGTTAGAAAAAATGCTTTTCTACATTTAATGAAGTTTAGTTTGCACCCCAAAAATTGTTATTAAACCAGTGGAACATATCCCAAAAGATAGCCTTTTGGAATCAAGTGAATGTGACACACACGTGTGTGTATACATATATATAGAGAGAGGCCTTTCTTTAAGATTTTTCATCAAATGTTTAAAATGTCATATCTACTAATCTCTCAAAAGTGCGATCAGGGAGGTAGTTACATTTTTCTTTCTTTCTTTCTTTCTTTTTTTTTTTTTTTGGAAGTTGTAGGATCTTTTTCCCCCTTCAGCTTTATTGAAGTATAATTGAGAAACAAAATTGTAAGAAATTTAAAGTGCACATCATGATTTGATATGCATAAATATTGTGAAAGGATTCCTCCCATCTAGTTAATTGACACATTCATCACCTTACGTATATACACAGACATATATATGTCTGTCTGTCTATCTATCTGGTGAGAACATTTACGTTCTACTCTTAGCAAACTCCAACTGTACAATCCAGCACTGTCAACCATCCTCACCATCTTAGGCAGTAGATCCTCAGACCTTATTCATTGTATAGTTGAAAGTTTGTGCCCTTTAATCAACTTCTCCCTGTTTCCCCCACCTACCAGCCCCTGACAACCACTTTTCTATTCTCTGTCTCTAGAAGTTTGACTTGCTTTTGTTTTTGTTTTAGATTCCACATGTAAGTGATATCATGCAGTGTTTGTCTTTCTCTGTCTGGATTATTTCACCTAGCAAATGCCCTCAAGATCCATCCGTGTGGCTGCAAACAGCAGGATTTCCTTCTTTCTCTTATTATTTACTTCTTTATATATACTTTCCACATTGTGTGAATTTTAAAAAATAATGTGCTCAAATCAATTTCATGATCAGAATAAAGCAAACTATGAGCTATTAAAGCAAACTATGAACTATTTTAAAATACATTTGAATGGCATGGTGGAAATTATCATATGTTAAAAGGATGCATAATTACAAAAATATACACTACACATGCTTACACATGCACAGCCACGTCACATGAAAAATGTTAGAAATGAAATACGCCAAAGTGAAAACAGTGGTTTTCTATGGTTATCAGACTATACGTTATTTCGTTTTCTTTATATTTTTCTGTTTTTCTAAATTTTCTGTAATGAGCACACATTACTTTGATATTGTGGCAAAAAATATAAATAGAAATTGGGATTTAGATCTTAAATACCACTGAGGTTTCTACATTTCTCCTCTGTTTTTTTGAATGGTTCTTTGTTCTTACAGTTAAAAAATGGATGCTGGTGATTTTGAACACTACTAAAAGTTACTCCCTTGGGGGCCGATATTTATGAATGGAAAGGCATGAAGAATGCTATTGTAGTCTGACCTGTCTGAAAGCCTGTGATCTGAGCTGCCGGTTTCATGGGGAATGGGCCGCAAGCAGAGTCCAAAAAGAGGCAAAATCTAAGGAAAGGAGTAATCACCATTAAATAACTCATGCTTCCTCTTCCCGGCCTCAAGCTTAACAATGACGACTGCAACTCTCAAAAGTCACCAAAACATCCTCGAAAAATTAACATCACCCTTGCTCCTTTGGGACATTTCTCCAGAATAACCTTTTGTGCTTTCTCAGAGGCATATTTCAAGCCTCTAAATCAGATCTTAGGGGAAGGCAGCCTGTAATTATTCTGAATATAAGATCAAGAAACACAATGGTAAATAGCACACGCTGTCTGTGTGAAGGTGTGCCAGCAGGAAGAGAAATCCCAAGGCCATATTTACTCACATCCTGGTGACTTAGTCCATGAGGACTCCTGTCTGCTGAAAGTCCGTGCTCTGGTAGAAATTATTGCCAGGTGCATGTTGCAAAATAGCTGAAGAACAAAATCTTAAGGGCAACCGCTCCTCCTGGTGCTCTGTCTTAAATTATCTTGATGGGCCCAAATCAATCTTGGACTTAATAAATGAAGCAATGAAGGCAAAATTCTTAGCGTGTTTTAAATATTCATTAATGCCAACTATTGTTTTAGGAAACGATTATATGCATATAGTACTTTATAGTTTACAAAGGCCTTTCACAAAGGACTGACTAAAATCTCTTCAGGGTATTTATGGTGTTGATTAAATACATTCATTCCACATCCATGAAGTGGCTTAGAAATGGGAGATTCTCTTGAGTCTTGACACCACCTCTTTGAATCACTTCTTCATTCATTATGTCAGCTTTCCTCTCTGAAAGGGGTGGCCAGGGGTTCTCTCTGTCTGGGGTGGCCGGAGTCCAGAGTACAATGGATGGGCAGCCTTAATTTATGGATAGCTCTTCTTAGACGACACATAATAATAATAATGAAAAAAAAAAAAAACTATCGCATGATGAAGGCTCGCAACTACGCAAAGGTAAAGCGGCTCCCCCCTGGTGATTCTCAGCTTCTCCATTCTTTTTCTCGGGAAGTTTGAAATTACTTGTCAAATCTGCTGAAATGCCATGATTTACAAACCCTTTAATAAAAGAGACGGTAACAGATTTTCTTCCAGCATCTCCCATCAGCATGAACACAGCACCCCGAGGAGTGTATCCCCAGCCAGATCATTAGTCTCCACGAGTCAGCTCTAATGACAGGCTCTGGTGGAGGCGGGGGGTGTACAGCAGGGAGGATGCATTCTGCTTCCAAATCATTCTCTTACTCCACAAGCAGTGGGGAGACGATTGCTCCTTGTCCCTGCTGACAAGGAGGGAGGCCACATGGCAGCTCACAGCAGATCAAGTTGCCACATGTGTGGAAGAAGGCTTGAGCGCTACACCCAAACCTTCTCCAAAGCGGGCAAAAACCATACAAAACACAGCCATGTTTACAAGCAAGGGAAGTGTGAAGTTGGAGAACAGTGCTAATAGCGAATGCTTACTGAGCTCCTCGCATGCACTGACCTCAATACTTGACCATGTAATTGTGACTTCAACATTACGCACTAGGTGCCAAGGCTATTCCAATTTCCAGAGAAGGAAACCGAGATTTAGAAAAGTTAGATAACTTACCTAAAGTCGAAAAGGTCCTGAGGCTATAATTCAGACCCGGAGGGTTAATTCCAGAGCCAATGCGTGCACACGCGCATGCGCACACAAATGCTTTTCCTCTCCATATATACATGTATATACATTCTCTTTCATTCTCTATGAATGAAACATATGTTTTTCTCTATTTATATGTGTGTGTGTGTGTGTGTGTGTGTGTGTGTGCTGAGAATAAACTGATATAAATTAATTGGGGACTCTATTTTTAATATCTAGGATAATACCCAATATACCTGGTAGGTTAACATTTTTACATTACATAAGTTTTTATATGAGAACTCTAACTCAGCGACATTTTGTATTTCTTCAAAGCAGACTCTATGTAGACTTAAATATCACTCTCATCTTTTCCTTTGGAAGCTCTCCCTAACTTCTAGGCCAGGGTAGGTCTCCCTGCTGGGTACTTCCAAAATACCTATCTCCTGAATATAACGATCTCTGCACGTTATTGTAACTACTTGTTTCATGTCTGACTTCTATGCTCCACGAAGGGAGAAACATGACTTTCTTGTTCACTACTGTAAACCTAAGACCTTTCATAGTACCGTGCACATACTAAGGACTCAATAAACACTTGCGGACTGAATGAATAAATCCATAGCAGTATCTGTCCCTATAGCCTATTATCAAGGCCTTATTCCACAGATTTGTTCATTGTTTTCCCGATCAGATACCTACCTATTGCAGAATTAGTAAACACAGAAAACCATAGCATTTTGCTATGCACCCATCATAGTCAATTTCGCGCATGTGTGTGTGTGTGTGTGTGTGTGTACATATATACAAACATAAGAAGACAGTCCTGACTCTGGCTAAAGCACAGCGACTATGAGCACGTCGAGGCATATACATACTGGAGCTGCCATGAGGAGCATTCAAGTCAAACTCTATAATAGCTTAAAAGACAACAAATACCTTCTTTTGAACATGACGGATATGGCTATAAGTTTATTATGGGGAGAGGTAGGGAACATTACAATATTTTGCAAGAACTCCTGCTTCATGGAAAAAAAATGAAGTATCCTATAAAAAACAACTTTCTCTCTATTCATAAGCAAGGAAATACAAAATTTATTATTCAATTACTTTTAAGATTATACAAGTCATTACATTTTTATTTGATGTACACAAGAAATACTAAAAATATCCTTAGTCTCGTATTATGTTCAGATTTCAGTGTTCATAACTGGGTGTCAGAAGGAAGAAAAAGGAGGTAGAGATTAAAGATGGTAAGACACTCGAGAAGGACACACAGCCTAAGAGGACAGACGCTTTGATGGGAAGCAGTTAGGGAAAGGAGGCAGTGCCTCATCACTATGTTGACTTGTATTTGCCATAACAGCCAACTAAAAGCTGGTATTTTCCTTCTAGGCTTGATGTCTGCAATTTTCCTATCTGGTACTTAGGTCAACAGTCATAACGAGTGCAACTGGGTCAGCCAGTTAGGCATTCCCTAGAGCAAAAACAACTGAGAGACGAAAGATCAGCAAAAGATCTAGGCATGTAATACATTCCACAAAAGCACAGCCACTCAATATCATGCATTAAAAATTAATCACTAATATTGTGTAGCTATTTAAAGAAAGGATAGAATAGAGAAAATGTCAAGTCACAATGTGTTCTTTTTCCAATCCGGTTCCTGAATGTAGGCATGTCCCAAAGTTAAACCCTTACCTCCATGGATTCAGTCCTTATCTCTAAGCAAATGACTCCCAAATTTGCACAATCTGTTTACTCCTAGACTCATCTACATGGAAGGTGCAGGACCTTAAAGTTGAGAGGTCCCAAAAGTAACTCAATTTTTTCTAACCAGATCTAGTTCTCTCAAAGACCCCTTTCCCCTGGTTTACAACAGCACCTTTCTCCCTGTGTCACCGGATGGAAGCTTTCACTCCCTTTCACGTCCTAGTAGATTTCAAATGTTGCTACCACGATGGTGTTTTTTATATCTCAAGATGAAGACAGTACTGTCAGTCCCTTACTGCTTCTCTCTAACTGCTTCAGTAAATCCCCAAATTTCGTCAGTCAGCGCAAGTGCCTGTGCCTCCAGAAGTTATCCCAGATTCTTCCGGGTTAACGTCTATCCACTATTCATGCATTTCCAGCACTTTTTTACATTCTTTTATAACTGTTGCTATAGTATGCCTTTAGTAGGAGGAGCCCGTCTCCTCCATTTCTTGCGAATTCCTAGAAGGCAGAGACATCGTTTTCCCTCCATCACTCCTGCACAGGGGCTTAGAGCTCTGAGGACGTCATGGAAGGCTTACTGACCACTGAATGAAGGAACCCACGCATGGGTATTCGTTACGTTTTCTCTTCTATTCATCATTGACCCTAGTTCCCTTTTCCTGCTCCGGGAAACAATTTAACCTATGTTTCAGGTTTTAAAATTGTCTACACATAGCAACTCCTCTTTCTGGGGGTTTGTGCTGCTCTCACCAGTTCTCTATTTGGTAACTCCAGTCAGACGGGAAATGCTATTATGTAATCTACTTCTGTGCCCAGGCATGTGTAATTCAAACTCAGGGTTCATCTCCTGGGCTGGGGAGTAAAAGTCTTCAATCCTGAACAGAGCAAGGCCATCTAACATTATATATAAATTTTAAAGAGAGAGAGAAAGGGGTGGGGGAAGCTCAGAGAGAAAGGGAGAGAATCTTAAGCAGGTTCCATACCCCACACGGTACCCGACGTGAGGCTTGATCTCACAACACTGAGATTGTGACCTGAGCCAAAATCAAGAGTTAGTTGCTTAACTGAATGAGCCAGCCAGGTGCCCCTAACATTTATATATTTTAAAGGTATTGAATGACTCATTTTCTTTTGAGTGAGGGACACATTCAGAAACAACTGTGCATTTAGGACTGTTACAGTCCTAGGTGAGTCTGATGGGGATACAAGAGAAAACTCCCAGGCTTAGTCACTACCAGAGATCCGAGAGATTACTTTGGAGACCAGGAAAATAGCAGACATAATAAACAAATGCATCTTGGGTACAGAACCCAAGCTGGGCTTCTGGAGATCTTCCAGTTCAGTGAACACATCAAGGCACTAGAAGGGCAGCATACTTAGGGTGTGGAAACTCCGTGTCCCTTCTCCCAAACCTTGCCCTAGGTATGTCTTTCATTTGGCTGTTCCTGAGGCGTAACCTTTATAATAAACAGGTAATAGAATGTAAAGTTCAGTTCTGTGAGCTGTTTGCAAATTACTAAACCCAAGACGGGGGTTTGTAAGAACCCTCAATTTATAACTGGTCAATCAGAAGGACAGGTGACAGCCTGGGACGTGTAATTGGCATCTGAAGTGGGGAGGGGGCAGTCTTGTAGGACTGAGGCCTTAGCCTGTGGGGTCTGCACTAACTCCAGGTTGTTAGTGTCAGCACTGTTGGGGTAAGGGGGAAACCGCATACACGTGGTGTAAGAAGTGCTGTGAGTAGTGGAGAGAAAGAGGTTTCTCCTTCACTGACTTCCTGGCTCATTTCCAGCACACCAGCCATACAGTAAACATGAGTGAGACAGGGCAACTGCCTTAAAGAGCAAGAACCCAAGTGAAATATCAGCAGATTGGTCAATCTAGAGATTTTCAGAACCGGGTAACTCGTGTCTTAGGAAGCAGCAACGTGAATTCTGAAACCCTTGGTAGATGTGCTTGGCAGAACACTTTGCTGGTTCAGTCTCACTTGGATCTTAACAAGCTTAGGCTATTCATAAAAACTCTGTGGCCTTAGTTATTACTAGAAAGGATTTTACATTTTATATTTACCATACAGTTTACATATAAATATTCAGAATGCCTAGGGAGTGTGATTTTCATATTTTTAATGAAGATGGACTGCTTTTTATGTTTCTATAGATTTTTTTCTTAACCTGGTCGTATGTAACACTGTGATTTGCAGTGGTGGGGACTCAATAACTTTATTAAATTGTTGACTGAAAAGGGTCTCCTTATGGTGGGGTGGGGACAATTAGTAGAAACTTCCCATTGGAAGAATATTGTGAATCTAGCAAAATAGTTGCTCCCCAGAAAACAGGTCACGCCTTCCAATTTTCCTCTTCCCAGTGACTCTCAGATGAAGAAATTAATATCCTCCAGTCATATGTGAAAAATTCGACCTGTTGGCTTCTTACAGGATGTGATTACTATGTCAGGGTAAGGAAAGTTGAGTGGTCCATGCCTATGATTATGTCTTACCGATGATCAAGTAGGGATATTTAAAACCCTGCTGAAGGAGGTCAGAAGTTTAAAATGTCCAAGAGTGAATTCTTTTCACATAGACAACATAATTCCAAGGAGGAAATGTAGCTGCTGTTGTAGAGACAATTAAAGTCATTATAGAAACATGTTTTTCCTCCAGGGGGTCTAGAAAAGAACTTGAATGTCAGCTAGTGCCAGTGCACTGAGCATGGGGTGGGCAGAAGACCAGAGGTCTCAGTGAGGTCAAAGACAAGGTATAGTCAGGGGAATGGAGAGCTGGAAGGTCAGGAGATTCAGGGAAACCCACCAGAACCCCCGACCTCAAAGGGCTGTTGCGAAGACTGAATGAGGTCATGTGTGCAGAGCAGAGCATCATCCTAGGTCTCCAGCTAGGCCACCAGGATTCAAATTCCCACTGTGCCCCTTCCTGGCTGAGGGATCCTGCAAAGGTTACTTATTTTCTCTGAGTCTTAATTTCTTCATCAGTGAGTGGTGCAGATGAAATGACATAATAGTGGAGCGTACTTTGCACATATTAAAGCACTCAGATAATTTTTATTATGACCCATTACTTTTATACCCTCAGGTTCCCCTATTTAAAATTGCAATCTCCAATATACTCCACTGGGAGTATATTTCCCTATTTTATTTTTCTCTGGAGAACTTACTAACATCTCCATGTGATATATTTTACTTATTTATCTTCTTATTTTTGACTTTCCACATTAGAATGTAAGCTCCATGGCGACAGGAATATCTTTCGGTTTTGCTTCCTACTGGGGAGTGCTTACAGAGTACTAGCACACAGTACTCCTCAATACATATTTGTTAAATGAAAAAAAAAATCATTGCCTAATCTAGTCCTTGGTGTACAGAAAGGATGAAAAATTGTTGGTTATGAAATAGCCGAAATGACCCTTGCCAGTGGGGACCACTTCCAAGATGTGGCCAGAGGTGTGGATTACCGAGTAGCATGGAGAGAAAGTGTGTTGGAGCTGAAGAAGTCAAAGAGGCCCCAGAACAAGGGTGTTGGATGGGCCATCCGCATCAATCTATGTCACAGGATAAGTCGAGGAAGTAAGGTGAAGAAGAGGGTGAAAGGGGGCTTCCCGCATGTCTAAGCCTGTAGTTACACGCAGAGGAATGCTCTGCAGGTCAGCGGTGGCCAGCAAGAAGGAGCGGTAGGAGGTGGAATGATCAGGTGGGCAGCACAGCAGGAGGGGGTCTGGAAGTGGCAACAGGGAATTGGGAGAACTCAAACAGTGCCTAGTAGTCCCATGACATATGGCCCACAGAAGACTGGAGAACTTTCCAGGGAGAGTGCTACAGAAGTGATGGTCTCTGAAGAGAGCTGGGATTCAGTTAAGGAAACAGGTGGGCGAGGTTGGCAGAGAGCCTGCGAATGTAGAGGAGGGTGTTGCTAAGGATGTGACATTCCTGAAGGCGTGAGAGGGTAAGAGCAATAGCAGGAGCGCAGAACAGTCTAGAGATGAGTGTGCCAGAGCCTGTAGGCACAGAGGATGGAGATGATATTCAGACACAAGGACACTTAAGAATGGTTGCAGGGGTTTTTGTTTGTTTGTTTTTCGTTACCAGGTACAAGATGATTTTGTTGTGAAATAAGCTAATCAAGGACAGGGACAGCATGTTTCTGGAAATATCTTCATGTTAAAATGCTCTAGGGAACTGTTCAAATGTCTAATAATCACATCTTCTACTTGTCATGGAAATATCTATCCCTTCCTTCCATTTCAGAAGAATACTTGATAGCTCCAATAGGATATACTCTTGGATGAATTAATTGAAGTTATTACGTCTTGCAACTTTAATATTTTTAAAACCCAACTTAAATAGGTTAAGATATTACTGAAATTGTTTATCACAGTGAAATACTAAGAAAAGCTTTAAAACTCTTGTGGGTTAGAACTGTTGTTTAACACTTTTCTATCTTTCAAATTTGGAAGTATGAAGCATATCACATTTATCTCCAAATAAATTCATAAGCCAATGTTCATTAGTTAGTTGGTTGGTTAGTGGCTCAAACACTTACTGAGTAACTATAATGCCTAGAGCACTATAAGAACGAAGCAATGAGTGACACCAGCTAAGGTGTTGAACACTATAAAAACACTATTTAGATGACAATAAATAATGATTTAAAAGCTGTTTAGAACAGGTGAATAATTTGACCTGGGAATCTTCTGTATTCCCTGAATGAAGAATTGAAGAAAATGATAGTATGAATAATAACAGATGTGGGTAAAACCAGACTGCCCTAGAAGAATATGCTAGAAGTGCTATTCAATAGAACATGTTGAATGACAGCCCTTTGGAGTTCCAAATTTGGGTAGGGCACTATTCTCAAGGCAATTTCGATGTCACTTATCGTCACAGCAGAAAAAAGAAAAAATCCTTCCAGCTTGCACTAGCTAAAAATACCTGAGGCTAATGTACACAAATGGTGAAAATAAACCTTCTCCATTCTTTTTTTTTTTAAAGGTTTTATTTATTTATTTATTTATTTATTTATTTATTTATTTATGGTGTGCAGAGTAAAGGGGGAGAGGCAGAGCGGGAGGGAGAAGGACAAGCAGACTCTGCACCGAGCACAGAGCCGATGTGGGGCTCAATCTCATGAGCCTGAGATCATGACCTAAGCTGAAAGGAAGACGCTTAACCGACTGAGCCATCCAGGCACCCCACCCTTCTCCATTCTTAAAACAGAGCCATTCTTGCTCAGGTGGCAATGTTTAGTTTCTCCTAAGTCCTGAAGTTCATTTTAATGTACTTTTATCTGCATAAGCATTTCTTAATGAGATAAGTAGGGGCATATATTTGTGATATGGCTGCTCCCATAGCCCCTCGGGAAGCCCTTTCTATACTCCCCTGACTTGCACAAAGTGAAGGTAACACGGTACTAGAGATTCTGATTTATTTCTATTAAAACACCTCCTCGCATGACTTTCTTGGGTTAAATCAAGATGCTTATGAAATTCAGATCTTACTAATTAGAATGGCTATGTCACCAACTTTAGACACCTAATATTACATTTTATATTTTATATTTTCCTAAAATGAAAAATTGTAGTTCACAGTGTTATTCCACACAGTTATTAATACTTATATTTGATTGATAATATATATTTAAAAAAGAACCCAACAACCTAACATTGTCTTTAGATAGGTATCTTCAAAAAAAGTCTCTCTCTCTCTATTTAAAGAAACCCAAACTCCAACACAAGCAAATGAGCCAATAGATACTCTAAGACCGAAACAAACAGAAACGACAAAAACCATCGAAGTTGTTTTTTTGTGGAGTCCCAATTACTTGAGGCAGGGTTGGCAGTAGAGTGCTGTTCACTTTCCTGGATAACACAGGGTAAACTAGTCTGCTGTGGCCAGCCTGAACCAGAGAGAGGGCCTTTACAGATGCAGGTGTTTGCTGTACTTTGGGATTACCAACCTATTCAACTGTAGCTTCTCCTTTTGAGATGTGATCAGTAAAAAAACACCTGGGCAGTTTTTAATTCCATCTGATTCAAAGAGAAAGTTTAGAAGGTCATAAGTTGTGGATTTTGCATCTCGGTTTTTACAAAAGTAATGACCCGAGGTGATGAAGGCTTCCGACATCATGTGGGAAACATGCATCCTTCCCTGAAGATTACCTCTCCACCTGTCCTCCACCTGAGCCAGGACAGGACATCAGGTATTTGGAAAGCTTTAAATCAGATCATTCTTTTCTGCTGCTACCCAAGCTATTCCAAGCTAAGGACTTCCACCTCTAGGACCATCTTGCCAGGAAAATTCACCCCTGAGAGAAAAAAGCCACACCTCACAAGCTACTTAAATATCACTATCAGTCATTCCGATTTTTAAAATTGCGATAAAACACACACTCAAGTTAGGAAAGTGCTTTTCGTTGTCATGAAACACAAGACAAGTTCAATGTTTAGATTCAACTCTAGAGTAGAATATATTTTGGCCAACTTCTGATCCTAGGAGAAATTTAGCTATTTAAAATGGTAGAAAGTAGAGGCTTACATGATCAATATTTATGGGTGAGGCGGCCCACAATTATATTAAAGTACTTAAATTTTCCCCACAATTAGCTTAAATAGGACTTTTTATCAAATGCCTGACCTGTTAAAATGATTTAGAATTTAAATATAAAACAGAAGAATGCTAATCCTTAATTCAGAATATAACAAATTATCCAACATTGAGGTTAAATATCTGACATTATATTTATGTAAATTCACCTTAATCTTCTAAAATGGCAAGTCCAGCGATAGTTGTCCATTTTTCTACAGCCATGTCAGTTGCAATTTCAGTAGATGCAAATAGAATTTACTACAATACTCCTTTTTGCTCTTTTCCTCATTTTTCTGATCTCCTATGCAGCATTCCTTGTCATAAGAATATGTAAATATATTTATGTTTTACAGTAATGGATGTCGTATCTGAAATATTAGTTATCCAAAACAAAATTAAATGCCGATTCCAACCAAAAAGTCCTTACATTTGTCGTATTGCATTTGCAAAAGAGTCAGGAAAGAGCCCTGGTTGACAGAGTTAAGTTCCTTGGTCAAAAAAGGTGTTTGTTTGCTTTTTTTTTTTTTTTCAATTTAACACAGTTAGTTAAGTAACCAATATTGACTGCAAATTGGCTTGATTTTTTTTTAAATATGAAAAATTGAAGATCCCATACAAACCAAATTCATGTCATATTTTCTTTAGTATTTCATATTTTCTAAGTAGCCATAGCATTTGTATATAGAAGGTGAGACCAGGTCTTTTGAAGAGAACTGGGATTTGGAAATGCAGATGGGAAAAAAAGCATGAGGGGTATCAATTAGTATCTGGTATGCTATGTACTACTTACCTTCAAAAGTCAAATAAAACTTTCCTCTGTCAAACCAAACGAGGGAAGGCTGTTCATTCTCTGTATGGCCAGGAGTTGAAGCGGGATGGGAAAGGTTAAGGAGAGGGAGAGAGAAGGACACAGTATGAGTTACAGGTCATTAATCTCACTATGGGGGAGGGAGGAGGCACTGCATGCCATTAGCGTGCAGGAAAAAGGGAAGGCTGGCAATCTATGTTTTGGTTTTTGTTTTTAGTTCGGGAAACAGAAAGCAAAAGCAAAGCTATGGAGGCCTAAAGGGATGGGCACGTGTTGTTGGTAGCTTGATACTCGGTGCTTGCGCGCATGGAGCGGAAGTCTTCCTGGCCATGCAGGGGCGTCAGCATATTTTAACTGCACTAGTTAGGGCAAACGGTCATTCAGCAATTGCTGTATCCATTTCATCTTCAATGTCATCCCCTTCTATATTTTCAAAAAGATAAACTCGGAGTTATGGGTTACATCAAACTTAGCTTAGGTTTTAAATGACAACAGCATTGCATATCAATTTAAAGTTCATGGAAGATTCACACATCTTCCGTCCCCTCCCCTGGAATCACCTTAGGCATCCAGACACAAACACCCTTTACCTATGTACCAAAGAGAAAACAAGATTACTGACGGTGTTCTATTATATTTTAAATCAAAAAGCAGTCACCGGACATGTAATTCTGAGCAGTTAAATTATTCCTTCCTTTGGAAATTCACAAAGCAATGGCATCTCACCTTTTTCAAACCTTTTGAGAAACTGTCATGCAACCTGCTGCTTTTTAATATGTTCACTTCAAAAGAAAAATTGGTGGCATGAGTTCCATGATGAACAATAAATAGACAGGGTGCTTCTGAGAGGCACCAGACACTCATGAGGTGACTAGCATGTCCATGAGGTTTATAGCGTTCAGACGGCATAATGGCTTGGATTTTTAACGGCTAGATATCTAGAGATCACTCGGCTAGCACCATACCTGCCAGCGTTTCACAGCGCCTTTCAAACGAGGGCAGTTTGTCATAAAAAACATCATCTTCTGACACTACGAACCAAAGAAATATAAAGGAATGGAGAACAAAAGCACAAATACAAATCCCAAATGAAATCAAGTACACTTCGCTGATTGAAACACAGGAATGATATTAATGGAAAAAGGAAACAAAACGTAAGACACTGGGATAACGATGATAGGGTACAAAAAAAGTGATGTGCTCGTTTTATGATGGTTCTATGAGAAAAAATTTAAAATTTTAAAATGCCAGGTTTTAACATCTGTGAATTTGGCTGAAGTCAGCTCCATGGAAGAAATCACGCCACAACTCCTGTTCAGGGAGTTGTTAAAGGCACTATCATTAGTAATTGACTTGTGTGAGTGCATTTCACTCAGACACAGTTCTCGAGTGTCCAGACATATGCCCATCAATAGAACCTCTTGGGACACAGGATCACTCAGAATATACCTTCTCCCTGCCCCAGTGGGCAGGAGTAAGCTTTCAACAAGACCGTAAAAAAGCAACAGTGTAAATCTGAGGTCGCTGAATGAAGTATCCCATTTCAAACTCATCAGTACCCAAATTCAGTTTGCCTTGCACCCGTCTTTAGTAGTTATGGTCTGTTAATTTTGGGCAACATTACTGTAATTCCATCTTTGGCTACGGTATCCAGCTATGGCCAAATGTCTTTGTAAATTGATCACAACAGTTGCTCTGGACCCCAACAGTTTCAGATCTTTTGCACATGATCTTCCTCCTCACCAACTAACAAATACAGGTAATTGGAGTTCTATTCTATGTGATCAAAAAAAAAAAAAATGCTCGATTCCACAGGTCATAAGAGTGTTATTACAACTTAAATAAAAAACTGAATAAAATCTGTACAAAGACCCATAAGGGAGAATCCTCCCTACTATGTAGAGAAGATAAGGAAGTTGATGAGGGTAGTAAAATTATTCTGTAAATAATGTTTCTTGGAAAAAACATTCTACTGGCTTGCTTCCTAGACTTAGGAAGTAAAGCAGGAAAAGTACATCTTTGTCAATTTTTAAGGTTCTAGGATAACACCTGTCAATCAGTTTTTGTTATATAAGTGGCTTCCTTGGTGGCTAGAACAAGTTATGCAATGCCTAAAATATCTATAGGAGAGGAACAGGACATGGCACTAAGAAGGACACTCCATAATCTGTCCAGAAAATAGGAAGCAAAACAGTTACATTGGCAGTAACTGAATGTTACAATACCCTTTCATACCTGTTAGTGGGAAATGATGGAGGATATTTCTTTCCTTTGAAGAACTAACTTCGTATTTACAATTTCCTTAAAATGAGGAGCCTCCATCATGATGAGCACTGAGTAATGTATAGAATTGTTGATCACTATAGTGTACACCTGAAACTAATATAACACTGTATGTTAACTATAGTGGGGTTAAAAGTTAAAAAAAAAAAAACTTAAAAAAAAAAAAAGAATAGAAGGCAAGTATTCACATACAAAAAAAAGACAAACAAACAAACAAAAAAAAACAAACACAAAAAAACCCCATGAGCTTCCAATACTGCCAATTTGTTTTTTGAATTGAAGTTACAAAAGAATAATTCATAGGGCTGAATAACATGCTCATAATTTTTTTATGGTGGTTGTGGACATTGAGGGCTTTGAAGAAAACATCCTAACTAAATTGGGGAACTTAAAGATGAATTATTGGATAGCTCTGTGCTTGCTTTAAATAAGGACAACACTCAAATTAAGTACAGAAGAAAAAATTTCCTTAGGAACTAACCATGGAAATTGCCTCAAATTGATCTGGGATGGGGAAGCCAGAACTAGAGACAGGTCTTTCCAAAAAAAAAAAAAAAAAAAATAGTAGAAAGGAAAAAAAAGACTAAAATTAAATTTGGGAATTTTTAGTTGAGATCAGGAATATCCATCTCTAAAGGTTTTTCTGTGCAGAGTAATTGGCAGCAATAAAAGTATTTTTAAAAGAATGTTTATCCAATTTGGAATTGCCACCCAGCCTGAAGAGACAAAGACTTGGATAAAATGTTGTAAGATTTAGATGCGACAGCTAATATTCCAGTACTGAATATAAATCACTTTTGCTTGGAGTTCTACACCAAAGGAAACATCAAAATCCACCTAGTGCTTCCTTTGGTGCCTACAAATGGTTACTTTTCATTCATTCAGATTTCTGAGAGGATGTTAAAGATGCAGTTGATATTGCATAATTAACAGTGAAGGAATATAAATAACAATATATTTAATAATATATATTTTTTCATTTAACAATGAAAAATTGTCTTTATGGTATTCTTACTGCATTGAGGTACCAAAGAAAGATTTTGCAAACATCTAAAAAAAACCCCTTGACTCTTACCCATAGAGATAAGAAAAAAGTAAGAAAAATGGATATTTAAATTAGAGGTATCTCTGTTTATCTCTAAATGTCTAAGAGTTTGTTTCTTAGAATAATTTTAAACATTTTCTCTATTCCCATAATATTAATAGGCTTTTCCCCCCAAAATCAAATAGTGAAGGTCTTACTAGTGCAAAAGGAGTGTGCTGTATTTCATTGATTCTGATATGTGCACTTTTTCACATTTTAACATCTCTAGATTTGGAATGGGTCTTAAAATTAATGTGATAAGAAAGCACTGCATCTCAGCTTACTTGGCAGTTTTCCCCTCCCTTTCTTAGTCATATATAAAATAATACTGTATCTTCTGACGGAAGGCGTCCTAAATTCCGTGACATACAGTTGCAGAGGGGTTCTTCATTATTTGAGCGTGGTGATGCACACGGAATGTACCATTTTCAGGTGTGGCATCAGATTTGTGATTTTATAATCATAGCGTTCATGCAAGATTTTATGTCCACTAAGTGTTTTGGGGGCATATTCTTACAGGAATTGTTGCATAGGAAGATTAGACTTGCTCTTAAAAGTTTAGTCCTTGAATCACGTTAAACTTTGCAGTAAGCAAGTACAAATAAAAATATGTACAAAGTTTCCACCGCACTTGCCCCAGTTTGGGCTCGGATGTCATAGGAAATGTCAAAAAATATTGTGTGGTAGGAGGGAAATGTTGAGCCACCGATCTCAAAAATTTGCTGCTGAAATTCTCTATCCCCCGCAAGCCATTTGACGGCATAAAGTTGACATTCCAAGTCAGTCATGAATAGTCAGCCCCTTGGCGCTGAACAGCCAAAGCGCATCCTCTCCAAAAAGAGAGAAACAGCAACACACAGGAGCTGCTGGGCAGCCATCTGACAAGGCGTCTACTTCAGAGAGAAGTGACTGTCAAGTGACTCCCAGCAGCGGGAAGTAAAGAACAAGAGAGTGAGGAAGAGGAAAACCAAAAAAACAAACAAAAAACAAAAAACAAAAAAACCCAGAACCAAACAAATTAAATCAGAATGCTCCTCAGCAATGAAGCAATGTGAGTATCCCCTCAGGTGGCTGTATTTTTTTTTTTTAACCCCCTCTGGCATTCCTCTTGAAAGAATGCATACTGGTTGTGCTAAGAATCAAAGTCACTGGGCAGGATTTGAGATTTCAGTGGTAAGGAGTATAAAAACGCATTGTATAAAACATGGACACGGTTCCAAATCTCTGTGTGTGTCATTTTCTCTATGAATCTCAATGAGTTTAAAGACTATGTGAGACAGTCATCTGAGGTCACTTGAGCTCCGCTCTGTGAGTGAGAGTTTATACTTCTTACTTTCGTCTCTGACCAATCAGGAAAATCACATGGAGTAGGTGGAACAAATAATCTTGAGAAAAAACCAAACCAAAAACAAACACCCCCCAAATAAAACAAAACAATGTTTTTGTTTTGTCTTTGTTTAAAACAAAAAAGCGAGCAAGAGTGGGGGAAATGGCTGTAGCAATCAGGAGTATTAAAGAGTGTCCAAAAAAAAGGTTGGGACATTACAGAAAAAAACGAACCAAAAACTCCAGAGAGAACTGACATAATAGGCATCTTAAAATAGGAAGCCCCAAATTACCTCAATGGATGATGCAGAGAAAGAACAGACTTGGCTATACAAATAATGTTAAATATCTGTCTGTTAATGAATCCTACAAAATTGGCTATATTTTCACCAAATTTGAAGGATTGCTTGGGCTGGTCCGATTAAAAAAAAAAGAACACGTGATATAGTTGAAATTTTCTTTGGGGCCCCTACGAGGTACATGTTCATTTATATCCCTGGGAAAATAGGGAGTTCTCCAGAAGAGCTTCAGGCTTTGATCAAAGTACTTCTCACATGGGCAACCCTGTAGCGTGCTCTTCTTTGGTAAATAACAGCAGGGATTTATTTAGCTTTGAGTTAATGATTCTCCCAAGCAATGCAGGATGGGCCAGCTAGTTTACAATATGGAAGACTTGGAGGGGAGTTCGGACAATAAAGGAAGACAATGGGAAAAAATGGAAGGGCTGAGCCTCAGGTCCCAGATACCATGCAAATATGAGAGAGGCAGCAGCTTATGGAAGACGGGTAAAGAGGTGTAGAGAGAGATCAGCCTTGGGAAGAGGAAAGATGCTCCAGGCAAAATGAGGCATTTAAACCTGGGCAAACCATCCGGCTGAGCAGCCATTCTCAACTCTTGACTTTCCTCACACCATAAGGAAAGACGCACAAAGGCATTTACTGCAAATGCCAGCAATGACTTATTTCTCAGGGAAAACTGACCACACATCACCGAAAAGCACTAGAAAAGAATGTCAAAAGGTTTGCTCAAGTCCCACAATGCCAACAATTATACCATCTGTCAACATAAGGACAACCAAAAGTGATGAAGAAATGAAAGCTGTAAGAAAATAAAAGATCTGAATTTTGTGATTTCTGATGTGGTACACAACTGGAACTTACATAAACATTCCTCCTCAAAGGAGACTATTTTTATTATAGAAATAATATGTAAATTACAGGACCTTATTTGGTGATTTCTTCTTTACTTTTATGAGTAGCTCTGTATGGAATAGCGTAAGAGAATTCCTGCAAAATACAGGTGTTAATGTTCTTTTATTTGTTTATTTGCTTAGTTGAAGCATTCTGCCTCCTTTGCTGAGAAGGTGCTTTTAAAAGAAGAGTCAGCTGATAGAAGCAGAACACAGAGCAAAACAATTTCAACCAGAAGTAGAGGGCCTTGAGGTTTTCAGATCATAAAAAATAGCCAGTCACAACAACAAACAGATTAAAAGACAGGAGATAATTTTTACCAACTGTGGGAGTGGTGGCTGCGCTCAAGGAATTGGTGGACGATATTGAAGAAGTACTTTCAGCTCGGGCAAGGGGTGCTATCGGAGGAGGGCTGGAAGAATGTATGGGAGGGCTAAAAGGTCTGGGCTGCAGGAAGAAGAAAAGAGAAGAAAATTAGACACGCAGGTTGGAGTACTCTTGTTCCATGTTTTTAACATCTTCCAGCCCCGGATAGGACAACTCAGGTTCTTAGAAGAGTATAGGTGACACCATTTTTATCTTGAAATCGATTCAATCTCTAACAGGAGCTTGTGGATGGAAACATGAACCGTGTTGTGCTACACTCGGCAGTTACATCAGGCTTAGAGAAGCTGAGATCTGTGATGTTCTAGGACTGTGAACCTACGTGCCCTCAGGGACTAAGCAGGTAACCTCCTGTGAGAGCTTATACCCATTGAAACATATTTAAATACAGCATACAAAACTGCGCTAGTTAAACCAATTATTATGGACATCACCAGTTTGTGACTCTTGTGTGTGGATAGCAAAGAAACGGTCCGCTTCCAGAAGTCTCTTAATTGTTCACACAGAATGTTTGCCACCTCTTCAGCCTTTAAACACGATGCAAGAAACTTCTGGAACAAATTTATCAGGCTACCACCCTCCTCTGTATTCACACGGTGTGCTTAACACCAGTAAGTTCTCTTCATCAGGGGATGGAAACCAGGACTTCCCCTCTCTTGGAGCCTTCCTCAACCAGATAGAGTGAAAGGAAACACCCCCTCTTTCTAAAGGACTTAGTGCAATTGAGCATTATTATCTTAATTTGCCTCAAACCCACGGTGGCAGAACTGAGCACCCCAGCCTCCTATTCCTATCATTTTAGACCTCAACTTGAAAGATGGTGGCGATTGAGGGAGGGTTGAAATGTACCCTCCTGCTGCAGGGACTGCCTTTCAGACGCCACCTGTCAGGGCCATTTGCACAAGTGATCTGAGGCCACCGAGGCAGCCTATGTTGCGGCATTTTGGCTTCTGTTTGTCATTCTCACCAGGAGTCTCTGAGCAAGCCGTAGCAGAAGGGAACATACCACATCTCCGACTCCAGGTTTTCCTGGAGGTAGCTTTGGCCGAGATGGAGGCCGGGGAGGAGGCGGTGGAGGGGTGGTGCTGCTGCAGGGAACCAAGGGAGTGGCGGGTCGCGCAGGGGATGACGCACCTGAAAAACAAGCTGGTATTAACAATGGCCGACACCACACGTGGCCAAGAGCCGTCATCACAGAATCTGCCTACCCCATCCCCCCAGTACAGTGCTGGGCCCGGATGCTTTTCTCCACCCCAGCAATTAGTACACTCAACACTCTAGCATCTAGTGTGTATGTGTGTTTTTTTTTTTTTTAATAAAGAAAAAAAATCACTCAGTTGAACTAGAGTTGATGGCAGAAGCTGAAGCTTGTTGCCTTTTGTTGTCATGTGACACCCAGTGAAAGGTAAATCCTTTTATTATTCTCTGTGGTGGAAGACGTTTTTAGTCTGGTGGTAAGGACCTTTCATTTTGACCACATACACACCAAACTTATAATAAATGCTCTTGTTTTTGCATATTCAGAATTTATGTCCGAGATGAAAATAGAGGTTAGACCTTGAAGGAAGGTGCATGATCTTTCCACATGATATATATACATATACATATATATATATTTTAAAACATGTGTAAGAGAATTATCCTTTTTCCTGTGCTTCAAAATATGAGCGCTAACTTTAATAAAGGTAAGCAAACACTCGATGGTAAGCAAAGGACAGAATATAAGAAAGTGAACTGGACGTTGCACAGGCGATTTGCATTTAGAATCTTAATAATAGAATCACGCTGAATTTAGAGGATTGTGTGTTTTGAAGGAGGCTGCTCCGGAATCTGTTTTATGTAGAGTTGGCCCATGATGGCTTTTGTGGTGATTTTGAAAAGAGCCTCTTGGATTTACTTTTCCGGCTGTCAATGACAAACATGGGAAACACAGAAGACACACAGAGGCCGGCATGCACACTAATCAGCACACCAGTAGGGTCTCCAGACTCAGGGGTCGGTCTAGCCTTAGCCAGATGTCTGGGGTGCATGAATAAACTCCTTGACTCCGAACCTGAAGAAATTCAGACTGACGTTCCAAACAGCGCTTGCTCAGAAAAGCTCCAGCTACTCCACAGGTTTCGTCACTTTAGTTAGAAGCACAGCTATCAGATCATTCCAAGAGAATTCTAAGAAATCCCACCTCAGGAAAATAACTGCCCACTCCTCTCCTCCCAACTGACATGCCACAAAACTGTGCTCTCTGGAGAAACCTAGGTCAGCAAGATGCTGGGCTCCATCTCCAGATCTTCAGATTCCCAAAGAGCTTTGAAGTTGAACAGCAGAACCCTGCCTCTTGGAATCTGCTCTCCTCTGATGACAGTCCCTGGGGGTAAACCTTGCTCCCCTTATTTAAATACGACCCGAAATACTGAGGGTGTTGTGTTTCTCTGTGCTGTTTATTCTAAGTGTAATTTCGTTAGTGTGAAACCCTATTAAAATTACTACCACCTCCATCCCTATCTCTACTGTCTCTCCACCTCTACCACTTTTCTTTTTTTACTTGTATTTTTACTTTTTATTTCATTGGGCCAAGATCGATGCCAGGCACTTGACATGCATTATTTTAGTTTATCCCCACACTAGGTTTTGTAGGAATGCACAGAGATATTGAGTAACTTGCTCAAGGTCCCATAGCTCAGATGGTTGATTTAACTGCAAAGTCCAAGCTCTTAAATGCAGCGTCTTGTAGCATTAAGTGGACTGTGAAGTCCCACATTTTACCTAAAGTCTGCTCTTACTTTTGTTAACAGCAGCTCCTGCACATCTCTCTCAACATAAATATTTTTAGTCTCTGGCTAATCTTTTCTTGAATAAAAAGAGAAGATATGTTTTGACAGGTCCCACTGCAAAGTTCCCTTTTCACTTAATAGATTGACACCCAGGATGTTTTCAGGAAACAGAAGTGACAGCAGAGAGATGGAAAATAAACCTTGAAACCACAAAGTCTTTGTCAGGAAGTTTCATGGGACTTTGTCTAGGTTCTGATTCACTGGAAAACCACGCCACAGGAATGGTTCAAAATACCTATCCGTGCGTCTACTTCCAAGAGATCATCTTCTGAACCAAGCTCAGGAAAAAGTCAGCTGCTTACCTGTTTTTTACATGTTTGAAGAGGGAAAGTTTTGAAAACCACTGTCAGTAATGCTTGGGAAAGTTAATATGTGGCTTGTCATCAAGGCAGTGTGGAACGATGAAAAAAGCTGAATGAAAAAGCAGATGATCTGACTTCTGGCCCTGCCTGCCTCTTATCAGCTGTGGGATCTTAACGTCTTTGAACCTCAGCTTTTTATTTTAAAAAATGAGAGATTTCTACCTTACAAGGTAGTTGTGACAATCGAAATGGAAAATGCTTATCAAGTGTTTAGTAGACTATAAAATGCTACACAAATAAAAGGAATAGATGTTGATGATGATGGTAAAGACTGTGTCTTTTTCATACTGACACAACTAAAAGCAAAGAAAAAAGTGGCAAGTTAACTGTTTCCCTTTTCCTTTCACTTTTTCCTAACTGGATGGATTTGATTTGTTGTGCAGTTAGAAAGGCACTGAGGCAGTGTTTAAGAAGCAAAAGCCTCTTGACAGAACCCTGAGGTTTTGCAGAGGGTAGTCAGGGCCTGAGGGGTATTTTTTAACTGAACTGAGGCTTCCCCTGATTTTGTGAGATTGCACAATTGTTTCGTGTTCTAAGAGTGTAGAAGACTATTTGTACGTCTCTGTCCTCATTCTTTGATCTGGAATTACACTTTCATTTCTTCTACAAGCAATATTTATTCCCAAGAGCAGGCCTGGAAAAAAACTGGACATCACTGTTTCAGGTTTAACTTTAAAAATCACCTGTATGTTATTTCAGTTTTGTGAGTTCAATAAAGTTGACAACCATTGACATGCTTTCAATCCATTTGCTGCTTCAACTTGAAGTTCTAGCCTAGTCTTTTTGGTAGCCCCTTGAAAGCTACACAGCAACTGCTTCAGCTTTCATCTCTCTTTGTTGGCTGGTGGCTTCCCTATTTGGACTCTGCCACTCTAAAAGACTTGTAGTTAGGAAATATATTTGTTTAGGTCAATCCCAGTTAGCTCACACTTATTTGTTTATAAATGTGTGTGCATGTAACATCTTCTAATATTGCCTTAGTTTCTCAAGTTGGAAAGTGTTGCACTGAACATTCTATCTTTATTGACATCTCTCTTTCCCTGGTCTCTGCAGGCCAATAAAACTCTTTCTCCCTCCCATTCCCTGGCTCAGCACCCACAAGAAAGAAGAAATGGCCTTTGCCAAGAGAATTATCATCTGCATTCCAATAAAGCGAAGTTCTGGCCAAACTAGGTATTTATAACTTTGCCAGAAGTAAATCAAAGTTCTTGGAGCAAATTCTTAACTTCTAACTGTTTTTCAACATCGGGTAACTCAACTGATTCACAAGGCTGTGTGTACTGTCTACACTTGGTCAGTGACCAAATGAATGAAATTTTAAAATTGAGCATAATGGTACCCAGTTAAATATAGTTTGAGATGTTCAGGAAAAGCTAGTCTCATCAGGCAAAGTGTTATAAAAAGGAGGTCTTGAGAAGCATTGTTAATCTTTAAAACATGAGGCCATCTCTCATTGTTTTAATCGTAAATTTACATTTCTGCTAGTCGGTTTATATTCCATCAATAAAACATTAAATGACAAACTGGGACTTAATTAAGGAGATAATTGTGCAAAGTTTTATTTATTCATGAGCTTCATTGACCCACTTCAATCTTCCACTTAGAAATTCAATCTTTTACCAGCAGAGTATCATTTTTTTCCAGCTTAATTATTAAGTATCAATAGTCTTTACTGGTAACACCTAAAAAAAAAATCTCAAATAATTTATGAAGCTGAACAGAGAGATGACAACAAAATTCTCAAAGATCTCAGAAAGAAAGCCAAGGCTCCCTTCTTCACTCATTAGATCAGTGGTCAATTCAACGAAACGCCTTCCCGAGTCTCGTGGAAGGTGATGGAAGAAACAGATAAGTGACATATCTGCCCTGTCTTCCCTTTCCCCAATTAAGAATGTTCATTTTGAGGAAAGCACAGAAGGCTGCCACTGGAACAAGGGAGTTATTTCTCTAGAAGTCTTATCAGAAGATGAGAACCTCAGCCTGGGAAGAGAACACCATGCAAGACCCTGGAAACAGTCCCCTCTTTGATAATAGAGAGCCAACTTCTTTGGGTTTGAAATCTGAACTGAAGGCTTTAAGTGGGGTCCTTTTATTACCTTTACAGATAAGTAAGGAGGCTTATATTCCAAAAATGATCTAAAAATGCAACAGAGAATGAAGACAGGTGCTCTAACCCTCTAGAATTATCAAGAGCAGCACAGAGAAGTGGGTTTTGAGAGAAAACTGTTGGTGATCTTGTTGATGACACAGGGCATGATAGGTGGGTGTCAGTGGTCAATTAAGTTTGTGATATTTTGTAACTAAACCTTAAAAGAGTGCCTGAAGAGCACAGGGGTTAAGAACACGGGCTCAAAATCAGATAGACCTGAGTATGACTGAGTATCCCAAGTCCATCACCTGTAGCTGTGTAAACTTGGGGAAATTACTTGACATCTCTGAGCCACAGTTTCCCCAAGTTAATGCAGCTGTAAAATAGGAGAAATAAGAGAGCATTTATTACATGGGGTTGTTGTAAGAAGGAAATGATGTGCACAACGGATTAAGATGATACCCCGGAAAAGAAACTTATAGCTATTATTATTGGCAAATTAAAGTCTCTCAGAGGTCCTATGGTAAAGAAACCTGCTGATTTTGTCTTAACATAACGTTCCCCAAACTTATTTCTATATTGAGTAGTTTTCCTTTTTTGGTGGACGAAGCACCTGGGACACATGCAGTGATATAAAACATCGATTTTGTGTGGGGTACAGGTGAATCTCCAGCCCTCTCCTTTTTTTTTTTTTAAAATATTTTATTTATTTATTTGAGAGAGAGAGAGAAAGCACAAGCGGGGAGGAGAGGGAGAAGCGGGCTCCCAATAAACAGGGAGCCCAATAGGGAGCCCAACATGGGGCTCGATCCCAGGACCCCAGGATCATGACCCGAGCTGAAGGCAGACAGTTAACAGACTGAGCCACCCAGGCGCCCCTCCAGTCCTCTCCTTGATCAGATTGGATGCTTAAAGCACAGGAATTTTCAAACACAGAGCAAGCACTGAAATATTCCATTGAAAGAGGCAGCAATGATAAATATTAGAATGGAGACAAATGCCTTTCCTTCCTGTCTCTCACTAGATCTAAATAGCATAAACTTGGTCACCTCTTCCAAAGCAAATTAAAAACAAAAACACATGGCACTTAGAAGGTGCCTAACCTGGACCCACAGGCACAAGAGGGAAGGCAATGCGGGGTCTTGCCAGATAAATGTGAGCACCAGTAGAAGAAAAAGTATGGAAGAAGATACATTAGGAAATCTTGATCTTTCTTCGGTGTGCATGGCAGGGGTTGCCATCCTTTTATAGGATGGGAACATAAAATGAAGCTTCAAAGAAGGCAAACCAAAATATCAGATTCAATATCAACATTTGCACAGAGAGTCTCAAATGTCCATTTCTGATAGACTTCTCCATCACCTGTCATCATGCTAAGAGCTGACATCGTAGGCTGGTGAGCTTATCAAAATAAAATCAGAGAATAATTTGTGTTCGGTGGCAGCTTGATACGTTGCGGGTGCGGTAAGGTACACTGTTTTTGCTGTCCCCTAAAAATCTCCTTTCCAAACCCTACTTCTTTTTTCCTAAAGTAATTAGAGGGGTTAACATGGTTCTCCCCCTACAAAAAAAAAGAAAGGAAAAAGAAAAAGAGTAGAAGAAGAAAGAACACATTGACCTACCTACCAAAATTAGGACTCTTGGGGAAAAAACTATATAAACGTTCAGTTATAAGATGAATACAGTCTGAGGATCTAATGCATAACATGGCGACTATAACACTATATTGTATAATTACCATATTGTATAATTACAATTTGTTGAGAGAGTAGAGCTTAAATGTTCTCACCCTTCCTCCTACCTAACCGCCCCCCAAAGGTAAATACGTGATGTGTTCATTAACTCGATGGGAGGAATCCTTTCACTATAAATGTATATCTCAAATCACCACATTGTGCTCTTTAAATATCTTATAATTTTGTCAATAATATCTCAACAGAGCTGAAAACAAAAGAAACTAAAAAACGTTCTTGTACAGGCATCTGACAGGGAAATTAGACACTTAACATGAAACTCACTGGCTATGAAATCTACCTTTCTAGACCTTTCCTGAATTGCAAACAGCTTCCTTTAAAAAATATGCACTTCCTAAGTGCGGGGTGGAAGGCAGGGCACTCCAAGAAGCGCTAGGAGTGCAGGGCAGAACACATCACAGACTCACACTATGACGGTTAGCATTCGATGCACTAGGACATGCCATGGGCCACGGAACACCCAGACCGAAGGAGGGACGGCGGAAGCTCTAAAGCCAACTGCCAGGCAGGGGGAGGGCGTTGCTCACACTGCAGCAGCCACGGCCATTCCCAGCCACAGGAAGCACACTCAAACAGTAAGACATACCGCTGGTGGTCCCCGTACCACTGCCTGAGCCAGGTCCGGGGGATGAAACCACAGTCCTGTAGGTGGGTGGTGGTGGGGGAGGTGGGGTCGCTCTCTGTCCCAACCCAAAATCTTTGGGAGATGAGATTGTTTCTAAGTAATCATCTTTAATGAAGGTCTGCTCAGCGATTTTCTTCTGGACTTCTTCTAAATCGAGCGGCGATGGTACATTGCGAGGAGGACCAGAGGGTCCTGGGGGGCCTGGAGGGCCCGGGGGGCACGGAGCTGGGGAGTCAGATGGGTTGTCTGATGCAGCTGGTGGGGACACCACCTTTTCCCTTGGAGTCAACTCTGGAGTAACATGTTCCGGGGACGTATCAGAAAAATGGACCCACTTTTCTTCAGCGTTAACAGCAACAGACTTGGGGGATAACACTGGGCCAAAAATGCTGTCCAAGTCATTGATTGATGGTAGTTTTTCAATTTTGACCTCTGTGGCTGACTGGCCATTTCCTGTGGTTAAAGTAGTTGATTTTTAACTTTAATTGACTCGGTGAATATTATTTGTATGGGGTGGGGGGGCGGGAGGGGTGAGGCAAAGAATAGTACACAGATTGCCCTGTGAGGTGTAAAAATAACTGGGTCGGAGCTCAAGGGGAAGGGAGCGTTCCCTGCCGCCGTAAGGTGAGCATCGTCTTTTTATGCTGTTACTTTACCCTTTCTGCTGGGTGACCCCAGGTAGCTATTTTTACCACCATTGAAAGTGCCGAGCGTGCTACTGCTCTCAAAGGCGGCTCACAAGAGTGCAAAGGGTGATCACTTTGAAAAGGCTGCACTTTGAAAAGGTTCACAGAGTTCAGGCTCTGGAATTGCAATTCCAAAAGGGAGGTCCCTTCTGCAAGTCTAGCCCACACACAGCACAGTAGAAAAATAACTGCTAGCTGAAAATCACCCTCATATTTGATAAAGACTGCTCTAGCATATTAAAATGTTTGGTGAAACTAATAATATCTGTTCATTTAAAAAAATTATTGTATCATAATTAAGCCGTACATCCTTCACCTTAAATACACCAGAAACACGGTACAAAGGTTATTTAAAGGAATACCCCACACGTGTGTTTACACACACACACACATACATCCACGTACAACACACACAGGTTATTGAGGAGACCTCTACTACTTGTCAGAACTGGTACACATGTACTCGTTTAACGGGGAGGAAACTGTCAGAACATCTTTATAATGTCTTTTCCCATCCCGTCTAACCTGTTAACATCGCAGGTGTCGCTGTGATACACGTCTATCTAGAGTAACGAAACAGAAAGTTCTCGGTTTTGCTCCAACATGAGCATCAGCTCTTCTCTTTAATTCTTATCAGTCATGAGAAAAAAATTTAAAACTATCTTCTACGGCTTGGCAGGAAATGCTTGAAAACAACTGTAATGTGAGCAAGTGCACTTTTTAAACACTGAGGTTATCGAAATTAGAAGCTATTGGGATTAGACCCATTCCCTGAATGATGGCAAGGCATGAGAAGAAGCAACTTTACCTTGAAATAACTCATCGGCTCTAAGAACTGGCCCAGTCCTTCCATATTTCACATTAGAAAAGAATTAACCTTCAAGGCTCTAAGGCTACAAATAATGGGGTAGCAGTTTGCATGTCCTACACTATTTATAATTATGTCACTGGTAGATTTATTTATATCTAATATATTTATGAGAATACAAGGAGCCAAAATGATCTGAACTTGCAAACACCTCCACGTATGACGCTCTGGATGACTCTTCATTGGGTTTTAATCAATATAAATTTCAAAAATGACTATGCCTTGCACTTGGTCTTGTTGATAAATACCTACTCTGTAGCTATCAAACTCCAGGCTGCAAAAATAGCAAAGGACAAAGCAGCAATGGAGTTCCAAAGGGGATAAAGAACCATATCCTAAGGGCCCAGACACATAATATAGCCATTACTGCTTTTGACTTGCTAGCCCAGTAGGACAAGTAGATTACAAACTGCATGAATATGTAATATTGATTTTAATACAAGGTAAAGATGTGCCTTAGAAAAGATCAATCTAAAGGCATGTGGCAATTCCTTGCCATATTTCATTATCCTTACACAGCTTTTTGCCACGGGATGAAAATGATTCCTGGGAAAAAAAAATCCACCCCCTCCCCCCCCCCAAGCTTACCCAGAGGTCGCACATCCTGAGAACCATTCTATGTCTTTGTAAACTAGGCAGTTTTAATTCTAGAAAAAAGATGATCGGTTCTTGGGAAAATACAAATTGTGCCTTGAGATTTTTAATTCGTAAATCATTAACATGAGATCCAATGAAGTGAAATGCCAATTAGACAAAGACTTTTGATATTGAGATTTTTTTTTCTTTCATCTCACAAATAAATGTGGCCCTCATTCAACAAAATGATACAGAGGAAAAATGAGCTGAGAAAGAGAACCTTTTTGTGAAACCTGAGAGTGATACTGGAAAATAAGTCTGCATAGTAAATTGTCATGGAAGGAAAACTGAATGCAAACATTTTCATGCTTGAGTCTCTACAGCTCCTGACACGTCCAGGGCAGGTTGAGGTCCATGGCCACTGCTGACTGCTGTTATCATCCCAGCACCAAAAAAACCTGAAGCTTACCTGGTGCAACTGTGAGCGGGGAGCCTGTTCGGGGTGGGGTGGCTGGTACGTTTTTGGGAGGCAGTGGTGGAGGTGCTGCAAAGACAAGAGAAACCAAGCATCATGGATCGCTTTCTCCCTAAGTTACACAATATTCTGTAGATAAGCAGGACTTTGGGCTTTCATTCATATTGCTGTTATTGGAAATGTTATAACCATGAATGGTCTAAATTTTTCTCAGTTCAGGGCTAAGGAATGGAAGCAGGACCCATTCAGATTCTTCCATTTTAGGATAATAAGAATCTGCCAAAAGGATGTCAGATAACAATAATAATGTCATCATTTTATTCATTCATCCCTTTATTTGACAAACTTCAAGCACTGGCAAAGTTCCACATCGTACTAGGAACTGGGGGCATGGGGCTGAGTAAAAGGAGCCTCTGTCCTCAAGGAACTTATGATCAAATGAATGAATATCATGCTAACAGAGGATCACAATCCAAAGTGTGGTGAAGGGAATGGGAATGTCTTGGTGGAGGCTCGGGTGACGAGTTTTTAATATAGTCAGGATAACATTGTCTGGATTGAGTCTGGAAAGATGTCTCAAAGTTATACATCTTAACTTTTAGTATATTTTTGAAAGCCTGAAGCAATATGATTGCGGGCAAGAAAGAATACACAGATTCCCTTGGTAAAAATTATGGTGAACCAAATCCCCTGAGATAGAAAAAGTATTGTATCACGGCCCCACCAGAGATTCAGCCTTCTGAACTGGACTTGTCATTTTGTGGGCAAAGTTAGGGATTACTGTTTCAACAGGTACATTTTTTTACGTATTCTTTCTTTAAATATATGTTTTTCTGTCACTGGTTACGCTTGGTAGATTCAAAGAGTTCACACTAATCTCATAAACCAGACTAAGTTCATTTGTGAATCTTGAATGTTGTCCAATTTTTCATGACCTAAAAGCAGAGTGGGTCAGCTGGGCACTGGCTGGAGAGAGCTTGGCAGTACCCTCTGCTTGCCTGCACTACAAAGAGCCCCTTTCTGTCACTCCACCCCCACCTGATTTCATTTAATTTTAGAGATCATCCTGTCTTTCTACACAACAGGCATGACTAACAGCTATCATCCTAAAGCCCAGAAATACGTGTCTCCTAATCTTAGTTATGAGCTTCTGAAAACGACACCTCAAATGGATCATGTTTTTCCATAGAACTTAAGAGTTAATCAAGGGCTCTGTTTTTGACTGAGGTTCTCTGCAAAAATTGAAGTCATAATCAACAAAAACAGAAAATATCATAAGAGCCTAATAATTTAAAATAGCAAACTTGTGCTGCAATCATGAAATGAGCAAAATTATACAATACACATCGATTGTACAACGGTCTCTGCTGTGCTAAGTGTAACCACACCACATAAAACTCAGAAAACTCGAAAATGTCGATAATTGGTCTTAAAATCAATACATC
Source organism: Ursus americanus (assembly GCF_024610735.1). Taxonomy (NCBI): domain Eukaryota; kingdom Metazoa; phylum Chordata; class Mammalia; order Carnivora; family Ursidae; genus Ursus; species Ursus americanus. Next base: position 22,298,265 of record NC_142138.1, on the reverse strand, counting down.
ATCTACATAAACATTTCATTTATGTACTTTCTTGGCATCTAGGAAAGGTTTTCTAGGAATAATCTGGATGGCTCAGGTTTCTAAAGAAAGCTTTTCAAGGAAGTTAGAGCTTTTTCACTGGCTTTGTTTCCCAGTAGCAGAGAGAAACATTCAAAATCACACCACTGGGGTTCAAATTCTTTCAAAGCACATCCTTGAAAGTTTAGATGTTTAAAATAGTTATTGGTGATGCGGTTTTTCCTATCCTGTTTTATGAGGGAAATATCTTTGAAAAGACTGGATCCCATGGTTTTATAGCAATATCTCCAGCAAACAACCTCGTGGGCCTTTGATCAGGAATCCGTTGGTTAATTCCAATGATTATTTTTAGGCCTCATAAAGCAGGACCCTGGGAATTCTGAACTGGAAAAGTATTAATTGGTGTGTATGTGAGCTTCACAAAATGAAAATACCCCATGCATTCCACCACACACCCAAACTCCTTTATCTGAGACCCGGTCTTCCTCCCACAGGCATTTTAAGGACCGATTTCTGTAAGCACATATGCTTTGGGAAGTCCACTGAAATGAGAACTCAAGAAATCTATCAAACAGGTGGCTTAACAAAAGGAGCAATCCATTCAGGCCAAATAACTCAACCTGCTACATGTGCAGGGCTATCAACATCTTCAGGAGGAAGTGCGGGTGTGCTGGAATAGCACTGCTCACAGCCCCTGGTTTTAGACAGGTTTTCCCTGAGTTCCTGTCTCAGCTTCCCACCAAATAGCATCATTTCTCTTGCTGTCCAATTATCCCTCTTTTGTCTTAATGTGTCCTTTCTGTCCCATGCATCCTCCTTGTCCCATAGGACTCGCAGAGACTATCTGATTTGTTCACTTCTTTGTTGTGTGATAGCCCGGTACCTGGAGCATGGTAGGTTTCTTTACCTTCTTTGCTTCTCCCTCTTTTATAGCCATATTGAATGAACGAATGATTGAATGAGCCTATAGGATATCAGAAGAGACGCTATGATTCAAAGTTAATAATTCTACTTTATTATATTATTCTTGCCTTGACAAACTGCCCTAGGCCCCTTTAACTCTAAAGCCTATTAGAATCACATCTTTTCTTGATATTATATAGTCCAAATGTTGCTTACGTACTTTCTACAAGTTGCCTAATTTCACTATGCAGACAGACAGTAAAATGAGTCACTTATTTTTCCAGACAGAGCAGACACATAACTTACTTCCAGTGGGAAAAGGCCTTGTTAACTTTGGCGACTCGATGCTTGGATTAATTGGTTGGCCTGAACCCCATATCTCAGGCTGATCTAAAAGAACTGGAAACATAAAAAGAAAATTTCCCAGGGTGAGTTCAAAAAAGAAACATTTCTGGATTATAGAACTTACAATTTTAATTTAAAGTTGAGCTTTGCAAAATTATCTCCCTCTTGCCTCAGTCCTAGCAAAGTAATTTACAAGTGTGTTGCTTTTCATGCTCTTCAAGCAAAGAATGCAAATGGAAGTGGGATGTGTGCGTGTGTGTGCGTGTGCGTGTGTGTGTGGTGATGGTGGGCGTTTGTGTGTGCACACATAGCTAAATAGACACACTCGAACTACAGCATCTCTATTGTCTTCCTTCACTTAAGGACATTCTGAATGTCAGGACCTGTATTAGCTCTATTTCTGGCGCCCATTTGAAGATCCAGGCATTAATCCCATGGATGGTCATTTCAAGCTGGTTTATGGAAAGTTTGCTGTGACTATGCCTCAAAAATGAAAATTCCTAGGTTCTGTAGAGTGGTTCATATCCTTTAAAGGATCATATAGGGTCTTTAAATAATCCTTTTACAGTATAATGAAGAGAGATGAAATTATCCTAAAAATGTTTGGTAAATAACTTAAGAGAACCAGGAAAATAAATAAGAGGTTTGACACCTAAAGTAAATCAGAGAAATTAGGTACTGGGCCTAATGACACTGAACCTAATTTGTTTCTATTTCTTCTGTCTCCTTGTTTTGATTTTTTTAATTGCTATGGTAACCATGTAAACAACTAGGTCTTCTCTGTGCATACCATGTGCCAGGATCTATGTAAGTACTGCTTGTAATTCATTATGTTGTAAAATACAGGCTGGGAAGTTAGCAGGATGTGAATTGGAATCCAGTCTCTACAGTTAAACTGTAGGACCTTGGGCCAGTAATTTCATCTCTGAGCTTCCCTTCCTGCAGTGTAGCGATAATAAGAGCAATCTGCGAGTTACTGAAAGGATCACAGGAGATAATACACATACATACAATGTATACAAACTGTATGTAATACACTTATCACAAGGCCAGTAGCTACTATTAGATATTCTAATCCTCGCAACGCCGCCCAGTGGTTGATATTAGTGCCATTTTCAGCAGAGGAAGCAAAGATTGAAGTGATGAACATGTCCGAGAGCTCCCTGGTGAAGTACAGGAGCCAAGATCTGATGCTGGGCATACACACCTGACTCCAAAATGCATATTTCCCCCCCAGGCCTTTTAAATTAACAAAAAGAAGTAAGAGTGAGTAGGTCTGAAAGGCAAGTGTGGATATTGGAAGAGCTGGTATGCCTGGTGCAAATCTGGAACTTTATAGAACTTTGGGGGATGAAACCACCTCAAGACAAAGCAAGCCAGGCTCATAGACAAGTTCAGGTGTGTGTCTCCTCACCCATCACAAGCCCAAAGATGATCTTAGTTCTGTTTTGTTTTAACATGAAAGCAAACATTCTCCAAAGACGTGAAGCAGCATTTTTTTCCCCCATGGATTTGATGCGGGACACCACCTTGATTTTTTAAGAACTGTTTTCTATTTTGTGAATCAGGTTTCCATACAGTCAACGAATTCTTTTAATAGGTAGATTCAGATGCAATAAATCAAATCCCACCTGTAATCACTGCATAATTGTCATTAGAAGCAAAATTGATCATAGTTGGGTTAATAAGACAACTGAGAGCCTCGTTGCAAGGCCATCTTTCCTTAGGGATTTTAAGCTGTAGACGTTTAAATCCCTGAAGGAGTAATTTAGGGATGTTCATTATACATTTTCCGAACAAAATCATTAAAAAATATTTTGATGTTGACTGCTTGCTCTCTTCCAGTGTCCATTCTCCATTTCGCCACAGTTAAAAAGTCCTAGCTGGCCATATGGCACTAAATTCTCTCTGATTGGCTCTGGCTAAAGTGATGTACATTTCTTCCAGATTTTGCTCTCACAGGACTTGACAGTGAGTATACTGGTCCTCCCTTTCCCCCCACCCCCTCCCCACTTTGTTCTGACTGGGAGATGATGAGAGCTGGACTAGCTCCTTTGGACCCAGAGACAAAGGCCACATGTTAAGAAGAGCCGATCCACCCTACCCGTCCTATGTTGTTTACTTGGAGATTGTTGACATAAAGCAGAAATAAAATTCTATATTGTTTAAGTCCCTGTACTTTGGAGTCTCTTTGCTATTGTAGCTTAGTCTACTCATTATGCTTTCCAGTCCTGTTGTCCTTACCAGTTAAATTTGATTCCTGGGCCCAACAGTACAAAAAAATACCATTTTATTATACATATACCATAGAGTTTTTAGATCAAATGGTTTTTCAGAAGAACGTTCCATATTACCAAGCACAACTACCGGACATACATGCACGGGACATCAGTACATTTCAGGAATAGATTCGATCCCTTTTATAAAGAGCTTCATTTATGGCAGCAAGGTACACATTATTAATAGCCGTCCAAAAAAGAGGGATCATTTAAAAAAGTTAAATATTTAATTCCAGGAGTAAATATTTAGTAGGTAAACCCAATCATAATGGCTGAATTGATATTTTTCCACAACATTTTGTTTGTAAGTTGCTCAATGATTCAAGGTCATTCCTGGGTCGTGAGCCTGCAAACAAGTCTGTTGTGAGCAATCTAATTGCACCTCCACTGACGAGATAGAGAAGAGAGTAAATGTGGTCAGAGAGGCTAGATCACGGTGACAGTGACTCTGCCAGGAAGTGCAAAGGTCTGGCTCCACCATTATGACCGTTTGGCTCATAGAGCATTTATCCCCTCCCTGACTTATTCCCTGTGATTTGTGTCCATTTGCAATAAATCTTACTGACTGCTTTTGAGGAGTGAACTTGTTAGCTGCCTGATCTTTCCAGAAGTAAAATTTCAAATCCTAAAATACTGGAGGTTTGCAAATGAAACTCTAGTTCCAACAGCACACTAGATCAGAACTTTTCTTTCCCATGAGGATCTGATGGTACATGGCTCAAAACAGATACCTTTACTCTAGGCAAGTTATCCTTTAATGAAAAGAAAAAATCTAAGGGGTACATGTTTTTCCTACCTTCTGTCTTCTGTTCATCAAAAGCTGATTCTAATGGTGGACCAAAGAGGGGGGCAAGGGCCATCGTGTCATCTGCAGGCTTTTTGCTAAATCACCCAGATTAAAACAAAACAGAGGGAAAGGGAATATTAATGCTAAAAAGATACACAAGCTTTCGCATACTTTTCATGGGAAGGCAGATGGATGTGTGTACTTGTGTACATACACGGACATGTCCGCAAGCTCCCATGGGGCTAGAAAGTACACCTAAGAATGTCAATGTATTATGGACCAAGAGAATCAGCAGGAGATAAGAAACCTGGTTCTCAATGGGAGACCAAGGTGATGGTACAATAGAAATGAGTCGAAAAAGAGAAACTCTTTCAAATCATCATGATTCTCTGTACCTAGAAGAGATAATACTAGAGATAACAATTTATTGCAAAGCACCCTAGTCTCCTGAGATCTTAAAAACCATTTATATTGGGGCACCTGGGTGGCTCAGTCGGTTAAACATCTGCCTTTGGCTCAGGTCATGATCCCAGGGTCCTGGGATCGCGCCCCACATTGGGCTCCTGCTCAGCAAGAGCCTGCTTCTCCCTCTGCCTCTGCTTGTCACTCTCCCTGCTTGTCCTCTCTCTGTGTGTCAAATAAATAAATAAAATCTTAAAAAAACACAACCATTTATATTTGTCTTCACCACAACTCTGTATTATAGTTAATGCAGTTGGTGATTAGTGAAAGTCAGGTATAGGGAGGTTAAATGACAAGCCACCCAGGATCTGTGTTCGAATCAGACACTAGGTCTACTAGTTTCTAATTTCCATCCTATCTCCCCAACCAATACACACAATAGTCTAGCTAATACCTTAAACACAGCATATCTCAGAAAAAAAAACCATTGAGAAATTAAGGGGAAAGGAGGGAATAAGTTAAAATTTTACCCTTTCTCATAATTATTAAACTGATTATTAACAAAAGGCTGCATAATCTTCATTTCTTCCCAGACCTGTTCCCCCTCATCGATCCTGATGAGTTCTGTGTGTGTGTGTGTGTGTGTGTGTGTGTAGTGGGAGTAAGAGGTGAAGGGGGGAATGGGGCTGGAGAGGGAGGGAAAAATGATAGGATCCAGCTTTTAAACAGAAAGAGTAGTCTTTTTGGAAAACAATGTCCATTTGTACAATACTTAACGCCAAGAATGTAACCCCAACAGTGTAAAATACAATGTTTTGCCAAAAACAAAAAAACAAAATAGAAGATTCTTTTGGTGTATGACAGGTACAATGTATCACGAAATTGAATCCAACTGAACAGGTTATTCTTCATAGGGGAATATAATCATGCATCAGATCGGCATTGCAAACACCAAAAGACCTCTTCATACAGACTTCAACCCTCCCATTACTGAGGGGCCTGCACATTCTGATAGACAGTCACTTTAGATGTCTATACAGTCCTTCCCCCTAAGGATCTCCCTCAGGCTGCACTTGTGAGAAACGATAACATCCTTGAACCACACTATGGACTTCCGTATGAGCAGAGCCTTGGAAGTTCAGCCTACAGGAGATTTGCTGAATTACGAACAATGCATGATGCCTTACATAAAAAATAACTAATGCCTTCCACGCTCACCTTATAAGTTCTGGAGTTGGCGTGGAACGCCTGGGTCTTGCCACTTCTTCACCTGACGTACAGGACAAAGAAAACGTTTAGGCATACTTCTACTATTCCTTTCTTATATGTCTTATGAGCTATGTTTGGAAACACTTAGAGATTTAAGTCCCATCAATAAGCAACTCAATATGAAAATTTGCAAAACAAACCCTCTACCCGGGCAATGTAAGAGCCACATATCAGACATATGTAGTAGCATTTTATCTGGCATTTGTAAAGCCTAATTAGCCAAGGAATTACCATGATAAGCTGTCAAACAGAAGAGTTGTATATTGCTGAGCTTAGCCGAGTAGCCTACCATTCTTCGAATGTCTGCCGCCTCGAGCAGTTCTGCTTTGCAATTACCATAAGAGAATACTAAGCCAGGCCATATGTACATAGTACAGGAATCCAGCATTCTTTGCCTGTTCTTTTCTTGAAATGCCAAGAAAATGTTATATGAATTTAGAATTTGCTAGAATGTGCCATATGCAGCAGAGGAAAATCATGCCCTACATTAATTATAACCTGTATCATATCACTTCGGTGGACTAAAATGTTTATATCAGATAACATTATGAAAGGGTTAGTTGCATCTATCTTCAGTTCCTTCTGCCCTTCTCCTGTCCCCACCCCCCTCAACAAACACACACTTGATTAAATTCATTAAATTCATTTCTAAACTCAAATGATACAGCAAGAGTTGACAAATATAGGAAGAAGATAGCAATGTTTTTCCAAAAACATATTCATTTTCAGAATTTAAATATTAATCATTCAGAATCCCCGAGACCCCTTTATTGTTACAAGATTTCTTTGCTGTAAAAGTAAAACATTCATGAGCCTTAAAAATCAAGCCCAAGAGTGTATAATGCAAATATATATATATATATATATATATACTCCAAGATCCAAGGAACTATTTCTTCTTTTAGATTTTACTCTATTTCTGGTAGCTAGGATATACTTACTGGATAAGTTCCTTTTAATTGCACCCTAGAATTAGAAATAGACACTATAAGGCTCGAGACCACATATACGTTATGTACAATATGTATATTTCTGTCATTGCAATTCAACTGAACTCAGAAATGCAGATGGGGAAAAATGAAATTTTTCTCAGAATTGCATTTAAGTTGGAAACTGTAGACACACACATATAAATCAGTTTTTCATTTTACTCAAGGATTACAGAGAGAAAGGGAGGGTAAATCATAAGTCTCCTAAACCAGAAAAACCCCTTACCTGGGTAGATTTGGTAAATTAAGCATATACTGAATAGTCTATTAAAAAAAAACCAACCTTGAAGTCTATCAGAGAAATAAATCCAAGCTTAACATATGTTTGATGTGTGAGAATTAGAACGTAATAGGAGTATCGTCTGTTTTTATTAGGGTAGGGGCGGTCCATGAATTGTTAGTAAAGACAACCATTATTTTACTAATGTAATTTGTAAAGATCTAAGGGGCAAATGTTAAAGGGAAGGAAAACTTGGAGGCATTGCCCCTGGATGGGCTGTTATAATCAGTGGGCCAGGGAATTCCGTTCTCCCCAGCTGCCCTCTCCACCCCAATTTCTTCCACTTGCCTGCCACAGGGCCCACCTCTCTGCCAACTGCAAGTCATTCATTTAGCTCAAGGCATTGTGATACCCTAGGAATGCCAACAACCCTGACAGGAATTATTTGAGAAGGCCATGCCTCGCTTTATAATACCTTAGCAGAAATTTATTTCTATCACAGAAAGATTGATTAGATAAAAATTCTGATTCGAAACTGCTCTGAAAGGTTCTTAGCATGGGGCGCTAACAGAAAAAGAGAGCACTGGGCGGGTGGCGTCATGGGGTGGGACATGGCTGGGGAGGGCGCGCCTTAGGAGAATGGGGGGGGCGGCGCTGAGGTTAGGGAAGGGCAGGTATAGGAAAGTATTCCAGAGGGTGTGACCAGGAGCTTGGTGGTGGGTCACAGGTACGTTCTCTCACATGATAACATTAACAACTCAGGACAAGATGTAGTGCCTCTGTAACAGATCCAGAAGAAACTTCTTACCTTCTTTCCCAGGACCTATCAGAATTTTCTGTCTCATTTTGAACTCATTTAACAATAGAGGGGCAGTTTCATTCTGAGCAGGAATTCACTAGGTGTTTTCTAGTGAATGGCTCTATCTTTCAAACTGTATTTTCTGGCATGTCTTGCCTAATAACACAATCTGTGTGTCTGTGCCATTATAGAGAATCATTCCATTATTAGTGAAGATTTTTTAAATAGATATTTATTTTATTTACTTTAATGAATAAACATTTTAAATTCATATGTTTAAGCTAACTTGTTTATTTAAATTAATAAGCATTTAAATTAAATATGGTCATTTAATCAGCTACAGTCCTTAGTATGGGAGTTTGGATACAGGTTGGCCCTTGGAAAATAAGGCTCTGTAGACAAATAAGGCTCTGTAGACAAAAATAGGAGAACAAATCATCTAAATGGAATTAAAATGTTTTTCTAGGGTTTGGAGCCTCAGATGGTCAGATTTTTATGGGTGTGTAATAAAGATACCGGGGCCTCTGCTCCCAAGCAGTTAATCACAAGGTTGGCAATGAGGGAATGGGATCCATTTAGAATTATGAGACCCGAAACCCAAGAGATAGGGGACCCCAGAAGCTGCATTGAAGATCTTTGGCTCTCTATCTCACTCCTTTTATTAAAAATGTAATGCTTAAGAAACCAAAGAAGGTACAAGGCCTCTTTTGTATTCACCGGTTCTGGGTGTGTCCATGCATTCAACAGGTGTTCATTGCAGGGAGGCACTCAGCAAGAAGGCCCAGTAGCAGTCTTATTAAATAGTCCCCACAAATGAACAATCACTGGTTAAGTGCAAGCAAGATATGGCAAGAAAACTCTGTGGTTGAGAAATTAGGAAGAATAAAATAATATCAATTTAGAAAGGAACAGACAATGCGAATGATCAGCAGCAAGTCAGTAGCAACAGACAAGAAAATCGCCACTGTCAGCGGGATCCGGCTCACAGCTCTCTGATGGCCTGGAGTTGCAGCATGGCCATTCTAGAACAAGGTTAAGGTTACGTCAACCACACAAACCACAGGAAAAAACCCATTGAATGAAAAAGTCGTCTCCTTTCCAAAGGACCACATTTTCCTCTTTTCAATGATTGTCCTTACATGTATGTTGTGAATAAATCACCTTCATTTTGAATTAATTTCCTCTTTTTCCTTTAAAAAAAAAAAAAGGAGTAACTTGTCATACTCTGAAATGCCGCCCAACTGCTGGGTAGGAACCATCCGCACCTGAAGAGCAGCCCCTGGAGGTGTTATCTTTGATCACTGGCTATGTGGTGTAAACAGAGAACCCCCAGCTTGTCAGCTGGGGCAGAGCAGTGGCCTCAGATAATGATTAATCAAATTGGCATATGCCCATGCAGGACATTTCAGAGGGCATTGTTTTCAGTTCCATTTCCTCTCTCAAGGCAGAGGGGAGTCATTTCAAACGTAGCAAAGACCCTTCTTTTTGTTGCTTCAAATTCATCGGACTCTTCACCCTGAGAAAAATGACTGAGATTTCACTTTGAGCAATGCAAACTAACACTGAATCGTCTTCGGTGGTGAAATAATAGATTTATGGGACAGCGTAGGAGTATTGACCTGAAAACATGTCTCTTCCTCCCAAGATGGAAATTATGATTATATAATATTATGTAATATCAGTAAATAAGTATACTGACCAATGTTAATTATGGTCCAGGAACTTATTTTAAATTCAGGCTTAAAAACAATGCAGCTTAAAAATTGTTTCCTTATAGTTTTCTTAGTCTTTATTATCATTTTTCTATAAACGTCTGTGTGCTTTCTGGCCAATCTCCAGGCCTTGCATACACACACATACACACCCACACACACACATTTTTCAAATTTAGCACTAGGGTTGGGATATCTATGTATTAATTTAGTTTGTTATGGAAAAGTGTTCTGATAATTCTAAAATATGCTCTTGATGCTTATAGGACCAGAGGCTTCCAACCAATAAACCTAATTCATCTGCTTCATTCACACTGAGTTATCATAAATTTAATGGGAAGCCAAACCTGGCTACCTTGCCTTGGCAACAATTTTCTCTATACATGTTTAAGGTAAAAATGTTGAGAGTTCTTACCGGGCTGCGCCTCTGTGATCAGCAAAAAGGAAGAGAGAACAGATACCTAGTCAGAGAATGATGGATCAGTCAACAGGCTTGGGTAATAGAGGACTTCATAAACAGCCAACCAAACATACACTCCAAGTAACCAGGACAAAGGAAGACAGGCAGCCATCGTGCCTCTGGCTTACTTAAACCATAAGGAGGTTTGGAGAACCTTAACAAGAAGCTATCTGTGGTATAATACAGCTTTGCTGTTAGGGTGTACTATTTCAGTGATACGAGCACACAAGGACAAGAAAGAAACGTCCGAGACAACCTCACTGACAGCTTTTAATGTTTTATCATAAGGAATTTCTCTCCAGATCATTTGGCAAGGAGGTTTTAGACACTAGGTACAACAGAGAAAAGTATTTCCACACACAACGGGGTTAGCAAATGTCATGGACATAATTCATTTCCCACATAATTTGGACTAAATTGGAGCCTCCCCAAATCAGAGAGCAGGAGAGGAAGACCTCTTCTTTGGCTGGCTCTTCTCTTTGGGGTACTATGGCATGAATGCTGATGAGGACTCTTTTTTGTATCTGTTCTTGGCCTGGTGACTTGGGCAGCCTCTACCAATGGGTTGGGATGTGATGGGGAAGACTAGGAGAATCTGACAAGGACAGATGGCAATAACGCAAACTGTCCAGCACCAGTAGAACAATGGTGGACCACAGGATGTCTGAAATAACACAAGGAGCAGACATTTGACTTCTCTCTTTCACTTCTCACACCCGGATTATGGCTGCTCTCAATTTCCCCCAACAATCTCTGATTACTCTCCCTCTTCAGGATTTTTCTGCAGTAACAAGTGTGACTACCATGTGAGTGGGGAAGAGATTTTGCTTAGAGTCTTGCTTTCAAAATTTGGGCTACCTCATGAAGTTACTAAAGGCTACCTGGGACCCAGTATTGCCCAAATCCCCAAATCTAGGCCAGGAGCACAAACACGTAAGTATCTAGAAGGTTGCTCAAATGAAAAGAACTGTTCTACTCTAGAACATAGACAGGAAACAAGCCTCTAGTATTTTATAGCTGGGAGGCCTCCATGCATATCCGGTCCAATGGCCTATATGATAAAGAGGCAGAAGTGAGTCTCTGAGACCCACAGTTAGTGAATGGGTAGAACCAGAGACAGAATTTAGATCTCCGGTCTCATTCTTACATTATATTGTTGGAGGACCCCTAAAGCAGAGAACCATGAAAGGTTACTTCCTGTTTTGAATGTTTTATAACAGAACTCATTATTTTAGACATATTTACTCTAGTCAATTTTATTTCTAATATTTTAGATTTTCTAATTTGCCTGATTTTCCAGGTTCTACTCTATATTGTTCCTACCTTTCTTATACATTTGTCTGTATCTGTGGATGTAATTTATATAAAATCAGAGGAAAAAACCATTTATGAATATGTATTTCTGGGCTTAACTTCTTTTACTAATTCATACTGTGTTTTGGGAGGAATTTAGTATTTTATATGAAAATTTAGACTTTATAATTCTTTTAATGCCCAGACTAAAATTCTTCTCTAAGAAGAAAATGTGCGTTTTGATTTTAGCCTCAATCTCATGGCAAACAATTCACTTTTAAAAGTGGCATAAACTACAGCAAAGAGGGGATTAAAAGTGACACAAATTTCCCTGAGATGAAATTATGAAAAGTAATGCAAAATAAAATGCAGATCGTACCTGCAGAGGCAGAACCTTACATTCAAAGAAACTTTATTAATTTAAGGTTATAGAGAACACTTTTCAAAAGAACTGAAGTCATATTAATCTACCCAAATTAAGCCATATTTTAATCTCCAATGAGTTAAAAACCTATATTTTTAATCAACAGTTCCTGTTTGTATTTTTTTTTTCCCTAGAGAAAGACAGCATCGTGATAGCATTTGGCCTGCTCGAGGGAGGTGGGGGGGGGGGGGCTAAATAGGTGATGGGCATTAAGAAGGGCATTTATTGGGATGAAACCGGGTGTTACATGTAAGTGTTGAATCACTAAATTCTACTCCTGAAACCAATACTACAGTGTATGTTAGCTAACTTGAATTAAAAAAAAAAAAAAAAAAGATAGCATTTTGGAAACTCTACTTGCAAAATGCCTTTATCTGGGAAAAGCTATTCAAATTCATGCAGTCACAAGCATGAATCCAGAAAGCCCAGCTAGAAGCTGTGGAGAGGTCAGACCCAGAAAGCCTCAAAGTCCATAATGAAGAGCTATTCGAAACCTTCAAAAGAAGAAGAATTCTCCACGTCAGATTGAAGGGCTCCATATATGTTATTTATCCCCGTTAAGGTGCAAAAAGCAGCTACAGGTTCTGCTGAGAACAATTTTGACGGCAAAATCTGTATGAGCCAGGAGAGGAGGGCCTTTGCCTATTTTTTATTTTACTCCTTTTCCTCTCATTTTCCAAGAGCTCTGAAGTCGTTAGCGTTTTATCTTTGTTCTGCCAATATATAGAATTTGCTTCAAAGGTGGAAGGAAAGTCATTTGTATCCGGTCTTGGTATATTCTAGTTTAGATTCTTTTTTGAGAGAGAGAGAGAGAGAGAGAGAAAGAGCGTGAGAGAGCATGAGGTTGGGGAGGGGGGCAGGAGGGGCAGAGGGAGAGGGAGAAAGAAAATCTCAAGCAGGCTCTACACCCAGCATGGAGCCCAAGGCGGGGCTCGATCTCACAACCCTGACATCAGGACCTGAGCCCAAATCAAGAGTCAGACACTTTAATGACTGAGCCACCCAAGGCGGGCGCCCCCCCCCCCCCCCCGATATATTCTGTAAGCTGAACACTAGGCGTTGAGTGGCAAACTCAGACGAGTCCAGGGCAAGAAGAGGGGTGCTGTCGGTAAGGGCATGTGTCTTTCACAAAGCTCTGGGGAGCTCGCTACTACTCAGGTGCACCCATGCCTGCCCTGCAAAAATTTGGGCCTAGGGTTGCCAGATCCTCAAAGTTGTCGAGAGAAGCACATCCTGATTTTTTTTTTTTTAATTTCAAACATTCTGGTTTTTAATGGGGCTAAAGTTGTTTTTAACTGCACAAGCAAACAAAACACTTATTCCGTTGTTCTGAATCTGCAGGTGGCCAATTTGTCTCTGATTGCAGGCACCTGTATCACATGTAATAAGCTCCCAGTAAATTTTATCTACTGTTCTTATGACTTCACCTGATTACTCAAACAGGGACTTTGGAATTGGTCTTTTCCTTTTCTGAACAAATCTTCTGTGTTCCTATTTAAATATTAATCGCTAATTCCTAGATTTCTCTTGATCTTCTGATATATTCTGGAAAAGGTTTTGGAAAGATTTATTATTCCCTCTACTTCTATTTTGGTGTTTGAATAAGAGATAACTCTTACTTTGTATCTTGAGGCTGTTTTCAAACCGGGTGTACAGAAATCGTTTATAATTTGGTCACTAGAATGAAGATCTTTGGTTAGAACATGTTGTATTTCTAGAATGTATATAATTTGCAATATGAATATGCCTCCCTAAAATAATATTTCAGCCTATGTTCTCATGGTTTCCGCAGTGTCCTTATTCCACACCAGCTTTGCTTTGTTATTTTTTGCATAAAAGGATTAATTTTAAGTCAGCCTCCTAGGATACTTTAGTCTTAGCCAATGCGGGTAAGTGTTTTAAGATATTTATAAAAAGAAGTAACCAAACACAATCTGTCTTGCTCATCAAAATCACTAAGTCAGCCTCAGGTTTTGAAGCTTTAAGACATGCTAAATTCAGTGCGATGGGGAACCAGAGGAAAACGCGTGAAAAGCTACCAAGCACCAAACAAATATTTTTATATAGGCTAGTCATAGCAAATTCGGTGATTCATGTTAGAGAATTTTCTAGGAAAGCATTAGAATATGAGATCACTGGGGCGCCTGGGTGGCGCAGTCGTTAAGCGTCTGCCTTCGGCTCCGGGCATGATCCCAGCGTTCTGGGGTCGAGCCCCACATCAGGATCCTCCACTAGGAGCCTGCTTCTTCCTCTCCCACTCCCCCTGCTTGTGTTCCCTCTCTCGCTGGCTGTCTCTATCAAATAAATAAATAAAAAATCTTTAAAAAAAAGTATGCGATCATTATGCATATTATTTTGATTCCAGCCCATTTTCTCACTTGCTTTTAAATGCTGATGGGGAAGGCCAGCTATCTGGCAAGCCCTTCTCCCTTACCCCCATCCCTTGTAGGTGTTTGTCTATATTTAAATTTGCTCCTGTATCCATTACAAGTCAGATTACAGTGAATACCTATCATGTCCAATAGGACTTGGTTGAGATGATCTTCTGAAACTCCATTTGGGAAGAGAAACAAAGAGCCCGCTACTAACCAAGACATCATTAAGACTCAACCAGATTGAGCAATCAATAAGATGGACATTTCCAAAGGAAAAATGAGGCCAGGGAGTAGGAGGACTCACCCTTAAAAACACACAGCTCAAAATGACAAGGATTACTTGTCGTTAAAATTGGGGGAAGGACAACAGCGGAAAACCAATGAGGAACAGAGCCTTTTTGAGGCGCTGCAGGTAAACTTCAGACCACCCAATTGAGTCAATTTTTGAAGTGGTCAAATTTGGATAATTCAGAGAAAGATTCAGAATCAAGAATAAGCGCAATTGGCAACATATAAAGAGAGGCTATTAAAGCACCCCGACAGAATTGTATGCCCCGTGGCACGTGATCTGCACCTGACTCAGTTACTCGCAAGCGGCCGTTCAGTTTAGTAGTAGCCGTAGTGACGATAATAATAATGTGTTTGTTTTTAGAAACCAAAAGACTTTGCGTTTCTATTTTGATGTATTTTAGTATTTTTGTTCTTCTATGTCTCCCACTTCTCCTCCCTTCTATCACAGGGACTTGCCACAGCTGGGGTATCCTGCCGGTGGTACGGAGACCGCCAGGCTGGGGCCCATGGATGGGATGACGCGTTTTAGCCCTTGCTGCAGTATCCACTTAGGTGAGTTCAATACAACAAGCATTTCTTGGTGCTCATTCACGTGGAAACACAGTATTTCCATACTTTTTGGTGGAGAGGTTGCCTGCGTCAGCCGAGCATCGGCATCCTGGGAACATTTTCCCAATATACCAAGCAACTGAGAAGAGAACATTGAATTTCTCTCTCTCTCTCTTTTTTTTAGTAGATCTATTTCATTGTTGTCCTAAAGTAAAAAAAGATGTAGGTACATCATACCAGATTTGTGCTGCCACTAAAAATCACCCACTGGTACTAAAAAGGAGTGTGGACGAGTTGCTTTGCACTTTATAAAATCCCCTTTTTCTTCTGTTTCTTTGACAGCTCCAGAAGGGAATATTTTTCTGATTAGCTGAAAAATAAAAGAAGAAAGACAACTTCCCTCTTCTAGGCCAGCTTCACAAGCCTTCATTCATGAATGCTATCACGTTAAGCATTAAACAAGAAATTAACTTAAAAGAACGTTTGCCTAGCTCATGGTAGGTATATGCAGCTGGACTAATCCAAGTGGAAGCTGTGTTAAATAAAACTCCATACTTTTAATATTTAATCATATGCCTGTGATTGAGGAAGAGGTGAATCTTCACAAAATTACACTGTGACCCTTCATAACAGACTTGTGAAGTCACTTAGCAACCAACTTCCTTTTCTCCCCATGGGGCATAATTAGACCTTGTCCTGGTTCACAAAGGTTTGTTTTTAAAATTCAAAATCTCGTTTAGGTGTTAAACACAGTCAGTCATTATGGAGATGATGAAAATGAACAGAAGTCATGTTTGGCCAAAATGTAGAAAGGACTTATTTCTTACCGGACTTTTCCTCTAAAAAGTGTAGGCATGAGGAAGAAGAAGAGAGAAAATGAGAGAGGTGAAATGTATTTTCAGAGAAACAGATAAGGCTCAGAATAACCTTCTTTAAAGCAGCTCTCAAGGCATTGCTCTTCCAATGGCTCTTTCTGGGCATCTGACATAGTCATTCCCCGGCCACCGGCTTTAGCTTGAAGGGTGGCAGAACACCCCCCCCAAATCTGCTACTTGCTATATTGATGATTTTTGAACTGCAAGCATTTGGAAAACGGTAAATGCAAGAAGACACTTTCTCTGAACAACCCTAATCCGTCTGAAGATAAATCCTGCATAAGAATTGTCATAAATCCCCTTCGCAAGAGTGTTGTTGATCAGGGAGGACTGACTCTTAGTGCCAGAGAGGAAGTCGATACGGCACTCTGACGAACCTGATCACACAAAATTCATCCCACCTATTTTTCCTAAAGATCAGATGCTCTCCCTTCAGAGGCCTACGTCCCCTCCCCTTCCCCTACTCAGTGGTATTTAATTCAGGATTCTAAAGCCACCTCTTTGAGTTACTTTATTTTTCCTGGGTGTCTCCCGTGTATACATGAAATGTACATGCTACTATACGTCTGTTTTTCTCCTTAACATGTCCTTTCGTTAGAGCCCCAGTTGAACACCCAAATGGGAAGAGATCAAGTTTTGCTTCTCCTATAAGTTCAAGCTATAGAGGGCATTGGCGTGGCCTCCTCTGGGCACATTCTAAGCTGTCTTTTAAATGGTTTGCTTCCAGCAAATAGATTTGTGCCTTGAAAATAGGAAACTATGCTCTGTAAGATGGCGAGGATTTTGGAAGATGCCATTATTGCAGTGTAGCCAAGCATGGTCATAAACCTGAAACACGAGATTTTCCAGTAGCTCCAACTTCGTCAGGGAACCCTGCACCTGCCATCTCCTCACAAGACACCCTGGCTGCACTCACCAATTCTTTCATCCCATCTTTCGTTTCTCCCCACTCCCCATGAACAATAGCAAATTATTGTCCATGGTGAGTGGTCTCTGGCTCCCTCGGAAAGCTTTTTTATTTCCTGGGCAACCGTCACCGTGAGGGCCTCATTCCTGCCTGACAGCAGCGCTCCACGAGCCTTCTGCACGCACTTCCTAGCTGATGGTCCTATTTCTAGGTTCACCCCCTAAATTCATCCTCTGCATTACCTCCAGAATTATTTTTCAAACCAGCGAAGTGAATATGTTACTCTGCCCTTCAAGAACCTCCCAATTATTCAGATAATAGAACACACGCTCCATTCTACGTCAGTTATGTCTTCACGATGGGCTCCAACTTCCCCTCACCCTTCACCTTCCACCGCTGCCTGTAGGAAGCCACGCTTAACAGCAGAGGCTCCTGGCCGTCGGAATGTTCAGTCACCTCAGCGGCTTCCCTGCCTCGGTAGCCCTCGATTACAATTTTACTTATTCTTCAAGGCCAGGAACGTTTCTTCCATGAGGCCTTCCCCAAGCTTCCCCATCAGAATAAGTGGTTCCCTTTTCTTGTTTGATCACAGCACATTCCTTTGGTTCAAAATAACCACCTCATATTGAAGGTCTTTCTCATATTGAAGGATGTTTATTAGCTTTGGGGAAAACAAAGGTCCACTTTGCCAGCACATTCTTTGCAGTTCCTATTTTGTCCTGTGTTATTAAGGTGTCTCCACTCGATTATTAGCTCACAGTAATGGTCATGCATGGACCCTCTCAGATCCAAAACAGTGCTAGGCACACACCAGGCATTCAAAGCAGGTTTAGGAATTCCCTTTCGGAGGGGCCATTAAAACACCATAAAATGTTTGAAGCATAATGTCTTTTAAAATACAGAAAGATGAATTGCACTCTGAAATAAAGCTGAATTGTATATGCCCCAAGGGATTTGGCCCCAGTTGTAATGTTCCTTCACCAGCTCGTATAAATGTTTCACTTAACTCCCACTTAACTGCTGCTCTCTCTGCCTTTAGTGACCCCAGGGGCGAATATATGTTACAAGGGCTCCCAGGGACTAGCACAGCTTTGTACGAACAATAGTATAGAGCTATGTGATCAGATCTCCAGGGTAGAATATTCTCTTATAGCAAAAAACAAATGCTTCAGAATAACTGAGGGTCAAGATAGGGGCTGACTTTCAGCCCCAGATCCTTGGTAAGTAACACAAAGAAATGGAAATTATTAAGATCCATGTTTTCAACCTACAGACAAAAAGAAATTCTTAGGTTCAAATCAAATAGCTTCAAAGGAATTGTCCTGAAGAAGGAGCAGGAACTTTTCTATATTTGAATTAGCTTAACCCCTTATTTTCTGGATGCCTTTGAGCAAGTTGTCCTGTGCCTCGATCTGATGATTTCTAAGGCAGGGATGTAGATTTGTTGTGGAATTGGAGAACTGTTGTAGGAATGTTGTGAGGATTAAAGGATGTGGATGATACTGACAGCTAACGTTTACTGAGAACTATTACTGATTGACCCTATGCAGTTGGTGTCCTTGTTATTTCTCATTTACCAGAGAGGAAAAGGAGGCACTGATGAATTCCAAGGTCACACAGTTACAAAGGACCAGAGCTGGGACTGGTTCCCAGCTTATCTACCTCCCCAGAGCCTGGTTGGGGTGGGCCCATGGAACAGACCAAGTCCCCTAAACTGATTAACCCAATTTCAGGGCCTTATCAGCATTGGGATCTAGAAACAACACAGCTGAAAGCTCACAGATCACAGAACCTGGAAAATAACCTTGGATCTTTCCAAAGGAAAGAGTTAAATAGATCATGTCTAGCTATCATAGCAGCTCTCAAGGGATGAACTTTTTAGAATGTGAGCTTGTGTTTCTAAGCATGGTTTCAACCTTGGAATTAAACTCTGATTAGAAGGTAAATTTCTCAGCCTTCTCCTAGAATTAAATGCATTATATTGAATTAGAATCAGAAGAATAAACATGAACATACAAATGATAAGGGCCTTTTCTCCTCCCCACACCTTCCCATTCCAGGCTTCATGGTGGTTACAACTTTTTTTTTTTTTTAAGATTTTATTTATTTATTTGAGAGAGAGAGAGAGAGAGCAGGAGCAGAGGGAAGAGACAGAGGGAGAGGGAGAAGCAGGCTCCTCAATGAGCAGGGAGCCCAATGTGGGGCCAGATCCCAGGACCTGGGATCATGACCGGAGCCAAAGGCCCAACAGACTGAGCCACCCAGGAGCCCCAGGCTTCATGGTGATTAAACCATTTTTATTCAATATATTGTTTGCTTTAATTGTTAGCAGCTGCTGACACCTAGGCTATGGCTTCTTGGCTTAAGGATTTCTTCGGAATGTTAAACAAATAAATAACGAAAAGAAAAACCCTATAAGACAATTCTCCTTTGGCGAAAACAAAGATATTTCTTGATTTAAAATGAGCTCATAGCATCGGAGTTGATTTTTAATTGTGGAAAAGATACTAAGAAAATTGGAAAAGAGATGTATACCCCCAGGTCCACTTGTCCGTAGAAACAGAATGAGTGAATTTGTGGACTAGACAAAACATACACTTAAAATATAATCAATGAATCATGTCTAGTGCAGGGCTTTTCCTGCGCTATAGCCTGAGAAATTATAGTCCTTTAATTTGCAAGCCTTGTTGAGAGGCAGCTCATATTTATCCCAAATCATTTTCTAGTGCCAGGAGTCATGCAAGTTAGGTCTTGTTGCCGCCTACACTTTTGCATAAGGGGCTTGAAAGCAGCAACACTTATGGTAGAATTTAGCTTAAGACCCAGAGCCAAAGCCAACAGAGGTGAATGAAGAAAAGCACACACCAGAGTTTAGTGATCCTTACACAGAGGTTTTGTGTTCCAAATACATCCCTGCCCTCTTAACAAAGAATCAGCTACCGTGGAAATTTTTGGCAACAAGCTTCATAAGAGTGGAACCAAGACTCAAAAAACCAAGTCTAATCCATAAGCTTCTTAAGTGTCTGCTGCAACTGTTTAACCTTAAAAATAAGATGGCCATATTTTGGATCTTGATATTTAATGAATGAGATTTTATTATAAATATAACCACTTCTTATCAGTTGTCAGACAAAAGAAGCAAAAGGATAATTTATTCATTTATTAAACCATTAACAGCTATTTACTGGGTGCCTAATAAAACCTAGACACTACTCTAGACATATTGGTGAACAAAACAACAGGAACAATAGACAAAGAAAGCTCCAATGAGCTTATTTTGGGGACCAGAGGAAGGAGATAGATAAAAAAAATAATAAACATAAGAAACAAAGCAAAGTAATTGGTATTTTAGAAGATGATAAACGCAATTTTTAAAAGCAGAGCAGATAAAGAGGCTTGAGAATGCCAGGGTAGAGAGCTCCGTGATTTTCAGTAAGGTAGTCAGTGCAAGCCACTGAGAACGTGATTTGCCCAAGCAGCTGAGGTGGGGAGGGATGTCACACTGTAGCTCTTTGGTGGAGAGGAGGCACAGCCAGGGAGCCAGGGGAGAGTGGAATGAGAAGGGAGAGTGGCAGGTGTTAGCCTGCAGGCTGGGGGTGTCCCCACCGTGAAGGTCTTGAAGGCTAATGTGAAGACTCTGGCTTTGCTCTGTTCCAATGCAGCTTACAACCCTCACTTCTCAGGAGTTCTCCAGGGTGGGGTTTAGTCAGGGTTGGTTGCTGAAAGAAGGCATAGATGACACAGAAGAAGCAATCTCTGAGAATGCCTGCTTGTGACATATGCCGCCATTTTTCATTACTCTTGGGAAGCTGACTTTGATTCCCCAGATATCAAGTTAAAACAGAAGACAGAGATGGGCTTCAAAAATAGGTTAGGAAGTGGAAAGGGAGTTTGTACTGGGCAAAACAGAGTGAGGCCAGTCCATCTTGCCTTCCCTGTCTGTTGGCCACTTTAGGACAAGGGATTTGGACAGGCTCATCGGCCCTGTACCCCCGCTGTGCTGGTAGCCGATTCAAAAGATGGCTCCTTAGGTCCATGACAGTTAGTGTCTGTGTTTTAGACAGAAAGAAATCTCGCTTCATTCTGTTCATTCTGAAATTTCCCCTAGTCTCCAAAGAGACATTTTCTGACATAATGAATGTGAATGACTCACACTCAAAGAGTTTGGGTTTATTTTTTCTAAAATAATTAAAAAGTACATCCATTGCTGTAGATTATTTCTGGCCCTAAAAAAAAAAATATTCTCCATCATAGGACAAAGGGATAGATACTTTTTTCTTATACTGTTATACTTATTTTTATACTATTATTCATACACTTATAGAAACTTCTTAGTACAAAAATAAATATATTATAAAAAAAGAGAATACAGTGTGTACCACTAAGTGACTGAAACCTGAGGCCTTACAAAGGAGAACAGGCATCTCACTGGAGATGTGGGATCAGGGGAAGAGTGCTAGCACTCCCAGAAAAGAAGGGCACATTAATAAACTTTAAAAAAAGAACTTGCCAACTGTACGAAAGTTATTGTTCATATTATTCATCCATCTAATAATGCAGAAAAACAGGTGAATCGGAAGGGGAAAGATCAAAGAAATGGAGAGCCAGAAATCTCCTCTCTTTCTAAAGTAACGTGAGGGATGTAAGTCGCACTTTGCCGCATGAAACACCAAGTTCCATATAATTTCCCACAGTGAAGAGCATCCATCCATCCGACCAATCGACAAGTATTTTCTAAGTTCCTGCTCTGAGTCATTCAACGTTGTAGGTTCTTGAGGGAAGGCCCCCTTCATGGGGTAACAACCTACAGCGTCTGGGTGCAGGATCACTTGTCATAAATCCAACACTGACTGAATCATTCACAAATTATGCTTCTGTTACAAACTTATTTTCCAAATTGATTGCTTCATTATAGAGCCCATTCAACCCTGATTATGGCCATTAGCTAATAAAAATAGTTTTAAATTCTAAACTCTACACAAGTAGGACTAACACAACCAAGGCAGAAGAACTTGATGATATAAAAATTAGTTTTTTTTAATTATGATTAGCATTGTAATTAAAAGCATGTAATTTTTTTTAAAAAAGCATGTAATTCAAGATTTCCTGCCTCTGGTTGAGGACAGCTTCACGTTTTTATGTGTCAAAATTTTGGTTATATTGTTTCAATTAGATTTTAAGCTGGTAACAGAAATTGAGCATTTCTTCTGACCAGCACAGGATGGGCATGGAAAGTATGGAAAAATGGTATTTTTATTTTATTTAATTATTTATTTATTTAAAGATTTTATTTTTATTATTTATTTGACAGAGATAGAGACAGCCAGTGAGAGAGGGAACAGAAGCAGGGGGAGTGGGAGAGGAAGAAGCAGGCTCCCAGCGGAGGAGCCTGATGTGGGGCTCGATCCCAGAACGCCCGGGATCACGCCAAGCTGAAGGCAGATGCTTAACGACTGAGCCACCCAGGCGCCCTGGTATTTTTATTTTAAAAGTCAGGAAATGGAAGCAACAGAGAATTCCCTAGGAAAAAAATAATTGGTAAAGAAGGAAAGAACAAACACTTCTCAGATATGAAGCTAATTCTTCTGCAGACAGTCCATAGCTTATCAGAATGTAGAAAAGGTAACAATATATTTTTAAAAAGGAAGGTCCTACCCATTCCTCCATCTATCCTTCTCTGAAAGGCCTGGAACAAAAAAGAGTTACATCTTATGTACCAACTGGATGATTTCGGTCAGGCTTCCTACAGCTCTGTCTGGCGGGGGCGTCTCAGACTACATCAGGGATATGGGATCTGGTCATTGTGTTGGCTGAGTATTTGGGAGGTGGAAGTGGAAGCTCATGTGCCCCTGTCTTTGATATCCCTGGTCTAAACCCAACCCAAACCATGTTCACCCTATGAAGCTCTCCTTGAAGAGTAGAACCCAAGCTGAGCCTCTTGCCTCCAACTTGCTGTGCTTGAGGTCTGCACCGAGCACTTCGCATCGGAAGGCATACAATCATTAGCCTGCCTTTGCACCACGCAGCAATCCTACCAGGAGCGAATGCCAGTGTGTAGGAGCCCGCAGCTCTCCTCCCCCACAGATGACTCTTTGTTTTTACTGAACTCAATGGGGTGCTGAACCTTCTGCCAAAGTGAGGACAGGAAAGGGGGTGGTGTTACCAAGCAGCAGCAAATTCATGGATTTTACTCATTGGCAGGCTAATTTGGGGGTGGCAGGGTGGGTGGGCCACCTGGAATAGGCAAACAGCATCAGACTGTCTCCAGTTCAAAGCTATCTCCCTCTCCCCATATTTTTTGATTAAATAACTCTGTTATGGATTGCAAATCACCAGAACGAACTTAAACTAATAGCTCCTTCAGAAGGTCATGCCATAGGGGAGGGGGAGGAGGCCCCAGCATACATGCCACTTATTCCCACATCACTTCTTCTTTTCTTTCTTTCTTTCTTTCTTTCTTTCTTTCTTTCTTTCTTTCTTTCTTTCTTTCTTTCTTTCTTTCTTTCTTTCTTTCTCTTTCTTTCAAGTAGGCTCCATGCCCACCGTGGAGCCCAGTGCGGCCTCAAACTTACAACCGTGAGATCAAGACATGAGCCGAGATCAAGAGTTGGACACCTAACCAACTGAGCCACCCAGGTGCCCCTCCCACATCTTTTCTATCAGCCCTCTTCTCCTTAACTTTACTCAAGTCCTCCCTCGCTATTTTTATTTTCTTTCTCACTCCCACAAGTCTCTTTACTTAAAGAGAAGCGGACATGGAAAGGGAGGCCAAGGAGATACACACCTAATGAGTAGGCATTCATTTTGCAACATAATCTCATGTCCTCTTTACATCAGTCCTGGCAGGATGGAGATTCCTGTTCCCATTTTATAGACTTGGGATATGAGGCTCCATATTAAGGAACTTGCCCATGGACACAGATCGTAAGATACAGACGCAAAAACCTGTGTTCCCCCTACTTCACCAATATGCTTCAAGAAAATGTTCTCTTTCTTGGGCTCCTTATTATATCCCCAACGTGCCCCTAAAACAGAGCTTCTGCCCACAGAGGCTCTAAAGTCGGAATACACAGCAGAGTACTCACACTGCGAGGGACTTAAAGACAACAGAATCACTAGACCCTTACTCTGTAGATGAAAAAACCTATTGTGTTTTTAACTTGGCAGAAAGGAGGTAGATGCTGGAGTTCAAGTCCTGGTCCTCAAAATGTCAGCAGCCTCTCGATCTTTCTGAGTTGATTCCTTCTGTAAAATGGGGTGACCGCCACCTCTCTTCCTGCCTAGTAGTCTGGCTGCTCACTCCATCTTTCTGACCATGACAGTGCATATAAAATGGAAACCATAATTATAATGAAGCTTCAACATAAAAAATACTTGTTTGCTAGATTAGGGGAACTGAAATATGACTCATATAAAATGAGGTCTCATTCCTTAACATTTAAAACAAAGGTGTATGAGGTCTTAATATAAAATGAGAGACTTTTAATAAAGTAGAAATCACACAGGACATGGCAGCAATTAAGGCTGACTGCCCTGTCAGCTCAGCCTCGCTCTCCTGTCACACAGAATGGCACAGGAGGGACCACAGAAGGTTATGTCTGTGGATTGAGGGGGAAGAAAGCCTGGGAGGTGGGCTTCTGAGCTGGGATCAAGAGCCCTTTAGGGACCATCAAAGGGATAGCCTTAAAAGGGTTTGTGAGAACTCAGAAGTTGTATGCAAAATGTTTTAGAGGAGCTAATGAACATTTAATTTTTCCCCTGGAAAGAGAGCCAATGGCTTTTATCAAAAGTAGGATAATGTTGTGGGTAGGTGTTCTGAATTAGAAATTAGAACTTCTGGGTTCAAATCCCAGGAACTTCGCTTCTTAATTGTGACATCTTGGGTAAGTTTAATCCTTCCTTGCCTCAAATTTCTCACCTGTAAAACGGGGGTAATAATAGCACCCATCTCCTATGGTTGCTATGAGGATCAACGAGTTAATACGTGTAAAGCATCCAACACACAGTCACACTCAGATTTTCACAGCTGCCACCACCGACACTATCACCATCACCATCGTGAGCTCTCAAAGGGTTCATGACCTTAAAGGATGTTGACAAGTATTCACCATGAATACTCTGTGTTCTGCTTTGTAATAGCTGGCATTTACGAAACATCTCCATTGGGCCTTCTATATATAAAGGTACTTAAGAAAAACTAAGCACTTTACACTTCCTTAATCCTTACACGGACCCTAGGAGGTGAGCAGTAGTGTTAACCTCATTTTACACTGAAGCTTAAAGGTCTAAATAACTTGCCCAGGGTCACGTGAGTAATGAGCGCAGAGCCAGGACGCACACGTCGTTCTGCCTTCCTCCAGAGCAAAAATTCGCAGTCAGTACAGGACTAAACATTTCCGGTTCAAGACGACCTCTCAAGGTCAGCCCGCAGTGATTCGTGGCTTACCAAAACACAAAAGTAAAGGCATCAAGGGCAGCACACGAGAAAAGGAAAAGATGCTGGTGCAGCAAGAATGAAACTACAGCGTTTGTCTTCTCACGTCGGTGAAAGCTGCGGGAGCCACAAGCTTCAGAAGGATGTGCTGAGCGAAAGGCGGGGTGAAGCTCTGTGAGAGCGAGCGCAGCTTGGGGTTCTGGGAGCAGCGGACATGGCCACAGCTGAGACCCGGGGAGCGGTGAGGAAGCCAGGAGGCTCTGCAGTGGAGGCCAGAGGGAAGCTGGCTGCAGAAGACCCTAACTTCAATCAGGAAACTGAAGTGAACAGAGGCAGGGGTTTGGCCCAACAAGGGGAAGTTCAGCTTCTGTGCGCTGCTGTCGACGTTGGTTAGACATTGCTTTCTGATAGACTGGTAGGCGGACTGTGAGCTAGAAGGTTGGATAAAGTTTGCCCGTTATTTGTGATTATTAGACCTCCGTGCCTGATACAAGGAAGGTGTTTACCAAATATCTGGTGAATTGATTCGAAGGGGAAGTTGGGAATGATGTCAATTATCTGTGAAATAATTTAGTGGGGAATACACAGTACAGGATCCCATTGTGAACTGAGCCTTCGACACAGTCTTCTGAAGAAGCACCATACTTGTTCAGGGGATTTTGATGGTACTCAAAACAATTTAGGAATGCTTCAGGAATTTCCTCCAAAACCAGTTCATAGGCATCACACAAAAAACAGTTATTTTATTTACTTGCCAAGTGTTATGCACCAGGTTATTACTGGTCTTGGCTCTAAATGACTTTGGGCTATTTCGGTTTCCTGATTTATCACTATTAATGATATTGTTTCAGCTGTGCCCCAGGCTTTGCAGATCATTCTGACAACGAGGGAATAATCTCTAAATGTAGTATGTGTAATGATACTTTTCACATGTATTAACTCATTCAACCTTCACAGTAGCCTTAAGAAGTTGGTACGGGAATTTTCTTCATTTATGGATGAAGAAATGAAGGCATAGGTTTTATAACTTGCCCAAGGCAACCCATTTAAGAGGTAGAGACCAGTCGTCTGAGTCATTGTAACATTACTGAAGTAAGTGACCATTTCCATCTCCCTCAGATGATCTAAAATGGAATTGTATTCAGTTGTATGTTGAATTCTCATTTTGTTGCTTTTGTAAAGGCATATTTTCTTAGAGTTCAATCTCCTACCCATTATTTTCTTCAGCCACTTTCAGAAGATAATTTTACTTTTTAGGAACAAAGCCATTCAGTTGTATGTTGAATTCTCATTTTGTTGCTTTTGTAAAGGCATATTTTCTTAGA
Organism: Ursus americanus; assembly: GCF_024610735.1. NCBI lineage: Eukaryota > Metazoa > Chordata > Mammalia > Carnivora > Ursidae > Ursus > Ursus americanus. Next base: position 22,271,609 of record NC_142138.1, on the reverse strand, counting down.
GCTCAATCTTCTACCCATTATTTTCTTTAGCCACTTTCAGAAGATAATTTTACTTTTTAGGAACAAAGTCATTTTTGAAAGATGTCATGAAGGTGTGCGCCTACCCTGAACGGAGGGAGTGGGGTACAGAGGGACACAAACAGCAGACCCACTCATCTCATGTCCCTGCTTCTATCTCCTCCATTGGGAGGACTGATCTGTATGTTGTACTCACAGAAAGGGACGGACATCCCCAAAACCACCTTGTAAGGTAGGTGTATGTTATTCCCATCGTAGACATGAAGCAACTGAGAACCTGCCTCAGCAGTGTTGTCAGCGAGGGGTCGGGTCTTGCAGATTCCAGCGTCTTTCCCATGATACACCAGTTCCTTCAGGACATATAGGTACAAAGTTTCTATTCGTGTTTAATGAAATATCAATCACAAATGTCCAGTATGAAAATAAAACCTGTCTTAAAAGTACTTCCTTTAAAAGGTGGATCAGGTTTGATTTGGAATTAAAGTCTAAGATATGCAAGAAATTCCTGAACCCCTTTAACTGAATTCAAGCCTTGAGATGTAGATATATTATAATCCAAAACATGAAAACACTGAAAATGGGAAAGCAAAGCCATGACTCTCAATTAAGGGAGAAAAAGATTTTAAAAAATTCATGTATGTACATGGAGACTAGTGTGCTGATTAATTCTGTGTGTCAACTTGCCTGGCCATGGGGTCCCCAGTATAAATATTATTTCTGGGTATGTCTGTAAGGCTGTTTCTGGATGAAATTAGCATTTGAATTGGTGGATTCAGGAAAGTAAACCCCTTCTCCTATGTGGGTGGGCATTATGCAAATCTATTGAGGCCTGATTAGAACAAAAGGCAGAGGAAGGAGGAATTCACCCCCTTTTTTCTGCCTCACTGTTTGAGCTGGAACATGTCATCTCCTTCTGCCCTGAAATCGGGAATTACACTGTCAGCTCCCCTGTTCTCAGGCCCTTGGAACTGGAGTGAATTACACCATCAGCTTTCCAGGGTCTCCACTTGGCGGATGACATCTAGTGAGAATTCTTAGCGTCCATAATCACGCGAACCAATTTCTCATAACAAATGTCTTTACACACACACACACACACACACACACACACACAGCCTGTTGGTTCTGTTTCTCTACAGAACCCCGACTAACACAACTAGTATTGAAGAACCAAGAATTGCCAAGTACTAATTGTGCATCAGGTACTGTGACCAGGCTCTTCTGAATGCTTTGCTTTGTTCATTTAGTCATTTATTAAATAACTCTGAGTGCCTAATGTGTGCCATGCACTATGCTAAGCACGGGGTACAAAAAGCCAAAGATCTGACTTACTAGAGACCAGCAGTAATCCGCACAAAATGTCTGTGAGGACTATTACTAACCTCACTTTACAGAAAAGGAAATAGAGGCTCAGAACAATGATGGGGCTTTTCTAAGGTCACACAGGTAGAACATCGTAGACCCCACAGCTGCCTCCTATTAACCTAAAATTCTGTAAACAGACACAAAGCACTTGGAAATAAAGTGATAACTCTGGGCGCCAGCACAAAGAAATAGTTATGACAAATTAAACCCGTCATCATCTCGGATAGGTTTTCTGGTCAAAGCTGTAGACATCCCATGTCTCTCGAATTCAGCATTATGTTTAATGCGTTTCCATCACTGGTTTGAACGAAATGGAAATACGTGACCAGGATGAGAGCACAGCGAGGTAAACTATTGTAAGGGGACCAGGGAGACCGCAGTGTGTTCTCAATGGATAAAAAATCAGAGGGTGGGGACAGGCCACAGTGTTCTGTCCTCGGCCTGGTCCAGCTCACACATTTGTTTACTCACTCACACACACAAGTATTCATTGAATGGCAAAGTTACATAAAAGGCCCTATGTCAGGTAGAGAAAATTTAGGGTGGACACCAAAGGTATCATACAGGTTTCTCTTCAAAAGAGCTTCTTGTACCGGCCGCTAGGAGCGCTGTCGGCACGACGCTGTAGGGTCCGCCCCAGCTGCAGCACGCTGCCTCGCCCAAGGTCACACCCCTTCTTAGCTTGCCCATATCAGAGTGGCTGTATAAAGGTTCTTCATCTCAGTCAAGCTCAGGACAGCTCTGAAGGGTCCTTCTAGCTCTAGAGTTCCATGTATGGTCAGCTCTGGCTGTTGCTGGACATGCAACACCACTTAACTTCTCCTTCTGCCCACCCTACCCTGCAGGAGTTGAGCCCAAGGTCACTCCTTAATAAATACCCTGTACAGTAAACTTGGAGATGGAAAAGGAGGTGTTTTGTCCTTTGTTAATCTTCTAAACAGCACAGCTACAAGCAAGGACAAAAGTTACACAGAGATAGCATTTGGGTTTAATAATTTCTTCCAACAATGAAACAGCCTGACTCAAAAAGCAGTGCACTTTGCAAGATAGAGGAAGTGCCAGAACGACTGGAAGGGTCATTATCAACGAAACAAGTTGCTATTTTAATGAAATTTGTTTCTGTTCATCCGCTGCTGGCTAGCATGCAGCACTGCATCACTCATATTTAGAATTAAGTGATTAGAAATTTTTAAAAGGAAACATCCTGGGTTCAATAGGCTCTACGAATAAATTGCAGGTAAATGGGGGAAAAGTCCATTTCCTAAAGAACTTCCAGAAGTAATCTGAAATTACTTCAGACACAGTGGCAGAAACTGTCAATGCCCACCAGTATTCATTCACTCCTTTGTCTTTTTATAACCGAACCCTGGATTTTAGCTGGTTACATGTCTATCCAGGCAAAGACTATGTTTCCCGGACTCCCTTTCAGCTAATGTAGCCATGTGATTAAATTATGGCTTTGGTAGTGATGTTTGCAAACTCCCAGTAAAACCTTTAAAGGAAACCACTTGCCTTTTATTTTCTCTTTCTTCCATCCCAAGGCTGGAACATGGAGGTGACTGATGGTGGTAAGGCAGGCGCAGCCTCAGAAAGGCGGAGCAATCATACAGAAAGTTTCTGGGTTCTTGAATAATGCCTTAGGTAGGACTCTACCACCCAGCCGAAGTGCCTACCAGTTTTGACTTTTACATGGGAGAAAAGGAAACCACTTATTTTATATAAGCCATTTCTATTTTGGTCTCTGTTAAAGCGGCTTTACCAATATTCTAATTTGTACAGATACCAACTGAACAACTCAAACCTGAGTGCTATTCATTCTTTGCCCAATCAGCACAGTATCTTAGCAGGAGATCACAACATGCAAGGAATAGAAATTAACATCCTCTCCTGTGAGTTAACCCTTGCATTATCCCCTCTTCTTTTTTAGTGCTCTGCCTTGTCCCAGCCCACATTATACTTTATTTCTGTATAAAAGTCAAGGGCCAAGGCAAGATCTGGACTGAAATTACATTTATTTGTCTATACAATGGGATTTTTGCCAACAGTTAAAACCCTGACTTTCTATACTGCTGATGCTTTGTTTTGGGAAGGGGTAATTTTCAGATAGATTTATATTATATATACACATAGCTATATGTTTCATCCATCCATCCATCCATCCATCCATCCATTCATCCATCCATCCATCCATCCATTCATCCATCCATTCATGTATTGAGTAATTTGACCATATAGTGTGTACAGGGAACTATTCAAAAAAAAAAATAAGAACCAATTCATGATAAGAGATATCAAATGGGTTACAATTCATTGATACATATTCACAGATGGATGAACAGAACAAGTGAAACACAACTTAATCTTAAAATTCCTTGAAAGAAATAGAAATTAGAAATCCAACATAAGCCATTGTTATGAATGGCTTACCATTTGGAACTTCCTCCATTTCTATTAGTGTAACGATTGATGCTTTCGTAGCACAAGAACAATAGCCTATGCGAAATATATTGATATATTATTAACTAGCATAGCCTCTATTTCTCTTTTTGCACCTGAATTCAGTGTAGACATATAAACATCTGATTATCTGGCTGGAAACATTTAAAGTTGCACAAAGGATTTGCCATTTTTATCATGGCACTAACTGGATTTCAGAAGGTTTTCTTCTACTTATCTCGTTCTGGAGATAACATACTGCATATGCCATTTGTGAACTACAAGTACACGCGGGTTATCTAGAAGAATATGTTCTCAGTTACATTCTCTCTTTTTACTTACATACATCCAGAAACACACATACCTTTCCCTAAAGTAGCAATAACAGTTCACTCCCCTATACTAAATATCAAAAATCACAAATGTTTGGGAATCATACTCGGGGCAGAGCCAGGTTCTCACATTAGAGGGAGCAAGCTCGGAGCGCAGCGGTGGTGGTGATGGTAAGAGGATCCGAAAATCCTTTGGTTTGTGGTGTTGCTGGTGTGCAAAAACAGCCTAACGCTGTCATTATTTTCCCTGGGGTCCCCATCTACTCTTCATGCTGCTTTCCCAAAAATCTTTTCATCAGAGTCTTAACCACATCATGTCAAGACATTACCTTGAAAATAGGTGTTCAGAAAAGCTCAGAGTAAACCACCACTCTTCCTACCACACCGCCAGCAACATATGTGTTTGGGGGAATATCTGCCAGATGACTTAGGCACACGTATTCTTTTCGCTAGAGGGGACTTCTTTCTTAGATGCAACTAGCTTTCAGCAACTACATACTGCATGTCTGCAACTGTTCTAGTAAGTTTTCTTTCACGTACATTTGTTCATTTAATCCCGTGATCTTATCTCCTGACGCTTACCCTCAGATAGCTTCCAAATGCCCACTAACTGTATGAGACCCTATAGAAAAGTGGACATAAACTGGTTTCAGGCATTTAGATAAATTTTTACAATTAATTTAAAAAAACAATTCAGTAAGTGAAAAATGATTTGAAAAATGTCAACTGAAAAGCGAAAGTGCATGCATTTAAAATGCCCCTCTTACTAGAAATCACTGGTATTACAGACCAACATATGAGTTTAAAATCTGTACTTTCCATTGCAGAACAGAAAGAAAACTAATATATTTCATGCCTCTTTGTTCAGAGAGACATCTTGAAATGCCAAGTGAGTATATGATTAAAAATTACCTGAAATATCATTTCTGGTGGTTGATTACTAATAGCAATTATTGTATTCATCATTAACGGTAGTGATAAAGGCCATTATAAGCCCTAAATTCTAAAGAAGGCATCATTATAGATTTTATTCATCCCAGGCAGGCGAATAGTTATTCTCAAAGGATAGATGATTACAACTTCTCTAGAAAGTTTAGCTGAGATATTTTTAAAAGCATCTCAGAAATGGTTTAGCATTTATTAACTACCTCTTTCAGGGAGGATGCTGTAGGAAGATCGCATCTTTCTGAAGAAGATGCCAAGAACATATTAGCTGCTAGTTTGAGAACCTTCATCTACTCTTCACAGCTACTTTTAGAAAACAGTTGTAGCATTTATCAAACACCACCGAGAAAATAGCGTACATGTTGGAACTCAGAATTCAGCAGCTACAGAAATCTAGCAGATGGGAACTGGGGGAATGAAGAACAAATTGTAGAAATACACCAATTTGAATGATGTAAGTAAGGCCTACCTATATTTTAGGTGCCTAAAAGATGAGAATATTTAAAATAATTTGATTACAAAATATAATGAAGATTATGAGTCTTAATATCTTTTTAGACTATGATCTGTGATATTAGATTAATACTTCTTTTGGGGAGCATAGCAATGAAAAAGCTGTTTTTTTGTCTTTCTTTTTTTTAAGAAAAACAATTTCCTTGGCTTTCCTCCCATGAGTTTCTAGGTGTTATATCATAAAAAAGGACACTAAGATATGTTTTTAAAAATCACTGTTAGTAAATATGTGAACTTCATGTTGTTTTTAATGGCCTCAGAAGTAACTCCGGATAATCTTTTTGTTATCTTTTTCCTTCTTTTTCAAATGCTTGCAGGAGGGTAAGTCAAAAAGAAATGTGGTCCCATACATGTGTACCATTTTGAAAAGCACAAGTACTGCAATATAAAATCAGCGTAACTTTCTAAAACAGAATGAGGTTTACAAAGTTCATAAAAGGATGACCATATGCAGCCTCCAGCTTAGAGTTTCTGATCTACTTAACACGTATGGGCGGAAGACAGCTGTCTGTCCAGACTCATCAAAGCTTGACATAAAACCACTCACCACCGGTGATGGAGAAAGTGCAATGTTGCCTATGGACGCCTTCAGCTCATCTACGGTTGCGGTATTCTTAAGAATGTCTTTAGATTGCAGTGGCTTAATCTTGATATTAAATTTCTTGTGGGATTCTTCTTCTTCTTCCGATTCACTCGAAGAATAAAAGTGCTTTCCTTTGGTAGGTAGAACACAGTTAAAGATACATAACTCTTCTTCCTACTGGGAAGCAGTGATGAGTGTTAAGACGGGAGTGCTCGCACATACAGGCAGCAAAGGTATCTTGAGATGGCAGAAAATCAAAGCAAAACACACAGACAAAATAAAGAGCAAATCGGGAAAGGATTCGAATTTATTCGCCTTTCCTTGGAACATGATGAGGGATGGTGAATTTCCAGGAGCAATAGTTTAATGTCCTGCCTTTTTGCTGTGGGTGGCCATTTGTGATGTCCCACTCAGCACAAACACTGACAGCTCATGTGAGCTTCCCTGTCTACTGAGAAAGGAAAGCCATTCTCGGGACGATTCGTGAGGAATTTCAGCGCTTCGGAGATGCTCTGCCCAGAGCTGTTTTGTGGGGAGGGCACAGGTGAGAGTGATTTTCTAGTCACGGTAAGTGACAGGGTCGGATCAGTTTTTAGCAGACACCCCAGTACCCGCGGTTTACACAATTGTTTCTCAGCACATTTTTCTCTTTCTCCTCTCTCTTTTCTATGAATAGATCAAGGCAAAATGCCTACTTGTTAGCAATCAGGCTGTTCTGTGCTGTTTATTCATTTCTAATATTAGGGACGACAGGACTTGGGAAGCTTGGGTTATTTCAGCACCTTTTCAAAATCTGAACTTATCATACAGTTTTCTTAGGGAAAATAAAGATTAAAATAAAAAAATAAAGAAAGGATATAGCCGGGTTCCTCGGGTCTGATGCTGTAGCCTTCTTCATCCAGCTCAGGGGAGTTCTACAAAATACAAGCACAGATTAAGCATTTATTATTCTGACAATAATCAAGGAACTGTTCATTTTCTTTCTAGAGACTTCTATTTGAAGATACAGCTATGTCTCTTATTTTAGAAGGTGAGGATTTTAACCTTTGGAAGTGAATGCTGAGCAGCATATGTGTAGATATTTACTGAAGGATACTTGGAGAGTCTTCCTATCAGACAAACAGACTAGGAATCCACTGTCAATGAACAAAAACATTCAAAGAGAATTTATCATGCATTTCTTATAAGCCGAGGACTGTGCTAAGCAACACGGGAGAATACAAAAGGCAAATTATTTTTCCTCCGGAAAATGGAAAGGTATTTTGTTAGGCAAAACATTTCGAAAGGTGAAATATAAAACACAAATCATCAGTGATAGGAATTTGGAGGAAGAGGAAGTTAATGAAGCTTAAAGGAATCCGAGGGGTCTGCCTGTGCCTCTCAGGACAGACGGAGAGAGCAGAGGGGAGTTGGTGGTAAGGAAGAGGCTGCGCTGAGACACTGAAGCAGGAATGGACAGCACGGTCCAGGTGGGGGAAGGAAGAGGCAACAATGACGATGACTGGCTGGAAAGGAAGCTGCAAAGTGGGAGAACATAGGAAGTTAAGACCACGGATGGCCAACGTGCTGGAGGAAGAATTCAAACTAGATGTAGCTGCTGCAGCTTCCCAGTCAGGGTAGAAAGCAGCTTCCGAGGGTATTTTGGAAGTACGCTTCAGAATGGACTGTGGGGCAGAAGAAACCGGAGAAAGGAACTCTCGTTAAAAAACTTGTATCAATTCAGGCAAGGTGTGCTGCGAATACGGACCATGGTGTTGGTGGTGGTGGGAAGTGATGAATCAAGGACTTTCATAAGGATAAGCTTAGTTCTTTGTAACATCTGTCATGGGAGAAAAAGGAGAAGAAGCGTCAAGAAGACCCCAAGATTTCTACTTTTAACTTGTGGGACACTGCTGGTATACCCGACTGAACTAATTATAACAGCAGACAACTGAAGTTTTTAAAGGGAGGAAAGATTAAAGAGAGTTTGCATGATCGGAATTAGTATCATCATCTTTGAGTTCCTATTCTATGGTAAGTACTGTGACCCCCACTTTACTTCATAACAATCCCACATGGAAAGAACTATTCCATTCACCAAGGAGGAAAGTAAGAGATGCCATTTCTCAAGGACACACACCCAACAAATGGCAGACCTGTGTGCCCTGACTCCAGGTATTTGAGACTACACCCCATGCCCTAGAAAGGATGAAGGTGAAGTCATTCAAGGGTGGTCCTTTTAAAGGTGAGGTTATAGGCCTGGAAGTGAGAAAGGACAGAGCCAGAGAGAGAGATTTTGGAGTCATCAAAGTGATAAAAGTGCCATGACCACGGAGAGAAAGAAGGACTGAATGCTATGTAAAAGCCACCATTTCCCAAGCATTTAATGTCTCCTTCTTGTCGTTCTTTAGTACTCAAGGTTACTTTTTTAAAAATGCAAGTGTTTTGAGGTTACTTCCCTGCTAAAAACGTGTCCCTAGCTTCTCAGTGCAGTTAGAATAAATGCCCAGTGCCTCCGTGCAGCCCACCGCCCTGTATGACCTGGCTCAGGTCTGATAGTCCCGTCCCTGATGGCCCTCAGCTGCAGCCTTCCTTCCACTGTTAACTTTTATGGTCTGAGTACGCAAGCTCTTTCCCACTTCAGGGTCCTCATAAATGCCATTTTCTCTGCCTGGAATTCTCTTCCCTCGAATGTTCAGCCAGTGAACCCCTCCTATACTTAAGAGCTCTGCTTATAGGTCACATCCTCCCTCTCTCACCTCTCTCTGCCGAAAGCAAGATGACACCATCTCTTAAGAAGAAAACCTTTCTTACGACTTAGAGAAAGTGGTGTCTCATATAGAATTACCGCAACAATTCCTACGTGACCAAATTAGTTTTTAGGACTGAATAAATACGAAGGAAGTTATGCTTCATTTAAGGATTCACATGTTGACCTGGGATAGCACTAGAGTGTAAGGTTTAGATGGGGTAATATGTGATTTGATGAGATAATTTGGTATTTTTATTGTCATACTTCTTGCTTGCTTAGGGTATCCTTTTTTTGTATATTAAAGAACCTACAAAATACAACAGAAGTCTTTCTAAGTAAAGAAGGATTAACTCTGGGAAAATAAATCACATTTTCTTAATATCTAGTAGTTTCCCTTGAAACAAGAATTTAACCTCTCTGAGCTGCAGCTCTCTTTTCTATGAAATGCAAATAATGTGTTTGATTTTTAAGGTGGTAAGGCTTCCATAGCATTTAATATTATGACTAATAGTGAATAGTCAATAAGTGGTGGTATTATTTATTGTAGAAATAAAATTATTACTAAGAAATATGCAAAAGCTTGAACATCAAGATTAACTTTTATGATAGAGGAGGTTGGGTCAAGACACTCATCTAATGGATACATGTGCAAAAGCATTTTGTAGGGATTGTGAATTTGGGCACATGAATATGACCTACATATTTTATATGATTAAAAATCCAAGAACGATTGTGGCTGTCCTGTTGTGGTTGGTGAAGTGGGTCCTGATGATGTAAATCAGTTTCCGGGGGAATCAGGTAGAGAGTTTAGGTCTCAGCTGAGGGTCACCCTCACTCCCTGGAAGCAACAAGTGACTGTCACTTGACCTGGGAAAAATTTGTACCAGGAGGCTCTAGTACTTGTGCTATGGTCTGCATGTTTGTGTTCCCCCCAAATTCATATGTTGAAGTTTCAACCTCAAAGTGATGGTGTTAAGAAGTGGGGCCTTCGGGAGGTGATAAGGGCATTAGGGAGGAGCCATCATAGCTGGGGTTAGTGCCCTTACAAAAGAGATCCCGGTGACATCACAGCTAGGAGGTGCCATCCTTGAACCAGAAAGTGGGCCCTCAACCAGACACACCAGACACCAAAACTGCTGGCACCATGACCACGGACTTCTCAGGCTACACAACTGTCAGAAATAAATTTTTGTTGTTTATAAGCCAGTAAGTTATGGTATTTTTGTTATAGCAGCCTGAATGGGCTAAGACACTATGGAACCAAATCCCGGAGGTTAACTGCCTTGACTTGATTCTCAAAGCTGCTTAGAAAAAGAACCAGGATGGCAAAATCTGGAGTTAATATTTTACAAAGCATTTAAAAAAAAACACATATCACAGGCTAGGCAGGTACTGAAATAATCTGCAAATAATTAGCTCATTGAATCCTTTCAGCAATATTATAAAGTAACTACTGCCTTCATTGCTGTTGGTCAGCAAACAACTATCCCAAAGCCATACACAGCTGATATATGGAAGGGCTAGGTTTTGAACCCAGTGTAACAGACTCTAGTGCTCTTAACCTCTATACCACCTTAAACGTGCCAGGTACTGCCTAATGAGATGGAGAATGTTCACTTATTTCTATGTTCTATTATGCGAATGCCTCAACTCATTTTCAAATTGTGAAATAATGAAGAAAAACAATCTTCTGATACTCACGTATCTTTCCCAATCAATTTCCGCATAAAATCCATTTGGTGCCCCATTGCTTTTCTTCTGCAATGAAATTTGAAAATAAATTTAGAAGAGAAACATTTGAATTAAAAAAAAAAAAGGAACAAAGAACACTTAACTCTTATCTGTATTTAGCAAGAGCTATCAAAATCCAGCACTGGAAAGACAAATTAGAGCAGCCTATTAAGCAACCACATTGGTGTAACTGAATGGTAAATTGAGCTGCCGTGACACTGCATAAAAGAGCTTACGTACTTATTTCACAAAAGACTGTAGGATTCCTAAGCGTAGGGATGGTAACAGCTAGATGTTCAAATTTTATTCAGTTACTGGAAAATTAGTAGTACCTACATTATAATTTAATCTTCTATACCTTCAGGGCATATAATCAGATATATATATCTCTAACATTTTGACTTCCATGTTGCTCTCACATACAATTAGTTACAACATGTCTAAAGAGTATTCAAGTCATTAACTAATCTTTCTTTAGCTTTTCTAACACTGACTCAACTTTTCCCTAACCACCCCCTTGGTAGAATGTAAAGGAAATCAACTCCAAATTAATTCAGCTCCTAGGTATTAAAAATAGTGTTGATCTTCTTTTCAAGTGGCTTTTCTTATCAAGTTATTAAAATAGGATTCAAGGATTGATTATGGATTTCTGTCATCTGTGTGTTCTACGCCTCCATGAGGATACATCATTGAAAGATGACTAGATATCAGCATTACTCTCTCTGGATTCTATTCAAGTTCTATTTTAGCATCTAGAACAATCATGATAAAGGCCACAAGCACTTGAGCAAGGATGTGGCATCATACAAATAGAAATTGCTAGGATTCCCTACTTGTTGTGAGCAAAGGACAAAAACACAAATCAGGGTGGTAACGGAGAGTCCATTCAACAACATTCCTGTACTTAGCACATGGAGCAACGGTATGTCCCCAAGCACTAGCAGATCTCAGAACAGCACATATCAAATGGTGAAGCATGAGGTGTGAGGACAGGACTTCTAATTCTACAATCACAGATAAAGTCCACTGGAACTACAAAGGGAATAGCTAACACCTAATTTGACAAATAGGTAGGAGAAGTAAGCCTTTCATGTATGCGCAGCACTAGAAAAGCCAATTAGAGGCAACCTAGTAACCATTGTCATTAGTTAGTACTTACTGGATGTTGGACTGGGCATTCTAAGAACCAGCAGTTTCGTCAGGGTGAAGAGTGGTTAAGGCATAGATATTGTGTCCATGCCCCTCTCTTCCTGTACACTAGCGGGTACAAATACAAGAACTCTGCCATGCCACGAGCACCCAGGAACATAGGTTCTATGACCCTCTTCTTCTCTGCTTTGCTCTTGACAAAGATTATATACTTTGTCAGACTACATCATTTTAGCCTTCTCACAGAATTGCCTTTATTGAATTAGGTTTTGGTGATATTCTCCCTACTTTGAACAAAGAGCATTTTTAAAACCTGCCACATCAACCTTGTACCTCTATGAGCTATGGAGTTAAGGGTATGGTCCATTACATAATGTGCTGTCTAATAATAAAAAATCTCTCCCATGGAGAATGGGCATGGTTCCTATTTTCTTTTTGTCATAGTTGCTTTCTTTTTTGATTCCTACTTAACCAATCTGTTTCCGTATGACTTCTTTGCAAAATTCTTTAAATCTTTCTTAACAAGTTTATTAATAAATTCAATTACAAATTTAATTTATAATAATGGGAAATCAAATGAACTAAGTTGATTCCAAAGAACTAATCTCATGAATTTTGTGATCACTATAGCACTACTATTAATATACCTTTTGGTTCTTAAACAATTCTTCAATACAAAGGATTGTTATCTAAAAACCAAACAGATTGGGTAAATTACTGAGTTCAAAATTCCAGTTTGCTCTCATAATAGTCTTATCTCCATAACCAAAGCCCTTTACAACCCAGATAGTTTATATGTTCAGCTAAATAAATAAACGTGTGTGTGTGTGTGTGTGTGTGTGTGTGTGTGTGTGTGTGTGTGTGTATCTTTCCTGAGAACATATATTCAACATTATGAATAAAAGTTCCTGAATTTTCTAGATCTGGGCTGAGTGAAAATTCCCGTTTCCATGGAAACTGATACAGAAGATTGAGATGAAGAGAAAGTAAAACCTATATAAAAAATTTTTCTTTTAAACTAGGAACATTTTTAACACAAATACCAAACACAAACAGCAAATCATAAACAATACAGTTTTGGGCAGACAGTCAGCACTCAAGCACGCGCACACGTGGCTCTATCAGAGGAACTGACAATTTGGCCTCATTCATGCTAGCAGATTATTACAGATATATTTGGTTTCACAAGTGGAAATCATCAAGTTAAAGCTTGGCTAGAGCCTGGCTGAAATTCTTCTGGTCAAACCCCAAGAAAAAAAGCAATTCTCCTGGTGAAACCACTGAAGCAAGGAACCGCTCATAGTAGTAATAGGGAAGGTGATGGCTCCTTTGACTTCCAGTTGGAAAACACTGAGGAAGCAAGAAAGAATATAAATAGGAAAATATCATTTAAAAACTAGGCTTCATAGTAAAAGCAATATTAGCTATTCACTAACACACAACAGGTGATTTTTCTCTTGGAGTTGAAGTTGTGTATTCTTTTACTTCTTTCTTTTCTGTATTTTCTAAAATTCTACATTAGCATAAGTAACTTTTCTAAGTTGAATATATGGCTGTTATTTAAAGATAATTGAGGCTCATATCAATGTTAGTCATGCCTTAATAGGTATTTTACTTTAGCCAGGCTTATTATCTGCTCTCGGATAATATCATGGGCTAAATCAATAACTGTAGTAACAATTGTGTTCAATTATACATTCATCAAAGTTCTCAATTTCCACTGTGAACGCTCCTCTTCTCCAAGGTCAGCTCACGGCCACATAGTGTTCCTTGGACATGAAGTATTAAAGATATGTGATAGATTACCTAAATATTATCTTTTTGCCACTGAGGCAAGACTTGACTCACTTTGTATATAACCCTATAGAACAGCACAGTTCAATAGAACTGTCTGTGAAGATGAAAATATTCTAGATGTGTGCTTTCCAATATGGTAGCCACCAGTCATGAGTAGCCATAGAGCACTTGAAATGTGGCAGGTGCAACTGAGGAACTGAATTTTGAACAGGCGTATGTGGCTACCATATTGGACAACACAGCAATGGCTGCTATATAATCTGGGCCTGGATCAGCATCCCTGACTCACCATCCTTTGGTCAAGTGCATAGGTTCCCACAAGCCAAGGTCCTGCCAAATTCCTGGTGTTACTGAGATGGTGCTTATCCTCACAAATGACTACTCATTTTGTATGGTGATGTTTCTATTATAGCCAAAGCTTTCTTACAGATAGCATATTATTTTAAAAATTTGAATCCCTGTCCTTTGTCTAAGACAAAGGAAACACATGTCTTTTTATACCCGATCACTCTTTAAAAGTGTTTTCAGACGTCAATACATAAGGTCTATATGGCTGATTTAAAAATTGGTCCTGGATATTCAAGAGTAATTTGGAAATACCTAAGAGAGTCTTCTTAAATCGATTAAATAAATGCTACTGCTCTCTTTCAAATTTCAAATTGGGATTTTACTCACTGTTTCTATAACCCCTTGGAAATTTTAAACTAAAATCTGTTTCCTTACCGAAACTTTTTTTCCTCCTTCACGCGCACACTCTGCTTTGTTATTGTAGGGTGGTTCATGTGGGCTGGGCTGCTGGAATTGATTGTTTTCATGTAGAAAAAAGTTGTTAAAGGATCTGTTTGTTCTTCAAGACACATATAAAGAATCACATGGAGTCAGCAAACATACCATAGAAGAAACAATTTCTAGGCCAAATCGTAGGGTCTACCAATCTTGGCAGGGTTCCGTAAGCAAAGAGTGGACTTTGGGGCCCATAATGAGGCTCTATTCAGCAGGCCAGTGTGGCTAGACCAGGAGAAGAAGGGAGAAGAAGGAAGATGCGTTCCAGGCACTAGGTTTTCCGTGGATCTAGTCCTCATTCGGCCAGCACTTAATTTACAGGTAAAGAACAGACACGAGGACACACCGAAGAGACCCAATAAAAATGCTTATATTTCCAATAGAAAGAAGTCTGACAAGTCTAGCTCTACCATATCTTCCTCTTTATCAAAGCCTTGCTGAGGGTTGGCAATACGCACAGCATGAACAGCTGACCGCTCCAAATCTGGGCCCTTTCCTGCACACGTGTTCGGATGAGCAGAGATCTCCTCCCAGCCATGGCTGTGCCTCCCTGTGCCCCCCAGTCTGTGTGGATGGAAATCTGAACTGCTTAGGAAAAAGTCTGAGTGCATCCTGCACAAATCAGAGTTTGTCTCTGGGTTAGAACACATTGTCACACGCAGCTGCCTGCGGTCTCAGACATCGTGACGGGCAGCTCTGCTGGGGATCATTCACCAGTGGTGAGCAAGGTGAGCCCACCTCATACATGCAGCCCTGCCACGAAGCCTCTGTAGACTAACCCTCAAAAGCACTGTCACCAGCGATGGGCTTCGTTAAGTTTTGAGAAGCAAATTCAGTAAGCGTCAGTACATTGAACTTCCTGCGGAGCCATTTCTAAGCCTTAAGCGTCACCTGTAGTTTGCAGAATCACATTAGTGAAACCACACCTTTCAACTTCAGATACTTTTCAAAAGACAGCAATTTGGAAGCTAAATCAGCCGGGTAAAAGGTAAAAGAAAGCGTGTCTGGGTTCACAGACACAAGGTACTAAAGACATCAGTGTGAGTTTGAAAGAAAGTCAGCTTGAGATCTCCAAGGACTGAATGCAAACGGAAACTTGGCCTCCTGTAACACTGATATGATAAGCAGGTCTCAAAATTTGGTGACGCCAGTAAACGAGGAATATTTGGGGAGTATTTCCAAATGGTAAAACTAGAAGCTGGCTAATGGTTTCCAGTTACCGAGGAAGCTGTACACCCTGCTTCTGAGAACATTGCATTTATTTCGAATGGAGCCTTTTTTTTCAAACAGGTATGCTCTATTTCCTGAGAAACCCAAATTAAGCAATTCCTCTTTCCTAAAATCATGACCAGTGATATTTATGGCATTTCCAATTAGGGAACAAGGCGGGCACAACGGTTGATAAACAGCTTTATATGACTTGGAATGGTGGGGGAGAAAGAGAACTCAGGGAACTCGGGTATGAAGCCCTGATGTTGTCCCTGCGTCTGCAGAATCACGGCTGGGCTCTTTGGTGCAGCGCATTCTCATAATTGCCAGCTGCATGCCGGGGCTGTACCTACATGCCAGGGCTGCGTGTTCTACCAGAGAATGAAACTGGTGGTCCCTAGAAGAGCAAAGAACACTGAGGAAGCAATGGGGCCTCAGAGACAATGAAAGGCTAGGGGATGAGGAGGTGAGGGAGGGCAGGAGGGGATGGGCTTCAGAGAGAAAAGGATAAGCCTGAGGGTGGCAGAGCGAGAGAAGCAGGAGACAGCAGTCCAGCCTGGGAGCAGCAGGGACAGAACGCAGAGAATAGCTAACGGAGGCTTGCTGAGGTCAGGATGATGGGGACGAGAGAACCCGGGGAGGGGACCAAGACAGAAGCCGAGAGAAGACACAGAAGCAGAGAGTACCTGAGACAGAGTTAACGAGAGGGCTCTGAGCCAGAAGCAAGAGGTGAGGAGAAGCTGAGTCTTCTGGGTCTTTTTTTTCCCCTGCTGAATAGAGCCTTGATTATAGTGTTACCCAATGTCTGATCAATTTCAGTCTATTTTCTTAACATTTCATGGCGAGAACTACATGAATGCAAAAGGGACCCCAAAGCTCAGAACCTTGAGTCAAGTGTGGAAGAAAATCTTCTGCGATAGCTGCAATTAACACCTCAATTTGGGTATAATAATATAAGGGGCGATTTTTCAAAAAATATATATTTTTAACCACCAGATTTATTTTAGTTCCCACTCCAGCCCAATGAGCCTAATGTGAGTCCATTTTTTTTTTCAGTAACAGCTGTTCTTTTGAACCTTCTGAATAGGCATCTGATTTAGATTCAAAGGAAGTCATTTTAGAAGTTGGTACAGACTCCCATAAGCTCGACTCAGATCAATCCAAGCCCATGTGCCACAGACTTCTTAAAAAAGCAAGAAATCTGGTGGCCAGCAAGGAGTCAGAGTTCCTGTTAAACCTACACCCAGTGGAGACATTTTCCTCCTTCAGGCTGTAAATTCAGGCATAAGCGGTTTCGAGACCATTCCCTACTTAGGAATTTAATACAGAAAATGTATCTACAACTCAACTAAAGGGGAAAAGCTTCTTCCAATTTTATTGGATCTCAGCTCCATTATGACTTTGTGGCCTCTGTTGCAGAAAAACATTCTCACATAATGAGCTTTTATATCATTAAATTGGAAATGAAATAACAGTTAATGGTAGCAGCCCCTGCAGGAACTGTCTGGCTTTTGACCCACGATATTGATCAGGTTAGCTCGCCTACTCTGGGATAGGGTTTTAGGTGAATGCGATAAATAAGTTTAACTTGACCAAGACTGCATTTATATGTCCCATGCAATGACTACAGAAAATTACAACAGAGAGAGGTCTGAAAAGTCATTTAGGCTATTTTTTCCCTACAGAAAAAAAGGGGGGGGGCTTTAAGAAATTTCAACATAGTATATATTGAAGCGCAAACCTACTGAAAATGGTCATTTAAATACTTACAATTCCATCTCTATCTGGTGAACCTCTGTAACAAAAAGAAATTGGTAGCTATTAGGAAAAGGAATCATTCTTGCTACACAGACCAACGTACGATGGTAAGAGTCACAAACCACCTCTCTCCCCCTTCCCTGCATTCCCACCCTAGTGAACCCGGCTGATGAAAACTAAATCAAAACAAATTGGTTGAATGATATTTGAGCTGGGATGTGTGTCTGTGTGCATGGGGGGGGGGGGGCAGATTCTCATTAAAAGTTGGTGTCCAAAAGGCACAATTTGCTGGTGTGGTGTCTTGGTCCACTTTTGAGAGGGGAATTTATTAAGAATCTGTCCCACTCAGCTGGCTCCATTTAAATTACCACAAGGAATGTAAACTGACTTGTCCTCTCTGGTCTTCTCCCCTGGGGCGGGGGGAGGGGTGTCTTGAATTTCCCCCTATAGAAAGGAACGCCTATGGTGCCTTTCTAGTCACTTTGTGAATCTGTATTTTTTCCCTATTTCGACACTTTCTGTTCCTTTGATTACAGGAGCACAGGAAATGGAGTACAATGTTTGCTAAACAGCTCGCTCTGGAGACCGAAGTCCAGGATAGTCACTTCATGGTGACACTGGGTAGCTTCTAGGAGTAAGGGTTCTAGAGTAGGATGGATCTGCGTGTCCAGACTCCATCACTTACTAGTTCTGTGACCTTGAATACATTTCCTCATCTCTCTAAGCCTGTTTAAATAAGATAGATTATATAAGGAACTTATAATTAGTTCCTGACACATACTATTTACAAACGTTCATTTGTTATCATTTTCTTCCTCTTTCACGATGTCTCCTCGCTGAGAACACAAACTGACCACTTGCAGTCACATTAGACTTCCTAGCAAGGAATATGACTGTTACTCTGGGAAACTGAGCTGGAGGAGTGGGAGGGAGGGAGAAGGAGAGGGTAGTCACTGCAATTTTATAACTTCCTATTTTAGTTCACTGTGTAAGGAGCTAGCAAATGTCGTTGTATTAACATGGAGATCAGAGTTATGCTTGGATGAGGACTTGCATTGTTTGGAAGAAAAACTGAATGAGTGTTTGAGGTGGACTCTGAACTTTTGTGGAGTCTGGTGTGGTTGAAACTGTTCTGTAGGAGGTAGGACCAGGTAACAACATTCCTTATTGATTCACAGGGTGGGGTGGAGGAGAGAGAAGAGGGAGGACAAGGGAGAGAGAGAGAGAGAGAGAGAGATGCAGAGAGTCAGTGGCACATCTTCCAGGCTCCAAGATGCGATTCCCCTTTCCCACTCACACCCCCTTCAAATTTAGCACGGTATTCCGTTTGGATAACAAAACACTTGGTGGGGGTACATCACTTTTCATAACCAGTTCTGTGTCCATGTGGATGCAGAAGTGAATCAGTGATACACGGGCTAGAAGCAGAGAGGACCTAGATATTAAAAGACCCATGGGAGTTGATGGAAATCTTAGGGTCTTTGAACCTGGCTATGGGAATTAGTTGGTTTAAAGAAATTTCACCTAAAATAGAAGGGTAGAAAGATAAAAGTTGATAAAAGTTATAATTCACTGAACAAATATTGAGTGCTTATAATGGGCCAGGCACTAGACTAGAATCAGGTGATAGAAATAATGAAGACATGCTCATCATAAAACGAATGAGACAGGGGAGTAAATCCAGTGGGTTACCATGGCCACAATAAGCCAGTGCTTGGATAGAAAGCACAGAGAAAAGGTACTGACCCACACTCATCAAAACCAGCTTTCCCTTTTCAGATCTATACACTGAAAAAAAAAAAATTAAAAATGAGCACTTCTTACTACGATAGTAAACCTGTGCTAAAGGAATTGGGAGAGAGGTGATTGTATCAGCTTTGAGGTAGGATATATCCAAAGGCACTGATCCTTGTGGGGATGTCTTTGTGGGCAGTAAGTTATAGATGTGGAGAAGACAAGGCTCTGGAGAAAGGCCTGGCTGCGGGATTGCCCACTATTGGTCCAGGTACAAGGGTGTACCAATAGGGGATCTAAATGAGAGGCCACTTGACCTCATGCATGTTGCAGCTATAAGGATGGCATTTCAAAAATTTTAATCAGAAACACTATAATTGTACATTGGGTCCTGTTCTGCCTTTGTCTTAATCATTGAAGGAATGGGGCTGCTGCTTGCTAGCCTGGTGGCGGTGAGCGTGGCAGTGAAGATCACTGGCCAGACTGCCTGGATTCCATCAACCTAGCTGCCTAACTGCATCACCTCGGGCAAGTCATTTTATCCCTTTGTGTCTCAGTTTCCTCATCTACTAAATAGCCATGAAATTGACATATACCCCATGAGCCCATTAGAGAATTCAATGAGTTAATAGGAGTGAAGAGCTTGGAAGAGTGCCTAGAATATAGAAAATACTCATGAAATGTTATCTAGAATAAAATTATTATACGATCTGACCTAGGATGGGGAGTAGAGTGATGTTGGCAGTCTCAGACTCTTGAACGTGCTTTTAATTCATTTCCTAACCCCCTCTTATGAAGTTTTAGATACATATTTAAATTTTTTTTTCTTTTTTAACAGCAGACCCCTCCTATTTACTGATTTCTCTTTTAAAACTAATCATCTACCATGGGCCTTTTGTCTCTATTTTAAGAAGTGTCAGTTACCCCTTGCAACCACTGCCCCTTCTCTTTACTCTGGTACTGGTCTCATTATAATTTTGCCCATCTAGTCTTTTTCTTCTGGGTGATAAAGAACGGGCACTTGATTCTGGACTAGAATAGGGGCTCTGAGTCTTATTTTCCAGATAGTCTTCAGAGAGTTACTTAATCCCTTTTGGCACTGATTTCTCATCTCTAAAATTGAGATATTACTTCTGACCTTATTGAATCACTATGAGGATTAAAAAGGATATCAGTGCATAGAAAATACCCTGCACAGGGCCTGCCACTTAGCACTGGCTCTCTCCTTTCCTCTATCGGCCACTGTAACGCTGATCAAATCAGGAAGCTCTGGTCCTAAGCCCACTGTCTGTCTAAGGAGGTTCAATCAACTATAGCCGGAGCTGGCCACTAACTGTAGCACGTTGCTCAGCAACCCTCACGGAGTTGCGACAGTCTTGAAAACAGTTTGCATCAACAAGCGTTCGATGATTGCAGGCGAACAGAAGCATTGCCTAAAGCTGAAGGGACAGCAAATTGCCAGAACATTCCCAGCCTTTTGCAAGAATGATGTATGACCCAATTAGAGAGCAGGGGTTGGTGAAAAGCAAAGGTTTACACCAAACGGCCTGTCCTTTGGCCATGATTGCTGGTAGAACTAGCTGATGGCTAATTTGCTATCATGTAAGTAATCGGGGGCGCTCAAATGATAAGAAGTTAAGAAGAGATGGTTAGGATTCTACAGCACACGTCTCGATAGAGTGCTTCAGAGAGATATGGGCTGTCTATCCAAAGCCATGAGGAATAAGTTCCTTATTGTCACACCTTTAGAAACGATGATGAAGAGAAATGCTTCAGCCACTTGCAAATTAGCTCAGCCTGCCCCGGGAAGGGTGTTTGACTCCTTTTCCCTTCTGAGGTAGGTTCTTTTTTTTCCCCTTTTCAACTTTCTCCACACAGCAGAGACTATGTGTAGTCCGTTACAGACACGGTCTTCAAAGAAAAATGGTTTGGTGTTTGCTAATGACGTTCTCTTGAGCTGTGTCCAGTAGTGGCCCACATAAGACGTGGCACCTGGTAGGTGATGACAGATGTCGCTGACAGATGAACTGGTACAGTGTAGGGCCCTTTAGGGGACTCAGATTCCATCTAGTGTAAATTGAGGCCCAGGAAAGGAAAATCAATCCCTAAGGCCGAGGAGCTATGGGCCGCCCTGGAACTAGAGTCCCACGCCTCTGCTTCTGGTGAAAGTACCATCACCGATTCTGGCTGGTTAATTTTCAGACAATGGCAATTTCTTAAGAACTACTGGAGATTATAAAATTCTCAGAACTACATTCCTAATTCAATCATTTGAAACATTTGCAAGACTAGGGCAAATGTAATTTCCATGAAATAATTATTTGTCAAAAGAAAAGCATAAAGTAAAGGCAAGATCAGGAGATTTTAACATGTGAGATTAGACAAAAAAAATAGCTTCCTCCGCTTACAAAATTCTTTACACTGTCTGGTTTCAAAGCCTTCAAGGCTTCCAGGTTGCCCACTGCCTAAGGAAGGAAGCCCAGACACCTCAGCCTGGCCCTTAAAGCCCTTTCTACCTGGCCCTGATGTCCTTTCTAGCCTTGCCTCCCACTGCCACCCTTCCCCTAGCCATCAGGTAGACAAACTGTCCTAGCGATCTTGTCCTGAATACCTACTTGACGTTGCCACCTCTCTGCTTTGGCTGTTGCTCCCTTTGCATGAGAT
Source organism: Ursus americanus (assembly GCF_024610735.1). Classification (NCBI taxonomy): domain Eukaryota; kingdom Metazoa; phylum Chordata; class Mammalia; order Carnivora; family Ursidae; genus Ursus; species Ursus americanus. The sequence continues at coordinate 22,249,861 of NC_142138.1, read as the reverse complement.
GCCATGTCTTCATCTTCTCAAGTCCAAGCTCAAGGCTCCTCCCGCTCTGAGAGTTCACTGATCATCTGTCCAAACATGAGTTTACCCACCCTCAAATTTCCATGAAGTTTCATTTTTAGTTGCTCATAAGGAACTGACCACATATTAATTCGTGTTAGTAAGAATCAGACCAGCATCCACTGCCATTTACTAAGCATTTCTAAGTACTAGGTACCAAACGAGGCATGTCAACTATGTGATCTCATTTTGTTATATGAAAGATATTTCTTTGGTAGGGTAGATGCTTTATCCCATGATTTATGAGTTCTTGGAGGACAAGGACACAGAGCTGTGTTAGAATCTTGTGCTAAAATTTATGCATGATAAAAATGTACGGAATGAAAAGCTAAAGGTGAGAAGTAAAGGTAGCCCTCTTCAGTTTCACCTGAGTCCACAGAACTGTTGATTTCCCCATTTTCTAACTTTCTTTCAGGGATTCTAGGCAAATAAGGGGTTTAATGGGCTCTTTATTCTGATGTGCAGCTGACCACACCAGATCTGCATTTCCACATGGCCTCATGCGGTCCCTCAGCTGCAGCTGAGCAGTTGGGCTCTCCCAAAGTACATACGTCGAATCAGTGTCCTTTTCTTTCTTCCGTATTCCAAAGGCCTTCCTTGTCCGTTTTTTCAATCCTGTGGGAAAACAACACAGGGTCAAGGAAATCTATTTTCTATTTGAACGTTCCTAGCAACATTCAAGGGAACGATATTTTTAAAGTTGCAACACACCAGTTAAATTTGAACATTCAAAAAGCTACGAAAATTTCTTCATTTGTATGCATGTGTCTGTGTGGGTGCACGTGCATATGACTCATTATTATTTTCGACAGATGTTTATCGAAGACTCGGCACTGTAAGTTCTTAGCACTCTGAGCAACCTAAGGATATAAAGAATGGAAAGGAGATCAGGGCCAGATATAGAAAAGTTTCCCTCACAGGCTGTGAGCTTTTCTAGGACAAAGGCCAGGATCCCTTCTATATGTTCCCTACACCTATTACAGGTACCAGATAATATTTGTGGATTTAAAATGCCTCCCAGGAAGCATCATTCAAGCAGTATTGGGGTAACAAGGCTCCTTTCTTCCATCTTGGACAAACCAAACCCATTCTTGGTTCTTCCATTCCTATCCTACCGAGGCTCTATCTGGGACTCCTATCTCCTGCATGTTCCATAGGTACATATATGGCTCATGTTTCTTAGTATTATTCAGATATACTAAATGCCTATATATTTTAAAACCTTAGACTTATTGGGGCATGTGGGTGGCTCAGTTGGTTAAGTGTCTAACTCCTGATTTCAGCTCAGGTTATGATCTCAGGGCTGTGAGACGAGCCCTCCATCGAGCCCCACACTGAGTCCTGCACTGGGCTCCACGCTCAGCAGAGAGTCTGCTTGAGATTCTCTCTGTCCCTCTGTCCCTCCCCCTGCTTGTGCAAGAGCACTCTCTCTCTTAAATAAATAAATTAATTAATTTTTTAAAAAAACCCTTAGACTTGTTACTGGTGGTTTAGAAAGTCTTTTTTAGCACATTGGAACTGGAAAAGTCCCTGAATTTCAGGATTTGTTTGGCACTAACAGGTGGAACAAAGGGAAAAACATTGACACAATCAGAGACTTGATGACACCTTCTTCCAAAACATGTGAGTCAGCCCCAAACCGCTCAGATTATCTGAGTCATTCATTATCTCGCTCTTAGGATTCTACTCATATATAATCCCCAAAATGCCTCTGTTCAGTCTAATTTTGCATTTTAATAGTCATTCCGTTTAAGATGCCTAGGTCTTTAAAATGTCAATATTTGTTTAAAAAAATCTCTTCCCACATTAAGCTAAGCTCTTCTTCATTATTCTTCACACGACTTTATAGGAAAAGTTATTGACATTTAAAACTACCCACCCATAATATCTAAAAACACCTTCCTCTCATTCATTTTCAATTTGAATTGTTAAAAACTTTCTTCCTTCTTACCTCTAATTGTCTTATCCCTTTATAGAAACAAAATATCTTAGTGACAATTATCATTTTCTTCTCATAATTTGCTTTGGGTTCAGGTTTCTTAATTGACTTCTCCATGCTTCTAATTCAGGTTTGGGGTTACAAGGAATGCTATATTTCACCAATCACTGATTTTTATGGGACTATAAAACAAATGCTCTTATTATCTTATGTTTTCAAGTCATTTAATTTTCTGTAATTTGACCATGAGATAAGAGACAGCATGCTCTACCAAACAGATCAGAAAATACACATAAATTCCAGTAATTCTTATATTAAATTAGTAGCAGAACAGGCAACAGTAGTTTTCCATAAGCTCTGTCCTGTTTTTGACCACCAAATTTGGACAACAGCCAATATTAACTAGGTCATGAACATCAATGAACTGTCCATTTTCCAGTGAAAAGTGCACTGGATCAGGATTCAGGAGACAGAGTCCATTTCCAGCATCATTTTTAAAAAAGATGTTATTTATTTATTTTAGAGACGGGGTGGGAGAAGGGCAGAGGGGAGGGGACAAGCAGACTCCACACTGAATGTGGAGCCCAACATGGGGTTTGACCTCACAACCCTGAGATCATAACCTGAGCTGAAACCAAGAGTCAGAAGCTTACCCGACTAAGCCACCCAGGTACCCCCAGCATCATTTTTAAGTGCACAGCTTAATACAAGTTTTATCTCTTTCTGTTTCAATCTCTCAATCTATAACAAAAGAGTCAATAATAAGGGATGAAAGACTTTGCACACATTCACAAAATGCTATGCCAATCTGTAATTTTAGTTTCACAGGAAGTTCTATTTTCTGTACCTAGAATACATTCCTATATATGGAAGATACATAGGAATAAACAAAAGACGTGACTTTCCAGAAAAACAGAACTAATCAAGTGTCAAAAGAAAATGTTGGAAACACTTTTCCCCCTCGAGAAGTGGAGAGATTTGAGAAACTTAGAAAATTATGAAGATAACTCTGAAGGACTAAAGCAAACAAAGTGATGAGATGTAGAAGTTATTCATATCTTAACATCTCCCTAAGAAGATCCAGGAAGAAACAATCATACCAACTGCGTTAAAAGTGAATGTACAGGTGTGGTCATGACTTTTGAGGGTTCATTAAAAAATATTCGAAGACATTTTTTGAAAGAGAGTAATAATAGTTAAAGATCTTGTAAGAATAACAAGTTTAAGACATTATGTCTGGTAATCTAATAAGCTTCAAAAATACTATAGCCAATGATTTTCCACTTCTGATTCCAGAACTTCATAAAAATTTTAAAGTCAATTCCTACAGTAGAACTGTTTTCAGGCTGGGTCCTGAATATTTGTCAACTATTCTTTACCAAAAATAGGAGGGAAAAATCACTTGGTTTTGAGAAATGAAGTAACTATTCCCTTGTCAATATCAAAGCACAGAGATAGTAAGAGAAAGAATCTTGTCGTCTTGATGACCTTGGGCTAGAACGGTGCTCTTCCACGTTGTAGAAATGAGAACACCCTCCTGTGTGCATCCAGAGCTGCAGTCCTGGGTCAGCCACAGATGAAGTCTGGCCTGGGCCTCCAGCTCCTCTCCACCTAATTGAGATTTCTTTTAGTTTCCTTTGGTATTATGAGAGGGGCTAGTCATGTCTGGGAACAACAACAAAATTAGAGACTGATTTTTTTAAGAGGGTGGGAAGCTCATTTCGAAATAGGCAGTCCTGGATAGGATGTTACCACATAATAGAATGAAGCAACGGGCACAGAAATTGACACCAGGGGTAGAACAGACACAAAATGCAGACTAAGGAGAGTTTCATCACCGCCATATTATGAGCGCCCATGACTGAGGTCCTAGCTATGGGCCAAGCACCAGTTGCTTCGCACCTGTTGTCTCATTTTTGTGAAAAAGTAGGAGGTGTTTTCTTCTCAAATGATGATGAGCCTGAGGGTTGCGTAGGTTAGGTGTTCTTATCGCCATCTCCAGGGAGGAAATTGGAGGCTCCTTTACCTCTACTGATCCCCAAATTTTGAAATTCCATAGGACTTTGTCCTAGGTTCCTCTACACCCTCTCCCTGGGCTAATTTCATGCACTCACATGGTTGCACTTGCCATCTGTATATAAATGAACCCTGAACCTATAGGTCAGGCCCAGGACTATCTCATGAGTTTTTGAATATATAGTATTTCTGTGCATACTCAGGCTTCTGTAAATAGATGTCAGATTTCTTCGAAAGCCTTTAGGCTCCACTTATTATATATATGCAATTAAACCTGTAACGGAATGCCTGATCATTTAGTTTACAATCATTTTCTGAATAAGATTCCCCTTAAGATGAGATGGTTCTCATGGTGACAGATGGTAACTGCACTTACTGTGGTAAACACTGCATAATATATGGAATTGTCAAATCACTATGTTGACATACATAACATAGTATGTCAACTGCACTTGAATTAAAAAAAATTTTTTAATGAAATCATTCTCCAGCAACAGATAAATGGACAGATAAAATGTGGTTTACCCATATGTAAAATATATTTCTTATGACAGGTCCAGAAAGTTTGAAAGCCTTTTTTTTAAACTTAAAAAAAATCCTTTAAATTTAAAACACAAATTGTGTTTACTAGCGCTTTTCTCTGAAACTTCCCTGAGATAACTTAAAAAAAAAAATCAAGATACCTTCGAACTTCCTGGTTTTATAAGTATAAAACTCTGCAGATAAAAAACAAATAGTACAGAAGAAAAAAATTATCTTTATCCATTTTCTTTTCTCCTGAGTACAACTGTTCTATAGGAATTCATTAAACAAGTACTCAATTCTGAATTTGAGCCTTAAATGCTACAAAAACAAAACGACTCTATATTAATTTTATACTTTAATTTTAGGTCAAACATCAAAATCTGATACTCAAAAGAACCTACAGGGTTTTGACTTGGTTGATTTTATGTCTTCTGTTTTATTTTTTTTTAAATTCCACTTGAAATATTTTTCTCCCTAAAAATGAAGACTGGTCCTATAGATGGACACGTTGAGGTAACAGTCCAGGAACTGAGTCCAGAAAAGGAGACATCAAGGTGTGAAAGTCCTCTAGGCAGGAGCTGAGGACCAGCCACACGGAACACACTGCTGGCCTTAACCAGAGATGCTGTCCTGCCACATGGGAGTGTAAGTGGAGGGTCCTGCCACTGACCCCCTCCTTTCTGTCCTTGCGCAGAACTCCTGCCATTCCACTGCCAGCTGGTAGGACAACACCGAGGAGAGGCCGAACGTAGAATGGTCACTGTCCTATCATCAGCACACTGACAGCTACTGGTTTATCACTGAGCTAACGTAAATGCGCTGAGATGGGCAGACATCTGGGGTGGGTGCAGTAGGGAGGAGAGGAGCCAAGGACAAAGCCGGGTTCTAATGCTGGGGGAGAGTGGGCCTGCCGGGGTGAGGGGTGCAAAGTCTGTGTATTTGATTGTTGGGAGAGAGCGCTCCTTTGAAGGCATTACTTTCCTGATTACCTTCTTTACTCATCTCACAACCTTGCTTACCCTGCTTTCACTGATAAATCTTCATTGCATTAAAACACTCATATAAACATATTGTCTATGAAATTATTGAAAAGGTGCTATTTTTGGAGATCATCTTCCTGGGGTGTACTTGGTTCTTCCACTTCCTGCCTCTCCCAAGTCAGTGCTTCGGAGCAGAGCTTGGACAAGGCAAGGCCGGGGCGCAAAACTGGCTCTAGAGTGACCTATTGATCCGGAAGAAGAAGGAGCATGAAGAGGAGTGGTAGCAATGACAGCTATTTCGGGCCAGTATGTAAAACACAGCTCAGAATCATTCCCTCAAGTATCTCCCCAGGAGCCTGAAGATGCCGCCTCCCAGACACACCAGGAGGAGACACAGTGGAAAGGATCAGAATGCATGGAATCTGGAATCCAAAGATATGGGATCAAATCCCACTTTCACTTATTGGTGGCTGTCATTTGCAGCAAAGCTTACAGAGAATCTAAGACACACTGTGTTACTTTTAGTGCAAGACTTATGTCGTCACAGGGCAGGAGGCTTGGAGGGATACTCCCAGTTTCCCCCTCTGTAATCACTAACAGTGAGGGGAAGCTAGCCCTTGTTCACGGCGTACCTCGTGTGTGCTCAGCACTTTACACAGACTAACCCTTTCAACAAGCCCTGAAGGTATTACCAACCCCCTATTTTATGGATGAAGAAACAGACTCGATGCGATTAAGTTCCTCTTCCAGCATCACTAAACAAACAAGTGATAAGACCAAGATTTGAGCCAGGCGTGTGTGACTCCAAAGCCAAGCGACTTCTCACAGGGTGGTCATGATGATTCATTTTTTTTTTTTTTAAAGATTTTATTTATTTATTCGACAGAGATAGAGACAGCCAGAGAGAGAGGGAACACAAGCAGGGGGAGTGGGAGAGGAAGAAGCAGGCTCATAGCGGAGGAGCCTGATGTGGGGCTCGATCCCATAACGCCGGGATCACGCCCTGAGCCGAAGGCAGACGCTTAACCACTGTGCCACCCAGGCGCCCCCGGTCATGATGATTCTTGTAGTCAGTACCCACAGCAATGCCTGGGACGTGCTGAACACACCTCCAGTACGCGTTCAACGATTTGAAAAGCCGCTCAAAGTTTGTATAATAATGAAAACAAAAACTAATGACTTTTCCTGAGGTTTGCAATACACATTCCACTGATGTTCAGTTTTCTGACATTCACTTGTGTATACAGAAGTATTAGGGAAGGAGAAGGAGCTCCAGACGACACAGGATGGACCTATCTGAATAGAGACTCGGGGTGAGGGGTATGCTGCAATCTCACCCCATTTTTAGGTGAAGAATGTGTATAATGGCACATCAAGAGGCTCAATTTAGCTCAAAATGAGTATCATAAATAAAAATGAATAGATGTAATTTATTAAGTACTTAATGGTTTAGGAAATATGTCCGGAAGTTCTTTATCTGAGCGCAATACAACCTTATGAGGTGGGAGCTATTATTGTATTGATTCTCTACCCGGGGGCAGGAGGAGTAACTGGTATAACTGACAGACCACATTTCAGAGTTCCTTCTGCCTGACTCCAGAATCCACGCTCTTCCTGTCTTGGGAATATCTTTTGTGCCATTTGTCACAATTCATTTTGTTCTCTTATTAAAAAACCAACCAAACAAAAAGCAACTCGATTTTTTAAAATTGAGAGACATTTTTAGGGAATTGGGATGTACATTTCTTAAACATAAAGACTGTATTTTACATGTTTAAATCTTTGTATGTTGCCCAGTGAACATAAGGAGACCCAATAGAAGTTTGCTAAATGGATTATTTCTGAAATAAATGTGAATTTTCAGCTCGAGCCTTCATCAGCTTGGAGGGTTACTCAAAGGTGACTCATATGTAATGGAATTATTTATTTTCTGCAGAAACCCAGGCCAAGCATTTGGTCTCAGTAATAAAAAACAGGCAAATTTAATTGCCCTGGGCATAATGCCCCATACTGACAGCAACTCTAGACTGGCAATATCTATTCATTACGATGCCACTGTATTGCTGTCAGGAAAGATTAAGATGCTTTGCACATCAGCTCTTCCTCTAAGTTTTAAATATAGGTACTAAAATCCAATTCAGATTCTTTGTCATAGGGTCTTACAGAGCAATGTTAAGACCAGTTAAGATGGAGGTCAGCCCTTCCTGTGTTTATGATTTTCAGTACCTAGACTACTGCCTAAGATATGGGAACTCCTTAACAAAAGCGAGTACCGGGAAATATGAAAAGTCGAGTTCAGTGTCTAACAGTACCTGGTATGTGGTAGTCACTCAGCAAATGTTTGCTGGTTGCTCTACGTATTTGCAGTTCTAACCAAAATTGTCCCAAATTGATGGGCATGTGCCTTTTGGTCTGAATGCTCTACCTTTGTTCTAGTGAGACCCAGGTGTTCTTTGTACTTAAAAAGCACAAAGATGGTACCCCACCCTTGTGAGCTGAGCCTACTGGCAGAAATGTGCATCCTGATAATACACTCCGTTAGTACTGGATTGCAAAAGGTCTGAGATGGACGGCGCCTTGAAATTCAGGTTGGATAAGTGAGAGTTCAGGTCAATGGCACTAAAATGGAGATTGCTAGAAGGCAATTAAGAATTTCAAAGGAGCTAAAAACAGTGATGACTTTTTTTTTTTAAAGAAACATTTGACCTTTTGGTGACATGGAAGAAAATGTTAAAGAGCAGATGGTCATGGAAAAGATTTGCCACAAAAGGACGTAGTGTTTGCTATGCTATTATTAATGGAATGAAGGAGCTGACCAGAATTAGAAAGAATTTCATGCAGGTGAACAGCCTCCATTAAAATTTAAGTAGCAAGATCCATGGGAAGCAGATGTAGTTATAATGAAAAGTAGGAGGTTTGAGCTCTGAAAGACTTGGGTTCAAACATCTTCTCTACCTCCTGGGGCAAGTAACTTCACCTCTCTGAGTTTCACTTTTCTCATCTATGTATCATAAAAGCTTTTTATAAAGTTTAAATGGGAGTAAAAGTTTTGTATAACACCTAAAATATATTGTGCACCACTTCATACAGATTTCTCTTGCCTTTCTTAGTTTTGATTGTTACAAACAACTAGAAATCACCCATTTTAACTGATTACATAAGAGCAACTAAATGCCTGCTTTGTAGATCTATTCCTTTAGAAATAAAAATACATAAAAAATAATCAAATTTTCAAAATCTTGAGCTTGCTTTGGTTACGGTTTTTTATTTTTTTAGATTTGTTTATTTATTTTTAGAGAGAGACAGAGCCCGCGGGCACGTGTGGGTGCCAGCAGGGGGTGGGGCAGAGGAAGAGGGAGAGAATCCTCGAGCAGACTCCCCAATAAGCTCCCAGAGCCCCAACTTCACAGGGCTCAATCCTAGGACCCTGAAATCATGACCTGAACCAAAATTGAGTCAGACGCCCTTAACTGACTGAGCCACCCAGGAGCCCTTGGTTACAGTTTTAATAACAAAACCAAACTTGGGCTCAAGAAATGTAATTTACTAACATCTGTCACAAAAAATGAGTGGGGATGAAAAGATTCACAGTCTTTTAAAGAAACACAACTATCTCCTGTAGCAGAAAAATACAGTATTGGTGAAGCCTCTACTAAATGCAAGTCTATTACAAACTTAATCAGCTGGTCTCGGTGTGATTTGCAAATAAGCCAATGTTACTTCTACTCGGATTAGTAGTATATCGAATTTGGAGTTTCCTGCTCTCACGCTGAGGAGGAGAAACACACGCTCTGCTTGGAAAATAACACTGCAAACACTAGTGAAATTAATTTGACCTGTTCCTTGAGAACCTTGTTCTGTAAAATGGTTTCCCTCTTACTCACTGTTTCTCTCTCTCACTCTCTCTCCCCACATTCACCGATTCTCTTCTCTATCCTCCATCTCCAGTTCCTCCCCTGCCTGACATCGACATGTAGACTAAATTGAACCTAATGATCCGCTCAGATGGACTCTGTTTTTCAGGCATAAGCAGAAAAATTCAATTGAATCATAATTCACCAAATTTCATTTCCAAAACATTCCATTTTCAACAAGAAAATAATCCCAAAGAAAGCAAACTGGACAATGACAGAAATCCTTTTCATATGCCCTGCCTTGTTATATTTCATCAGAGACTAAGGAGCAAGTACTTTGGTAAAACCTTTAAGTTGTTACTACATGTATCATTTAGTGTTCTGAACGAAATTCTTCAAAGGTGAATTAAGAAAGGAAGCTGGAACACAGCCTACATAGAATTCTTGTGCTTTAATTCTAACCTGCTGGGTGGAGGCACAGAGACGGGCCGAGGGGAAAGGAGATTTACATGGCGCTGCCAATTCAACACTTCATAGGGTATTAGCCAACTTCATGTTGTAAGAATCCACAAAGCCTACTTCCAAAATGGAATAGAAATGGTTTAAAAAGTTAAAAACATATAAACATGGAGCTATTTTTTTAAATGATCAGTTATCTGATAAACAAGCACAAAAAAAAAAAGGTTCAAAAGGGAACTAAATACAGAATTTTGCCCTAAGTTCTTTTGAGAGGTGTTAGAGGCCGCTGGGATGCATGTGGATTGACCCCATTTACAAGATTTATAATGATAATGATTATCCATGTATTTATTCACCTGTCCTCCACCCCTCCATTCATCCATCCTCCCACCTATCCATTCTTTGGCTATAAATCCCAATAGATAACAAAGTTCATTGTCATGAAATTATTCCTGTGGGATAACATTTATCTATCAAGTTGCAATGAAAACCTGGTGCCATTTTTTCTATTCTCATTGGAGGCAGAAAATATCAAGTTAACCTTCTTGGGAAATTAACCCCTGGTAGGCTTACAGATTTATCAAGCAATCCCCTCAGCATGGCTAAATGGTCATATGATTACTCCCTTTCTTTCTTTATAAACCTTACATTCCAACATTTATACTGATGTTTGTTACTCTACTAATGATTCTCTGGTTCTAGGTGCTCATACTTACCTAGCAAGCTCCAAATGGCAATTTCTCCATATTGGTCAGTATTCTCCTCAACAATATCCCAGTATTGGCCAGGGATCTAATGCTAGCCTTTTCTTCAGTGCCTAGTGTCAGGCAAGCTCTAGTGTATTTGTGACCACTGTCAGAGCTCCTCATCTTCTCAGTCAGGGGTTGATAGACTAGGAACCTGTGAAACATCTGTCATGTGGCAGGGACTCTTCCGGGCTAGGGATACAGTATCTAATACTACCCTTGAATTATGTGAGATCACAGATCAGATACTAAAACTCTGTAACACCCACCCTCAATGAAGTAGCTGCTGCCCACGTTAGCTCTTTCTTATCTGTTCATCAGTGTGACATAAATGCATAACTGTGCAGTGTTTGAGGTGAAGAGTGACATGAGGAAGTCAGGGGCCAGGTCATACAAGTTCTTGAAGGTCAAGTTAAGGACTTTAGATTGTAAGAGGAATGGGCAGTCATTGAAAGCCTTTGAGCAGAAAAGTAACATCATCTATTACCTAGTTCCAGAAAGCTCCAAAGTTATTTAATTTGTTTAATGTCATTATGATATGCTAAACAAATGAGTGTTTTCTAGATCATCAAAAGACAAAATTACATTGAGTATTCTTTGGTGTTAAAAGTACTATACTAGTTACTTGAAAACTAACATTTGAGTGTAGTTTTGGTATGGAAACTCAAACAAAAGGACTTAATTTGCCAGAACAGCTGAATTCTTCTTTTTTTTTTTTTAAGATTTTATTTATTTATTTGAGAGAGAGAGAGCACACAAGAACGGGGGCAGGGGGCAGAGGTAGAGGGAGAAGCAGACTCGCGGCTGAGCAGGGAGCCCGATGTGGGGCTCGATCCCAGGATCCTGAGATCACGACCTGAGCCGAAGGCAGACGCTTAACTGACTGAGCCACCCAGGCACCCCCAAAACAGCTGAATTCTTGAACATTTTTTACTTCTTAAGAGTTTACCATTTGTGACAGTGTGTAAATATATCACTTTTGATAATCCTAATTCAGATTCAAAGTAATTAAGAGGCTTCTGTTTAAATCTCCATAACTCCCGAACTCAAACCTCCCACAGAATTTTGTTACATTTGCAATCAGTCTCAAAATCAGATTCCAGCTTTACCACTAACTGGCTGTGTGATGCTGGAAAAAAAAAAATCAGTTAATCTCTCCAGACTTTGGCTTCCTGAACTATAAAATACCTGCTTCCCACGGCTATTGTATTAGATGAGAAAATGGAGTCAGATATGTACATTAAATGTTACCCAAGCAGAAAGTAGTATCATTATTTATTCTTGTGATTATTTTTATCATTTTAATTGAGGGTTGAAAAATAGTAAACTTGTGGGGCGCCTGGGTGGCACAGCGGTTAAGCGTCTGCCTTCGGCTCAGGGCGTGATCCCGGCGTTGTGGGATCGAGCCCCACATCAGGCTCTCCTGCTATGAGCCTGCTTCTTCCTCTCCCACTCCCCCTGCTTGTGTTCCCTCTCTCGCTGGCTGTCTCTATCTCTGTCGAATAAATAAATAAATAAAATCTTAAAAAAAAAAAAGAAAGAAAGAAAGAAAAATAGTAAACTTGTGGTAGTATATACCATCTAAAAGTCAAGTACCCAATCCAGTGAAAAGAGTAAGGTCCATCTCTTTCCTTGTTAACATGAAAAGGGAAGGAAAATCCATTTCTCCTCACAAACGATCTAGTATTTTCCAGTTTCTTCTGTTGGATATATTCACCTAGATGTAAGAGATATTGCCAGAGTCCCTGCCTGCGAAGCCACTCCCCAGCAACAGCTTTGCACTGCGGCAAGGGAACTCGGCTCCTTGGAAGTCAGCTGGCTTCTCTTTCGATCCCTGCATGGATGAAAGATACTATCACTTCTCCGCAGCCATGAGCTCTGGTCCCATATAATTAACTGGTTCTGCCACTTGTACTTGTATTACTTTGAATAAATTTATACCTCTCTCAGCCTCAGTATTCTCATCCATGAAATGGATCATATGTCATAGGATTGCTATGAAGCTAAATAAATCATGCCTATAATGTGCTTAGCAAAATCAATGGCTTGTCACCATCATTATTGTCTAAAAGTTGAGTCGGAATATAAAACTGATCCTAGGATAAATTCTTAAAATTTTTGGATTAATAAAAATCTATGCTATGGTTTATTGAATTACCTTTCCCCCCCAAAAGGTAATGGTGGAAGAAGCCTTTGAGGTTTTTAACCATCCCCCCAAATCATAATTTAAGCCAAAGGTTTTTTGTTCTTGGAAGGGGGTTTTAATCGGCTTCCGTTAAAGGACAAAGAGGAATTAACAAAGCACAACGGACAGGTAATTAAGTCACAGAATAGCAGGGTGGAGATCAACATCTGGTTCCATACTAGATCAGCAAAATGGAAGCCTTGAGAGGTTAAAGCTGTAGGCCCCCAGCCACACAGAGAATTACAGAGGGTGCTGGACTAAACCCTTCATGCTTCACTTCAGTCCAATATACTTTACCTGTTGATCTGTTCAATATGGGCGGGCATATGTGTATGTGTGGATGGTCAATACGTAGCAATACAAAATATAAACATGTGTATGTGTGTGTGTAGACACAGAGAGAGAGCACAAACTATCTATTTTCTCTAGCACTCTAAAATACCATGTCATTTTAGGTTTGAGCATACTTTTTGTTTCTACTTCGATGCTAAATATATCTCATTACTTTCTAAATGTCTAGACTAGTGTCACAAACCCCTATTTGGCTGAATAGCATTGCCCTGGCAATTTGAATCACATTTCCAGTGGCACTCATACCTTTTTAGCTGAAATTCGGCTTAGCATTTTGATTAATTTTTCTGTTAAGTACTCTAAAAAGACTTTTCAGTTTATGAGACTATAACCTCAAAGGTAGAAGGAAAGTAAAAGGTGACTTAAATAATAGAAAACAAAACAAAACAGAAAAAAGTCATCAGAGATGGTATCTGTAGAAATGCCAAGATCCAAATGCTGAATCTGAATTAAGCTAATTAGGTGGTACTTTTCACAAGTGGATTTTGTTCTTTCTGGAATAGTCACATTTATAAGAGAAATTCAAGCTTAATTCAAAAATGTGCCAACATGCTAGTCAGGCTGCCCCCAGATATTTCTCCTTTGAAACTCCCTTGAAAACTGAGGCTAGCTCTAGTTTTGTTTTTTTGATTTTGTTTTTTTTATGACCACCTAAACACAAGCACATGCCGTGCTCATCTCTGCCACGTGGTTTAACTACAGCCTACCTCAGTGATTTCAGTGGAATTCATTCTGCTCTGAAGTTACCAGAAGGTAGAACTCCTTACCTAGCGTGGCATTTAGTACCCAGTCTATCATATTTCTCCAGTTTTATCTGTCATCATTATTCTTTGAACACTCCGCTCTGCAACCAAAGGTAAATTCTCCTCATTCCTCAAACAAGCACATTCATGACCCGTGTGTTAGCTTCTATTTGGAGGACTATCTCTTTGGACAACCTTCTCTTCAAACTAGAAACCCACCCATCCTCACGCTGGCTCAGAAATGCCCGACTATGCCTGCGGGAAGTTTTCCTTCAGAACTGAATTTTTTTTCTCATTGGGTTCTTCCAAACTTCACTTAAGATTTCTTTATAGAACTTATCAAATTTTTGCCTCATATTACAGTTTACATTATCTTTGTTCTTTTAGATTTTTAGTTGCTTGAGAATAGGGCCCACTTGTCATTCATCTTGTGCCCCATCAGTGAACCTAATTCAGTGCCACGTCCACAGCAGAGAGTCGGTGAACATTCATTGATTGAGAAAAAGGTTTCAAGCCAGGCAAAGAATCAGTGTCAAAAATCACCTTCTCCATCATTATTTGGTAGAAGCTACCAAATGAGAAGTTCTCAAGTTAAGACTTTTTCCATCACTGAGAAAAAAACTTCCAAAAAATACTTTCAAATCTTTACTTCTCTAAGAGCGTGTATCATAAATACAGCCAAAATCCTAAAACAAAACAAAACAAAACAAAACATAAAACCAGCAAAGTAAATGACGTAGAAAGAAAGGTGAAAGAAGGTGTCACACTTGGCTATGTAATGAGGTTAGTACAAATGAGGTTTACTAACACTTGTATACATAACATGGAAGGGACCCTCAGACTCTCCCGCGGTGCCTGTTCCCTCTTGTTTTAAGGACGGAGCTAATAACCTTAGTGATCTCCTTTTCTGGACCAGAAGGGTAGCAGCCAAACAGGAGTCAAAGAGGCAACAGAGGTCATTATGGCAGCTGCCAGAGAGGAAAGGACCCATCACACTCTTCAGATGACCAAAGGACTTTTATCTTGGGGCTCCTAGCTCAATGCATAACAACAGTGCCTGATAGCTTTGTTGAATTAGATCATAGGGCGTTAAGTGGAATTCCAAACACGGATACATATAAAAAGCGCTTTTAAAGTTGTCTCAAGTAGTTAGGAAAACGTTCCTTTCACCCTCAAAAAATAGATTAAATTACGTTTGATGGTCTTTGCGTAAGAAACATAAGCAATATAAGACTATTGATATTTAAGAATGTACATTACAGATATATTAAAGACATATTAAATATGTATTAATATATATCCATAATATATATTAACATAATTCATTAAAACCTAATTTTTGATATTTCTAAAATGTAATATCTAAAATGTAATATATATTGCATTTTACATATACTATATGTAAAAATATTATGTTCTTCCTTTAGAAAATTAAATTCTGTGGAATAAGACTAGCTAGCATTTATTAAACGCCATCATGTAATTGTCGTGCATTATCTCATTAAAACAGCCGCACACTGTGACGTAGGCATAGTCATCCCCGCTTTGCAGATGACGAGCACCTCTCAGAGAAGGGCCACGAGTTTCCAACACAGCATGGTTAGTAAACGATGGGTCAGGGGCCCCATGCAGGCTTGCGTGTTCTCAATGCATATATGCATGCCTGCTGGGTGGCCGAGCAGACGGGGCGGGGTGCACACAGCGCCCTGACCATGCGCTCCCTCAACTAGCGCCTGAGATCCAGGGTCTCCTCATGCTTCCCTAGTCTCCTCTCGCAGCACTCCTGGGAGGATCTGCTCTATCTGGTCTGCTCCATCCTGTGGCTATCATTATGCTGGAGAAATGTTTGTAGTCAGGACAGTGGAAAACAATAGCAAGAACTAAGTCAGCGTTTTGCAGGTGGGAACGAAATACTTTCTTTTCCACCAGGTCTTAACCTTTTGAATTGGTCTGACCTCTGAAGCAACTGAAGAGGCATGTCCACAGGGCGTCCCCTGGGGGGGGGGGGCGGGTAGGGAGATGAGAGAGGGGGAGCTTCACTCTAAGCCCTTCAGGACTCCCCTATGATAGAAAAGAGTCAGTCACACAATCAGAAGGCAAGGGGGAAAGAATGTACCGTTTCTCTCTCTGAATTACTGGTTTTTATTTTAGGGCCAGAGACAGTGACTTCAGCTTCTTTGCTTCACATACTCTCAGCCCTCAATCAGCAGCGAACTCCTCCCCTCCCCACCCCCACTGTCACTCAGCTATGCCCAAAGGCCGGCCAGGCCTGAAACAGCTTGACGCTTCACGTCCGCGGAAGGCTGCTCTCCAGTATGGAGCAGGTTTTACTTCTAAGTCATGCATTGAGGTTGCTGGGCTACCTGGCCACTGTGTGTAATAAAACTCCAAGCCTTGCTTTTTTATCCTCAAGGAACTCCTTGTTTGGGGTAACCAGTCGATATTTTGTTTTTTGAAATATGAGAGAATGATGAGGACAGTTCGTGGTTAGGAGAAGAGTGTTATAAACTCAAGCACGTTTCAATAGAAATTAAAATGGACCTTGGAATGTGCTTGAATTCTGTTGAGAAACCAATGTAGCAAAACCCCATTACAAGATAGTATAGTTCATAGAAACAATGCATGACTCCAAACTTGTTTTGGGGAATGTTTTAGGATTCCAGGAAAAACATACTCATGAAAATGCCTCTCTATAACAAATAATGTCTGTAAGTACGTAACAGTAGCTCTTAACTTCTGTTTCATCACAGACTTCATTGAGAATCTAATAAAAGCTATGGGTCCCCTCCCCATAAAATATTGGCATGCACATATATCTACCAACCTGTATATACTATTTCTGGGAATTTATAGCCTGCCTAAATGTATCACAGACCTAAGTTAAGTCCCTTTCTCTGTAGGAATTCAATTATCTTTTTGCATTAATGGTTAACAATAGTGTATAATAAATGGTCTTGGGGGAGACAACCCAGCTATGCCAGGCATTATGGTGAAGCTTCGTCAGATATTAAATGAGTTATTTAACACTTTAGAAAGAATCAGTCTGAGTCAGTCTTAGAATTCACAGTATTTGATCTTGGACCCATGATGATGGATGTCCTAAATTACAGTCAATCAGCCGAACCCTCTGTTATGTCTCCCTGATGGAGCCTCCCTATTTTTCTTATGGCTGGTCTAGTCATCCATCTGTTTCTGTTACAAACAGCCCAGTGCTTTTGCTAGACCCACAGCTTTTAAAACTGAGTAGAGGAGGGGGGGAAAAAGCACATATATTTCAGAAGCAGAAATAGAAACTGAAGAGCTCAGTCATTAGCAATGATAATAAAAGAAAAAACAGAGTTCCTATTAGGTGCTAACTACAATGGTAGGCCCTCTCACACATCTTATCTCACAGAATCCATAAATCCGTCCCACTGGGGAGGTGTCATCCATCCACTATTTTACGTGTGGGTAGCCAGAGGCTCTCAGAGATTATGTGACTTGTGTAAGACACCCTGGTTAATAAATTGCACCAATATTTAAATATATTTGTGTCTGACTCCAAGTCTAGTATTTTTTCCTACTATATAATGTTTTTTAAAAGTACTTATTTTAGGGGCGCCTGGGTAGCGCAGTTGTTAAGCGTCTGCCTTCGGCTCAGGGCGTGATCCCGGCGTTCCAGGATCGAGTCCCACATCGGGCTCCTCGACTGGGAGCCTGCTTCTTCCTCTCCCACTCCCCCTGCTTGTGTTCCCTCTCTCGCTGGCTGTCTCTCTATCACATAAATAAATAAAATCTAAAAAAAAAAAAAAAGTACTTATTTTAAAAATGAGCTCTAACTCCATGCTTCCAGTATCTTAAAATTCCCTATGTCTTCCTAGACTGCAAAGCTTCCCCAGATGAAAAGATACACATGGAGGAGAAAAGGTGACCTACACCTCCCAGAATACTCAGGTGGATTCCAACACTAAGGTCATGTGGTCTTGGCTGAGCCACGAAGCAACTGCAACCTTACCTGGGGTACTGGGCTTCCATCCAGGAGCATTCAAACTCATGCTGCCTTTTCTTTCAAGATGTGGCTAATTGAACCACAGAGACAATCAGTGGTATCAGGCAGTAATGAGGAAACTTCATATCCTGTTTCCATTCACCCTCCGACACCAAATTAGCTTTCACCTTTATTTCCTTCTAGATCGAAAGTAAAAGCCCTTATGAACTGCCATGGCAAGAATATCAGCTTCTGTTGGCCTCTAACGGGTCATGAGTCATTGTTTGGTCATTGTTTGGCTGTATTTGTTAAGAGCTCTGGGACTCACCAGGTAACACAGTAGTTTTGTGGTATCTAGACTGATCGCCTCCCCCCACAGCCCCTTAAGACACAGTCTATTATGATGACCATGGTACCAGTCTCCTTAAATTAATTTCAAGTGTCCAGGTGGAAAACAAAGCCTCATTACAATTCTTTAGGAAAGTGTTTTAGAAGTATCATATCTCTTCAGCCTTCTTTGACTTCCCATTTCCCTTCTTTGACTTTCCAGCTTCCCGTTTCCAGCTTCTTTCATTTCTCTACCTCTTGGGCATGGTAACTAAGATGAGGTAAGCAGCCAGTCTAAGGACTTGGTATCCAGAGCACCCCAACCAGGGATCTCCACTAAGAAAGCCTTTAATGCCTGCCCACATGATGTCTTCCCAAGTCATGCTCAGAACTGACCCTGACTTCTCCCTCGGTAACTGCCTCCAGCAACACACCTAAAAACTTTTGGCAAATGCTTATTGATCACATGTTATATGCTGGAAATTATTCTATGTATTGGGATACAGAATTAATACCATAGAGCTTCTGCCTTTGAGGAGCTCTGTAAATTGGTAAGAAAGATTCATGAAAATATGATTTCATGATATCAGGGTACACTTAAGTGCAGTAGTTAGAGTCCATGAGAGCAGAGAGCAAAGAGCAAAGGCACCCACCCCAACCTGGGGACTCAGAGAAGAGTCCCATCTGACATGCATTATCTGAATCCGAAAGGTGAGTAAGAGTTTGGTGGAGACAAAAAAGTGAGAGGAACATTCCAGACAAGGAAGCCACACAAACATGGTCACAGAAGGATGAAATGGATGATATGTATGGAGAAATAAAAGCAATTTGCTATTCGTTAGGAACACTAAGTAAGGAGACAGTGACAGGAGGTGGGGCTAAAAAGGTAGGTAATGATCAGGTCACAGGGCGCCCTGCATGCCACACTAGGTGACTTGGACTTCATTCTGTAGGTTATTAGGAAGCAAATGTAGGCTTTTAGCAAACCATTTACATGGGTAGATTTGTACACAGTGGGGAAGATGGATTAAGTGGTGAAGACTAGAAGCAGACCAGTTTGGAGACCATCATAACAATCTAGGCAAGAGATGTAATGGGGGCCTAAAAGTGATAATGGAGACAGAAAAAGTGGATGAAAAAATCAGTTAGACAGAGTAGGGAAAACTTAGTGAATGATGGATGTTGGATTGAGGAGCGGGAAGAACCCAAGATGACTCATAGTTAGAATGCAGTTTTTATATTCTCCCCTCAAGAAGCTGGAACAGCAACAGAGGGACAGGCCTAATCCACGCACGAGGAAGCAGTTGAGCAAGATTAGAGCAGAAATCAATGAATTAGAAACCAGAAGTACAGTAGAGCAGATCAACAGAACTAGAAGCTGGTTCTTTGAGAGAAACAATAAAATTGACAAGCTGCTGGCAAGACTTCTCCAAAAAAATAGAGAAAGGACCCAAATTAATAAAATTATGAATGAAAAAGGAGAGGTCACGACCAACACCAATGAAATTGGAAGGATTATTAGAAACTTTTATCAACAGCTATATGCCAATAAATTAAGCAATCTGGAAGAGATGGAGGCCTTCCTGGAAATCTATAAACTACCAAGACTGAAACAGGAAGAAATTGATTTTTTAAACAGGCCAATCAATTATGAAGAGATTGAATCAGTGATAAACAACCTTCCAAATAACAAAACTCCAGGCCTGGACGGTTTTCCTGGGGAATTCTACCAAACATTCAAAGAAGAAATAATACCTATTCTCCTAAAGCTATTTCAAAAAAAAAAGAAACAGAAGGAAAGCTACCAAACTCATTCTATGAGGCCAATATTACCTTGATCCCCAAACCAGGCAAAGACCCCAAAGGAGAATTACAGACCGATTTCCCTAATGAATATGGACGCCAAAATCCTCAACAAGATCCTGGCTAATAGAATCCAACAGTACATTAAAAGGATTATCCATCATGACCAAGTGGGATTCATACCTGGGATGCAAGCGTGGTTCAACATTCACAAATCGATCGGCGTGATACATCATATCAACAAGAAAAGACTCAGGAACCATATGATCCTCTCAATTGATGCAGAAAAAGCATCTGACAAAATACAGCATCCTTTCCTGATTAAAACCCTTCAGAGTGTAGGAATAGAGGGTACATTTCTCAATCTCATAAAAGCCATCTATGAAAAGCTACATCAAATATTATTCTCAATGGGGAAAAGCTGGAAGCCTTTCCCTTAAGATCAGGAACATGACAAGGATGCCCACTCTCGCCACTATTATTCAACATAGTACTAGAAGTCCTTCCAACAGCAATCAGACAACAAAAAGGGATAAAAGGTATCCAAACTGGCAAAGAAGAAGTCAAAATGTCTCTCTTCGCAGATGACATGATACTCTATATGGAAAACCCAAAATAATCCACTCCCAAACTATTAGAAGTTATAGAGCAATTCAGTAATATGGCGGGATACAAAATCAATGCTCAGAAATCAGTTGCATTTCTATACACGAATAATGAGACTGAAGAAAGAGAAATTAGGGAATCCATCCCATTTACAATAGCACCAAAAATCATACGTTACCTTGGAATTAAGTTAACCAGAGACGTAAAGGATCTATATTCTAGAAACTATAAATCACTCTTGAAAGACATTGAGGAAGACACAAAAAGATGGAAAAATATTCCATGCTCATGGATCGGAAGAATTAACATAGTTAAAATGTCCATGCTACCCAGAGCAATCTACACTTTCAATGCTATCCCAATCAAAATACCGAGAACGTTTTTCAAAGAACTGGAACAAATAGTCCTTAAATTTGTGTGGAACCAGAAAAGGCCCCGAATCTCCAAGGAACTGTTGAAAAGGAAAAACAAAGCTGGGGGCATCACAATGCCGGATTTCGAGCTGTACTACAAAGCTGTGATCACAAAGACAGCATGGTACTGGCACAAAAACAGACACATAGACCAGTGGAACAGAATAGAGAACCCAGAAATGGACCCTCACCTCTTTGGGCAACTAATCTTTGATAAAGCAGGAAAAAACATCCAGTGGAAAAAAGACAGACTCTTCAATAAATGGTGCTGGGAAAATTGGATAGCTACATGCAAAAGAATGAAACTTGACCACTCTCTCACACCATACACAAAAATAAACTCCAAATGGATAAAAGACCTTGATGTGAGACAGGAATCCATCAAAATTCTAGAGGAGAACATAGGCTGCAACCTCAATGACATCAGCCAAAGCAACCTTTTTCATGACACATCTCCAAAGGCAAGAGAAACAAAAGATAAAATGAACCTGTGGGACTTCATCAAGATAAAAAGCTTCTGCACAGCCAAGGAAACGGTCAAAAAACCTAAGAGGCAGCCCATGGAATGGGAGAAGATATTTGCAAATGATACTATAATAAGACTGGTATCCAAGATCTACAAAGAACTTCTCAAACTCAATACATGAGAAACAAATAAACAAATCATAAAATGGGCAGAAGACATGAACAGACACTTTTCCAATGATGCCATACAAATGGCTAACAGACACATGAAAAAAATGTTCAAAATCATTAGCCATCAGGGAAATTCAAATCAAAACCACACTAAGATACCACCTTATGCCAGTTAGAATGGCAAAAATTGACAAGGCAAGAAACAACAATTGCTGGAGAGGATGTGGAGAAAGGGGATCCCTCCTACATTGTTGGTGGGAATGCAAGTTGGTACAGCCACTCTGGAAAACAGTGTGGAGGTCCCTTAAAAAGTTAAAAATTGAGCTACTCTATGACCCAGCAACTGCACTACTGGGTATTTACCCCAAAGATACAGACGTAGTGAAGAGAAGGGCCATATGTACCCCAATGTTCATAGCAGCATTGTCCACAATAGCCAAATCGTGGAAGGAACCGAGATGCCCTTCAACAGATGACTGGATTAAGAAGTTGTAGTCCATATATACAATGGAATATTACTCAGCTATCAGAAAGAACGAGTTCTCAACATTTGCTGCAACATGGACGGCACTGGAGGAGATAATGCTAAGTGAAATAAGTCAAGCAGAGAAAGACAAATATCATATGATTTCTCTCATCTATGGAACATAAGAACTAGGAGGATCGGTAGGGGAAGAAAGGGATAAAGAAAGTGGGGGTAATCAGAAGGGGGAATGAAGCATGAGAGACTATGGACTATGAGAAACAAACTGAGGGCCTCAGAAGGGAGGGGGGTGGGGGAATGGGATAGACTGGTGATGGGTAGTAAGGAGGGCACGTATTGCATGGTGCACTGGGTGTTATACGCAACTAATGAATCATCGAATTTTACATCGGAAACCGGGGATGTACTGTATGGTGACTAACATAATATAATAAGAAAACATTAAAATTAAAAAAAAAAAAAGAAGAAGTCAGGGGCTACAGTTTGAGCAGGGAAGACTTGACTGTCTCAGATTACGCAAACCAGTTAACCCTTTGCTAATCCAGTGCAATAACTCACATTTATAGCTGCATAGTAGCGATAGTTTCATGAATTAGATATTCATCACTATACTCATTTTGCCAACTGTCCTATGAGGAAAATATTTTGTCACAGTTGAGGAGATGGGTTCAAGGAAAGTTAAATGGACTTGGTCAAGGTCGCATAAAAAAGCAGTGGTAGAGCAAGGCCTCAGACTCAGGTTTACACCAAAAATCTAGAAAATGATCTTTCTTTTTAAATTATACTGTATAACAATGGAATACCATCCCAAAAAAATGAAATCTTGCCATTTGCAATGACATGGATGAAACTAGAGGGTATTATGCTAAGTGAAATAAGCCAGACAGAGAAAGACAATTATCATATGATCTCACTGATAGGTAATTTAAGAAATAAAACAGAGGACCATAGGGGAAGAGAGGAAAAAATAAAACAAGATGAAATCAGAGAGGGAGACAAACCATAAGAGACTCTTAATCATAGGAAACAAACTGAGGGTTGTTGGAGGGGAGAGTGGTGAGGGGATGGGGTGATGGACATTAAGGAGGGCATGTGATGTAATGAGCACTGGGTGTTATATAAGCCTGATGAATCACTGACCTCTACCTCTGAAACCAATAATACATTATGTTAATTAATTGCATTTAAATTAAAAAATTAAAATAAGTTATACTGTATAAGATAGTCCATATTTCACAATTGTGACTATTTTGGAAATTTCACATGGTTCTGCAGTGGAGGAATCTCATTGTGTGAGACCCCCGTGACAGAAATGCAGGCTGCTTCTTCATTCATCATGTCAGAATCTTTCTGTTTCTGTATCCTAGTGGTTTTCTTTCAAAGACCGTTCTGCCATATTATGGGATAAAATCTAGATCCCAGTAATAAATTCAAGGAGTAAGTTTTACATTCTTGGTAACTTTGATGTGTGGAAAAGTGGCTTCCTTTTTTCTAGAAATTTTTCTTCTCAGATGTTTCATTGTACTTAGCTAACCTTGGAGATGTTTTTCCAGGAACAGAAGCTAGCCCTCTCTCTAGGTTCCTATGAAGGTCCAATAAGATAATGCATGCAAAGAGGACTCAAACTATAAAGTGCTGTCCGACACCTATCACTGTGTTGTTATTTTCTGGTCAGTAATGTAGTAAAAGGGAGGAGGATGAAAAACTGTAGTCAATTTCCTTTCAGACTCCTTTCTGATTCTTGATATATTCCCCACGTCAGCACATTCCAATGTTCATCTGCAGTTCAAGCAGCTAGGTGTTGATCTAGCTACAGAAATTAAAAAAATATATACTCCAGAACCACTTATCTTACTAGGTATCGGGGCACAGTTGAGAAGCAATTGTTCAGATATAGGTCTATCAGAGACAATCTCAGCCATCCTTAGTATTGTTCTTTCTATTTTATTTTCCCTTCTTTCCTAGATCTTAACCTTAAATATTTTGCCTAAAAATAGGTTTTCTTACCCTGAAAATTTATATCAAGCTTTTTTTTTTTTTTCATTTGACAGAGAGAGCACAAGCAGGGAGAAGCGCAATGGGAGAGGGAGAAGCAGGCTCCCTGCTGAGCAAGGAGCCCAATGCGGGACCCGATCCCAGGACCCTGAGATCATGACCTGAGCTAAAGGCAGACGCTTAACCAACTGAGCCACCCAGCCGCCCCATATATCAAGCTTTTAATAAGGGGTCTCTTGATGTATTTTACAGCTCCAGTCCTGTGGTCTGTGTGATTGGTTCTTCTTATTCTTTTCCAAGCATAGCTTTACACTTCAGATGCTCTGTCAGAAGCCCTACAAGCGAATATTCTAATTCCAGTCCTTTAGTTTTAGTTCTAAAATTTTCATTATTATATCTTAAACCACTGAGAAACCATTTATTACTCATTTTTAAAGTGGAAATATAACCCTTCTGGGCTTCTAACCAAGACAGCCTCTGAATTCACTCACCCATAAAGTATAGATTTGATATATGTAAATCCTACACAGAATGTGATTTTATGTGTAAATACTATTATATATCCTAAATGAGTAAATAAAAATGTACTTGAGAAACGCCATGAAAGAACTGAAATAAAGTGGGCTTTTTTCATAAATAGACTAAAAAACCTTTAATACCTTCTTCTCAAAGACTGAACACTTCTAGTCCCTTCGATTTTCTCAAGACTAACCATTGCCAAATAGCATTAGCCTGACATTTATCATGTATTTTAGGACTGACTCATTTAAGCTTCACCTACTGGTAAAATATAAGGTGAACTTTCTCCTGTCTTTCTTCTGACACACATTTGTAAAAGCGGAGAAAACAAGTACACACACAAACAAATCCTACCATTTTCCACATGTAATAACTATGGCTCATCACGTCATTTTACTTCAGAAAGGCCGGTTTTAGAGGACTTCAGTTTGTAACATTCAAATTTATGTGGAACTTTTTTTTGTAAGTTCTAGGAAATTTCTGGTGTTCTCCCAAGCAAAATCAACTTATTAAAAAAAAAAAACAAACCCACAACTCTCTTTTCACATCCTCAGTTGTAATGAATAATTTTCAAGGTCAGCAAAGGCAGTGCATGCACATTGGGGATAATCTTAACCTACTTTCTGTTCTACGCTTGGCAATTTGGGTGTATCCGTTGTTCTCAGCCTAAACATTGCAACTGACTGGAATTTCTAAATTCAGAAAAACATTGTTAATTTGTCCAGATTAGTTGAAGAGCTTCATATTGGTGCCTTGCACCTGTAAGGCTTCAACTGTTTTGAGGGCTTTTACACACACTATTTCATTTGTTCCCCATAACAGCCATTGCAGAAAGGCAGACCACGTGACTGTTCTCTGGATGAAGAACCCAGCGTTCACAAAGCCCAAATTAGAGGTTTCCTGTCATGGTCACATATGTGAATCATGCAGGGAGCTTTCAAAATGTTCACATTCCCAGGCCTCACTCACTGCACTGCTCATAACTCTGGGGTTGAGGCCCAGGAACTTGTACATAAAAACATTTCTCAGGTGATTCTGACGCAGCCAGTCTATGACTCGGTCACTGAGAAGCTCGGCTCACATGAACAAATCTAGGGGTGCTCAAATCCTATGGCAAGTTTCTTTCTACTACCCCAATTTTAAACCCTTCTGATCTATTTGGACTCTTATTACTATGATCGCCTTATGAATAAAGCCTTATCATTACACACCGCTTCATGAGTATGACTCTGCATTTTCATGACTCCATTGACAGGAGCAGGGCTCTGTGCTTTTTCCCCCTTTGCATCTCCAGTTTCTAGCAGAATGACTGGCAAACGATATATGTGCAAGAACTATCTGAACAAATGAAAGCTATTCAAATCAAAGGAAGATTAAATCTTAGATACAAATTTTTGTTTAGATGTGAGTCATGATTTTTTGACGAGGACTCTTTTTTAAAAAATTAAATTTCTATAGGTTTATTGAAATGAACCCAAAGGTACAAAGACTGTTTAACATGCTGTTCATAAGGCTGCATGGTAAATGCCACTGAACAAAAGCAAAGCCAAAGCTCACCAAAGCTCAGGAAGCTGTGTTTTAAAATACTCATTACAACAGTGGCCAACGTGTGAAATCTCGTCAAGGTTCTATCAGCATTCATTGGACCTTGGGTTTTAGTTTTGGCTGCCCCTCTGCGCTCACAAGATGGTATCAGGGATTGTTTCTGTGAAGGCTGATGGGAAAATTCAGACTCTCTTCAGTGTTAAATTGGAGTTCCCCAGGTTGAAAATAGATCCCGAGTGTCCAATTCCCTGAAACACAGGATCAGCCATTTAGCTACAGGAAACCCGAGGAGACGACCATGTCCTCCAAAAGGCCTCAAGGTCTCCTTGATTACAGGAATGGAAAGTTGTTTTACTATTTACTCAAACGGAACAAAAATCCTCACGCCATAATATCTTCTACATATTCCTCACATACTCAAAAATCAAGAGGGGTAGCAATTAAATCAGCACAAAAGTTCTTGTGGTTAAAGAAGATACGGAGAATGGGAGCCCACCTCTTTCTATTGTAAATTCAAACTCAGAAGGAAGAAGATAAATGAGGATTTGGAGAGAAAGCACGGCTTTGTAAAAAGCGTCCTGGGAGGAGAATCAGGACACCAGGATTTTGTTTCACTTTTGCCTCTGATTTGCTCTGAATTTTCAGGCAGGTCACTAAGACCCCGCAGCCTCAGTCACTTACCGTTTAGACTGGGACAGGTCACCAAAACTGTATGTCTCTATTTCTTTCGGCATAAAATTGGACCGATCATACCCACCTGATGGGCTTTCATGAGGAATATATGAGGAGTAATAATGACGAAACATGGTCCTCAGGGCCCTAAAGCAGAGGTTCCCAAACGCACTTGGTGTCTAAGTAATATTTGCACAGAATACAAATACCTAACCGCCATTTATTAAGTAGTTAGGTACAAATAGCTTAATGAGTATTTCTGTCTCCTTAACAATTTAGCAATTGTATGAAAAAAACACACATAAATTGAAAGAAAAACAAGAACAATTCCATTGTATTTGTGAATACCTACAATTACTCACTAATGAGATGTGTATGCTTGTCGGGTCCTGCACCGCACACTGCCTCCTTCTTTTCCTGTTCCACATTGATCATCATGCTATACTTGCTTTTTATCATGGTTGCCACCTAGCATCCAGGTTTGCAAACATAGAGAGTCATCTGAAGGAACATAGCATGGTCTAAGGTTGAAAGTATGAGGTACGTTAAGCTCGTTCAGAGTCTGACATATATTACTGCCTTTCCCTTAAAAATTTAAAGGATCTCTGCTTTACTGGGGCATCCTGGCACACAGCTGGGAAACTATGGCCCTAGCACATAGTAGGAATTCAAGAAGCATGTGAATTAGATAGCTTATCTCTTTCAGATAAATAGTTCTACACTTTGTTAGATTTTGTTGCTTTTCTTTTATTAGTCTGGACATAGTTTAGGTAAAGAAAAGAAATTTAAGTCACTTATTTTCCCCTTCTGGATAAAAAGGCACCTTTATTATCAAAAGTCACTGGTGTCCGCATCTAGATACTGATAATCTTTGACACTGAAGGTTGCCAGTATGTATTAATTACTGCAAAAAAGGGGTAAATATCTTTAAAAATACGCACATACCCAAGAGAACTTACTTTGCCCTTCACTGGCCAGTTGTGATTTTTTTTTTTTTCTGCTTGAACTATAAAGGAATTAAAATCTGTTCACAATTTACCAGCTGCATATGGCACTACTTTTTAAGGAATGTTGTATTTAAATACAAAAACACTCAATTTAGGGAATTTTTACTTATAAAAGATGAAAGGCATTTCAGCAAGTATCTGAAACATATTTAGAGGAGGGGAAGCTGGAGGAGGAAACAAAATGTCAATGGGTAAATATTATTTATTTATATGTTTGTTTGTTTATTTTTGGCATGGACAGGAATACAGTACGCTAGAAAAATCCCATATTCTGGGAAGGAGAATTTGGACATAAATGCTGACTCTGGGGCTCCATCTTGTGTCGATGGCAACTTACTGTTAATGGTTCTCTGAAGTGTTATGTTAAGAAGGATTCTGAGGAAAAATTCAACCCCTTCAAAAAAGGAGGTGCCGCGATCCACTCATGATGTCTGTTGTAGACTTAGGAGCAGAGACTGCCTGTGTACATGGTGCATATTTCCACTTCTGGCTAAAATACATACAACTCCAGAACACTCTCCCTCTCCCATTTTTAAGGGAAAAACCCAGATCACATTTTTGCTTGTTTTACTGTTTTATACTAAAAATAGAAAATAAAATAAACAAATATAAACTAATACCCTCTCAAGTTTTAAATAAAGTTCCCAGGCTGATCGACAGCTTTCTGCTCGAGTATCAGTGACTCAGGTCAAATAAGGGAGGAAATACATCTTTGAGAACAGGCCCCAAACCAGCAATATTAGGAAATAGTATGAACTCAGCCACTTAGGTGGCTGAAACACCTGGGCACCATTCTTTCCTACTATTGGAAAGAAACAGTTCTCTACATTTGATACTTAATTCCTACAAGGTGCAGCTGCAATTCCCAAAATCTCACTGCAGGTTTCTAAAAAAAAAAACACCTTTTGGGATAAGTTAAGATTCACATTCAGTTGCAAGAAATAATAAAGAAAGAACCAAGTACCCTTCCTCCCATTTCCCATTCCAATGGCAAATCTTGTATGACTCTAGTACAATATCACAACCAGGAAATCGGCATCGATTCAGTTCACCCAACTACTCAGATTCCACCAGGCTTACTGGCATTTGTGTGTGCACATGTGTGTGTGTGCGTATGTGTGTGTGTTGTGTGTCTGCATTTTCAAATACAGTTTCATAACATGTGTACCTTCTTGTGACTGCCACACCAATTAAACTACAGAACAGTTCTGTTACAAGGACTGCTTGTACTATTTTTTTTTTGGCTTAAACAACAGAAAATTATTTTCTCACAGTTCTGGAAGCTAGACATCCAAGACTAAGGGATAGGCAGGTTTGGTTTCTTCCGAAACCTCTCTCCTTGTACTACTCTAGCAGACACAGCCATCTCCCTCTCTTTCTTATCCCTAACTTCTGGTAACCACTGATGTCTTTTCTATCGCTATAAATTTGTCATTTCAAGCATGTTATAGAAATGCAATCGTACAGTATGTAACCTTTTGAGACTGGCTTTTTCAAGACAACATAATTCCCCCGAGGCCCATCCAGTTTGTTGTGTGTATCACTAGTTCATTCTTTTTGTCCCGGAGTCGTATTCTGTAATACAGATTCCATGGGGTGGTTTAACCATTCGCCCTTATCGTAAATTTCATGAATAGGTTAAGAAATCCAGTGACTGGAAATGCCAAAGTACAAAGTCTCACATGCATAATACCTGACAGTGGAACTCAGGAGGTCACCAATATGACTTTTATCTTTATCCTGTCATTTTTTGTGAGGTTATGGAAGGTAATGGGGGGGGTGTCCTAGGTTGCCTTCGCAAGGTGAAAATCTGTTTAACGGAAACAGCACATGGTGATGAGAGAGAAGGTGTTTTAAGCTAAAAGTTGGGACAGGTGACTTCACTGTGGCCTATTGCCAGGATGGCACATACATTTCACTTCCAGTAAAAATGACGAGCTGTTGGAAGTGGCTGCCTGGAGGGCCGTGATGAGAATTCGGAGGGTGAGTCCGGACTCAGCAGGAGTAGAATCCAGCTGGTTCCTGAGGTCTGCCCCAGACATTGGTGGCGATATTGTCACAAATGTGCCCGTTGCTTGTCAACAGTGGTGTTAGAGCTTAAAGAAAGCTGCCATCAACTGAAAGGTCGACAACCCACACAAGTATACAAACACGAGGTTTAGAAAATCAAACCTGGTAAGTATGTCTCTGGCATTGTTCAGGGAAGGCGCTCCCAGAGGGCATCACTGGAAACAGGATCTCTGTAGTAGGAAAGGATGGCTCCAGCCAGGAATGCCTTTATTACAATCTCCTGACTCTTTTTTATTCCAACTCTACCCACATCAAGAAAATAGTTCATTCTGAGAGAGAAAGCGGTGGCCAAAGGAGCTGAAAAATTTTCCCTTGCCCTGTTATTTGAGTGTTTAGTAAGTAACAAGCAGGGTGCCAATACATTCTATATACATTATCTCATTAATTCTCACAGAATCTTGTGGAGTTGGGTCCTATTATTATCCCCATTCACAGATAAGAACTGAGGCTTAAAGTTTGGTAACTCACTCAGGCTGGGAAAAAGAAGCCCTTGGTCTGTCTCCACTGCCTTTCCTTCCCCTCAGCCTTTCATTTCTCATTATAAGTTCATAGACTGGACTTATGCTTAATATACACATTTCTGGTGACTCTGGGCTGCATGATCATTCCCACAGTCCTGGAGCCTGCTCACTTGTGGGCAGTGGCAAAATCAAGTGCCGAATCCCCAAAGGTTAAAAGGGAAATGGAGACTCAACTGAGTTTTTTGAAGCCACTTTGCTTAGTCTTGAGCCAGCCTAACTATGCCACACCCTTCCTTATCACATTAACAAACCACAACACGGATCTCATCATAAATGATAGAAGTATTGAAAAAAAATTGCTGTGATTATATTTTAGCACCTACAGGGTGAGAAATTATGCTAATAAGAACAGGTCTAATAGACTGGGACAGATTTCCCAAAGAGACCTCCAAGGAAGTAGAAAGAAATAATTTTGAGGACTAAGTAAGTATTAGGAATTTACATTTAAACAAACAAAAAAAAGTTTCTATTTTTTTCTTCCACATATGTTGTTTATTCCCATTAGATCATCCCCCGAATACTCTTCATTCTCACTTCTACATTTAGTAGATATAGCAGTATTTTTAAATTTCTAAATTTATACTCACATTGCACTTCATAACATTGTGAAGAAGAAAAACACATTCTTGTTATTAGGTAATCGTGGATAAAATTCTTTTATTTCACCTCTCATGATATTATTATTAGAAACTCGTAGAGCTTATCAGAACATTTGTTCTATTCTCTAATTTAAGGATATTATTAGTTAAATATTCTTTCAAATATGTGGGTATTGGGGCACCTGGGTGGCACAGTCAGTTAGGCATCCAACTCGGATTTGGCTCAGGTCACGATCTCAGGGTCCTGGGATGGAGCCCCACACTGGGCTCCACGGTCCATGCAGAGTCTGCCTGAGATTCTCTCTCCCTTTCTTTCTGCCCCTCCCTCTCTTGCTCTCTCTCTCTCTCTCAAATAAATAAATACATAGATCTTTAAAAATCAATCAAATATGTGGGTATCACTTTTTAAAAGAAAAGGAAACAAAAGCATATAAGAGATTTAAAAAATAATTGGCAAGTTGTATGGCAAATGAGGAAGAGAACTACGTCTCAGCTGGGTCTGTTCTTGATCTCAAGTGAATTCATTGTGCTTTACGGCTCATACTAGTATTCTATTTCCTAAATGACTAGAAGACACTCTTATAAAGGAACCATGGGCCTAATCAGTCACACGTAGTAGTTAGTGTTATGAGCCAAGTGACCCCTCCAATCCATGTGAAAAGTGAACAGAACTGTGGAACAAGAGCAACTCTCATTCACGGCTGGTGGGAATGCAAAATAGTACAGCCAGTTCAGCAGTTTCCTACAAACATACTTGTACCTAGCAGTTGAGCTCCTTGGTATTTGCCCAAAGGAGCTGGAAACCTATGTCCCCACAAAAATGTGTACATAGATGTTTGTAGAAGCTTTATTCATAATTGCTAAATTCATAAAATCTGGAAGCAACCGAGATGTTTCAGTAGGTGAATGGATGAATGAACTGGGGCATGTCCAGATGACAGAATATTATTCACTGCTAAAAAGAAATGAGCAATTCAGTTATGAAGACAGGCAGGAAACATAAATGCATATTACTGAGTGAAAGAAGTCCAAAGTCCGTATACTGTATGATTCTAAATATATGACATTCTGGAAAGAGCAGGACTATGGAGACAGTAAAAAGATTAGTGGTTGCCCGGGTTTAGTGGGGAGGGAGGGATGAAAAGGTGGAACACAAAAGATTTTTAGGGCAGTGGAACTATTCTGTATGATTCCACAATGGTGGAGACATGTCATTGTCCAATTGTCCGAATCCACAGAATGTACAACACAAAGAGTGAACCATAGTGTAAACTATGGAATTCAGCTGATAATGATGTGTCAATGTAGGCTCATCAATTGTAACAGATATTCCATGATAATGGGAGATGTTCTTGGTGGGGGAGACTATCTGTGTGTGGGGGCAGGGAGGATATGAAATTGTCTGTGCTTTCCACTCAATTTGGGGGCAAACCTAAAACTTCTCTAAAATATGGTCTATTAAAAGAAAATAAAAAGTGAACAGCACTGGCAAAAGGAGGGCCTTTATCAAAATGGAGGTCAAGGACAATGTGTCCATTACCTAGACATGATCATTCTCACAGGCTTATGTTGAGCCTAAGAATCATATTGTTGGTCTAAATGAGGTACAATTACCTGAGAAAACTGTATTGTTTAGCAATTGGATGAAGATTCCTGGTAAGGAGGAATCTGGCATTATTTGGAAATGGCTTGATAAGATGCATCAGGACTTTGGTACCAAATCGAGAATGTAGAGAGAGACTGTAGGATAGATGGCAGTGTCAGAGACCTCTTTCCCCTAGCCCTTAAGTGCTCAACTTTGGAGAAAAATCAATGAACGCAGAAGATTTCAAGTTTATTGTGAGTGCATGATATTAAAATATCTCCATCACCCCTAAAAAATGTTTAGCAAATTTCACATCACTCACTAATGCAGAAGCATTGATGAGAGTGGCGCTTTCGTTAGGGCAGACCAAAAGGGGGGACAAATGGGCCACTAACAGAAATAGAATGTCTTTCTTATTTTAAAAAAATCAGATATACAGAAAACACACTTAAAACTAATAATTCAGATGAAAATTATTTTCTAATGCATCTTCTGATTTTACAGAGATTTATTACAGGACTCTGTTAATCAAACTAACAGGTATTGACATTATCCAATTACTCCTGGGGACACACAAGGAGGAAAATATTTGTTTTTATCTTCAGACAGATCAGTATTACCCATAAGGCCATCTATGTATTTGCTTAGGAGACCAAAATGAGGGAAAAAACCTTAAAGAATGACATTTCCCAAAACAAGTACAGAAAATTTTGAAATTTGCTAGACTTTCTTATCCTTATTTGACTGAATAATGTCATTTTTATTTTGAATTAGATATGGTGGTGGAGGGGATGACAAAATCTTTTAGTACCTAGGGTCTCTTGAAGTCTTAGTCTAATTTCTGTTCTCAAGGAATTAAATAACTTGATGGAGAGGTAAAAACACAGATAATAAAAGAGAATACATAGCATTCTATCATCATGTGGCAAACTGTGTGTTTCTGTCTATAAACAGAACACAAATTTTATGAGACAGTAGATAATAATTTTATAGAAGAGATAAGACTTCAGTGAGGCCATAGTACTGGGTAGGACCTCGCTATTCAGAAGGAGGTGTGGAGTTATAAAGCCATGGAAAGTTTAAACAGCCACCCATTCCCATGATTTCTGAAGATAATTCCTTTAAAAAGTCTTTACTTTAAGATAATGTTTTAGGAATATGTTGTCAAACACCTCACTGGTTGAGTCTTCAGGGCTTAGGGTCATTAGAAACAAAGGAATGGAGCACAGGAGAGTATGTTTGGGTTTTCACCACAGGTACTCGTTGGAAGCTAGATGGTGGGGAGGCGTAAGTTCCCATTACAAGCTCTGAGGTCCTGGGAAATCTCGTCCTTGTGGAATTCATGGACTAGAAAAGCTGACAGTTTGAATTTGCT
This sequence comes from Ursus americanus, assembly GCF_024610735.1. Classification (NCBI taxonomy): domain Eukaryota; kingdom Metazoa; phylum Chordata; class Mammalia; order Carnivora; family Ursidae; genus Ursus; species Ursus americanus. The sequence continues at coordinate 22,215,882 of NC_142138.1, read as the reverse complement.
TTAAGGACTCTTGACCTTCTAGTCCAGTGTTTAGGGAATTTGTTTTGTTTTGTTTGAAAAAAAAGAAGAGAAATCGGCGTTGATGACAGAGGAAATTTTTGTGCCCAGATGATTTAAAGAAACAAAGTCTAAAATAGGCAGGTCTTAGCCCCTTCAGCAAACATTAAATTAAGTTGTTCTATTTCCTTCCAGTCATGAGAAACCCCTGAGCCCTTCACCTTCTCTTTACCCTCACTCCCATCAAAAAAAAAAAAGAAGTTAGCATGTACATATTAGGAATCTACGTGAAGAAAATTAACGATGACGTATTTAGATGCTAAACAGAACATACATGTGATTCCATACTGATTAAAGCAGGCCTATGTTTAATTGTTGGGGAAAAAATTAAGAGGGTAAGGGTTCTGCTGCTGTTTCTTGTGTTAGATAGAAGGATTTTTCTTTTCTTATCACATTTCTACCAAATTTTATTCTTTTAAGTGCCAGAACCAAGGAGGTAGTATATTCCTCTTATTTTAAAAATTTAAAGGACATTTAATAATAATGGTGTTTTGGTTACTTCTAAGAAGATGTTCAACAGAGAATCTATTGCTAATGGTCTGCAAAGACTAAAGCACAAATTAAATGTGAAATCAAAAGGGAGGTAAGAATGAAGAATGAGAATGGGACATTGTGAATGTTAACTGCACCGTTAACTGCCCGCAGAGCTTTCTAGATCGCAGACTTCAAATGAAATGCAAAATGCAGGAAGGAAGATCCATTAGAAACTGTGAAAAATTAACTCTCCTCAATGAATTATTTCTTTTCTTTTACGGTAAAAACCAAATTACCACATATTATTAGACTGAACGTATCTCTGTCTTGCATCACTTGGCCTCAGATATCGAGAACGCCTGCATATTAATAAATCTGTCCTTCACAGTACATTGAAACACCATTGCCCCACTTCCTCTTCAACAGTTCAGTGACGTAGGAGAGGTTCTAATATTTTCACACTTTGCAGTTGAAGACATTGAGGGAGAGAGAGGGCAAGTACCTTCTAAGAGACTGACAATGAGTCAGGGCAACTTGGAGCATAAGGGACAGTCCTTGCCTATTATTTTAATATTGCAGTCCAGTGCTTCAAGGGGACAAATATAGGCACAGTGATTCCATTTTCTTTAGTTAGTGATAACTAACTAACTAATAAAAGATGACCTTCTAGCAATAATTTTCCTTCTTTCATGGGGGTTCAGAGTGGGACAGACAAAAGCTAGCCATGCAAACAAATGTCATACCGTGTGACAAAGGAAGATGCAGAAGAAAGACACCGCTGACCTCTACTTGGTGGGAAACAGGAGGCCTTAGCCAAGGGTGTAAACAAAACACAGCTGAGACAGCAGAAGACTGCACCAGATGAATGGCTATTTGGCCTCAGAGAATGATGCTTATATGTATTTAATCACAAATTCAGGAACTTGGATTTTTATTTATGAAAATAAAAGTTAGCATCATCAATTTTGTTGAAGATTTTTTATTTATTCATTTGAGAGAGAAAACGAGAGCTTGAGTGGGAGCAGGAGCAGGGGGGAGGGCAGAAGGAGGAGAGGGAGAAGCAGACTCCCCACTGAGCAGGGAGCCAGAAGCTGGTGATCCCAGGACCTAAGGACCATGACCTGAGCTGAAGGCAGATACTTGACCAACTGAGCCACACAGGAGTCCCTAGCATCATCAGTTTTTGCAAAGGTGAAACCCAAACTCTAGGTGAATAGTCAGTCCTAATGACTGATAAGCTTTAAGATGCATAAGAACAAACTAGAAACTCATTCAATGCAGTTACTGGGGCCCACTCCCTGCCATGCGGTAGAATGGGGTTACTCAGAATTTATAATATTCACTTCAGGGGATTCCAGTGCAAGTAATTCAAGGACCGCACTTTGATAATACTCCCAACTCTCCTGCTGCTTTCTGGAGCTGATGGCTCATGCCCTGCGCAAATCCAGCTACAGCGAAAGGCTTAGAATTTTCTGGCATACCAGTATAGCTGAGTGTCATATTTGAGAAATCATATACAATTTGAGATGCCTATAGGCATATCTGTATCACCTCCTTGATACATAATTTTTAGGCAAGGTGTAAAAAGCCATGTGCAATTCCGGTAGTTACGAACCAATTGATGTGAAACATCCTACAAGAGACTTGATATATTAAAGAATTTTATAAATATTTATCAGATAAAATCATTCCCTAATCTAATTTTTTTCACAAATCTGAACTTAAATGTCATTTGTTTTAAAGTAACACGTACCTGTAGAGCAATACTCTTTCCTTCTAGCATAGTACCACCGTTGTCGCTCTGTTAAACCAAGTCTTGAGGATTTAAGAGTGAAATGTGGGGTTAGCCTATTTTAACATAATCTTAGATTACTCGAGGTGGGTCATCTTTTTAGCTTATTTTATGCACTGAAAACTCTACTGCTCCTAGGTCTTTGGCTGGAAAGAGTGAACTCGTTTTCCACTGACATAAATTGGCAAAGCCCTTTACAAGAAAGAAAAAATTATGTTCAGTCTGTGAAGTGTGTTTTCCCCTCATTTAATCAAAAACAGAGGTAAATGCCTTTCCCCAGATCTCCCAGAGAACAATGACTCTCCATTCATATTTGTAGTCATGGGACCTGACCCGTTTTCACACAGAGTATCCCTGGAAGGGATGCTGAACAGTAAAGTCCTTCTATCTTCACTTGCCAGTTCATTTGGCCACTTCCCCTGAGAAAAAAATACCTCCGAGCAAAGCCATTCATTGTCAAAGGCAACATTACACAATAGTGATGTTTTATATTATCCGTCCTGTTACGATTCTAGTCCATTTATTCTCATTCAGAATTTATGAGCCCTTTTAAAATCAAGATGACTTTTCCCCAGATTTCTAGATGACCCACAACCTCCTTTAACGGCCCCAAGAGCAAGGAGTGGAAGGAGCACTGAGCAGACTTGGGGAGACACAGAATCCAATCCTGTCACCACTCCTAACAAGGCAGGCCCTCTCCTTTCTGGGAGGTGAGAGTCAGAAGTCATCATTTTCCTCCTCTCTGAGCTATCGTTCAATGTTTCTCCTTTTGTGTGTGTGTAATTCTGATGCTAAAGTAATTGGTGACCCAGCCTTGAAATTAGTGGAAATGCTATGGCTTTCCAAGGTACACACTGGTCGCCTGGTCCCATGTCATCTGTTACAAGCACGCCACATACAGGATGGGAGGTCATCTCTCATGAGTGCATGTGGACCCTCAGGTGGTGTGTGGGGAGCTGATACTTCATGAGGAAAATTAGATTACAATACAGAAGGATTAGCTGAATTATAATCTACTTGCTTATCTCTAATTAATGTCCTGTTTTTCTCTTCATTTGTTGAAGTAAGATTTGATAAAAGTCTCCAGTCTTCTTTTTTTAATAGTAAAGTTTAATTATGTCAGGACCAAACTTACATTTGATGACATGTATTATTTTTTTTTTAAAGATTTTATTTATTTATTTGACAGAGATAGAGACAGCCAGCGAGAGAGGGAACACAAGCAGGGGGAGTGGGAGAGGAAGAAGCAGGCTCATTGCAGAGGAGCCTGATGTGGGGTTCGATCCCAGAACACTGGGATCACGCCCTGAGCCGAAGGCAGACGCTTAACCGCTGTGCCACCCAGGTGCCCCTGATGACATGTATTATTAAGGCAATAATTTTTATTTTCAGCAGGGAGCACAAAACTCCACTAATCTGGAGCTTCCTAATGAAGAATGTATAATGACTTGGCTTCAGCTGAGCTGAGGTTATGCCAGGCAAAGCATTTTAAACTGAAAAGAATTCATGGACAGTAATACATGAATTATTTTTACAGAAACGGATGGTAATCGTAGTTTTATCTGTTCTTTGCGTTAAGAATGGCAGGGTCTACTAGAAAATACCTTGTTGAAAGTTATTACGTGCAAAAAAAGTATTAAAAGCTATATTTTATAATAATAATAACAATAGCTAAGATTAAGCTTTTACTCTTTATAAGGCACTATTTTAAGTATTTCATGGATATATATAATTAAACCCTCTCATTGACAGGAGGAGGTAATATATCATCGTCTTCATTTATATCCAAGAAACAGAGATGTTAAGAACTTTTCCAAGGACACACAACTAGTAACTATTCAAGCTAGAACTGGAAAATACACAGCCTGACTCTGGAGCCTTGACCACTATACCACACTGCCTTTAATGAATGAATTGGTGATTTAAACAGAATGGGTTTTATTAGTCTAAAGTAATGAGGTTTCATCATTTGCTCTCATATCTCAGAGTATTTCAGTACGGCGTGAGAAGATGTCAAGTTTTGCCACTGATAAAACAAGTAACTATTGCAAGAAAGAATGTACAGAAAAAAATCCCTCCGTTTTTTCATACGTATTTTAAACTTTTGGTATTTATGATAGTTTTTCTACAGGCCAGAGCTGGCAGATCACAAAAAATGTACCAAGCACTATACTGAACATTGAAGACACAGTAATAAAATTCTTACTGTACATGGAGAGATCGATAATGAAAAAATAAATGACGTATCTTGTGTCTAGTGGAGAGAAGTACTATGGATAGGAAAACACAGATTCAGGTGCTAGGTATTGGAGGTAGTGTTTGCTATTTCATGTGGTATACTCAAGACAGGCCTCTCTGGTTAGGTGATTTCTGAGCAGAGACCTGAAGGAAGTAAGGGAATGTACCGTGGGGTTATTAGGAAAGAGGGTTCCTGATAGGAGGAAGAGCAAGTGCAAAGATCCAGGGGCAGCAAAAGGCTTGAGGGTATAGGAAACAGTAAGGATTCTAATGTGGTAGAGAAGGGCAGGAGAGGACTCACAGAGACAGTGGGGCTCTAGGTTACATAGGGGCTCCTGAGCAGTTGTTCAAGTTTGGCTGTTTTGTTGAGTGAGATGGAAAGCCATTCAAGTATACTGAAGAACTATGACATGATCTGCTTTACATTTTAAAGGATTACCCTCACTGTCTACATGTAGAGAATAGATAGAAGTGGGGCTTAGATGAAAACAGAGAAGATAATTAGGAGGTTATTAAAACAAGCCATCTGAGAGTAGACTGGGGCTTACACCAGGGTGAAAGCTTTGGAGATTCTGAGAAGGGATTGTATTGGGAAGATAGAAACAATAGAATAGTTGGTTGGCTGGTTGTAATGGGTAAGAAACAGAGAAGAATCAGGATGACTCAAAAATTTTGATCAGAGCAACTGCAAAAACAAGGTTGGCATTTATTTACTAAGATGGGGAAGGGGAGACAATGGTGGGTTGTATTTTGGTGGGGCTGCTGCCCCCCAAAAAAGGCTTTGAAGAAAATCATAACATTTGAACAGAGTCTTGAGTAGATATCAAGTTAGGGAAGGTCCTCCAGGGAGCATGAACAAGGAGGACTCTTATTTTCATCAGAATGGATACCATGAGCCAAGGCAAGGACAGATAAGAGAGTAAGAATGTTGTGAGAACTACAAATGGTCTGTTCAGACTGAAACAGAGAGCATAAGATTGGGGAGGCCAGCAGGGCCCAAATAATGAAGAGCCTTCCACGTGTGCACTTTGTTCTAAAGGTACTTTGCCACACGTGCAGAACTGAGAACCACGGTCTAAAAGCATATCTTGAAGGTTCTTCTCATATGAAGTCAGCCTTCCTCCATAATCCCATATAGAACTCATTTTCTAATCCTATATAGCTGGCCTTAATCCCATATAGACCTCTTTCTCTATGCTATGAAATGTCTCTGTCTGTCCCTATCATTTTGTAAAACCTTACAAAAACTCCTGATATTGGGCACCCCGACGTCCACCATCTCTTGCCTGTTATCTTAGAGCACCCTGGGTGTCCTCGGAGACACTGACACAAAGGGCCGGGCTAGTGAAAAGTGGGTAAAGCCGAGCACATATAGCCTTGGGAAAGAACACGCTGGGTACTGTATGGTGGGAAGATGGGGTAGAAATGGCTTCTCCTCACTTGAGCTTCTTGAAAGAGAATAAAAACAAATGACAACAATGATACTTGTTAATCCTGATGGTAAACCTGTACGCGGCTTAAGAACACCCAAGATGGACAAAAGTGAAGCCATGCTCTGGCACACTTAAAGACAAAGAGGAAAAAAAATTCTGCTCTTTTTCTTTCATCAGATTTTCCTCCAGATAACCTGGAAAACACATGGTTACCGATGTGTCTTTGGATCAACAGTGTCAGTTTACTTGTAGATGACCTTCAAGTTCTCTCTGCTTGCTGTTCTAGATATTTGTTTCACCATGATCAAATTCCTTGGACCACTGCATACCTTTGTTGAGTAAAGGGCATGGAGTATTTGCATCTGGGCCTGGTCAGGATTTCAGGTTTCTAGGCAATTCGGTTAATGTCTTTGTCTCAATACCCATTAAAAAATAGATTAAAAGTAACTGCTTTACTTACTTTATAGAAAGAATGGGGTCTATGAGAGCATTATAAAATGCTTCACCAGTGGTAAAGTACTTTACACATGTAAATTATATATTTCATAACATAATTAAAATTTGTGAGTTATTTTTTCCTGAGCAGCTTATAAACTCATAAGGTCAGGACCCAAGCTTTTCACCCCAGTGTTTCCCATGTCAGTTGCTCCTTAGCCCCCTTTGGGAAGCTTTTTAAAGATATACATTCCCAGCACCTGACCCATCCCAGATATCCGGACTCAGAATCGCCAGAGATGGGCTCAGACATAAGAGCTCCCATGTGACTCAGGCAAGGCGCCAGATTGGGAAACTCTTCTTACATGGAACTGGATATTCTCCACCCCCAGTAATGCCCAGTATCTGGACATGGTAGGAACTTATATTTGGTAATGGAGAAAGATTAAAATACAGTGTCTCTGCAAGAGGTAAGGTTTTGAAAAAGTCACACTAATTTATAAATGACCATGTGATATTTTGATTAGAACAGGTGTTAATAGAAGAATGATTCCAAGAAACCAATCTTGAAGCTAAAATTAATCATCTGGTCTTGAATCCTGATTTCGCATGAGAAGGAAAAGTGCAAAAGAATAATGAATATCAAAATGTAACCTAGGGAGCCTGCTGCCATGGTGTTCTTCCTATTCCTCTTTTTCTCTCTGGGTATACACCACACACACGTGTGCACACACACACACACACATACACACACACACAGAGGACTGGATTAGTATCACTTTTCTAAATTGCTAAGTAAATTAGCTCATCAGACACAAATGATGAATCATTTGAGTACTTGCTATGCTCAAAGCCTCATTTTATATAGATAAACAAGTCTCTGGGATCTTGCTTAGCGGACAGAAATAAGACAAGTACACCTGTCACTGTGATACAAATAAATGAACGTAACAACACCAGTTAGGGTAGCCCCATGACCTCTCTCTGTGTACTTCAATTGTGACCATCCTCCCGTGTGGTGGGAATCAGAAGCCACGTGGGATAAAGCTAATTAGTTAATTTAAGCATCAGAGTTGGAATGGATTAAAAGTAGAGAATGGTTATCAAACCAAAATACGAGTGCATTAAAAGCAATCGTGCAGGATCAGTCTATGAATGACAAATGTCCTTCAAGGGGTTCCTTTGCATGAAGAGGCCCTTCAATACTTCACCCGATTAATCAAGAAGACTTATAGGTGTGAGTCTCTGCTATGAACACAGGCTATGAGCTGAGAGGAGAAGGAAGTCCAGAAGACAGACCAAGAAAGGCCTTCATGGAGGAATTCATATTCGGAATGGATTTCGAAAAATGGGGAAAACATTTACTAAGCCGAGACGGGAGGACGGCGGTGCCAGCGGCAGCTTGCGCTTTACGTGGGAGGAGAGCTGCCCTGTCGCGGTGCGGCAGTTCCGCAGTGACCCAAGACCCCAGTGTGACCCACCCAACGGGCAGTTGCCCTTCTCAAGAACTGAAATGGAGCTTTCTCAGCTCGACCGCAGCTGCACTCCGAGCGCCAGGCGCAAGCCCAATGAGGCGGCAGGCCGAGCCGGCAGGAGCTCCCCAAGGGAGGAGGTGGGAGAGAAAATAAGACAATCACTCTTTTTGTCTAGTTTGTAGTCTCTGAAGAATAATTCCCAGATCCCGAACTTCAGATGACACATGGCTAATGTGAAGGCATATTCTTCCAAGAACACTTTGGCATACGGCCACTCTCCATCCCTACCTACTCTGAGAAGACGGGCGAGAAAAAAGGAAAGGACAGGAAGAGAAGAGAATCACAGATAGTTTCAAAAAATTTAAACGGATGGATTTTTCGAGCGAAACTGGTGGAGATCGAAGAGGCTGGTCTTAAGGTGTGTATGAAATGTTGGTGGAGTGATAGAAATAGCGGTCATTTCCTTGAGTGCTGACCATGGGCACTGGGGTCACTGTCTCCTTAAATCCTTACCATGACCTATACTCTCATCTCCGGCTTGTAGGTGAGGACACAGACTTGCCACAGTAAATAACTTGCACAGATTCATAAAGCTTTTAAGTGGCTGAACCTATAAAAGGACGGCACCTAGGTTACTAACACCAGACATCCAGGCTCCTACCCCACATTGGTTTTGTTCGTTTGTTTTAACATTTAAAAAAAAAAAAAGATTTTTTTTATTCATTTGAGAAAGAGACAGAGCACAAGCAGGGGGAGTGGCAGAAGCAGACTCCCCTCTGAGCTGGGAGCCCGACGTGGGACTTGATGCCAGGACCTGGAGATCATGACCTGAGCTGGGCCATCTGGGCCACCCAGGTGCCTCTCCCAGCCTTGCACTGTAATGGGATTAACCGCCTAGGTTCAGCAATGGGAAGCTACTTGGTTACAATTATTTCAACTGGCTTACCATAGACAGGTTTTCTCATTCTTCCTCATCACTGGTGATTCCAAAGTGAATTAGCACCTCTGATTCAAGAGAAAAAATTCTAACGCTAATCCAGTATCTCTTTCCTTTTAACCACAACTTAAAAACATATTTATCTTGATGACTCCAGAAGGACGCAGTCCCAAGTCCTATCTCCATCTCGTGACTACCAAGTCTCCTATTGTTTATTTATTTAATTCCAGTATAAGTAATGTACAGTGTTATATTAGTTTCAAGTGTACTGCCATTTCTCATTTTTTTTGACCTCTTGCTGCAATACATAAATAAATATTGGTCCACTTTGGATCTCTGCACCTTCATTTCTGGCTCCAGTGCCCGCATGTTCCTAAGAAGAAAAGTCCTGCAAACAAAATAAGTTGCACATTGCTTCTGGTGTGATGCTAAAACTGTCACTGGCAAGGGAAGCCTGGATCTGTTGGGAGCATGAGTAACTGGTAACAAAGGCAAACTCTGTCTCTAGTTGTCTTTCCAAGATGCCCAGATGATGGATGGTTTCTATTTAAGCTTTAAATATACAATACGTATTTTATTCACTTTGAAGTTTATCCGAATCTAACCATGGATAGAAAATAAAGCCCTTGATGTGATTTTACCATGAATAATTTTTTTTTTTTAAAGATTTTATTTATTTATGTGACAGAGAGACAGCCAGCGAGAGAGGGAACACAGCAGGGGAGTGGGAGAGGAAGAAGCAGGCTCCCAGAGGAGGAGCCCGATGTGGGACTCGATCCCGGAACGCCGGGATCACGCCCTGAGCCGAAGGCAGACGCTTAACGACTGCGCTACCCAGGCGCCCCCTACCATGAATAATTTTTACAGTGTTAGAGATGAAGAGACGCTGGCCTGCTCTTCTCTTTTTAATGGTTGAAAACTGAGGCCCAAAGAGCTGGCATGACGTGAATAATGAGCCACACTGAGCCATGTGCAGGATATCAACATACGTGGGTTTGAGAGAATAGACATTTACTAAATTTGTGCTCTGGCTACTTGGGTTCAGCTCTGAGGCTTTTGACTATTACTTTAAAGTGGCTCTATTCTAAAGCAACAGCAAGTAGAGGAAAATTTGGGGTGTGTCTACAAATAAAAGTAAGGCCAACTTGATCATAAGAATGCGAAAGTTGGCCAAATGAAATAGGATGTTTTATTTTTTTATTGTTTTTAAAATAGAATGTATGTTCTTTATTTTATTTATTTTTTTAAGTACACTTTACTCCCAACGTGGGGCTTAAACTCATGACCCTGAGGTCAAGAGCCATTTTCTACTGACTGAGCCAGCCAGACACCTGAAATAGGATGTTTTAAACGCACATTTTGAACTCAAAGGGGTTCAGAACATGCCACGCCAAAATATTTTGCTTTGGCATATTGATTATTTTGAGCTGAAAGCACTTGAGAAAGAGCAGATGCCTGAAGGAGTCTCTGAACTCTTCCTTTCTACCTAAAAGCAAGTCATAAAATTTCCCATGAGAAAGGCACCCTCCCCGTACTAGGAAAAGAAGAATGTTCTTATCACCAGAGAATGAGAGTCAATGCCAAAATGGACCTGTGCAAAGAAACCTACTCACATAACTGTGATCTTCCATCAGTTTCCCCCATATGTTTCCTAGTCACTGTCCCACAATTTACTGCCCCAGCTCAAGCTGCTTTGTCTTGTCCCATACCCACAACTTATTCAACTTTTTATGTAAAAAGATATAAGCTTTTGGGCCTAACAGCTTCTTCAGGTCTTCATTTTCCTTCTGAAGACTCCTGTGTACTTGTAAAATATTAAATAAATTTGCTTGCTGTTTTCTTATTAATCTGTCTGATGCCAGTTTAGTTCTCAGGCCTGCCACAGAACCTAGGGGGTGGAGAGAAGTTTTTTCTCCTCCCCAGACTATAGTTAGGACCGTAGAGTATTGTAACGTGATCAATCTTACGGCAAATTCACACATGACCTAGTAGAAGCCCTCTCATCCTCTTCACAAGATGCCCTAAATTCCTGGAAGGTCCTTCACTCTTATCCCCATGAGCCCCATACAGACACAAGCCTTCTAAGCAGGTCAAAAATCACACATCATGTGATCAGGACTACGACGTACCTTCCAAGTATTCTGTAAGTGGCAATTCTATACATGTTTCTCTCAAAATCATCTTTTTGGAAATGTCTATGGCTTCATGGAAGAAAATAATTTTTTAATACCCCAAAGATCAGAAGGACATAATATCCAGCTAAAGTTACTGAACAAGGGTAGTTGGCAACCTTAAATAAAACACACACACAACACTGTCTTAATTTTGATCACTTCATTATGGACCAGGAGCAGTCTACAGACTGGAATTAGAAAATGAGAGCTATGTGCAATGGGGAGCCACTGAATGTTCTAGGAAAGGAAGTAACAAGAATAGATTTGTTAAAGAAAAATATGTCTGATGACAAAGACTATGGATTAGGGAGCAAATGGGCAGACTGATAACTCCCCATGTGCTGCATAGAAAGAAAACCATACTCTCCTTCCCTTTAAAGGATTAAAAACAATCCAATTATTTTCATGGATTTATATTACTTGTGCCTAGTTAAGGATTGGGAATGTATATGGTACCAAATTATATCAGGTGATGAGTAAAACGTGGCAAACAAGTGGGGACGAGCACAAATAAGTTAGGGAGGAAGGGGAAAGGAGAGAGGATGGATTGGACAGGAAAGTGCTGGGAGATGGCAGCAGAGACTGGATAGCCATTTGCCCAACCAGTTTCCTCTTCTTCCTGGACACATAACTAGGGCACATTTCCAAGAGTCCCTTGCAATTAGGTGTGCCATTCAACACAATGAAACTTGAGCGGAAGTTATACTGGGCACTCACAAGCAGAGAGAGCAAAAAAATGGATGTGCCTCTTTCCATTCACTTTCCCCATTGCCCAGCAATGGGCAGAGACAGAAGGTGGAAAGAACCTGCGTCTCTTAGCGAATGCATGGGAGGCTCCTCCTCTACCAGGAATACCTGCCCTGGACTGTTATGTAAATGAGGAGACAGACAAACTTGCCGGTGTGAAACCACCACAACTCTTGAGTTTGTTTATTACATCAGCCAACATTACCCTAAAAACATGGCGTCCAATTCTCATGCCTAAACTTTGAAGAAAAATAATAGCTTTATTGAGATACAATTTATATACCCTACATTTGCAATTCAGTGGTTGTCAGTATGTTCACTGAGTTGCAGCCATCACTGGCATTGAATTCTGGAACATTTTGATCACTCCGCAAAGAAACTCATTAGCAATCTCTCCCCATTTCTCCCAACTCCCCCAGCCATAGACCACCACTAATCCCTTTTTTGGTCTTTATATATTTGCCTATTCTGGATCTTTCCTATAAACAGAATAATACAATATATGGTCTTCTGTGACTAGCTGCTTTCACTTGGCACAACACTTTCAAGGTTCATTCACGTAGTATGTACTTCATTCCTTTCTATTGACAATAGCATTCCATTGTATGGATATGACATATTGTACTGTGGATGACTCCTGCCCACTCTTCTCTTATCTCCGCTGTAGACTCTTTAAAATACTCTATCACCATAATAAGGAGGAGATTCATTTAGCTACAAAATACACAAACACTTTGAAATTCTTGTAGGTAGGTTAACAACTACCAACATTTTACAAAAACAATGGTTATTTGGTTTAAAATCACTCAGAAAATTTGAAACTCCCTTCAGAGTAATAATATACAAAGTCCCCAAGAGTGGGGGGAAAAAAAACCCACAAGAGGAAAGCATGGTTTCATACCTTTTAAATTAAGAATTTTAAGGAAAAAACTAATGCATTGTAACCAAACAGTCTGGCAGCAGCCTCCATAAGGATGTATCTTGAGGAGGAACCCAAGGAACTAAATCTAATGTCAACACAAAGCAATTAAGTAGAAATTAGGTATTGCTGGGTCAGGGAAAAAAGTTCATTAAAGGAATCAAGTCTCAGTGTTTTTCTAAAGATAAATCCCAGCTAGTCTAAAAATCATTAAATCTTAATGACAGAGTCAATTTGTTGGTGGTGTTTACAAATGAAATATTAACATATTTCTGTAGCCTGGAAATTTAGAACCCTGATTACCTTGACATATTAGAGAAGTTAAATTTCTGAGGAGATTTACAAGACAAGAGTAAAACACTGCAAGAAAGGAGAGGGCTCTTTCTGTATTTGCTCTCTTTGGGTCACCAGGAGGACAATCACAAAGAAAGAACAGACTGCACGCATCGCATCGGATTTGTTTGATAGACACTCAAGCACCCTTTGTTTCCCGGGCAGTGGTGGAGCCAAGAATATAAAGATATAGAGCCATTGGTTTGGTAATTATAACAGAATATAGTAAGACCTATAAGAAAGTCATGAGTAAAAGGGAAGCTTGGAAAGAATGGCTAATTCTAACTGAGCTCCTTGTCTCGATGGGAAATGTATCGTGTCAAGTCCTTAAGGATGAGCACATTTGCTATGTGAGAAGGAAAGCACGCGAATTCTGGACAGCGGTAATGGGATGCACAGAGATTTGGAGTCATGCAAGGGCGTGGCAGGTTTAGGAACAAGGGAGACATGCAAGAAAGAAATACAGAGAATGGAAAAGTAGGTTGAAAAGTAGTTTGGGATCAGTCTATAAAGGGACATGTATGGCTAGCTTATGTGTTTAGATTTTGTTCTTTAGCCAGCAGAGAATTAGCAGATTTTTTTCAAGGAGAAAGAGATACAAGGTTGGACTATTTAAAAAATTTTACTGTAAAAACAAATACAAATGAATAGTATAAAATTACCATACCTATATCAACCACTCAACAATTATCGAGATTTTACCACTTTTCCTCATTTTATTTAAATGAAGGATTTTAAAGCAAACCTCTCGCCTGATCTCCTTCCACCCTGAAACTCTACATATGGATATGTTTTTATCTAGGCATGATACATTTTCACATCTAACTAAATTAATATTGTATTGACATCATTTAACCATTTGTGGACTGAAATGTCCTCAATTATCTCATAAATACCTTTTTTATAGTAGGTTTGCTCAAATGAGGATCCTAATTAATTTCCCATGTTGCATTAAGTTGTAATGATTCTTTGTTATTATTATTATTATTATACATTAACATATAATGTATTATTTGTTTAGGGATACAGGTCTGTGATTCATCAGTCTTACACAATACACAGCGCTCCGCACAACACATACCCTCCCCAATGTCCATCACCCAGCTACCCCATCCCACCCACCCCTCTCCACTGCAGCAACCCTCAGTTTGTTTCCTGAGATTAAGAGTCTCTTATGTTTGTCTCCCTCTCTAGTTTCGTCTTTTTTCATTTTTTCCTCTTTTCCCCAAGATCCTCTGCTTTGTTTCTCAAATTACACATATCAGTTGTAATGATTCTTAAAAATCTTAACTTAGAGCTCTTCCTATTCATCTCTCCCTCTTTTAATCCCACACTATTGATTTACTAAAGAAACTTGGTATCATGTCCTGGCGTCTGTCCCACATATTGCATTTATTGTTTGCTTCTTTGTTGATATAATTTAACTTTTCTTATATTTTTCCTGTTTCCTACAATGGGTAGTTTACTCTAAAAGGCCTAAAGATTCAGCTTCAATTTTTTAAAGACAAGAATACTTCATAGGTTGTATTCTATACTTTAGATTGTATCCCTTTGAAAGGCACTTGATATCTGGTTGCTGCACTCACAGGGATGCTAAGATCGATGATCAGATTTGCTTCCAAGAAGACCTTACCAGTACTGTGTGAAGCATGGACTATGGTGAGACCACTTCGGTAGCAGGCAAATCAGACATTATAGCACTACAGTAGCAAGAAGTGGATGTGACCTCAGTCAAGAACAACAGGTAAACAAAGGGAATGTTATATTCAAGAAATAATTCTGGAGTAGAATGATTGGAAGATTGGAAATATATTCCAATCTATATAAATGGGGGATAAGAGTTGGAGCAAGTGAGCAAGTGGTGAGAACATAAGAATATAAGCTCCATGACAGCAGACAACTGTATGTATGTTGCCCGATACTAAACCCCTAATGCTTAGCACAGTGCTTGGCATGCAGTAGGTAATAGATAAATATTTGTTAAATGCATGTATGAATGGATGGGTGGATAGACAGGTGGAGAGATGGTGCATAAGCTTCGAAAATAGAAGACTAATTAGATGTACACACCATTACGAACAGCTGGGGAGAGAATTTGAAACACCCATCAAATTTGACTTTCCTTCAGGATATTTCTCTATTGATCACTAGTACCTCAGGAAAATGCTTGATGTTGTAAAGTATATTTCAAATTATATAACCCAGGGATGTAAAGAAATACCTAAATAAATCTAAATGTATTCCTTGGAATATATATCTGGATTACAGGAATGTAGGGATGAACTTTTGATTTTTTTTTTTAGCCTCAAATCAAACAGAAGTTTCAGAAAGTTCCTAGGATGGTAATAATGTGAGAACCCGGGCCTGTCCACTGGGTGGCATTTCACATGGTAAAGTCAGGAGCATTAAAACTAATTACAAATTTTCAAAGCCAAATCTTTTTTTGAAAAGATTAGTAAAATCAATAGGCCTTTAGCCAAGTTAACTAAGAAAAATAGAGAGATGATACAAAATTACAAATATAAAAAATGAAAGAGGGGCCATTATCACAGATCCCATTGACATTAAAAGGGTAATAAAGGAATATTGGGCCCATAAATTGATAATCTATATGAAACTTACCAATTCTTTGAAAGGCATAATCTATCAAAACTTGCACAAAAATAAATAGAAAATCTGAAAAGGCCTGTATCTGTTAAAGAACTTGAATACATGATTAGCAGCCTTTCAAAGCAGTGTCGAGCTCATATATGTTCACTGGTGAATTCTCCTAAACCTTTAAGGAAGAAATTATACTAATCCTGTACAATTTCTTCCAGCAGAAAGAAGCAGGGGGGGATAATGCCTAACTCAGTCTACAAGGCCAGCATTAACGTACTGCCCAAACTAGACAAAGACATTACATGAAAAGGAAACTAAAGACCAATCTCTCTCATGAACACAGATGCAACAATCCTTAACAACATATTAACACGTTGGATCCCACAATATATATACAAAGAATTAAACACCACAACTAAGTCTGATTTATCCCAGGCATGCAAGGTTGGTTCAACATTAAAAAAATCAATTAATGTAATCACATCGACAGGTAAAAAGGAAATATCACATGATCATATAAGTAGATGAAGACAGAACTTGGACAAAAGCCAACAGCCACTGATGATAAAACTCTCAGCAAACTAAGATCAGAGTGGAGATTCAGCTTGATGAAGAACATCCACACAAAACCCCCAGAGCTGACATCAGACTTACTGATGAGAAACTCAAAGCTTTCCCACTAAGATCAGGAGCAAGACAAGTGTGTCCTCTGTCATTACTGTTTTTGCATTCTGATTCAACCAGTTTGGATAATTTGTCTATCCTTCACCCAATCACTATAGTTGCCTTATTTTCTGATTGGCTAGGTCTGTGCCGTATGCACTCTGCCATATAGAGGAATGGCTAGATCCCAAAGGAAATTTTGGATACTGCTACTATAAAAAGAGCAAATGCATTCTAGGAAGGGAAAAACAATAAAGCACGCTCTGGTTTGTACTATGCTTTCGCAGTTATCCTATTGTCGTTACCATCTCCGCTTCATAGATAAAACCTAAAGCCTGCTGAGTGGTGTGGTTAGTACTAAAACTCTGTTCCTCTGTTCTCCTCTTTCTCAGCCTGGCGTTCTTCCCCTGGCCTAGATTGTTCTGCATACTAGGAAATCTGTTATTCCAAAAATGAGTAAAAGGACTCTTCCCCCAGGGGCACCTGGGTGGTGCAGTCGTTAAGCGTCTGCCTCCGGCTCGGGGTGTGATCCCGGCGTTCTGGGATCAAGCCCCACATCAGGCTCCTCTGCTAGGAGCCTGCTTCTTCCTCTCCCACTCCCCCTGCTTGTGTTCCCTCTCTCTCTGGCTGTCTCTGTCAAATTAAATAATAAAATCTTAAAAAAAAAAAAAAAAAAAAACTCCTCCCCCAGAAAAAGTGTACTTTTTTTTTCTGGCTAAAATAAAAGATCTTGGAGTAAAATATAAAAGTTCCTCTTTCCAAATAATCACTTGATATTCCAAATGTTTCTAAATCAAAATGATGAACAGAGTAAGAATCAGCTCCTAGGAAAGTTGATGGCCCTTAGGGACAGCACTTGCTCATTATTCACATCGACCTTAAAAAGATTCCATGATTCAAATAGCAAAGTAGCCAGCAGGGGTGTGTTGCTTACCATCAGAGAAATCACCCGAGTGCCCTTCTAATAAAACCAGTAGTTACTGGTTTAAATTTCAATATATTCTAGCTGAATGGTTAATTTCCCCCAATAAAAGGAAGACATTAAATGAATGCATCTTTCACTCAGTGTAATGAGTGGTCTGTGTTGAACCTAACTGAAACCATAACAACCTAGAATAGTTTACTTAAATAAAATCTGCTTTTTAATAAAATGAGCTGGCAAATGGGAAGGAGACGAATATTTAAAATTCAGACTAGACTATTCTATTTTGGCACCTCTTGCTCTTTGCTTCCTCCTAGAAACACAACATGGTAAACTAATAAAGTTTTTCTTGACAAACTAGATTTTAAATGTCACAGGAGCAAAGACCATTCCTACTGTACTCACTGGCTGGCATCCACACAGAGACTAGCATGGGGAGGTAAATAAAGAGTGTTGAATAAATGAGTAAGCAAATGATTAATGTAACTTTCTTAGAGGGATGAGAGCCTTCCAGCTTTTGCATTCCACTCTGACACACTTTGTTTTCTAGAACTCTAAGCCCAAATTTCAGAAAGTCCTTCCTAGTATAACCCCAATTTTAGAAATCTCTCCCTCTCTTCAGAACTGTCTTGTGTTTTCTGCTCATACCGCCCCTTAGAATTTGTTTACTGCTTGTCATTTAATTTTTTATTTTATTTTATATTTATTTTATATTTTATTTTCCTCAATTAAATTGCAAGTTTCTTGATGTCAGAAACCTAGGTTTATCCTCTCTATACTCCCCACAACCTCATTCAGCCCTCAAATTCATGTTTGAATACCCACTTGTTTCTGATAACCTAGACAGTTTTTGGAAAGACACTCCAAGGAAATATGCTACAATGTTTAAACATAAAATAAATAAAATCCAGGCCACAGAAAATAAGAGTCCATGTAAATAGAAGGATAAATTCTTTTATAGTTAATGAGATAATTACACTTGGGCCAGAAATTTTGTTCTGAGAAAAAGGGAGACACCCTAATTACATGTCAAGAGCTATGCAATGGCAGAAACCTTTCCCCCCTGAAATTAAACCCATAGAGAAATTTATCAGGGGCTGTCGTGGAAGAAAACAAATGTGCACTGGAGTCAGGTGGTCCTGGTTTCCTATCTCATTTTCTGCCCTTTCTTAATTGTGTGACTTGGGGGCAAGGCATTTAACCTCTTCAGATCTCAGTTTCTTCATTTTGGAAAATGAGGACTTTGGTAACTATAAACCCCATAGAATTGTTTTAAGGAGTACTGCTTTTAAGCCAGTTTCTTTTCCTCCTCCTCCCCCACCTCCTCTTCTTCCTCCTCTTCTTCCTCTCCTTCTCTCCCTCCCTTCCTCCTCTCCTTCTTCTCTTTCTTCTCCTCCTCCTTCCTCTTCTCCTTCTTCTTCATCATAATTATGGTACTAGTAGTAGTACTAGTAGTAATCAATACTATTGCATGCTTGGCCCTATGCCAAGGGCCCTATGCCCTATGCCAAGGGCTCCACGTGTCATGTCTCATTTCCCTCTCATGCTCTCCTTGTGAGGGAGGTGACTAAAGTAGCAGGGGACAAGGTAACTGGCTTAAGGTGCCACAGCTAGCAGACTGTGTGATTCTCCACGGGCACTCAATCAAAGTTAATTCCCTTCTCCTTGCATGTCCTGGTGAGTATCTCCCACCACATTTTGATAAAAGAATAACCGGTGGCCTGATTTCCTACATGTGTCATTTCCTCAGGACTATAGGGCATCTTTGACCATATTTGGACCAATGTAAAGAGGAAATGGCATATGACACAGAACTCTTAAGTCTCTCAAGATTTCCACAAAATAATCTTCTGTATGCCTTCTTTCCATGTCTGTATGCTTTAGTTCAGATCGATCAGGTCAAACCACAGCTTCCTTTGACTCCGCCTCACTGAATTTTCCCGGGTTGCTGGACACAGAGACATATTGCCCATCCAGCCTCATCCCTTCTCCGACAGAAGTCAAGAGTAAGTGAGATACAGGGAGTCGAAGAACTGAGATTGAAGAGGCCCGAGTTCAAGTTCAGACATGCCACTCATTAGCCACAGGACCTTGGGAGAGTCACTCTGAAACTTGACTGTCACTACTGATAGAGTGAATAAACTGGACAAGCTTAGTAGTTGTCTAATTGCTTCTTTAGGGACCTGTCTCAGGGACTGAGATTCCAGGGGAAGAAGGAGATTAAGATGTTCTACGTCCCTAACTTAAATCTGGGTGACTCCAGTTTTACTGACTTTTATTTACTGGGTGTTGGCTTTAATTTGGGTTAAAAAAGAGCTTCTGACTCACTGAAGTAGATGATTTTTTTTTTTTTTGAAGTAGATGATTGTTAATGGTCCTGGTTTAACAATCTCTGAATGCACAGCCATCCCAGGCTGTACTGACTGCCCCTCGTGGGAGCTTGATGTTACAAATTGCTACTAGCCATAGGCTAGTTAAGAGAAGTTAGGGGAGAGACTTTCTTCCTTCTCTTGGCTAACTTTTGAAAAGAAGTAAAATATTTCGAATGATAGTCCTTCTCTGAAACTAGCAAATAGATGGCCACGGGAAGACATTGGTTGCAAGTGAGACCAGATGAACTGGGAAATTACTTACTGTTTCCAGCAAATTAGCTGGAGGAAAAAAAGAACCCTTTCTCCCCTTTCGCACTGTGGGGAGGAAGTAAACAAAACATTCCATCTGATGTGATTCAGAATTTCCCAGATGCTAAGCCAGTCGGCCCACTGGAGAGCTCTAAATCACTAGGATTTTCCCAAAGCATCCTCAAAGCACAGAATCGTCTCGTGTGAAAGAGACAGGGACAGACTGAACTGCCCTCCGGGCTTGCAGTCAGAGGATCTGGTTGTGGTCTTTTCTATGCCTCTCCTTGTTTGGAATTGAGCAAGTCACTTTCCTCGCTGGTCTTGGTTTCCAAATCTGTTAAAGGAAGATTCTGGACTAGACATGTGTGTCTTAAAGCCCCTTCTTGATACAACATCTGTGTTCCTCCAAATAACCTCGGAGTCAGCCAAACGCACAGCCCTGATTCTTCGGGCCTGTGGAACACCTCTCAGGATCGACGAGAAATGCCTCAAACCCCAACCCTGTAGACCATAATACACCCACTGACCCTCCCCTTGGTACCTCCAAAGACTACTGGGAAGGTTACATTCTTCTTAGGCATATCTTATTCAGATGGTCTATTTACACTGAATTCTTGATGCTGTGTTTTTCCGTTCATTGCTGATTTTTATATCTCTGTACTTAACGGTGATGTTTCAGGACAATGCCCCCCCTTTTTTCAATTGCCCCTAAATATCACATATTAAAGAGGACTGGGTAATAGACTTTAATCACAACAACGAACAGGGAATAACAAAGAAAGGGTTACATTACAGTAAAGTAGGTCACTTAAAACTGAATTTCAAGTGTTTCTATTCTTAAAAGTCACATGTCATGACAGTCACAGAGAACCTTCCACCTGCCAAATCTCTTTATCTCCGCAGCCCCTCACTCCTTGCTCACTCCCCTCCTTTCCACGCCCCCTCCAGGGAAATTCCTAGACACTTCAGATCTGTTCAAGGTCATTTCGTAGAGCAATTCAGCTCTCTCTCTTTTATACTGGTGGGTTTTGCCATGCCCGCAGCTAGGTGGTCCACATCTAAAAAGGGCCAACATATTCCTTTCTAATTGATCTCTGTTCTTCCATCTCCTCATCTGGAAAATGAGAAATATCATAGTTCTGTGGGTTACTGTGAGGCTTCAATGAGATGATGCCTACTTGATACCCCATATAGTGCCTGGTACATGGTAGGTCCTCAATTAAGGTTAGCTATTATTAGCTATTGGTATTTGCAATACTACATAACCTTGTTTTGAGGGTTAGAGACGAAGTGTGTAATACAGGGCCTGTCTCATGGAAGGCATATAAAAACATGTAAACGTGTTAATACTTACAGAAGGCCTACTCCATGCCAAGCACTCTTCTATTTATGCACATTTAATATTCACGACAACCGAGAGAGGGCTGCTTTTCTTATCCTCATTTCCCAGATGAGGACCTGAAGCATAAAAAGACTAAGTAACTTGCCTCAGGTCACACAGCTACTTAGTGACATAACTAAAGGCTTAAGCTCAAGCAACTGGGTTCAGAGGCTGTGTTTTTACCCACTATGTTGCTCTGCCTTTTTTTTTTTTTAGTAGTAGCATTCATTAATAAATGAGGACAGAAGGTTCACTCAATGCATTTTCTGACTATAGCAATTTATAAGAAGAAGCAAATTCTCCTAACATACTTCTAAAAATTTTTTAATTTAAATTCGCGGTAGTTAACATACAGTTCAAGACTGGTTCTCAGGAGTAGCTCAGGGATTCATCACTTACCTACAACACCCAGTGCTCATCACAACAAGGGCTCTTCTTAATGCCCATCCCCCATCTAGCCCATCCCTCACCCCCCACCGGCCTCCATCAACCCTCAGTTTGTTCTCCATTGTTAGGGGTCCCTTCCAGCTCGTCTCCTTCTCTGCTTTTTTCCTCTCTCCCCTTCCCTTATGTTCATGTTTTCTGTCTTAATTCCACATATGAGTGAGATCACATAGTATTTGTCGTTCTCTGACTGACTTATTTCATTTAGGATAATACACTCTAGCCCCATCCACGTCACTGCAAATGGCAAGATTTCATTGTTTTTGATGGCTGAGTAATATTCCATGGTATATATATACCACCTCTTTATCATTCATCCATCAGTGGACACTTGGGCTCTCTCATAGTTTGGCTATTGTTGGTAATGCTGCGATAAACAGCAGGGTGCACGTGCCCCTTTGAATCTGTATTTTTGTATTCTTTGGAGAAACACCTAGTAGTGTCATTGCTGAATCACAGAGTAGTTCTATCTTTAACTTTCGAGGAACCGCCAAACTGTCCTCCAGCATGGCTGCTCTGGCTTGCAGTCACACCAACAGTGCACGAGGGTTCCCCTTGCTCTGCATCCTCGCCAACTCCTGCTGCTTCTTTTGTTGTTAATTTTATCCATTCTGACATTCTGACCGTCCTAGCATACTTGTAAAAGTAGTTTTTGGTAGTTCACTAGGTCTTCCAGGAATGTTTTCAAGAAGTGTGGTTGCTTTTCAATTGCTTTCTGTAACATTCCTCTCAAGTCTAAACTATGAGAGAAGAAGCTATGCCAGACAGTGCTGCTAACACCGTGAGATCGCAACACCTGGATCAAGAAAGTATTGGACTTCGGGGTCCCTCTATTTGTTTAGCTGTATGAGACACAGAGATGACCTTATTAATGGAACTAATGGAACTAACGAACTCATGAATATGAGGGTGGACCCGAAAAACGTTTAGTATTTCAACCAAGTAAAGCCAACAACAAAACCAATCTGGTACTTCTCTCATAGTCACGCAGTTGTTCCTGTCCTGCTTTATCATTAAGTACTGGGGATCAGCTACCCACTAAAATGCAGCAGTCAAAATTATTTTTCTAAAATCAAACCAAACTTTTTCTGTGGCAGCTTTGGGGACAAGTACTCCAGTGAATGAAAAGAAGGGGTCTGGGGACTCCAGATGGGGGTTGCAGATCTGTGGGGAGATCGTCTATTGCCCTCCTTGAAATGAAGGCCTTTTATCGGGGCGTGTATATGAGTAGATGCTAGATTGGTTGCAAACCCAGTACCCATTCCTTCTCTCCCCCATTATAATGCCTTTCTGCTTTCTAACATATCCTGGGCTTTTTGCAGCTACCCACTGCTCCATATATCTATGTGTTTCAAAGGGCACTAACCCCCTCCTCCCTGGCTCCAGCGAGTGGACCCTGATCATCCTGATTAAGTTAAGCCAATCGTTGTCACCTCAATCCCTTGGCTAAATCACTGAACCCAATATAGACCCATATAGGTATAGACCTTTGACCCCAAATGGGAGACACTTGCTTGGGGCTTCTGGGAAATCCAGGTTCTAAGAAGAAACACCCCAGAGACAGCCCCTTTCTGTCTCTGGACATTATTTTATCTCAAGGCAATGCCTGTAACAGAGAAAGGCATTTTGTGTGCTAAGGACCGCACAACAGAGAGAGGAAAGTCTGCATCTCTGATGCTGCTCTAGAGGCAGGGACTCTGCTGCTCGTAGTGCCTGATTCGGGTTCCGGCGGCTCTTTCAGTTGAGTGAGATAATAAGTCTCTTCATTGTTGAAGGCAGTTGGAGTTAGGCTTTGCTCTTGTTTGACGCTCTCTGCGGTCTCCGTCATAAGGTGCGCGTGCGGCCAGTGTCAGCACATACATGGGGGGTGTAAGGTAAGCCCGACTGCTTTTAGGGGAAGGTGGTAGCTCCCCTAAGCTAAAATAAAACAGAAGTTCGGGTCTTCCCAACACCTGCAAAATGGCAAACCTGTCAGCTTGCTACCCAGTGTGGTTCAGGGACCAGCAGCACGGCCCTACCTCTGAGGTCCCTTGGAATGCAGAATCTCAAGCCCCGACCCTGACTGCTTCATCAGGACACGCATTTCAACAAGATCCGTAGGTGTTTCCTGTACACATTCAGTTGGAGAAGCATTATCTGAGGATGCTTGAGTCCTGGAAGAGAAGCAGGAGAAAAGGGCCCAGAAACAGGGTACACCAGGTATTTCTTGAGGAGCTTTCAAGGCTTCAAGGCTCAGCTTCTTGCTCCTTTCCCTTGTTTCTAGCTGGAGGGAAGGGTCCGAAAGTCATTCACATGTTCTAGCCCTTCTCCTGGTCCCCTTCTCTAAAGATTTTTTTCTTTGACTCTGGAATCAAAATCACAACACCTGCATGGAGGATTCTAGGACTATTCCTCTGATGCCCAGGTGACAAGGGATGATTCTCCCTGGTACTGATGCCTGCTGTAGACGGCTTCCTATTAAACAGCTGGAGCCACACTTCACAAACACAGCCATTACTTGTGAATTCAATGTGGGGCAAGAAAAGCTGAGTTGGAAGGACAGCCAACCCACAGCGGCCAGAATAGCACACTGTGTATATCAGGCACTCAGGCAGAACCTGGTACATAATTTGTAGGGCGCGGTGCAAAATGAAAATGCAGGGCCCCTAATTCAAGAATTATTACGAATTTTAAGAAGGTAATAGTCAAGCACTACACTAAGGGCAGGACCCTTCTAAGCTTTATGCAACTGTACCCATGAAGCCAGCCCTGCTCTCAGGATAAAAATGAGCAGAAGAGAAATGGACGCAGCTGTCTCTACTTCCAGAAAACTTTGTACAACGATGAGAAATTGTAATTGGAACAGGTCCAAGGTTGGTTCATGCGGGATAAGATTGTGAAAAATCATTCGTACTAAATATCATGTATTCATTTCTTAATTCAAACCCACCATATGCAAGGTACACTGTTAAGAGTCTTGGATACAAATTTAAAAAAGAGGAGACATCCCGCTTCCTAACAGAGCTCACACTTCAGTGGGCAGACTAACATGACAATAGACCTATGATCCGAGGCCGCAGATCATTATAATACAATAATCCAAAAAATATTAAGTCTTTGAAACCGAATCACAAACCCATAAAATCTAAGTGTCTTCTATAGGTTAGTGAAGTTCCCCTCCTAACAAAAGTTGTTGGTGTGTGTGGCAAGCTTTTTAAATGAGCCAAGAAGCAGGTTGTTTTAGGGTACCACAAGTTGAGTTTCTGGTTGAGGGACAAAGCACATCATTTTGCCTACATGGAAATTTTGTCAGTTGTGTACCCGCCTAGTTTCCTCATGCATGAAATCTGGCCCCTATTCCTTTTTTTCTTCGCTACATGCTCCCAAAACACTTATCCCAATTCCATTGCCAAAGGTGGGCAGATCAAATGAAGTGAGCCATTTTCCTGATGTGTTTGGAGAACGTCTGGCAATGTCTAAGAGAACCAAACTTGTGCACATAAGAGAATGGAGAAATCTGTATTTCAAGTCAGGCTCAAATTAAAAAGAGGTAAAAAAGGGGCAGCTCATTTTAGACTTTCAAATCCCAAGAAGTGAGCAATTTTCACATCTTTGAATACCAAATCCAATTAACCTTTTGTAGAGGATTTTGAAGCAAGCTGCATTTGGCCAGGGCAGTTGATTGATTAACAATGTTGGCCATGAGTTTGGAGTGGGAAAATTCCAAAAGCCTTATGTCGCAACCATTTTTACAAAAATCTAAAGCTATCCCACTGATTCAGATGTCAAGTCTACCCTTGACACTTGGAAGAGAATCCCCAAATTACAATCCCTATCCAAGAGAATAAAAAGCACATTAGATGTGGATGTTGGACCCACAACTGGGTCTACTCTCTAACTGCCCCCACCTGAGCCCCTGCGTCCTGAAGTGGGTGATTCATAGTCATACCTTAGGAAACCTATTCCTTATTGTCAACCTAAGATGCTTTATATGAATAACAGAAACCTGACTGTTAAACTTGTAAATATCAAGATACTACTATAATATTTCGTCAAGCATGGACTCAGAAAACATAATTTAACCAGGCTGACATTCTCTTAAATAACTGGAATTCACATGATCAAGATTAGTCTCTTCTGAGAAAAGGCTTTCAAGTACCACACCAATATTAAGCTTGGAAAACCAATGGGGAACAGTTTGAGACATCTTGTGTTACATATCATTTTATCCATGATGGATGCCCTCACCCTTTAAAAACACTTTCTGATCTGCACGTTTATTTGAACTGGGTCCAGTTGGCATCAGAAGTAGGGCATCTTGTACAAATCATCCCATGACTTCTGGGTGGGTGCAGGGGAGTCCTGGAGCCTTGGTTTTAAAGGGTACCAGTGACACATATCCAAAGCCATGCTTTGCAAGGAAGCCGGGCACACAGCCTGCCTCCCTCCATCTCCACTGCAAGCCTGGAAGCAAGCCTGTCTGTGCTTTTGTGAATCTGAACCTACATCAGGTTGAGCCAACTCAATCAGTGGGGAAATACAAATGCCCCCTTCATTTTCATTCAGCTGATTAGAGGCTTGCGGTGCAGTTCCCTGGGACAGCGTGCCAGAGAAGCTCCAGGAAGTAGAGTTTCCTTACAGAAGGCACATCCTGTCGTTAGCCATGGGGCATTTCAGAGGGCCAGAGAAGACCCTTTAAAGGAAAAAGAGAAGCTCTAGCTAGGGCAACTTTGTTATCACTGAAGGCCAAAACACAAGAGTATATCTATTTATAAACAGCAAAGAGAGCATCTTACTGGGCTTATGAATAAATGAGATCGAAATCTAAAGGGCTACCCATTCCTAGTAAGATAATATTGTGTTCCATTGACTGTAAAGTCTGACTGAAGAGGTTCTGTTTTGCTTTGTTTTTCATTATTGGAGTTACTCTAATAATATATTCAATATTTTCTTATGACATGCAGTGGTATGAGAGGTAGCATAGAAGAGTGCTGACAACTGTATACTCTGTAGCCAGAATCCCTGAATTTGAATTCTGATTTAACCATGTTCTAGCTTTATCTTGCTTGAGTAAGTTACTTAACCTCTCTGGACCTCAGTTTTCACATCAGTAAAATGGAGATAGGGTACCACCTACCTTACAATGTCGTTGGAACGGTTCAATAAGTAAAGCATTGATAGAACACTCAGAACAGGGCCTGACACATAGGAAGAACTTTCTTCTCCTCCAGTCTATAAGAGAAATGGCTAGGGCCAGGATTTGGCCAATTCAAAAATCTTCTTTGACTTCATTCATTTTATTTTTCCTTTAGTATGAAAACAAAGTAACTCTCTGACACTGGAAGACTACAGAGATGCTAAATTGGTATCACTGCATTTTAAAAAATCCTGCCATAAATGTAGGATGAAGCAATCAAGGATACCTTTATGAGAGGGAGTCATATATCAATTCAACAAATATTTGCTAATTGCTCACTATGTGCCTGGCTTATGCTCAGATTTAAGACTTATTTACGTGTTTTAGAGAGAAAGAGAGAGAGAGAGCTCACAGGAGCGGGAAGAGGGGCAGAGGGAGAGGGAGAGAGAGAATCTCAAGCAGACTCCCTGCTGAGCAGGGAGCCCAATGCAGGCGCGATCCCAGGACCCTGAGATCATGACCTGAGCCAAAATCAACAGTCAGATGCCTAACCACTGAGCCACCCAGGCGCTTCTCAGAATTCTTGATGAACAAGAGGAATAAGGCTCTTTTTTTGTACTCAGGCTGGACCTTGAAGGACTTGGAAGAATTCAATGAAGAGAGTTTCAGAAAACATCGTTGGCAAAGGTTCAGAGATAAGATAAGATGGTGGACATGGAAAAAGAGAAAGTTTATTTTAGGCAGATTGTGCCAATGGGAGCCTGGAGAACTTGATACTGCAAGCAATAGAGGAGGAACAATTGAGGTTTTAGACAAGAGCAAGAAGCGAGAAAGTGTATAGACGTAAGGAGGACATACATGAAGGACTGGGAGGGAAATTAGGTAGAACCTGGGAGTATGGACAACGTGAAATCTATTTCAGGATTCCAGCAGTGAAATAAGGTCCAGATTTACTATAGTGGGTGACAGAGAAAAGAAGAACACAGAGAGTCATTTTAAAATCAGAACTGATAGTGCTTGGTGACTGAACCTAGGAGATAAAGCACAAAAAAGAATAAAAGGTGATTCTATGTCCTCCCAAGCAGTTAAGATGATTAAAGCATTAACATGGCTCAAGATATAGAGTCCCACAGATTACTCAGTTTAAAGATAATCAATTTTATAGACTGAGTTGATCAATGAAGAGCATCTTAATCAAAACAGCACATTAAAAATTAGTAGCAAACCTGGAATGAAATGTCTAATCTCGTGCCTGTTTCTACTGTACACAGGGAAAGGTCACAACGTCCTGTAAAAACATAGGCGGCCTCAGATTTGAATGCTTTGCACAAGCTATAGGGTCTTATTCTGTCTGAGCCTTGGAGAAAGTATCAAATCTCACAAGACTGTAACAAAGCAAAGCAAAACACATTCAACTCAGCGGAGCTCATGGCTGTTGGGCTCCCTCTCTTCTACACTCAACTGCAACCTGTTTTGATTCTACACAGCACCTGTTCTCCTGAAATTGTATAAACTTGTGAATCAAGGAAATGCACGTTCAACAACTACTGGAAGAGAATTCTTGAAGCTCTCTTGGATTCTGTAAAGGATTTGCTCGGGAGTAACGGAACAAAGTGCGTTTGGTCAGCACAGGAGACACGGTAATGGGAGTTGGAATGTGATTAAGAGACAGTCACAGACAGTTGCAGCCTAAACCAACCAGCAGTGAGCAAACGAGGCCAGTTCATACACGTCTGGACAGACGCTAAGAGTGACGACGGGCAACAATGCTTGTAGGCTCAGAGGGTGACCCCGAGCGCCAGAATGTCAGAGCGGGAAGGGCACTCCAAATCCTTGTGCCGAGTCCTATCATTTTATAGATGAGGACACTGAGGTCAGGAGGCAGTGAGGGAAGGAAGTTGTACAGCAAAGCGAAGGGAGCAGGACGGTGGGTAGTGACGAGCTCCTGTGTTGGAATCAGGTAGAACTCAGTGAAATTACTCAACTTCTCTTAGCCTCTATATTGATGACCTTCTTTTTAAAATGGGACAAAAAGAATACCATCTGTAAGAGGAGCTTGTGATTATCAAATGAAATGCTCTATGAAAACTACTGGGCACAGCTGGCTCTGAGGGTCATTTTGAATTCATCTTTATATGCACTCCTCCCTGTCCACACAGGATGTTGTCACACGGGCTCTGGTGCATGTCTGCTGTGGGACAAGTGATCAGAAAGCTATTCTTCCCCCAGCTTTCTGTCCAGCCCCCAATACCACTAGGCCCAGGTCAACTGCCACCCAAATGTGGAGCTATTGCCAACACACCCCTGCATTGTAGATGCGGGTAGTAGGGAGCTGGAAAGACAGGAGTTGCAAGAGTTAAGAGTAAAACAAAACTTGGCTGATGTTTTGGTCTCTGAGGCCCCAGTGGCAGGCTGCCAACTTGTGTTGTGGCCAAAGGGAACTTGACAACGAAGGAATGGGAAGCATCTTAAAGGGAGAACTCATTTTGTTTTCTTCCTGGGGGAAGGGTTTTCCTTGTGTGGTTGAAGTCATTTCTCTCTCCAACAAATGATGGGGTTTCCTGACATAAATTACCTGCCATCATGCAAATGTAAAATGCAAACTGAGCCGGGGCGGGGGGGGGGGGGGGTGGTGGTGGTGGTGGTGGTGGTGGTGGTGGTTAGATGAGCAATTACTATGCACCAGGCACTAGACTAAGCACTCTATATGTGTCAGCTCATTCACTCCTCATCGTAACTCTCTGAAATAGGTATTAGTATTGTAATACTGATTTTTTTTAAACTGAGACACACAGAGAAGTAAATGAGCCAAGACTGCGGAGCTAATAAGTGAGAGGGGTCCGGGGGTGACCCAAGTGGCCCAGCTCCAAGGTTCCCCGATGTCTACGGCTACCCATCTGATCGAGTGAGCGTGAAGAGCAGGCAGCTCAGAAAGGAAACACAGAAAGCAGCGGCCCGGTGCAAACCGCACTAGGAGCAGGAGGAAAGGAGAGAGAAGAGGGAGCAGTGGAACGGAGCAAAATTGCACACTGCAGAAACAGCACCCAGCAGAGGAACCCAGACCAGCACGGCCTTGGAAGCTGTGCTGCAAAATGAGTTCGCCGACGTCAGTAAAGTCTCTTAGCAATGCATAGCCCGTACAAAAGGCACACTCGAGAGCTCAGACGGGGCGATGAGGGGTGAGAGAGGGCCCATGTGAAGTCTTCGGCCACTCTTGACCATGGACAAGAGCCTCACCAACCCAGCTGCCCCAGACTGGTCCAGGCTGATGGGCAGCAGTCATTAGACACGGTGGCTCAGAGATGATGGGATTGGGGTCTCGGGGGTTCCATCCTACTCTGCCACTTCCTTGTTGCGCACGTAACCTTGGGCCTCATTTTCCTTATTTATCAAATAAGAGTAAGAATAACCTTCGTAGGGTTACGGTGAGAGACAGGTGACGCGCTGTTTGCACAGCCCTCACTCGGAGCCCAGCACACTCATACGTTACACACGGTAGCGATAATGACTGGCATCACTACCCCCCTCGGATGACCAGCCCACTTCTTTGTGGACCAGTTTTGCCCGCAGAGAATCTACAGAGTCTTCGACTTTTGCACACTTTGGGTGCGTGTGCCTCATATATGGGATTCACCTCTCCTACTGCTTTTCCTGTTTCGACTGAAGCACTTGTGAGGAGAAGAAGAAACACAGAGCACAGGAAAATGGTGATACCAAGGGCTGTGCTTGTACTTACTGCAAAGTAAACAGCATAAATGCTCCATTTCGAGTTCATAAATAAACTTGGAGAAGATCTGCATATTTTCACACATTCTTAAAATATGCATTTTGTTATGGTTATTGAGGACTGAGCATCTGTTAGAAATATTACAATAAAAGGCAGTGTTAAATCTTAGCTACAATGGAGCTATTAATACGGAATTGGGAACTATCACCTTTTCCCAACCATGTAGCCAAAATGACTTTATTTCTCATGTTAAACAAAGGTCAACTGATGATTGAATTGCCTCTGAAATGCTATAAAATAAAAAATCTATGATAAATGAAACTGGGAGATGTGCTCAATAGATTGTTAAGCAAGAAGAGGAAATAGATTTCTCACCCTAGTACAGGAGAAGTGCATTAAATACTGAAGAAAGCGTTGCAAATTTCTCTGAAATATTCAGTGTAGTTTATTACAGTTTGCTTTAACATGCAGTGCCACAGAAACCTATAAAGTAAAATGTGAGAAACTGTAAGCCAACTGGATTAAAAATAATCAGAACAAAGATATTCTGGATAATAGTCTTGTTACTTCTGTATTCATCTACTCGTCAAGTACATCAACTACTTTTTTTCATTAGCCAGAAATGTATATGTGAAGTATTACAGATGCTTAATAGCAGTATAGGAACTGGACAGGAATATCCTCAAATTTAATTTTCGTATGGTGAGAAGAAAGAGGCAAGCACTCTGTACCAATACTACTTATCATAGACTTTCAACTATTGTGGTGTATGATGTCACTGCTTTGCCCTTACCTGGGAATATATTAAATATAACTTCTCAAAGGTAAAGTTTGAAAGACAATATTATTCAGTGGTTCACAACATAAGTTGGGGAGTCAGAGAGATCAGTGCACAAACTCTAAATATTTGGGCAAGTCCTAAACTCCTGGATTCTCAGTTTCCTCATTTATACAACGGAGGTAATTATTATAGTAGTAACCCCACAGAATTGTTGTGAAGATTAAAGGAGACAAATGCCTATAGAAAATTTAAGAACAGTTTCGGGCACATAGCGGGACCTCAAGAAATGGTCGATTTTTATTAATACTATTTTTACATTAATATTTTCATATAAATAAATCTGAGCTCTACTTGAACATTTCCTCCTCCCAGGGAGGGCAGTGGTTATAGCTATACCTACTTGCTAAGAGAAATTGTGGAGCATTTCAGGGATAATGTTATTCTTAGTATTTTTATTATGCAATATCCAGAAATCAAGGGGTGTCCTGGGGCAGCCATCTTTTGGTAAGTTACAGGCTAGCTACCTATTAGGTCTAACTCGAGAATAGAAAGAAAAGGAAGAACTAAAATCCATGATGAGCAAGTCCAGTAGAAGAAGTGATTCAGAGATAATGGCCATAAAGAACGACTCCTCTCACCACCCAGCTAGAAGAATCAAGAGCTGACCATGCACAGACGTAGGTATCATAAATGAACTGACAACATCAAAATTAAAAAAGAAACATATTTTCATAGGCTTCGGTACGGAGGAACGGAAAAGTCTGCAGGCTATTATGGCCTCGCCTCTAGGTCAGTGGTGAATAAATAACACAAGACTGTCTGGAAAACTAACAGGAAGAAACACCCTTCAGGCTCATAACTCAGCCCCCAAAGGTGCTTAGAGTACAGAGTAGCAACGGGCTCTTTAAAAGGCTTCAAGAGAGAGGGAGGCACTTTCTTTTCTTTCAGGAAATTTTCTGAAAGTTTCCCTCGTTCAGGAGCCTATCCAGCACAGCAACACAGCAGTTGTCACGTTGGGATTTGGTTGGCATTCATTTAGGAGATAGAGCAGTAAGATCGGGAGCTTTCTAAGGAATCTGGGAGAGCCAAGGCATGGATGGTACCCAAGCCATGAGTGGCTAGCCCCAGAAACTACTCAGCCACCAGGGCAGAAACGAAGTAAGCTGGCAGGAGTTAGGGAGCACAGATGCAGAGCCGTTCCAGGCAAGTCACCAAGAGCTCAGTCGATCGACATTTTTGGAGCACCATGTAACAAGTTCTGGGAAAGCTCGCTGAATCCCATATACACAGGCACAGGGTGTGTGCAGTATTAGCAGTGACAACAGTCATGCTAATAATAATGATAACCATAGCTATGATCTATTGAATGCAAAGGTCATACAGGAGCCGCCCTTCTCCATGGGGGATACCTTCCAAGACCCCCAGCGGATGCCTGAAACTATGACTAGTACCAAACCCTGTAGATACTGTTGTTTCATATACATGCATGCCTATGATAAACTCTGATTTATAAAGTAGGCACAGTAAGAGATTAGCAACAATAATACAAGAGAACAATTATAAGAATATATTGTAATCAAAGTTACGTGAATGCAGTCTCTCTCTCCCACAACATCTTACTGTATAACACTCACTCTTCTTGTGAGGATGTGAGTTGATGAAATGCCTACGTGATGAGATGAAGGGAGATGAATGACACAGGCAGTGCGACGTAGTGTTAGGCTACTATTGACCTTCTGAAAGTCAGAAGGAGGATCCTCTGTTGACTAGTTGACCATGGGTAACTGAAACCCCCAAAAGCGAACCCATAGATAAGGCGAACTACTGTTATGGCAAAAGCAAAAAGTCATGGGATGCTTGCAACAACTCTGACTCACCCTCATCTGACCAGGTTCGGTCCCATGTTTAAAAGTTCTTTGAGAATTCAGTGCTTCCTTTATAGCACTTTGCTCACTTATAATCACTTAGATATCTTTATTAATTTAATGTCTTTGTCCCTACACCATAAGCTCCAAAGGCCTGTGTTCATGCTATTTACCATATGCACCTAGTACCTAGCATACTGTTTGGAGCTGCAATAAATACTTCCTGAAAATCTTGTAAATTGTGATAGATTAAAAAGCTAAGAAAGAAAGAAAGGAGAGAGGGAGGGAGGGAAGAAGGGAGGGAAGAAGGAAGGAAGGCTGGAAGGAGGGAGGGAAGGAAGGAAAGAAGAAAGAAAAAGAGAGAAAGAAAGAAAGAAAGAAAGAAAGAAAGAAAGAGAAAGAAAGAAAGAAAGAGAGAGAAAAAGAAAGAAAGGGGAAGGGAAGGGAAGGGAAGGGAAGGGAAGGGAAGGGAAGGAAAGGGAAGGGAAGGGAAGGAAAGAAGGAGGAAGGGAGAGAGCAAGGGAGAGAAGGAAGAAAGGAAGGCAGGAAGGAAGGGAGTGAGGGAAGAAAGAAGGAAGGAAAGAGGGAAGGAAGGCACTTGGCCAGTAAAGCGTGGGATACAAGGGGGCAAAACACATAGAGTCCTTGCTCTGCTGGACCTTATCCCACGCAAAGGCAGGATTTGAACCAAGGTCTGTTTTGATTTCTAAGCCTGTATACTTACCTGCTATATTGTATAATTTATTAGAAAAGAAAAACTGAGCCCTTAGTATAAAGAAGACTGGAACAGGAACAAGTCCCAGCTATAGAAAGCTTCATATATTTTCCTCTGGGTTACAAATACATTTCAGAGCGAAGACCGTTTCAGCCCCCTGAAGGTAGGAGGAGAGGAGCAAGAGAGTCGGAGGCGTGCACAGGTGAGTCTTGTTACGGGAGACAGTAGGCATCTCCATCATTGACATTTGGCGAGGACTCAAGAGGTTTTAATGGAAACATTGGTGGAGAAAAATGGAACACGGAGAGGTCAACCTCTGTCAACAGTAAGATCTCTTAAGCACGTCTATCTTTCCAATCTGGCTTAGAGGGAAAGAGCTTCAGTGATGAAAGCCAGCCTAATAAACTAACCGACTCAGTATCAAAATGTCTATCAAATAATTGAAGTGCTTCAAAGCCATTTAAAAACAAGTACACGGAAAAAAAAGCACATGATACACTCTAAGATCTTCGTCTTTTTTCCTGTCAACATGACTCTGAAAAAATCTAATATCAGAACCATTTGGGTTAGAGAAAGAGTTTATTCAATAGCTGAATTAAATCATCACCTGAGCCCTCAGGCCTCAGCAGGGACATTGCTGAATGGTTTTGGGGAAGGGCACCATAATCCCTTCCAATCTCTCTTAGCTTTCCTGAAAATAAACATAATAGTTAAATAAAGTCAGAGTATTTATTACTCAAACACAGATTCAAGACAATCTCCTCTCAAAACAATAACAACAGAAAAAAAAAAAAAAACACAAAAACCAGAAGGCCATCTATAGTTACTCCAGTCCATTCAACATCCAAAGTAATTGTTTAAAGATGCAGATGGAAATGTGACCTCCTTAAACCCCTCCAGTGGCTTTCTACTACGTTCCAATCAATTCCAGATCCATCTCCATTGCTCACATAGCCCTGGCTGATCTGAACTTGCCTTCCTTCTCTCCTGTTTCCATCCCCGCCCTTCACTGGTGTCCAGCGACACTGGCTTTTCTTTTGTTCCTTGAGCTTCCCAAGTCCCTGCAGTGCTCACTCCTGAAATACTCTGCTCCCAGATCTTGACACGTCACATTGTGAAGAAGTCTCAGCTGCAATGCCTTTCCTGACCACTTAAAGCAGCTTTGATGCCCCACTCCCCACTCTTTTCCAAGGGATTCTTTGTTTTTCATTGACTTTACCACCATCTGAAGTTATCTTGTTTATTGATTTAGTTTGTGAGTCTTGTCTCCTCATAGTCGGACGCAAGGTCCAGCAGAGCAAGGACTCTGTGTGTTTTGCCCCCTTGTATCCCACGGTTAGAACCATGGCTAGCTCCCAGGATCCCACGGCCACTAGAAAACGTCCTCGGTATCTTAGTCAAAATTCATCGAGAGAGCAACAAACTCTGTTCTTCAATCTGTCCATGCGAGGTGGGTTGCCACAAAGATAAAAGATAGTGAAAAGCTGAAGAGAAGAAATCCAGGTTAAATAATCTGATCTGGCGATTACGTTGCTTGGATTAGACCTTGCTGAGATCACACACAGAACAATATTTGTGTTTGTAACTGGGCCAAGATAGATCTCATTCAAACACACTTTAAAACGCATTTTAAATTGTCCCACTATATATTCATTATTAGAAACAATATTTTACCCAGTTTCACAAAACTATATGTAGCATTTCCTGTTCAAATAAATATTTCATCAAATGAGGGAAGGTGTTCTTCGCCCAGTATCCAGGAATGAAGAAAATCACTTGTATGCGTGAAGGGTGGAAGGTATGGGGAGAGAAGTTAACTGTAGTAGGGTTACATCCTGAAACCCTTGTAGGAGAGCACAGAATTTCGTTTTATATTTTTTAAGATTTTAGTTATTTATTTGAGTGAGAGAGAGAGAGCACCAGCCGGGGTAGGGGCAGAGGGAGAGGCAGAAGCAGGCTCCCTTCTGAGCAGGGAGCCTGACATGGGGACTCAATCCCAGGACCCCAGGCACCTGAGGTGAAGGCGGATGCTTAGCCAACTGCACTACCAGGCACCCAGAGCACAGAATTTTAAAATGAGTTAGCACCTTCAAAGTTACTTAACCTAACCTTTACTTGAAAACAGTTTCCAAGATACTAAATGTAACAACAGCCCTAATGCTACATTATGTTTATATACAAATTTACTGCTTTTAAAGATATTTGCACATATATTTTGTGCTTTGATATTTACCACCACGGGAGAAAGGCAGGAAAGCTCATTTGCCATTCCACAGATGGGAAAACAGAGGAGATGGTGACTTGCCCAAAATACACAGCCAGGACCTTCAAAGAGGACATAAAAAGTCAATTCCCACCCACCTGGCAAATTCTTGGCCTCATCCTCATAGCTAATAAAGAATGGTGCCAGGAGATGTGAGAATTTTTTGAATTAAAATCAATTTCTCTTTCTACTACTTTGCTTTCTCTTCCCAATGTTAAATAGCTTGTCCAAACTCACTCGGCTGGCTGGAGCAGTGGCAGGACTAGAACCCAAAGCAGAACTCACCCAGCTATCTTATTCAATGAAAACGAAGACTTCATGACACACCATGTGACTCACCAACATGAGCCTTTCTAGATCAATATACAAACCAAGCTCCAGCTAATGGTCCCAATGTCTGACCACAGGGGGATAATGACATAATGCAATCATGGAATATTCTACAACCAGTAAAAATAGGAGGATGGTAATGATAGCTAACGTTTCTTGATTGAGCATTTACTCTGTGCCAAATACTGTTGTTTATGTATATTATATGTCACATATATAATTATAATATATATTATAAAAATAATACTAACTCCATATAATATGTTGAACTCATTGAATCCTTATAATAACCTTTTCCGACAGGGATTACCCCATACAGAAGAAAAAAACAAAAGTACAAAGGGGTTAAATAATTTGCCTAGACTTACACAGCTGGCAAGTGTAGAGGGGTCAAGGATTGCATCTGGGAAGTGTGTCTCTAGATCTATACTCTTAACAAATATACACACTGCCTAGGACAGTGGTTCCAACCTCATGTCAAGTGAAAAAGCCATGAGGGTCTGTGTGTGGATATGCACACATGCGTGCATACATACGTACAGATCAGACTGGGTTCTTGGACATAAACATTAGTTTGCCTGTAAAGCTATTAAGAGCTAGCATTCACTGAGCGCTTACCTACTATGCCGGGTAAGTGCCAACTGAAGTCCGTACATTATCTTATTTAATTTCCCCACAATGTGGAGGCTGTTATTTCACCCTCTTTACTGCTAATAGCGCTGAGGCTTGAAGGGCTTCAGATCGTCCCCAAAGTCCATGTTCTGCACTCAACAAATTGTAGCAGCGGTTAGTTATTTCATAATAATGAGATAATTGGTGATTTCAATTTGTCCTTTGTATCTTCCTATTTTCCGAGTTTTCTACACTGAAACCCAGTCTCTCTTAAAATGAGAGCAAAACAATCGAAGCAGTCAGGCAGACTGTGGGAGATACTAGATTAGCTGCGTGCTCCTGAACCGGCGCGTGGCTCTCAGCCAGGGGGAGCCTACGCAGCACGTGGGTGCTCTGGGGCGAGGAGAGGGCGCACCATGCTGGGTACTGCCTGGCATCCAGGAACCATACTGGAGCCCTCAGTGTTCCCAGCAGAGTAACCTTTAAGACACCTTTGCTAGGAACCAAATACTCTTCTTAATGTTTGGCATATGTTAACTCATACAATTCTCATGATAACCACACACCAAAAGGCTTGCATATTTCCCCAAAAGTTGTGTTCCCTCAACAGTATTCATTCATTCACTGGCTTTTTATTGAGTACTTACACATGCCACACATTGGGAATACAAAATTGAGTCAGACACGGTCCCTGCTCTGGCGGAGTCCTTGGTTCTTGGCGGAGGAGCAAACAAAGTAGGTATATAAATGAAAAATGGCAGCTAAGATGTATTGTGAGCTTAACACTTTACCTCAAGACTGCATCATCAGCCCCTACCTGCCGGCCTGCCCTATGGATTCTAGACTTGCCTGCAGTCTCCACCATCAAGTGAACCAGTTCCCTAAAAATATCTCTTCTTCTCCCTCTCTCTCTCTTTCCCTCTCCCTTACCCTCTTCGTACCCCTCTCCATCTCCCTGGCCCTCACCCTCTACCTCTCTTCTCTCTATCTCTTTCTCTCCGTCTCCTTCTTAACCTACTGGTTCTGCGTCTCTGGAGAATGCACTGCTCCAAGTGCCCTTTCTGATTTAATCCTTGCAACCTCACATGATTAAATTACCCATGAGAAAGTTACTGCTATTATCACTTTCATCTCCTAGATGAGGAAGCAGGTGCACTAACTTCCCAAGGTCACATACACGAGATTTAACCTAGATCAGTCTGATTCCAAAGCCAGTGCTCTTAACCCTTCCAATATGTGGCCTTAGGAGGGCGAGGACTGAGAGCTAAGTGAGCTCGGGGAGCACCTCACTTTCAACGTGGAGAATGTGGGGAGGCTTCACTGAAGAGGGGCACTTCTGTTTGACCTTGAATGATGATCAGAACAGACTGTGACCACACCGATAAGGGAAGGAATAGCATATACAAAGGAAAGAGAAGGGCAAGGAGCTCCTGTCTGGCTGGCACAGTGGGATCTGAGCAGATAAGACAGCCTGTGTGTGAAAGTGTTACACCGCACACTGAGGCATTTGCACTCCATCTTTATATATATATATTCCATATATATATATATGGAACAATCAAAGGCGTGTGTGTGAAAGTGTTGTCTTTGATGGCTGTGAGGAGCATGGATGGGAAGCAGCAAAGTCTAATCAGGTGTGGTAGCAGAGGATGAAAGGGAGAGAACAGAGCCAAGATCTTTTTTTTCCGGAAGGATAACCCATAGCTCTAAAGGACCGAGAAATGAGGGATGAATCCAAGCACAGCCTGGGGCTTGGCTACCTGGAAGACACAGTTCTTTGAACTGGAGGCACAACGAGGCTAAGAAAAACTTGGTGGTTGAAGTCTATAGCACAGGAGAAGAGTCCTACCTGTTACACGGCTTACAGACCATTTTCTACCACCGCTACCAACCCTAGTGCTGTGAGCCATTTTCACATGCCATTTTTCCATGATACACTAAGGGCATTTGTAAAGGTTGGATGCACAGTGAGACCACCTACCTCCCAGGTTTACTCACTATTTTTCAACTTTGGGAAGCTGTGCATGGTAGGGAGAGCAACGTGATATCATCCCATGTGCCAATTCCAAACAACTAGCAGAGGTGGCCTGGAATATGATGTTGAGGGAGACGCCAAGGCCAGAGAGAATGATGGTTGAGATTGATTAGTGATGCCTTCCGAGGTCAGGAAAGGGGTAGTTGTAGCCCTTGAGAATCCAGGATGATAGAATATGCTAGTACTTGACAGTATGGTGAAGGGAGGAGAGAAATCTGTAGGCCTTGCTGCAGAAGAGTTGCAGCAATTATCTTCTTGCCAAGTCAATAGCGAGCAGTAATGCCTAGCCGCCGGATGCCGAGAAAGCACATGTCCCGAGAGACAGCGATCTGACAAAATCACTGGCATGTGCGCCTCACTTCTTCAGATGGTTCCATATTTA
Source organism: Ursus americanus (assembly GCF_024610735.1). Lineage (NCBI taxonomy): Eukaryota > Metazoa > Chordata > Mammalia > Carnivora > Ursidae > Ursus > Ursus americanus. The sequence goes on along the minus strand of NC_142138.1, from coordinate 22,176,410 downwards.
TTATCTCATTCGATCTTCACAACTCTGTGGGGTAGACAGCCAGCATCATTCCTACCTTAGAAATGGGGATGCTGAGGCCAAAGCCGTTCCAGAACTCACTCAAGGTCATAGAGCTAGTCAGGAGATCCAGCCCCTTCAAGTCCTAGTCATTGCCTCCACACAGCGCTGACTCACTGAGAGCAGACGCATGAGCCATGGAAGCACAGGCGAGAGCTATAAATGGCCACATTGTGTGTGCACTGAGTGGAACGGTGGACCCTGGGGACCCATTCATTTGTGTGTCTTTGGGCAGTCACCCAACCAGTCTCAGCACCTTTGAACGTGAAAGACACCACGGGTTCCAAGTCTTTGTCTAGTCACATTTTTGGAATCATTACTAAAATAAACTTTGACTTGTCCCCATACAGGCAGAATAAAAATCCTTGGGTAAGTTATTTCATTTGGCTTTGGTTTGCTCAACTGCAAAATGAGGTCGGACCAGATTGGTTAATCTTCAATGGTAGCACACACCATCATGTTTTCCTGACAATGACCGAGGCTTTCATAGAATGTCAGTGAACACCGAGCTGTCCTTCTTAGGGAGAAAGGGCTTTTGTTCATAGTGGGAGCCAGGCTTTTTGATAAAACACTGTGTAGAGGGTAAGCTGTGAAAGTTTAGAGTCCACTGGGTGATTGATATCACATGCCCCTCTGCATCATAAAATTCTGGGAAACCAGTGAGTGCCACTGAAAGGAGGCTAGTTCTGTGTTAGGTGGCCTTCCTCGAGCTGAGGGTTGATCGGAAGGATCAGAATCTGTTAATAAAATCACTTTGCTTAGTACTGAACAAAGCTTTTGAAATACCATGTCCAGTCTAGTCAATCTGTTGTTTGCTTGTCAACCAGAGACCCAGGCCAAACAATTTCAGAAACGAGCAGGACTGTCTGGTTACACCATTATACAAATAAAGAGCACCTGACTGGGAGTCAAATGTGGTAAATAAATGCTAGTTCTGCCACTTGGTAAGATGGTCACCTTGAGTGAGTCACTTCACCTCACTGGGCCCTACTTTTTCTCCTGTTTGAAAGAAAGATAGTAATACTTATTCTTTCCACCCCACAGAGATGATGTGAGAATAAAATGCATATGCATATAGTGTGTGATAACATGTACTAGACTCTAAGCTTCTGAGGACAGAGACCACAGCTGCCTTTTTTCCCCTGTTATATTCACAGTGCCTAGAATACCTGAGACTGAGGAAAAACCTCTGACGTACCTGTTGAATAAATGAAGCATTTTGGAAAGTTTGAAGTGTGTGCAAATGTCACACAATCTTAGGACAATGTCCTAAGTAAGCACAATATTTTACTCATTATGCTGCCTGTTAAGGACAGGTAACATGAGTCACTCTGCATGGTCTTTTTAAAAAAATCTAAAATACCAGTCCTGATACACAAGAGAAGAAGTTGATATGAACAAAAAATAAAAATGAAGGTAGTCAAAACATTCGTGAATTGCTGTGTAATTCTGATTCCGGAGTCATCCTTATCACGGCGCCATTTCTCTTGTGTGGAAATGTTCAAGCCTCAAGTTGTAGCTGAACACTCAGCTCTAACTCTGGGCTTGGACCACAAGCTAAGGCAAGAGCATGCTATTCATCCGGTTACTTAAATATGTGGAAAGAATGAGTCCAAGAGGCACCACAGAACCAGCTTCAGAGCGCCAGCCTTCCGAATGCCCACCTGTCACTAGACACGTGGATAACACAGGATCGCGCTAACTGACAAATGCAAAAGGAAGCTGGCTTTCCTACCATTGAGGAGTCACAGGTGTCTGCTTCCGTTACCTCAGACTCCCTCTCTTGAACATCCCCCTAACCTTTTGTCCAGAAGCACTGACATCTTTGCTGCTCTGCCCATGTTCCGAGCCTCTGCACATGCTCTTTCTCCCACCTTTTTGGACTCTTCCTCCAAATAATTACATGGCCGCTCACTCCCTCCCCTCCTTCAAGTCTTTGCTCACATGTCTTCCCAGTGAGGCCATCCATTACCGCCTTCTTTACAATGAAATCCCATCTACCCCACTTCTTCTTCTCTTCCACAATTTCCTCTATCCCTTTTCTCAACTGGATTCTTCTCCAAAGTTCTTATCCCCATTGAATGTACTCTGTGTTCCGTTTTATTTTCCCATCTCTCCTGCACCAAACAGGAAGCTCCCCATGGGCAGGAGATTGTATCTGTTGTTCACTATTGAACCTATAGCATGTAGAACATGCTAGAACACCTAGTATGCATTCATACAATTCACGCAATTTCTGATGAAGACATGGACAGTTCTATGCGATAGGGACAATGGATGAGGGTGGCGTAATGGCACTTCTGTCTTCCAATACTGAAAAGGAGCAAAACTAACAGAGCATCCTTGCAAAAGAACAGCAGAGAAGGAGCAGGCAATGAAAGGCAAAGAGTAACACATATGAATTATTTTGTGTTAGGGACAAGTACATTTTGAGATGGGAGGAAAAGGACTCAATCATTCAATTTAAACCTTGGAGGGAGTAAGTCTGGGGAATCCAAACCATTCAGTGAATGCCAGAGACTCTTAAAGCTAGAAGCTCTGGAGGTAGGCAGATCAATTCTCTCATTTTGTTTGCAAGGAAACAGAACCCCAGGAAGGTAAAGTAACCTTCTCAAGGCACACAGCCAAGCAGTCACAACACGTAGACTCAAACCTAAGTCTGACTTCTGGGTCCATGCTCTTCCTACAAAAAAATCCAAACTACACAAATTCAGCAAATATACTGAGCTTCTAAGACTGCTGAGTTCTCCTGTCAGGAATAATTTGGCATTAGAAAAACCATCATCGAACAGCACATTACACAAATACATTGTACAACATTACTGTCATCTGTATTCATTTATTTATTTAAACATACTTTGCCAGATTCCAAGTCAAACTCTACCTCTAGAAGCCAGTGTTTCCAGATCTGGTCATAGTCCAGAGAAAAGGACAGAGAGCCCCGGGAGAGAAACATGGGGTGGAAGAGTGAGGGAAGTACAGACAGGAAAGGCAGAAATAAAGGAAAGCAGAAGGGAGAGAGAAAAGGAAAAATATGTCCAGTGTATTGACAGCACTGCTCCTGGGATATTCTGGGAATTTCTTTGAAAGGCTGTGCTATCACTCGTCTCCTCCCATTATAAAATCATTTCTTTGGAGCTAATCACCAAAATGTTTCAAGCCCAAGCACATATTTTCAAATGGACCATTTCTTTTCTTATGCTTCTCAAAATGTATTATCTGTATCTCACAATATCCCACGCCACAATACATCGTTTTTTCTTAACTATTTCATGTTTATTCTCCAGCGAGAACACAAATTTGAGCATTTCTTTTTCCTACGACTATAATGCCCCCAAATAATACCTTACAATGTACCACATGAAGTCATTTATATCTGGTTTTCCTCACTTCTCCAGCAAATAAACACACTAAGCATCCACTGTGTGTCAAGAACTAAGGATGAGGAGGTGAATAAGATAGACCAGATTCTTGTCCTTGTGGCGCTGAGCTCTGAGTGAGAAATTCAGCCCAGACACCATTAAACGACCATGAATCATAAATACATGTCTGAGGAGAGAGGGTGGACTGGGACATTCTTGGGGCCCAGGGTGTGTGTATTTGGGAACTTGGGATGAGAAGAGGCTGGGGAAGTCCTCCTGAGGAGATGGCGGTTTTGCTGGGACTGCAAGAAAATCAGTCACTGCGTGAATTGGCAAAATCATGTTGTAGGCAGAGCAAAAAGCCTAAGGCTGTTAAGTATTTGTTCTAAACACTCCGAGACTGGCAGAAAGGTGTTCGATACGCGTGGAGAGGCACGGCAGGCCGGAGTGTGCAGCCTCCTGTGTGCGATGGATTTTGACAGAAAGGAGAAGATACAGAAGCTTTTTAAACAAGGAAGTGATATGACATGAGGTATTTCAATAGAGATTCTAAATCTCTCCCTGACATTCTGTGGATACAGTTAAATGGCGTACACGTTCCAAGAACGGAGACTGACCCCTCTCCCATGGAGTCCAACCTCCATCCCCAATAGCTCTCTCCCTGGTAAGCAAACCAGCCTGTGCCCACAAAAATATTTGGTAGCCAACACAGAAACCGGTTAGACCCAACACCTCTGCCACGCACCCCACTTTCTCCTCAAGGACATCCTGCCCTTCTCATGCCCCTCAGTAACCTTCTATCTCTGATCCCCTTACTCAGTTCATTACTCCTCAGGGACTTTTTCAGACACGTAAGCTCAAATCCATTATAATCCCTTAAACATTTTCTCCCTTCCAACTCCTGTACCATCATCTCAGTAAATTCTCTCTTCCTTTATTAATTCCATTTGTGAGTTTACATAATGAAAGGAATCACAGTTTACAGTAGGACATATGATAAAATTGAATTGAGAAAGGGTACACCATGAGTATGGAAGTAAAAGTGAACATAATTGAAAATCCAGTGTCTTAAGTCTCTAAAACTTCTGGAAATATACCTAAAAACTCTCTTCAAATTGTCTCTCCATATCCTCGTGGTCCTTTAATTAAACCTTCCTTTTCACAAATAGCAACATTTAAAATTGAAAACACATTTAATTCCATTGTTCTCTTCTGGCTACTTACTGTTGTAACTGTACTGTTCTTCACACATTTCATTGCAAATATTTAGTATTTCAACTATATAATGGGTGAAAAGCCTTTGAATGACTAGTGTGAGACTCTAATCATCATATATATCATTATTCCTATGGGAAAACTTATTTCAAGTGAGCAATTCATAAACTAACTTTCAGGAACATAAAAACTGTGATTTGGTGACTTCCTGCAATTTGTTTAATTGAAACAGGGATAATGCATGTGCCAAATCCAACAGAAAGAATTATCCAGAGTCTTCTAGAATGGTTTATCTAAGACAATTTTTTTTAAGACTGCATATTCTTTTTAGAGGTTTAAAATGTTGACCCATGGAACTGTATGGGAACTTACATATATAAGAAGGCTCTTTCTGACACAGAGCCTTGAGGAAGGATAAAAATTACATAAATGATGACCCATGTATTAGAATTTCATATGCATGCTTAAGATTTTCCAAAATAACTTCACTCTTTCTGGGAAGTTAGAAGGATTCCCTTTAAAACTTCTTAGCTAACTAGAAAATGAACAGTTCCAGCTTCAAAACATTTTGTTCTTTTTTGATCAGATCAGAGAATTTTCCAAATAAATAAAACTCTATTTCTAGATAGGAAAAAAAAATCTTTACTATAATAAGATTCATGGCAACAACAAAAGCTCAGTTAAGCTAGAATTGTTTGAAATTGTCTAAATAATAATTTTGGAGATAAAAGGCATTAACAAAGAATTAAAAGGTATGGTTCCATGGGTATTCATATTTGAAAGAGAGAGAGAATATGCCACCCAAGAAACCAAGTCCTAGTTTTCAATTAGGTTAAGATGCCCATCTTGATACAAATTTTAAAAAGTTCCTATTATAAAATGTTATGAGGGGTCAAAAATACAAGTTTGTTGTTAAATGAACTTGAGTCCAGAAAATTCTCATCTTCATTCATCAGAATTCAGGAAAAACATGTAATTATGTCTTCTGAGGTAAATATGCTAATGCAAAACACCCAGGTGACTATGCTGGTTTGCTGCTTTTCCTCTAAAATTGAAGGAAGCAATAGATACGCGACATAATAAAGGTCTCCAATTCAGTTTATACTATTTGTAAGAACTTGAATTGACTACAAAACAAAAAAAAAAAACCCATGAACTTGGTTTCAAATTCCTTTCTGCTATTTTTTCTGCCCCAAAACATTATTTTTTATTTTTGCAATTTCAAAAACATACTGCAAAAGGACTGCATGCAGAATACACTTAGTTATAGGTCATCATGAATATTAAATATGATAAAATTTATTCAATCACCCTGTACATTGCAATTATATCCAGCAAACCCTTAACAATGTGCTCGTTGAGTTTAAACATTGCTTATATAGGATGAAACCATTGGGATCCAAAGATTTTTCCTTCCAAGACAGTACCTAAGAGCCTGACTATGGAACTGAAAGCACAGTTACGTGCAGTATAGTTCTGGGAGACAAGGGAAAACTTTCCAGGCTGCCCTACAAATACACAGATGTCCTAAGAAACCCTGACTTTGCTTCACTTATCTTGGAAGGCGTAGCTAAAACGGCATTTTCAAACTCTAATAATAATGTGTGAAAACAGCAGAACCCTTGAAGAGTTGCCCTCATCACATAGACTGCAACGTAAGCTTAACCAGTACATGGGCCTTTTAGCAAATAACTCCCTTTGCTCACCTTTCGCTTCACATTCATACCCCAGAAGGCTCCATATCATGTGACATTCCTTAGGAAAGACACAACTCTATACCAACCACTGCTAAAAAATAAAGACGGCAGGAATTGGTGAATCCAATATCAAATTAAAATATGTGTTTTTAAATAAAAAATATTCGAAAAGGATTATGGAGCCACAAACTGCTGGTAACATGTTTGAGGGCGCTGCAGAATTATTGCACTACCTTATGATGTTAGCCTCACTGGGCAAGTGGTAACATTCCTCATCTATGACCAGAATTTCTAATAGGTATTGAATGAATGGAGCCCATATCTCATTCCATCAAAACAGGATCACAAAACTAAACTGTGAGCCATTCTGAAGAATATTTGTTTACTCGTGTTTTACACTGAGTAGAGAAGTAGCTTTGAAAAGTTACCATGGCCGTGCTATTCCTGAGCAGCAGACTAAAACACTTGGTGAATATCGAAATATATACAATGTATATGTAGGCTCTCTGCCTTCCGTAATAATGTGTATGTGTTAACGACTGTGTATAACTGTGTGTATGTGTGTGGGCGGGTGTATGAAATGTACTAGCTGAGGAGAGACATCATTTAACTATCTTAATGGGAGACACATTCTCAGAGCCTGCTGATCTTTCAGCAGAGGGCTTCCATGACAGAATTTTAGGGTGACTTTTAGGGGGTTCCTTATCTTTCCAAGGTTATTGTGATAGATGGAATAGTCTAGCTTCCTCTAGGGGTGAGTTAAGTGGAAATAATAACTGCCCTGCCACATATTCAGAATTCGAGCAATTCAGAGATGAAATTCTGGGAGGCGATATCAGAAACATACATACATTGCTGAAAAGACTGGCAACTAAGTTACAAGGCTATTGATAGGCAAATTGATTTCTAGTTAAGTTTCCTACCTGCCTTTCTAAGGTCACTGAACCATTAAGATAATAAGTCTTGAAAAGCATTTAAGTAGGAACTGTGGGTAGATAAAAATGATTAGTTTCATTTAAATTTTGAAGCCAATGGGAACACCTGTCCATTTTTTTTTGCAGGGATCTGATGGAAGGCAACTGCATCCAAAGTGTCACCTCTAATTCAAAACTGCTAAAATAACATCCTTCATTAGATGAATTTGGCAGACCCAGAGCAATAGTGCTAATTCAGCTCCAACCCACGTCTTTGTTACAGTTCTCATTTCAGTTTAGGCAGCTCAGAGAAGCTTATCATAGGGCTTTGAACCGACTGACATTCTGGGAGGGCACAATGGATGATATTACCAAGAGAGTCGTTAATGAGCGTCAATAAATATTACTTCAAAAAAGACACTTTAACTCCGTAGTTTGCAAGGCATGAAGTAAAAATGAAAGATCTTTCACTTCCCTGTGTAAGATTCCGACCTAATCAGAATGTATGCAGATTTCTTTTTAGGAAATGCTACAAATGAAATTTAGCTGGAGAAATACAGTACCTCTATAGACAAGACTGTTTGTTTTGTTTTTTTCTGAAGAGGGTAATCCACATGAGTTTAAATTGAAAAGTGTATCAGTGATACTTTTTTTGTTTGTCTTGCCTTGTTATTCAAAGATTAAATTCATTTTGAATTAATGAAAATGATTTACTCTCAGGGTGTTAGTAAGCTCAGTTTATTTAGACCTGGATTTTAAAGAACTAGCTTGAGAGCCCTTTGCAAACAAGATCAGGCTCCACAACAAGATGATACCCAATGTCTCTTTTAAGGCTATTTTCTAAAATCCGTGGGCCATGACTGCAGAATTCTTCACTCCCCCAAATTACATTAACAATGTGGGACATGATGACAGAGAGAGAAAAATAATTCATTTCTGCCAAATAAGTGCAGGCTACACCACTGCTTTTTGAAACCATCCTCCTCTTATTCCATTTTGGTAAATTTCTAAGGAATGTTTAAAATCTATAGGGCAGACCTTGGCTTAAGAGGTGGCCTCTCTGCCATTTTCATGGCTGATTTGAGACCCATTATGCACTCGATTCTGCATTGTGAAATCCAGGCTGGGGACAAATTTCTGCCTGTCATCTTAGGAAAGGCCAGGAGTTTTGCACCATCCTGTAGTGTGAAAACAAAATCAAAGCCAGGGTAGGGCGGCCTGCTTCTTTCTTAATCAGCTTGCTGCTTTTTGGGGGCAATCTTGGCTGTCACTACCTCAGGCTTGGAAGGATAATTTAGTAGAATAAAATATAGTTTAAACAACATCTCCCCAGGGAAAGTTCCTTCTTACACTTAATATCGAATGCAAAAAGGTAATCAGTAAGTAATCATTAGTGCTTGGCTAAGAATCATTGCACGGGAATGCATTAGAAAGCACAAAATCCTTTTTTTAACCTGATAAGACCCTGAATCCGTGGCTAAGAGGCCCAGATATTTTCCTCATATTGCTCATTCTGTTGCAATGACATCCCCATATAACTATAGCTTATGGACCAAATTTGCAGCACCTCTCACCTCAACAATAAGATGTAAATTGCAGAGACAAAAATATCTTACAAGAATTAAAAAAAAAATTTAAACAGTTCCCTGAAAATGACAGCATGGATAACTCTGTCAATGACCTCTCCTATCTAATGTCAATTTCAGAAAACAAGTTTCCATTGTAAATGTTTAATCAGTGTAGTCCCAGGAACCCAGAGCAGAAAACCTTATCTTCTCTCCCAACTTATTTGCTCTGCAAGCTCTTTCTTAGCTCTATCTCAGCTCCCTGGAAGCACTTTAGGTCCCCCCCCCCCCCCCAAAGAGCTGGGAGCTCTGTAGGTTCTGAGCTAAACAGAAGCCTTGTGGTTTGATTCCATTAGTCTGAGCCCTGGTCCGCTGCAAGCAAACTGCAACATTTCTGCTTGCAAATCCTGGCAACCAGGTTCTAGACCAGCCACAAACACAGGCTGCACACATTCTTCAACGCTGTTCTGCCCAAACCTTGCCTGAAGCCAGTCAACCACAGCAGAAAGCATCCTACCTTCCATCATGGTGGCAGAATTGCATTCCTTAATTTCCAAGGAGTCTGAAAAAATACAGGAGGATAGGATTCCAGGTCCCAGCTAAGTCCTCACAACGCCGCTGCCGAGAGGTCTGCTCTGTCCACTGCTGAAGCCAAATGAGACAAGAGTTAACCCCAAAGATAGCCCATGGATGCTGCTGGTGCCGCTTCACCTACGGGCTCCCAGGAAGATGCTGCGAGAGAAAGGGAGAGGAACAGCAAGCCGGCCGAGCTGCACCGCCTGCGCTGCCTCGGCCAATCCCTTCAGCTCTGGACCGCGTCACATGGTAGCCAGCCTGCATCTCCTGACACAATACCCCGGGAGAGCACACAGAACCTATTTTCCGTCCCTCTTCCCCTCCACCCCCACCCCTCCCGCTTGTCACCGAACGCACAGCCCCTTCCCCACCTGGTGACGCACTTCCCCGCCCCTCCTCTTCGTCTTCTCAAGCCTATTGCAGCGGCTGGGTACCCGAGATTAATTATCGGACGCTGCCACCTTAACGGGGGACTCGGGCATGAAAGGAGCACCTAAGTGGCTCGCTGCGGAGGGGACTGTGGTTTTTTTTTTTCTTTTTTTAAAGAAAAACGTGGTAATAATTCCGTGCAGTCTGATGTCAGCCGCACACTTTTAAGCTCCCATTCCCGTCTCCTTTTGCCCTCAAGGAATTCCAAACGTTAATGTCTTTGGCCTCCGCACACGTCCGTGAGTCTCTCTCTCTCCCTCTCTCTTTCAAGAGAGAAAAATCAATCCGGCTGACGTCACATCATAAGCAATTATCCCCAAAAGGATGATGCAGAAGAAATTTCATCCCAGCTGCCTTCAACAGAGCCAGGGAATTAATCGCGCATGACATGCCCAAGGGCTGGGAACTGTCATTAAAACAAAGAAACAAAAGAACCCACCCGAGTGGGGCTCTGGAATCAAACTGGCGACGCTTGAGATAATTTCTGGGGCGGGAGGCGGGAGAGACGGCAGCCGGCAGGGCGGCCAGGCCTTCGCCCGACGGAGGACAGCTGTGCACGCCGCCTGCTCCCGCGGCAACCTGGACGCGCCGCCGGCCCAGACCCGACCCCGCGGCACCGTGGCGCTCGGCGTTCCAGTCCCCGCTCCCGGCCCGCCACGCGCCTCCCCGCGGCCGCGCACGCGGAACCGCCTCCTTCCCCAGGTGGAGCGAGGCCGTGCCGCCAACTGCAGGCCCTGGAGGAAACCAACTTTCTTCTAGAGGACACCACGGTTTTGCGGCAGGCGCCCCGGGCATCTATAACCGCCTTCCAGCCCATTCGTTCGCCCCAGTGGAAATCCGGAGGGGGGCGATTGTGCCGGTTCTGGCCGGAGGGGTGGGTGGAGCCCAGGGTTTTTTGTTTTTTTGTTTTTTGGGTTTTTTTTGCAGCTTCCAGGGATGGGATCTGGGTGCCGGGCTGCTGCCTAACTGGAAAGGGTTATGGCACCCCCGCTGCTGGGGCTGAGAATCTGTCACCGGATGGTTCCCAGGGACCCCGGGAGCCTTTCGAAGGGCCTCAGGCGCGGGGGTCCGGCGATCTTCTGTTCCTTTCAAGCAGGCTCTGACAGCTAAGGAAGAAGCAGGCAGCGGCACATGGGAGGGAGAAGAGGGAGGGGAGATCAGAAGAAAGGGAGAGTCCTCCTTAGAACTCGGGGACAACAGCAGAAGTGGGCATTGATCCCTCTACAATCTAGGAAGAGGATTGGGAGAAAAGACCAACTGTGAGCATCAAATGAAATAACTTTAAGAAGTTAAGATGCATTACATGATCGGTGTTGAGTCTCTAATGCTATTATTAATCTTTTATGTTATAAATATATCCACAAACTTTTAATATTGCTTAGCCTTTGACATTGCTAGCCTAGTCTAGTTCTTTCTACCAGAGCAAATATGAAGTATTGCTTGCTGGCTAAGAACTAGGAAAGAAAATATAATTCAAAAGGCTGACTGAAGAGCATACTAACAGTTAAATGAACAAACAAACAAACACCCAAAACTCAGTTCCTTAGCAACTTAGAAGTTTTTAAAAACTCCTTATTCTCCCTGAGGACACATATTTCAGTAGCTTCGAAATTTCACAATGGCACTCTCCAGGAGGTACAAATACTTGTGCCTTTTTCCTTATATCTATGAGGCAGTTGAATTTTAAATGAGAAAAGAGTTTCAAAGTAAAACATGTGTTGAGTACAACTTAGACTGTTCTGAAAACTGCAGAAACAAGATTCATTAGTGTGTGTGTGTGTGTGTGTGTGTGTGTGTGTGTGTGTGTGTATTTAGCCCAATTTTCTGTAGTGGTTAGGAACATGGATAACTATTGGCATCAACCAGACTGGGTTAAATTCTGTCCCCACCGCTTAATGAGCTCTGTGATCCTGTACAAGTTATGTAATTCTCCGTGCTTCACAATTTCCTTATCTGTAAAGTGGAGATAAAAATAGTACCAAGTTTGTAGGGCTATAAATACTAGCAATAACAAAGCTTTATTAATGACTTACTATGTGCCAAGCAGTATTCTAAATACTCGGCCAGTAAATTACTTAGCATTGTGTCTGGAGTGTCATAAACCCCCCCGTTAGCATTTTAATATCAGTGTTATTACCACCAAAGGGCAGCCAGAGGCGTGAGAGGAGTTTGTAGCTAACTGAGAGTTATCCTACATGTGCAGAGAACCACTTAATGGAAGACCAAGGGGTGCATTCAGAGGTAGAACAAGTGGGAGCCTTCTGAGGCTCCAGGGGACAGAGGAGTAGAAGGAAGATTTGAAACGAAGAAGGTGAAGGAAGGTCCGCTTTCAGAGATGGAATTTTAGAGTTCAGGAAAAACTGGAATGAGTTGGAGTGGCCATTGTATATCAAATAGGGAGTTCGAAACAAGAAAAATGGCTCAGATAAAATCTGGAGGTAAGTGCAAGCCCTGAGATGTGGTGGTAAGAATTATTGTCAGAGATGTAAGGGGGCAAGAGTACCAGAGAAATCCAGGCTGCCTGCCTTTCCTCACCCGGTGTACATTTTACAGCGTATTAGGGCAAACTTCTCAGAGAGATTTAGTAACAAACATCAGTTTTGTTTTAGACATGCAGCAAGACAGCTAGTTAGAGGGGTGATTATAGGAGAAAGAAGTGTCTGGATATGATTGTCAGAGAAGGACCAAGAAAGGATGTGTCGTTAAAGGTGGTAAGGCTAGTCCAAGGACTGGTTAAACTTTGCGCGACTTTATTACCAACTGTAATTACCAATTGCTAATTACCAACTATAAGAACACCTGAGGAGCAAAGTTGTGCTTCAAATAAAAAATTGCTCAAGTATGTTATCAGAACAGCTTAAGCATCTTAATTTTGTCTTCTCATAGGTTTTCTCAAGAACAATGACAACACATCATACTGTGGCTCGAATTTCATTATTTCCTAGTACAGTTTTTGTTTACCAACGAGTACAAAGGGGAATTTCTAGCCGCTGAAATAATGGACTATTTTTTGCAAATTTTAAATGGAAGTCAAAGGAAAAGATTATTTAAATTACTCACTTGCATCAAAGTGCAAGGACTGCCTAGGGATCTAGTCCTGGATGGTGTGCGTGCACCCAGATCATAACAGGCTCTCGGGGCCTGCAACTAGTCCAAGACCAAAACTTAATTGCTGAAGTCACTAGACGTTGAATTATTTTTTCTGAAATAACACTTGTAGGGTGGTGACGCCCGTTACACATGTTTTTTGGAATCAAATCCTATTATATTCTTACTATAAAAGTTGAACTTCTTCACGATTTCCCAATTTTAGTATTTGAGGAAAAATCTGTTCATAGTTCACAAAGAGAAAGAAAATCATGAGAACTGAGTCACAAAGGAAGGAGGAAAGAAAATTAACATAGAAACAATGTTTAATAAAGGGATATATATGGATGTAAATAGACATATAGATATACAGATATAGATGTATTTCCAAGGTAGTGATCTTAGCATGGCATTTGATTCTGTCCCTCTTGCTGTCCCCACTGAGGCAATTCAATGAATGTAGAAGAGAAAATATTGTCCAAGCCCTGGAAGTCAGCAAGGTCCCACTGGAAGAGTTAGATTTCTACAGGATGAAATAGGCAAAATTATATATATATATTGGCCAAGTCATTAGCATGAAGAATGCCAGTTGGAACCAACATGGCCAAAGGGGGCTTTATTTGGGGAGCTCACAGAGTTATATGAAGGACTACATAGAAAGCAAGAACTGGGATACTCCAGGAAACTTTGTTACCAAAACCAAGTACTTACAACTCTGTTTCTCTCAGCATGTCTGGTGATTTTCCCTTACTAATTATCCCCCCTGTGATCGGAGAGCTGGCCATTTTAATCTTTTATGCCTACATCTTCAGAGCCTGACTTTTCAAGATCTACTTCAAAAAACTTCTGGAGAAGGGCTCTGATTGAACCGACTTGGCTCATTGTTCACCCTTTGGACCAATCAATGGGACCAGGTTGATGAGGTATCATATTGTAATTATTTAACCCAAAACTCACATTGAACTTAGTCACATGCCTACCACTGTGACTAAATATGGGAAGGAGATACAGAAGTTTCTGGGACAAACAACCCTTAATAGTATAAATCCCCTATATAACTGGAGAAGTAGAAAAGGCATTGTCAAAGAAAGAAGGAGCATATTACCAGAATCAGTGTGGGGAGAGAAACTATGAAACAAAGGCTGTTTGCCTTGGACATTATTCAGTTCACCTAAGATGAAACTTATAAAAGGATTCATGATGCAAAGGGACTGAAAATGCTACTCTAATCCATCCAGCATACTTGAGAGGTTATTCATATATTCTCACTCACTACAGCCTGAGAAAAACTGCAGACCCCAGAGTCATCCTCCCCCTCACTGAGGGAGGGGGAAGCAGACTATACTTCTTCTTGGCTCACTTGTCCCCAATACAAGACATGCCCTGGTCTGCTCACCACCCATTGTTCTATCCCTGCCCAGAACCAGCTTGAGTACTGGAGGAAAGTGTATCAGCTAGGACTACTGCTTAGTCTAGATGTACATGGCTAAAGCTAAGCAACAAAGACTGACTACATGAGAAGAGTCAGCAGCCTCAAAAGAGGACGAAAATAAACAATTACAGCTCACGAAAGCAGAGGAAATACTCTCATTGAAAGCAGAGGAAATGTAGAAAACTGGAAAGGCATTTAAAAATCTATTTTTTTACTTTCGATATAATTTTAGGGATACAGCCACAATAAAGAAGATCAGAGTGCTATGACAGAAGAGTAGGGGGCAGCTGTGTGGCTCAGACAGTTAAGTGTCTGACTCTTAATTCAGGCTCAGGTCATGAACTCAGGGTTGTGAGATCGAGCCCCACTTGGGGCTCTGTGCTGAGCATGGAGTCTGCTTAAGATTCTCTCCTTCTCTCTCTGCATCTCCCCACCTCCGCCCCTCCCCTCCCCCAGCAAACTCTCTCTCGCTCTCTCTCTGTCTCTAAAACAAATAATAATAAAAAAAAATAAAGAGCAGACTGAGGGCCAGAAAGAGTGCATGAAAGTGGTAAAAAGATTCTCATTAAAAAAGTTTAAATATAGGGGCACCTGGGTGGCTAAGTCAGTTAAGCATCAGATTCTTGATTTTGGCTCAGGTTATGATCTCATGGGTAGTGGGACTAAGTCCTGCTTTGGGCTCTGAGCTCAGTAGAGAGTCTGCTTGAAAGATTCTTTCCTCTGCCTCTCCCCCCACTTTCTCTCTCTCTCTCTCTCTCAAATAAATAAATCTTAAAAACCTGTTTACATGATTATATATATAATCAATGATACAGTGAATACTGCCAAGCAGAAAAACTGATAGGCCCAGAGCAAGATGCTGGAAGCACAGACCCACAGCACCAATGACAGGTCCAAGCACAGTGGAATTCTTTTTCTCTTGGAGGAATCAGTTAACACAGATGCAACTTTAATAGTTCAAGAAACTAGAGAAAGAGAAAAAGCTCCCCAATTCCCTTTGCAAATTATAAAACCTGGTACAAATAATTTTGAAAAAAAAGAGACTATGGTTAAATCTTATTCCTTAATATCATGCAAAATTTTTAAATAAAATAACAGCAAACAAAATCCAGCTTTTCAAAAATATTATACATATACATGTATATGCATATCGTAAGTTAGACTATTCTAGGAGTAAGAAAAAATAGTTCAACATTTAAAAAAATCTATAAATATAATTCACAATGTTAAGCTACTAAAAAGAAAATTATATCATCTCCACAGTTGCTGAAAAGATATCTGATAAATTTCAACTTATATCACTCATTAAATAAAACCCTTATAACAAAAAAGAGAATAAAAACCTCCTTAGGATGATAAAATACACATGTCTCTTCCCCAAATCTATCCTTTTGTTAAATGGAGACACAATGAAAAAAAAAACTTAATTAAAATTAGGAGTAAGACTTAAGTGTTTTTTATCATCATTGTTACATAGCATTTAATTCTGTTCTTTGGATGCTGGCCAAAAAATTAGGAAGAAAAAAGATATAAAATTGTGTCAGAAATATTGATATGTGTTTCTCACACCATTTTCTCTGTATGGATACACAGGAAGACTGTATTTGTTGGCCTTTCTTGCATCTTGGTGAAGTTATATGACTAAATTAAGGCAATGGAATTTTCCAAACCTGGCCTTTGCAAACATCCTACACATGCCCTTTACCTCTTTATCCCTCCCAAATGGCAGACAGCTACCTGAGCTATGTTAGACTTGGAATGTGCAAGAACTAAACCTTCATTGTATTAATCTCTATACAATTTATATATAGTGTGTATATACTGTGTAATATTTACATATGTTTACATCCTATATGTATACATAGTCTTTTATGGATGATATAATACAAAATACAAATTTTTTAGAAGAGTTAGAGGAAGAGTATTCTAAACAGATGGCCCTTTGTAGAGGCCATCAAAACAGAAAGAAGAGGTATGTTCTAGAACCTAGAACTGAACTATCCAGTTACTAGCTACAAGTGGTAATTTAGCACTTAAAATATGCCTAGTCTGATTTGAGATGTGATGTAAGCATTGAAATGCACACCAGCCTTTGACAAGAGTACAAAACAAAGAGAATCTAAAATATCTCATTAATAATTTTTATATTGATCAACTGTTGAAATGATAATATTTTATATATTTGATTAAAATGTGTACTTGACAAGTTTAAATTATATATGTGGTTCACATTTGTGGCTCACATATTCTATTGGACAGTGCTGTTCTAGAGACTGACAGAAAACCAACCCAATAAACATGGTGAACAAGGGGGATGGATTGTTTCGGGATTATATGCCGATGGTGTATATCACTACCATATTTACATCCATTCATTTCTTCATCCAATAAAGATATGTGAAGAATTATCTATGCCCGGAAACTTTCAGGCTTTGGGACACCAAGATGAAAAAGTCATAAACCTTTCAAGAAGCTTATGTACAGTGGGGGAAGCAGATGAGCAAACCAAGAATTAAACACAGATTTATAAATGTTCTGAGCTAAGGTAACACGGAGGACGAACAGCTGGGGTAGAGAGGAGGCCAAGGAAGCTTGGGTATTTACACTGAACTGGAGGCCATCTCCCTTTCCCATGTCCCACCCTCATCCCCAACTCACTAGATGAAGAGTGGAGATTGGATTTTCTTAGTTCTCCATTTCAGCCTCTGCGTCAATCATTTGCTGCCATCACCAAAATATCTTCTAGGATCCATCTTGCTTACTTTCTCCCATTTTAGTTGTTTCTCTTTTTACCAACCCCAGACCAACTCCAGGTTACACTGTTCTCTATGACTTCAGCAACTGAATCATAGTCCTCTTTATCTCACCACCTGTCCTCATTATTCAGGACTTCAGCATCCCTTCCATGATCCGACATACCTATTTCACAGTTGCTTGACTTCCTCAATTCTAGTGACCTTCAATTCCATTGAGTCTTAGGCACTAAAGGTATAGCCACATTTTGGACCTCATCTTTGTTTATCTCCAATATTTCACACTGTAGATTTCCTTATACCCCCAACTATTTATCTGCCCTTCACCACCCTCCACAGACCATACATATGCCTTAACACAGCCTGAATCTACATTTGCTTCTTACTGTGATTCCTAGGGCTGATGATCTTCCTTATTCACTTCTCAGAGCCTTGGGAGTAAAATCTGTGTTTATGTGTGGGAAGTGGGAGGGTGGAGTCCTTGAGAGGAATCTCTCCTTCAAAACAAACTAATACTTGCTCCATTCTGCTCTAGCCATTGTCTCCTTGCACTCACCTAACCTGAAATGCCTACTTTTTTCTCTATAAATGCCGTGTTTTTTTCAAGGTCAAACTCAAATCCTCTCAAGGAAATGAGCACATGGAGCTTTCATTATCTTAACTCCTACTGCATGTGCCACATCTGCTTCTCATTATATGGCTTGTCATCTCCTAATTATTTTGTGTCTATTAGATATTACCCCAACAGAAGTCTAGAAGAAAGGGACCATACCTTCTATTTCTTTGACATTTCCTACAAAGATAACACAATGCTGGATGCATATTTGGTGCTCAAAAATTATTTGATAAACAAACACATCATTTTTTATGAGAGATATCTAAGAAGATCCCAGTAGGAATATAAGCCCAAAAAATTACCTCTCGGATTGGATCCAAAAGCCAAACCTGGTTAGTGAGGTTGTTATTAGAGCAACCAAAAACAAAAACCACAGGGAACTGTGATACTAGCTGAGTTTAATAGGCACTTCATAGCATTCTATATTTTATTATGCTTTCTATAGGTAGTCTGCTAAGTAACTCATGACCATTATTTCTAGTAATTCCCCCAAACCTATGATTTAGGTATTCTAGTACAGATGAGAAAATAGAGGCTCAGAAGTAGTAAATAACCTGTCCAAGAAAACAGAAAGTATCAGAGCTGGGATTTGAACTCACATCTGTCTGACTCTAAAGCCCATGACTTAACCTTGCAATTACATGATTATAAATTTGTCTTTAAACATTAATTGTTATTTTGGGGGTTCAGTATTCCTCCTTTGCTCTGGCAACACCATTCCCCTTTTGGGGAATAAATTCCCTTCTTCTTCACACTACACTCCATCATGAAGAAAAATGGTTTCTGTCATCGCCCAACATGGCTACACCTCCTTATCTACAATGTTGGGTCAAGGGAGAGCTACTGGCCCAAGATGAACCAATAATACCTTATTTCCCTGTTGTAACTCAAGCTAGCCCTATTAGAATTCTTCCCTGAGGTTCAAGAAACTAAACCTATGAGTGAGGAACCTTTTCCTATTAGGTACTCAAGCTGTAAGAATGTAAACTTGAAGCCATGGCAACATGTCAGCCATGTCCTTCCCCTGGGCCAAACCTGTGTGTGGGGAATACACCTGACAAGGAGAGAGAGAGAGAGAGAGAGAGAGAGAGAGAGAGTGAGTGTCAGCCCTATTGGCTTGTGAGCACCTCCATCTTTTTTTCTCTTATTGCTTCTGATCTTCCTGCAGTTAGAAGAAGGAATAACTTGCCCATTTTGCTCAAGCAAATTCAGATTGGTTATTTGTCACTTGCAAAGGAGTTCTAAATGAAGCTCTTTTCTTTTTAAAGGTCATTAGTCAAAATAAGAATCAGTAGGTCAACTTAGTTCAAAGACATGGATGGAGTAAGACCAATAAATTTCTTAAGAATCAAGTCCAAATGAAGCCATCTCCATCTTAAAATAGTGTTTTTTACTGGTGTTCACCACCTCCTTTTTAATGACCACTGCAAACTAAATGAAATCATGCGCTAGACCAAAGGAAGCAATCAAAGGGAATAAAGACATTTGAAATAATGTTATATTAACCAAGAAACTAAAGTGATAGAGAATTTATTCACAGAAAAAAAAAAAAGAGCTTTGGCTCTTGGTAGACTTAATTTCACCAGGACGACGTGTTGGCGTTTAGGTTAGGCGGGAATCAATCTTTGGCGGTAAATCAGAGAGGCACACTCACCACTAATTATTTGACTATAAAAAAGAAGCTTTCTCACTCTGTATTTTCCTTTTGAAAATATAATTGCATGAGCTTGATTTCCTAACTGGGTTTCACTGGGAATCCGTGTCAAGCAGAGAGCTCTAAAATGTAAATAATTCATTGGTTCACCTTGCGATTTCCATAGCTACCAAGGACTTTAGCACCCTGACCTCTGGGAGAGAGAGGTGAAGGCTTGAACTGAAGCTTTATTTAGCAAATCCTTTTCACTCAAAACCCATAAGCTCCTTGTCCCTGTCAGCAAGTGTCCAGAAGGTGCCTTGTCAACAGACGCCATCCGAGGGGAGCATGGCTGGGAACTGACGGAAGTGGGAGGAGCCTTGGGAGCTTCTGCTGCAATTAGGCCTGTCACTTGCGGTAAATTGAAAACTGCTCTGATTTTCCAGCTGGAAGTAAATAACACGTGTATGACTCGCTCTCTGTTTTGTGGTGTGCACTTACGGGTGTGTGGTGTGTGTGGTGTATACGTGTGCGTATACACATGCAAGTGTGTTTTTCTTTTTTTTTTTTTAAGAAATTTATTTTTTTTTTTTAAGATTTTTATTTATTTGACAGAGACAGCCAGCGAGAGAGGGAACACAAGCAGGGGGAGTGGGAGAGGAAGAAACAGGCTCATAGCGGAGGAGCCTGATGTGGGGCTCGATCCCGGAACGCCGGGATCATGCCCTGAACCGAAGGCAGACGCTTAACCGCTGTGCCACCCAGGCGCCCCGCAAGTGTGTTTTTCAATTGAAATCGGGCAGTGTTTCCACACAGTCCATAGTCCAAGAAAAATGTTGCATCTCCAGTTGCTTCTTGTGGGTTCCGTGATTACGGTCCAACCCAGCTCATCGCAGAATCTACCATCAGTACAGTTAAGGAGTATGACCAAAAATGTTTGAAGGCTGCTCTTTTACATGGATCAATGAGTGCCCAAGCTGTAATATTAATCATTCGTTTTTCCCTGAAGGCTTTAAAGTTTGGGAGTAGTTTAGGATTTACACACAAAAAATCAGAGTTGCTTATGCAATTGCTTTTTTTTTTTTTTTTATTTGAGAAAACAGTTTTTCCCCTCTTTAGTCACTTCACTGGAAATAGGCCATGGTGTAATGTTTCTACCATAAAAAGAACAAATTAACTAAGTTCTCTAAATCTTATCACTTTTACAGGTGAAAATTTAACCAAATTATTATACCCATGAAAGGGAATAAGAAAAGGGTCTTGCCAAATAAATCATTTCTGTTTTGGGGTTGCTTGATAAATAGTAATAGGAATATAAATTCTATTAAATGAGAAGTGCTGCACTTTAATTTAGATACATGGGTGGACCTGAGAAATGGATTTGAGATGAGAGATGAGAAATATATTTGCTTTGTGAAAAACAAGTAATGTAGTGGTTATTCATTTCATTAAAGTATTAGCTGGTAATAATTCAGTATGTTAATTAATATTGTGGATGATAAGCTTTGCCTAGTTTTAGTTCTGATCTATAATAAGCCTGGGTGTATTTGTATCCCCATTTTCAGACCATGTCTTTTTCAGTCCTGTTGAAACAGCATCTTTGATATCTTTCAGCTGTGGCTTCAACTGCACTTCTTGTGAATCGTCCCTGACAAAGGCTGGAAAGAATGTTAGTAATTGCACTCATTCCTACCAGCAGGTGAAGCTTACAATTATTTATGTTTTCAGTGTGGTATCAGTGTGCTTTGGCTGAACTCTGAATGCCTGAATGCGCTCTACCATTTTATCCTGTCCATATACGTGATCTTCCCTTAGGTTTCCTGCTTGTTTTCCTTAGGACCTGCTTGTTGGGGATTCTGGCACTTTTTCTAGTCTTATCAAACAGAACTGGTATCCATTTTCCACTTGCAGTCTTACATCACTGAACATCACTGTCGCAGAGGCCACAGCTGAGTATAAAACAGCAACAGATGATCACTCCCTGCCTCAGTATGAGTTTGTTCAAGATAGTTGAGATTCTGCAAGGATTAATGGGTACAATTGGGTTTGATAATGAAGACAGGGCTTATGACACAAATGTGGAAAGAGCTGGGGGAGTATCAGTCTTGATGACCAAGGCTGGACAATCAAGAAACAATAACAGGTGTCTGACCGAAGCAAAGGAGTAGGGAAGGGAAGTTTTCAACCCTCTGTCATCGCTAGCTGAGGAAGACGCCTGGAAGCCCGCCACGTGGGATTGCAGTGACTTTCCAAAAATTCATTTGCTTCACGTCTACCTTCTAAATCTCAAGAAAGATGTTCTCATTGGAAAATTCTAATCCAGAACCATACAGGGAAGGCAATTTGGGGAAACATATTTTCCAGGTTCAAAAGGCAAGACTGTCAAGATGCCACTACATTGACAACAATCTAGCAGCGTTGACTCTTTTGCAATTTGACATCTCTGCCCATTTCTTTTTACCACGTTTAACCCCCCAATATGGAATAAAACAACATCATCCTTTTAATTAGCACAATGCAACCATCTTTTAACAACCAAAGACCAACAAGCAATCTTCCCGAAGAGAAGACTTAAGTCCCATATGTCATGTTGAGTATCCCTAGATTATATCTAACCTTCTTAAGCTGAGTTACATTTACCTCTTTGAAATCCTATAATTTAATATTGAAATAGGTAACCATTATTAAAATAACTAATATTAGATAATATGACAATGAAGAAAGGAAAAAGAAACAAATAATTCATTAGTTTATATAAATATAAATAAATCAAGGCAATAAAGAAAATGAGTATATTTACTACAATTATTGTTTCTACAAGTAATAATTTGGCCATAATTGGTATTTATATGTTTCTTATCATACTGAACTTCCCTCAGTCTCTTTGTCTTCAGGAAGTAGCTCAGTTGGTTGTGGTTCTCTGTGTACTAGAGTTACCAAAATCATCTTGGAAGGTGTCTGCCATTAACAGTCCTGTCTGTATTGGGTTCTTATAGATTCCATTATCTTTTGCCACAGAACACAGGAGTACTAAGAAACCCTCTGTAGAATATTCTGGGTTCTAGTCACACTCAATTTACTCCCATTTTGTACTGGCAACCTACTTGCCCCTTTATAACTGGAATGAATTACCCCAACCATTATAGGAACAGCTTAATTCGTTGTTGGTTCAGTCACATGAAGTGCTCATAATAGCCAGATGGTGGTTACGGTTTCTAGTTCATAATAATTATTGTGTGTCCCCTGATTCTAGGAATTCAGATCTTAAAAGCAGCAAGCCCAAGTGGTAATAATGGAAATGGAAAATTTTGCTAGTGGATCATTAGAGGTAATAATGAGGAAAGCCAGTTCCTCTGTGTGGTTCCTAAATCCCTGCATTCTGTCTATGGATGAAATAACATTATACACTGGTTGCTGATTCAGAGCATATAAGTATCCTGAGGACTTTGCCTGAGCCTTGTAAAGTTTGTCAAGCACTTATAGACCTACATCTTAAAACGGCAATGCCACTGTTATATTAGGCCGGCTGCTTCAGGATGATGGGGGACATGACAAGGCAGTGAATTCTGAATTCTGAGGGCATGAACCTGTAGCTATTGCATTCACTGTAAAATCACTTCCTTGGCTAAGAGCAATGCCTGCATAGAAGAACCCCAATAGTGAATAAGGCATTCCAGAAGTCTACAGGTAGTGAGTTTAGTAGAAGCAATGCAGGCAGGGAAGGCAAATCTATATCCAGAATAAATGGTGTTTCAGTAAGAACAAATCACTGCCACTAGGCAGCTGGCTGGCCCTACCAGGCAATGGCCCCATACGGAGGGCATCAGGATTGATCTTCGCTTTGGCGGCTTGGCCACTCAGTAGAGGCTACAGCCAACAGCCTTGATGAGTGTGCAGTCTTCATCCCATTTTGGTTATAAGCACATAGGGCAACAAAAGATGTGGCTGGAGAGAGACCAACTGACATCCACACGTGGGATGATATCGTCCCTCTGGCTATTGAAAGTCCCCTCTACTGTGGTAGCCCTCTAGTGAGCATTTATATGGGACCCATGTATCCTTATGTACCATGCCAATTTGGAGAATTCCATCCACTTACCTCTTCTCCAGACCTCCTTGTAAACAAGTTTGCAATTTCGTGTCTTTCGATTCTATGACATCTAACTAAACTCTTAGCCACTGCCCATAAAACAGTAAAGATGCATATCTCTGCCCATAGTTCTGTCCAAGAAAAAGGAATAATAAAGTACATTGCTCGACATTCTTTGTACTGGGAAGATTTCCGTTCACCAGCATTCTTCAGGGTCACTCCCGAGTGACGCCGCAGTGTTGCAGATGCCCGCTTATAGCCACTAGAGTCTAATGCAGATCACCTGTGAACAGGCTTTGGTTTTTGTCAATGAACTGCTAAGAGGGGACTCACCATGCAGCTAGAGGTGCTGCCTGAGGAGAAGTGGTGCGGCAATAGGAGGAAGAACTGTAGGAGGCTCAGTAATGACCTAGGCAGATGGCTTGTGCTTTCGAGACCTGCTTCAGCCTTATCTTGTATATACTGCTTCCACTTGATGCTGAAGCGATGTTGAACGTACCCAAATTTATAACTTGGTGAGCCAGACAGCACACATTTTGTGAGAAAAGCTTCTCCCTTTATGAGAAGGTGTATTTTGTTTGCGGCACATCTCTCCCTCCATCTCCACTAACTGGATGAAATGTACAAATATCTGAATAAAGCAACAGGATGTATCTTATTAAGAAAGGACCTGCAATTGTCCAATATGCAGATGCTGTTGATCATTGCCTTGTGTGAGTTCCCCACCTGGCCTGCACAGGTCCGCCTGGAGGAGGCAGGTGTGAGTGCCGGATACACCTCCCTCACTCAGCACTATCCCCAGGGCCCGGTCCTACCATCAGACTTTTCAGACAGCCGCTTCTGGAAGGTGGGGCTCTATAGGACTGGGAATCTGCGGACCCCGAATCTAGAGCCGGTGGGTCCGATCTAGTTTCCTAGGTGGGGTGGGGGGAGTCTCTTGCAGGACCTAGGAGTGAGCCAAAAGCTGTTTCTCAAAAGGAAAATAGTGATCTTCAGAAGACAACATAAATGTACTGCAAAATTCAAAAGGTCTGCCCTGTTCTTTATCTTCAAGGACCTGCCAAGGACTCTGTATAGCGTTCGTATCTGTTCCAGACACTTCGCCACCATTGAATATGCAGGGTTATACGGCTTAAGCCACAGAGACTCTTGAACAGGAAGCACCGTGGACCTGTCCCATAGCTTTTCCTTGCTCTGTTTCCTACTGAAGGCTGTCGGTATTAAGAGGTTATTACTCAGTAAATGGATGGATCAAAGCAGAATTCCTAAGTGACGTATAGATTGCCTCAAAATCCGAAGAGGCATGCTAGGTGTTATACCTTTTTCTTAGTGCTTGGAGCCTCTTGTTCTTTGCTTGGTAGAGACAATCTCAGTATATCCCAGACAACAGAATTCCTAGGAATTGCACTGAGTCTGCAATCTCTGGTTTTTGTGGACTACCTCCTGGCATGTATATGTTTTATGAAGGTATTCAAGCATATTAGCTACTTCCTGCTTTCAGTTCCCGTGAGCCTGATATCATCAAGGCAATAGACCAGAATAGTGTTCTGTGGAGTAGCTAGACAATCGAGGTCCTTGGGGACTGACGTATTACAGAGGTGTGAGGTAAGGTAACTTAGTAAAGGTGGATTGCTACTCCCTCTACATGAAAGAAAACTTTGTCTGGTTGTGTTTACTAACAAGTGTAGAAAAAAAAAAATCCATTAGAGCAATAGCTGTATACCAGATTAGCAAGAGCTGTGTTGATTCGTTCCTGTAAAAATCCACACGTGGTCAATAGCTTCAACTAAAATTGCCATCTGATTAAGTTTATGGTAATCCACTGTCATTTCCAAGATTTCTCTTTTTCTCTGCACTGGTCAAGTAGATAGGTCGAACGGATAAAGTGGTAGGAACCAATGTCCCTCCATATTTCAAGTTTTTGATGCAGCATGATTTTTGGTTTACTATTTTAGAAGAGAATACCACCATCTGTCACTCCACAGATCGAGGAATTAATAATGAGAAGTCTGAATAGGCCTATTTGAGCTATGCACTAGGTAAGCAGTGAGAGGCCTGGAGACCTAATGGCCTTATAGACAGTCATGAACTGAAACTTCATTAACCAACCACCTGACCTGAAATCCCTACTTGGACTATTGGACCACAGTGGCATATGGGTCTAGAGGAATGACCATTAGTTCAAAGTTAGTTTATATTAATCCCTGGAAAGTATGACTATTTCCATTTCTTCAGTATGCAGTCATCCTGGTAAACAGACACAAGTCCCTTTGGGAAAGGTTGGGAGGCAAACTTACAATTTTAGAAGTATAGCAGATCCTTTACTTAAAGTGACCTAGTGCATATTCGTTTCCTATGGCTGCTATAGAAAGTTACCACAAATATAGCGGCTTAAAACAATACAAACATAAATTTATTAACTTGCAGTTTTGGAGGTTAGAAGTCCAAAAGTGGGTCTCACTGGCCTAAAATTAAGTTTTTCTGGGGGGCTATATTCCTTTCTAGAGGCTCTAGGGGACAATCTACTTTCTAGCCTTTTCCTGATTCTACTTGTCTTTTGCAGAGGCCAAGTGCATTAGTTCACTACCCCCTTGTGTCTTCAAAACCAGCAGTGATCAGTAGACTTTCTCCCAATGCCGTCTCTTCAGTTCTGACTCTTCTGCTTCCATCTGCCATCTTTGAAGGACCTTGTGATTACACTGGGTTCAGTCAGATAATCCAGGATAATCTCTTTATTTTAAGGTCAGCTGATTAGAAACCTTAATTCTGTCTGCAACCTTGGTTTCTCTTTTGCTGTGTAATATGACATATCCATAGGTTCTGGATATTAGGATGTGGAGATCTTTGGGGAAACCTTACTCTCCTTACCATACCTAATCTCTCCCTTTTAAAACGGGCTGTGATTTGGCTCAAGTTTAGGAACTTGTTGAAGAAACATGTCCAGCTATTGTATTGATTCATGTCAGGTCTCTGTCATCTAATGAAGTTTTGTTTTTGTTTCTTTTGCTTGTGTGAATGAGGTAGGTGGTTCATTGTGGTCCTAGGGTTCCCATGATAAATTAGCCACTACCAAGGATTTCTATAGGCCGAATCATTCTGATTACTTCTTGGATCCTATAACTCAGGGACTTTATCACCCATTGAATTCAGAGCCTATGTCCATGGCAGCATCTCTTACTTTATTTGCAGACAACTGCCACTACAGAGTCTTTCAAGGATACCGGTACTGCCTTAACCAATTTATTTCTCAAAGCCTTGATGACCCTCCCAGATGACATAACTAGCAGGTTGTTAAGCAGGTCATTCATAATAAATATACTCCAGCATTCATATCTCCATAAGCCTTTGGATACTTTCCTCTGTAACAATGGTTCTCAACTGGAGCTGATTTTGCTCCGTCAGGGTACATTTGACAATATCTAGAGACATTTTTCATTGACTTAAACTGGAGGAGATGCTACTGGCATCTAGTTGGTAATGGCTAGAGATACTGCTAAGCATTCTACAATCTGCCCCCAAAACCCAACAAAGAGTTATTTAACTCCAAATGTCAATATTGCCCAAATTGAAAAACCCTGCTCTATAGTATACCGAGGAAGGTTTGATATCTTAACTTCATTACTTATGGACCATTACTGGGCCTCAATTTAGGTCAACCCTTCTAGAAACTCTTAGAATCATTCTCACCTGGCTGAGCTTACGTTGAATTCAAAATCTCTAGTTGATGCATCCATTTTAATAAATTCAGTCTGATTCAATATTATATTTCTTCCACCACGGTCTAATGCCTTTAAAATCCCTTCTTTAAAAAATAATTATTTGTATCCTATTACCAACTTCTATTTCTCCCACATCCTAGTCCCTAGAAACCACTCTCTATTCTGTGTTTCTATCAGTTTGACATTTTAAAAAAAGATGCCACATATAAGTGATACAATTTGGGTATCTGTCTTTCTCTGTCTGGCTTATTTCACTTAGCATAATGCCCTCAAGATCCATCTATGGTGTAGTGAGTAGCAGGATTTTTTATTTCCTCGTGGCTTACTAATATGCCATTGTATATATACACCATACTTTCTTTATCCATTCACCTGTTGGTGGATACTTAAGTTGTACCCATATTTTGGCTATTGTGAATAATGTTGCAATGACATGGGTGTACAGATATCTTTTGGTATCTTATTTTCATTTCCTTTGAATATATACCCAGAAGTCAGAATCCTGGATCATATGGTAGTTCTATTTTTAATTTTTTGAGGAAACTCCATACTGTTTTCCATAGTTGCTGCACCAATTTACATTCCCACCAACAGTGCACACGGGTTTTCTTTCTTCCACATCCTCAACAGCACTTGCTATTTCTCGTCTTTTTGAATAACAGCTATTCTAACAGGTGTGAGGTGATAGCTCATTGCGACTTTGCATTTCCCTGAAGATTAGTGATACTGAACACCTTTTCACGTACCTATTGGCCATCATTTGTATGTCTTTTATGAAAAAGTGTCTATTGATCTCCTTTGTTTATTTTTATTTTTATTTATTTATTTTTTTAAAGATTTTATTTATTTATGTGACAGAGAGACAGCCAGCGAGAGAGGGAACACAAGCAGGGGGAGTGGGAGAGGAAGAAGCAGGCTCCCAGCGGAGGAGCCTGATGTGGGACTCGATCCCGGCACACCGGGATCACGCCCTGGGCTGAAGGCAGACCCTTTAACGACTGTGCTACCCAGGCGCCCCTCCTTTGTTTATTTTTAAATTGGATTTACATTTGGTTTTGTTTTTTTGTCCTTGTGTTATAAAGGACAATATATAAAATATATAAAAAAGAGTTTATATTTCTGGATATTAACCCGTTATCATATATATGATTTGAAAATACTTTCTCCCATTCCATAGGTTACATTTTCATTTTGTTGATAATTTCCTTTGCTGTGTAGAAAATTTGTTTAGTCTGATGTGGTCCCACTTGTTTATTTTTGCTTTTGTTGCCTTTCTTAAGATCTCTTCTCCTCTCTATATTTCTCAAGTTTCTGCTGATACAGTTGGTAAGACCTTAGGCTCGGTGTCTGTTCATCTGGATTATACTGGTGCTGAGTTATATTACAGGTCTAGAACCGATAGAGGTGTTGAGGGTTGGTCTTAAGGATCAGCATTTACCTAAAAGGAAACTGTCTCTGGAGTGGTCATTACTGGTTCTATGGGCAAGAAGAGCCTAACCCTTTTACACAGGGCAGGAAAGGCTGTTTCTACTGGCAAGACAGGCTCAGGGGAACTTGGAACTTCCAAGTTCTTAGCTTAATTAAAATCTGCCAGATAATCTCAGCCCAATTTTTAGGGTCCTGCTCTTTCTCAATCAGTGCCCTAAATTTAACATGAGGGAAAAAAAACTTTGGATTTGGTTGTCAGAAACTTCAATTCTGAGACTATAGAAGATAGGGTTTCTTTCAGGGTAATCATAGAAGTTTTCTGATAATCTAGTGTTAAGCAGGAATTTTAGAGCCCTAAGTATAGCTCCCCCTTCCTAAATTCTCCATTACGTTTGGAAGCAACTAACCTATTCAACAGTTACTATGCGCTTATTTCCATTATAATGTTCTATTGCAGAAGCTTCCAGCCTTGATTTCTATAGGTACTTGACTCCAGGTAACTACAGTTATAATTTAAATAACTTCTTTTCCTACCACCTGCCATAAACTACCATTGACTCATCACCACTAAAAATGAAAGTTATTAATTCTTTTAAGTCTAATCAGGTCAGAGAACCAATGCAACACTCCTATCCACAAGTTTCTGTCCCCCTGAGACTACTTTTAGCCCAAAAGTTGCATTAGTTTTGTTTTGGTCAGAAAAACAGTTATATGACAGATATAATGAAAATGATTACTTTAATATAGAAATTAGAGCTTACAAATTAGAAGGATCTGGGGGATCTGGGATATCTGCTATTTTGAGGCTGGATGATAGGAGAAAGTTTCACTGTGGCATCAACAAAAGCCATAGAACAGAGGACAAAAACTGCCACTTTTGGAGAAATCTGTAACTATTGCAACTTAAAAGTAGGAACTTCGGAAGAAGTTTGGAAGCCTGCCACATTATGACTGCCGCGATATTGCAAGCATAATAGCTTCTGATCCATTTCTGCTTTTCAAATCTCATGCAAGTTCTTCCATTGGCAAATTTGAACCCAGAAACTTATAGATGAGGAATTCTGGGTAATGGAGTTCTTAGCCTCAAAAGGGACTGGTGGTAATACTATCAAGTCCAACACAAATGCAGCATTCTTGCCAATTTTACAACTACTCATGAATTTCCATTGTCCAACTTTGCCACCTCTAATAACCCTGGCGTTTCAGTTCTTGTTTGTTTGACCTCAATCTGCCTTTGAATACCCTCCCTAGCATTAATGAATCAGCTTCCAAAAGTAACTGCTCAGTGTTTGATTTTAACTTTGCTTTTCAGAACATTACACTGGCTTGGGGGAACCATGTTTCTGGACTGAACCGGATGGTTTATATGTTTGAACTTGATACTGGCTTTGTTAATCCTTCGGGCTTTTGGAAACCAAGTCTCTGTAGCAGCTGTAGGTAGAAGCCCTTCTGAGTTTCTTAAGGTCTATGACCCATCACCCTAATTTTAGTTCAAACACCACATCCTTAGAGAAACTTAGCCTGACTTCCCATATCTAACCTACCCCGTCAGTTCAGATTGGCTACATTCTCATAGCAGCACTTTGTACTTTTTTATAGCACTTATCACAGAGTGTACTTACACATTCGTGCAATTATTTAATAAATAATTCTAACTGCCCTACACTCTAAGTCCCAGGAGGACAGAGACTATGACCGTTTCCTTTACCACTACATCCTTTTGTTTAACATAATATCACAGTGCCTGATACATAATAGGTCCTCAGTAAATATCTGATGAATGTATCATTTGATAGCACCATGCCATCCCTTGCAAAGGTGACAACATGATATAAAGAAAGGAGTGCTAATAGACCATCAAGAGAGCTCTGTTCTAGTTTTTCCTCACTTGGTACCTTGTCAGATGACCTTGGGCAGATGACTTAAACTTCCTGAATTTCAGTTTATTCCTCTGAGGAGTGAAGCAGTTGAACTGGAGGGGAGGTCCGCTTCACTTCCGGAGTCTATGACTTATTCGTATGACTGAACCTTGTACATAGACTTTTCTTAAAATAGGATGTACTGTTAAACAGCTACATTGAATATGGGGGGTGTGGAAGATGGGGGATACTGACATGACTCCCAAATTTTTAGTTTGGGTGATCGGTGTTATTTACGTAAACAATGGGAATCAAAGTCCATAACATGGGACAGGAAACTTTCTTTGCATTCAGGATTAGCAATATCTTCCTTATTTTTACTCATTTTCATTAATTTTGGTCATTCTTATTGGACTGCACTCACACTACTATTTTTTTTTTAAGATTCTATTTATTTATTTGACAGAGAGAGAGAGACAGCCAGGGAGAGAGGGAACACAAGCAGGGGGAGTGGGAGAGGGAGAAGCAGGCTCCCAGCAGAGCAGGGAGCCTGATGTGGGGCTCGATCCCAGGACTCCAGGATCACGCCCTGAGCCGAAGCCAGGTGCTTAACGACTGAGCCACCCAGGCGCCCCTCACACTACCATTTTTACTGGAAGGTAGCAGTATGTTTTAGTGGCAAATGGATGGGCTTGGGAAACATATAGACCTAGTTTTTAATCCTCATTCGCTTGCTAGTCATCTGATTTTGATGAAATAACTTCATCTCCGTGAGCCCGATTTCTCTTATATAAGATGAATATAAGAACTACCGTATAGAATTCTTATGAGGATGAAATCAGACAATCTCTGTGAATATCCAAGCCCGGTAACTGGAATCTAGGAGGCACTCAAAAATTGAACTGAACTTACAAATGAGGAAATGAAGGCAACAGGGAAATTTTGTGTGCATGTTTTGTTGCTAAGCTCATGCGACTGGATCACTGTTTCTCAAATACGCCTGGACCGCGGATATGTCACAATCCTGTGAAAAAGTAAGATAACAAAGGATGAAAGAGGTTAATTCAGAAAGGAAGCCACGTGAGTAAACAGAGTAGGCACATGTTTGGCATAAACAGTTCTCAGTGTCTAAGAGGACATTGAGCACTTTGGTTTTTATTCCTTTAATCCTTATTGTAATTTTGGAACTGCGCTGAGCACGATGAACAGCATGTTTCCGCCATCAGACTTCCAAACGTTAATTCAAAATACAATACAATTTTTTAATTAACTAAAATGCTAAGAGACGAGCAGAATTTTAGTTAACTGTGAAAGAATGCAAAAACACAATTTTTTCCACCCTTGTACTTGCACACCTTTCAAGGACAAGGTTTTATAAGTTTCTAGCCATAGTCTACAAAATATGTACATTCTTGGGAATTTTTCGTTGTGTCAGAATCTAATGCTACCTGTGCAATCATTGATTATCAATGATTCATTTAACTGACATACATTTTTTTAAGTGTTCGCTTTAATAGATGCTAGGAATACAAGGACCAAAAGAGATCATTTCTTTCCCCAAAATTCTTAGTCTAATGTTATGAGAAGACTTGTAAGAAATGACAAAACATAACTCAAAGGTGAATGTTTTTGTCATCATTGAAGTTATTAAATTATAAAATATTTCCTTTTAAAAATATAAAGCAGGTTAGATTTCAAAGGCTATTTCTGAATCCATTTGTTTATAACTTTAAAGTGTTGGAAGGGCTTTTTGTGTTATTTCCTTGATGCCGTTCTAACCAAATTGAAGTGTGATTTGTTCCTTCACAGATTTAAAGCCAAGTTCGAATTTTCCCAGGTTTGAATTGGTAAATGTTGTCTTAGAAAACTTTTTCCAAAAAAGATCAGTTTCATTAACATAAAAAATTAGCACAGGCATTTGAGCACCAGCCCCCTCCACCCCCACCCCCACCCCCCCCCCCGCACACGCAAGCCTGGACACACACACACACACACACACACACACACACACACACACATTGATGCTCTCCAGGGCTGCCACAGAACATCCCAGCACCTCTATGTCTTCTCATCACTGCTTTGATGTTCACAGAATCCAATAAGCATTGAACCACGGCATGTTCAAGAGCTGCGCTAGAACTTTCAACAGCATTTTCGCCTTGCTTAGTCTTTAGTCATTTAACAAATCTTGAAACTCTCCCTGAATGAATATTAGACAAGTGCGCTCCCAGCATGGATGCTAATTCCCCAGCCATGCACTTAGAAGGTTATCCATTTTGCCCGTAACCTTTCTTCATATCTTTCTACACATTGCCCGAGACAAGTAGAGAAAGATAGGACAATGGTCTGGCAGCATTAAGGACCTACTTGAGGTCCTTGGTCAGCAATTTCAGGTGACTTCTGTCAGCAGGATTGAATGTTTTCCCCTAGGCACCTCCAGCTAAGATGCAGATGTGAAATAGTGGAGAAATGCTGGATTGCCAGCATTGTGGTTTTGCCTGCAGGTAAGATGAAGTGAGTGCTGGGCAAGGGATTTGATATGTTCAACAAGTCTATAAATACTGACCTTGTAGAAAGCAAAAGATGAAGAATTGTGAAATATGAAGAATTGTGAAAAGGTGGAATGATCAATTGATTAGCAGTGCCTTGAAGACTCAAAAGATCATTGGAGCAAACGGACAGGTAGAGAGAATAAGGTGGAAAGATGAAAGGTGATGATCAGAGTGGATTATGGCTTGGTTGCAGATAACAATCTTGATGAGGTCTACAGTTTGACTTGGGAAGTGAGGAGGCTGAGGCAGAGTGGACGCAAGATCACTGGGAGAGAGACATTAAGCAGATGAGCAGCCAGGCTGTGAAAGCATCGTATATGCATATATGGAAATCACCGAGTCAAGATTTAAGTGCGTACAGAGCATGCGAGCCAGGAGCTGACATCACCAAAAAATGTAAAGGTGGGGTCATAACCTGGGAGCCAGTAGATAATGGCCACAATTTTCCTAACACAAAATTACTATTACTAAAAACCTCAAAACTGAGCATAAAAACCAATAAACACAATTTAGCCCGGAAGTTAGGCAGCAAAGCACTAGAACCATGAATTAAATCAAGCCCTTTGATATTTTTTACCTGATACACAATAAACTTAAAAAAAAAAAAAAAGATTTGGGTTAGTTGCCAACAAATAAAAACCAGAATTTATCTCATAAAATCCCAGGTTTCCATTTTCTTCTAATAAATGGAAAGTTTTGTCAATATTGGGCTCACTGGCACACAGGAACAATAAACTGTAGGGGACTGGTGATGCCCAGTTAGACACGACACTCTCTCTTCTTTCCCATAGTTCCCACTGCTCCCTTGTGTCACATCTAACATCTTTTGTACGATTTTTTGTATGTCTCACCTACAGGCATTTGAGTTTTCAATTCTGTGTTAAATTAATAGGCAATATTTTGACTAAATGACTGCACAAATTGCTTAAACGATTTTTAAAAGTGAAGATCAGAGAAGGAAAAATATCTATGTATCTCAGAGATCTTTCCAGTTGGACATTAAGATTTTTTTATCACATTGCCCCAACAGTTCACAATCAATTATGCTAACTGAATCAACATTCCCAAATTATAATTCATTTCAAATTATAGTCTGCATATATTCTCTGCTTCACAGAAGCAAAAATTATTAGCCCCAAAATTACCTTAAAGAGTACACATTCAACCTTCTTAATTCATAAGAAGAGAATGGAAGCACAGGGAGTTAAAGTAACACGTTCAAGGTTATGCAACCATACTGCATGACATAACTGGAATTTAAATTATTGTCTTAATTGCCCAGAATTAAATTTAAAGATTATAATTCCTTTGTTTGGGTTCTTTGAAAATACTTTTTTTTTTTTTAAGATTTTATTTATTTATTTGACAGAGATAGAGACAGCCAGCGAGAGAGGGAACACAAGCAGGGGGAGTGGGAGAGGAAGAAGCAGGCTCATAGTGGAGGAGCCTGATGTGGGGCTCAATCCCATAACGCCGGGATCACGCCCTGAGCCGAAGGCAGACGCTTAACCCTGAGCCGAAGGCAGACGTTTAACCGCTGTGCCACCCAGGCGCCCCGGGTTCTTTGGAAATACTTTTATTGTAAAATGTGGCAAACAGAGAAGCTCACAGAGTTTAATATATTAGTATATGTGTACTTATTCCCTGGCTTTATTGACATTTAAGTGTCTTTATATTTGGCAATGAAATATAAAGTTGAAGCTCTTCTCCACATTGTCCGAAATTCTCATCACTTCCCTTCTTCCTCAGAGATAACCATTATGGCACACTTGGTATTTTTCATTTAGGACCTCCTTCAAATGTAATTACATTTATGGAGAGTTTTTATTCCTATTAAGATGTGTGAACCTACAATGCTAAAAGGAGAATGCAAATAGAGTTGATTTATACACCAAAATCACCCTATGAAAGGAAACAGAGCTGTCCCAAGTACGCCTCCCAAGGAAGTCCCAAATTGAAACTCAAGGTCATACATAAGAAATTCCTTGGTTTCAATAATAAGAAACAAATCCTGTTTCTCCAAGAGTAAAAACACAGAGATGCTTCTGGGCAGGGCCATCTTCCTGGACAGAAAACTTATGCCATCACACAGAGCCGCATAGCTCAAAGAGTCCCAGTCTTGGTTTAATGCTCTACTTTGAAATTCTGGTTAATTTTAAACAATGGGCCCCATCTTTCCATTCTTCACTAAGCCCTGATGATTAAGTAGCTGGTTCTAGTCCCAAGGCAAGTGGCCCCTGAACTGAATCTTCCATCCCCAGCGCTGTCTCAGAATGAATGCCTTGTCTTCAAGGGACTGGAGCTGACCAGGACTACCAAATTCACTTTGAACTCAGGGGGGCGCTGTTCCACCTTTAATACTCAGTCCTAGTGTTAGCTGTCAACTTCTTGCCTCCGTTGCCCATTGCACAGCTAAATGTAAAACCAGGAATGTTCAAGTAGGGTTTTAAATGAGTTACTTCAAAAGGGGTATGGACATACATATCTTTGTATGGAAATACAAAGATAAGAATTACAGCCATTTGTTGGGCTTAACTTGTGCCAAAGGCTATGCTAAGCACAGGAAATACAGTATTTCTTTTATCTCTACACTATGATGTAGATGGTATTAGCTCCACTTCACAGGTAACAAAATTGAAGACCAGAGAGTTTAAACGCTTTCCCAAGGGCAAATAGCTAGGAAGAAGAAGAATTAGAATCCGAACCTCATTCTGTCTG
The DNA here is from genome assembly GCF_024610735.1 of Ursus americanus. Classification (NCBI taxonomy): domain Eukaryota; kingdom Metazoa; phylum Chordata; class Mammalia; order Carnivora; family Ursidae; genus Ursus; species Ursus americanus. Next base: position 22,140,708 of record NC_142138.1, on the reverse strand, counting down.
CCTCCAGAGACCATGAATGGAAGGCTTTTGTTCACTTTAGGAGTAAAAATTCCAGGAAAAAACCACTAGTAACACAGTTGTTTTTCAGGGATTTTTTAAAGGGCCGTCTACGCTCTTAGATCATGCCACTCTAATAACCCAAGAAGGATTTGCCACAGAGCGTCATGTACTCTCTGAGCTTATCCCACTAATCAGAAGCAAAGCTCCGCATTACTGTCCAGTTCCAAAAATTCCGCGTTTCAAATTTTACAGAATGCTGTCATGATCGGAACATTTGTGCCTCCCCCGATTCATATGTTAAAATATAAGCCCCAAATTGATGGTATTAGGAGGTGGGATCTTTGGGAGACTCTACCCTCGTGAATGAGGTCAGTGAGTGCCTTTATCAAGCGGTGCTGGAAAGCTGTCTTGCCTCTTCCGTTCGGGGAGGATGCTGGGAGAAGATGGCTTCAATGAGGAAGCAGGCTCTCACCAGACGTGGGGTCAACCAGTGCTTTGATCATGCGTGTCCCAGCCTTCAGAACTGTGAGAAATAAGTCTGCTGTCTATAAGGCATCCAGTTTCAGGTGTTTTAGAGCAGCCTGAAAAGCCTAAGACGCAGAAGAGCCTGGATTTCAAATATGCTGTCCCATTTTCTTCTGAAGTTTTCTTCTGTTTCCCAGGCAAGGAGTTTTGATTTGGGGCTCTGAAAACATAGTCATGAAATTGACACATAACTTAAACTGGTACTTTTTAACCAAAGCCATTACCCACTCACTTTATAAACAGGACTTTGGGGTAGTCAAGCCATCTACTCCTCTAGGCTACCTATAAATACCTGACTGCAGGGTGAGAAAGTTAACTATTTATGGTAATTTAAAGATGTAGCTGAATAAACCCAACACCTGTACAGAAGACCCGTACACATTTCCTAGTAGGGGTTTGTATTTTTACAGTATAAGCTGGCCCTTACTATAAAATGAAGCAATTATAGGTGCCACATTAAAATGATATTTTCCCATAAAGTTTAAAGACATAATGCATATGAGATGGAAGAAATTTCCTTTTGTTTCCTAGTTTACAAAGCATTATTATGAATGGGTGTTGAATTTTATTGAATGTACTTCCCATGTCTATTGAGATTTTCATACCTTTTTTCCCTCTTTTATAAAGAGTATAATATGTCCAATTATATTAATTGGTTTTCTAACATTTTAAACTCTGAATAGCTGGGATAAATTCAACATAGATATTACATATTCATTTGGTTAGTTTTTCTTGGATGTAGTTTGTTGAATCTCTCTATTGTATCCCTGTTGTTTGTTTAATCCATTTCTGCTCTTATTGTATAAGCTCTTTCATTCTACTTTCCCTGGGCTTATTCTCTTCAACTAATTCCAATTTCTCAGGTTCAATGCTTGGTTGGCATATTTTAAGGCTTCCTTCTTTTTCTTTTCTTTTTCTTTTTCTTTTTCTTTTTTTTTTTTTTTTGAGAGAAAGAGAGAGAGTGCACGAGTGCGACCAGGGAGGGTGGTTGGGGTTGCAGAAGAAGAGGGAGAGAGAGAAAGAATCCTAAGCAGGTTCCATGCCCAGTGCCTGAGCCCAATGCGGGGCTTGATCTCATGACCATGAGAGCATGACCTGAGCTGAAATCGAGTCCAATGCTTAACTGACTGAGCCACCCAGGTGCCCCTTTATTTTCTAAGATTACCATTAATGGTATAAAACTCCTCCAAATACTGCTTTAGTTGAATGTTGCATGTTTCAATGTGTTTTACTTTTTACATTCAGCTTTAAATATTTCCCATTTTCCATAAGTTTTCCTTTGATCCATGAGTTATTTATGAGTGAATGTTCAAAATCAATAACAAAAAGATGACTAAAAATGAAATAATCTTCTATAATGCAATCCATGAAATTTCATTAGCTTCTAAATCCCCAACTATCTTTAGCTCTGTCTTAATCTTCTTTTTGCCCTATCCATTGAATTCTCTTTCAATTATTATATTTTTCAGCTCTAGAAGTTTTGTTTTCTTGGGGCTCCTGGGTGGCTCAGTTGGTTCAAAGTCTGCCTTCAGCTCAGGTCATGATCCCAGTATCCTGGGATGGAGCCCTGCATCAGGTTCCCTGCTCAGTGGGGAGTCTGCTTCTCCCTCCCCCTGCTCTTGTGCTCTCCCTCTCTCTCTCTCTCTCCCTCGCAAATAAATTTTTAAAAAAATCTTTGGAAAAAAAAGAAGAAACCTCAATTTAATAACTGGTGAAGGAAAAAAAGAGCATTGGTCAGTGAAATGAGAATACATTGTCCAGGACAGTCCCTCTTTATACTTCATGTTTTAGGTTTATTATTTCTCCATTTATTTTAATTTAATATTTCTCCATGTCACTGTCAAAAGTGTCCCCATTTGGATGATGAATTGTGGTCATCCTTACTAAGGAAAAGTTTCTTTGGTCTCTCATGTGAGAGATTTATCTGTTGCATTTTCTTGTCATTCAGTGTAAAGAGATAAGGACACTCTTTAGGTCCAATTTTTCTACAACGCAGTCAACCTTTCCCCATTTGAAATGTAAGCATTTATATTTTTATGGAAGTCATCCTTCTGAGACAGAATAAGAGTAATTATAGGGAATGATAAATTATAGCTAGAGAAGATAATTATTGTTAATATAGTTATCAATAATTTGTAACAGAACTTACAACGAAATCACTGTTTTTATTTAATGCGTTATAAGGTATTTAAGGTATATAGAAAGTATTAATTTAAGGTATATAGAAGGTATAAATCTAGCACAATAAGCTTAATTTTATTTCTTTATTATTTATTATTGCCCAAAGTGAGGGTACTTCTGTGTTCTCTCTCCTCCAAGCCATACCACTACCCACTCAGAAATACTGTTCCAAATTTCATCTTGATAATTCTGATTTCTTTTTTAAAAATATATTTTTACTTCACGTGTATGTTCCCATTACCAATAGTTTTCATTTTAATTTGATATTAGTGGCATCTCATTATATATATATTTTTTGCAACCTAATTTTTTAACCCAATTATTATGGTGTGAGAAGTATCATTTTTACTTGTGTTGCTCTTAAACATTTATTTTCATTGGTAAATAGAATCCATTGTGGTTATCTAATCATTTTTCTGGAGGTGGATATTTAGGCTTTATTCAATTATCAATTATTACAAGAAGTGTTTCTCAGAGCATTCTTCTGCATGTGTCTGTGTGCCCATTAAAATGTGTTCAAGGATCCCGCAGCTGCCAGAATGGCTTGGGACACCTGGGTGGCTCAGTCAGTTAAGTGTCTGCCTTCAGCTCAGGTCATGATCCCAGGGTTCTGGGATGGACCCCGCCACATGGAGCCCCCTACATGGATCCCCTCTGCATTGAGCTCCCCACCCCCACTGCATCCAGCCCCACATCCAGCCCTGCGATGGGCTCCCTGCTGAGCAGGGAGGTGAGCCTGCTTCTCCCTCTGCCCCCCCCCCAGTTCCAGCTTTCTCTCTCTCAAATAAACAAAATCTTTTTCAAAAAAATGTGTTCAAGGTATACATGTCAAAGAATTAGAATACTAGATTATAGGGTATGCTTATTTTCAATTTTACCCTAATAACCTCAATTTTAACTTAATTACTCCTTTAAAAGCCCTGCATCCAAACACGGTCACAATCTGAGGTACTCAGGTTTAGGACTTCGATATACGAAATTTGGAGCAATATGAGCCCCTATCATCAAATTACATGGAAAACCTTTTAGGATTTTATACTTTATTTCTTCAAATTTATAGAACAATTCAGGGGAGTATTGGACTCCTATAAGTTTTCCAACTCATGAGCATTTATTTTGGTCTTTAGAGTCTTCTAGTAAAATTTTATAATTCTCCCCATGAAAATCTTACACATATTTGTTAGATTTGCTTCTGGCATTCTCATATTTTTAGTGGCTATTACTAAAATATACTTTCAAAAACATATATTTCCTGTGTTTTCTGGTCTTAAAATTTTGTGTGTGTGCGTGTGTTTTTAAATTCTTTGCTCACCTAGATCTAAACTCCCTTCTGTGAAATTGTAAAAATCTCACCGTGATTTTTGGTATTTGGGAAAGCAGCTCAGCTGGTTATCTCCCCTCTGCTGTGGTTTTTTGTTTTTTTGGTTTTTTTTTTTTTAAAGATTTTATTTATTTATTTGACAGAGAGAAGGACAGCCAGCGAGAGAGGGAACACAAGCAGGAGGAGTGGGAGAGGAAGAAGCAGGCTCCCAGCGGAGGAGCCTGATGTGGGGCTCGATCCCAGAACGCCGGGATCACGCTCTGAGCAAAAGGCAGACACTGAACGACTGAGCCACCCAGGTGCGCCTCTGCTGTGGTTTAATGTGCAGTACCTCTGCCTGTTGGTGAACCCAAAGCATGACCTTCTGGACTCACCGCGCGGGGCAGCCTTTTCAGCGCACAAGCTATCTAACCAAAGATCCCTGAAGAAAACACTTCCTGTCCGTACTTCAAAAGTATTTGAAGTAAAAACAGCATCAGATTATGAGGCACATGATGTGGGGTCGGGTAGCCTCAACTCCATCAACGGCTTTCTATGCTTCGCAAATCATTCCTCAGGCCTTCATTCCAAGGAATGTTCCAGGATAATTCCTCAGTTCGCCATGAAGAGGCCTTGAGGCTGCTCGCAAATGATCTAAATCATGAATAATCTGTGAGTGCTAAGACACTATTTTGATAGTAAATGCTGACATTCGATGAGTGTTTAACATACTCTAGATAATGTTTTATGTATTTGAACACATCATTTTTTAAAAAATCTGTTTATTTTAGGGAGAAAGAGAGAGAGAGAGCATGAGCAGGAAGAGCTGAGGGGGAGGGAGAGAATCCCAAGTAGACTCTGTGCTGAATGCGGAGCTGACACAGGGCTCGATCTCATGACCCTGAGATCACGATCTGAGCCGAAACCAAAAGTCAGAGGCTGAACCAACTTCACCACCCAAGCACCCATGCACACATTCTTTCTAATCCCCACAAACAGTCCTATGCAGAGATATGATTATCCCCATTTTGCAGATGAAGAAATTGAGGCCTACAAAGATTTTTATATAGGTATCTCAGGAAAAAGAGTGAAGGTTGCATTAATAAACTAATTTGCCCTGACATGCCTAATATTTCCTCTGCTCTCACTATACCCCATATATAATGGGTGTGGTTTTATAAGAAGGAACTGAAATTTGAAGATTGTATTATTGTGTTCTGTGAATAGGATGAACTATAAGACCTGGTTAAAAGAATATTCTTCTTAAATAGGCTCGGGCTGCTGCATTGCCAGTCTCTTGTTTGTTCTTCGGTGATCAATCAGATTAGTCTTCTGCTTATTTTAAGTCAATCTCGGATCTTAGCATGTTATAAACCCTGAAAGAGGAAGGGGCTTATGAATGCTGATGACAGACCATGCAGAGAGCAATGTGTGCTTGCTCCTGGTAGAGCTCATAGGCACAAACCTGAATTCAGGCTCTCTTTTCAGGTTTCATCCTTGCTCAGCTCCAGGCCTGCTTCCTTTTGGCAGGACACACTTTCCTCTGCAAACTTCATTGCTCATGGGAATACCCTGATTATCCTCAACATTTACATGGCTCAGAGTACACACCGTTACCAGCCAAACAGGGATAAGATCTCCATCAATAAGAGAAAGTTTTTCAAACTATTCAAAAGGCCACAATTTGAACCCTCCTGGACCTGACACTTTCTAAGAAGGTTAACCCAGGGGATAATTATTCCGTTTGTGTGGAACTCTATTCTTATATAGAACAAACTTAAACTCTATTCCTATTCTTTTGTGGTTCTATTCAGAATTTTATCTGAATAACTTTTACTCATGGAAACATTTCACTGATCACTTCATAGTTCCCTAAAGAAAAATATTTTAACACTTAAAAATTTCCTGGAATCACAAATCTTTGTTACATTTTTTTCCTGATTGAGTTATCATTATCATTATAATTATATTATATAACTATAATAATTAATTATAATTATATCTTAATCCCTTACACCAAATCCTGAAATTCAAAAATTAATTTGAAACTTTACAAAATGAAAGCATTTTTCTAAATTAGCAGCAAATATATTTGGCTAGTAAAACTGTCCAAAATTGAGTTAGTACATGTATAGTCAGTCTGTCAAATATCAAAAATGTATTATATATTTTGATAAATATTAAGAAAACATTAGGACTCCATTGGCAATGAATTTCTTAGTAAAAAGGATAGTGCTGTTTTAAAAAGTTACTTTAAAAATCCATGAATAAATAATAATTTTTGCTAGAATGAGTCAAGGGAAGCATCAACTCTATTGATTTTGTTGTTGTTTTTAAACATTTAGGTTCTGAGAAGTTCATATAAATAAGTAGATGGAAGTAGAAGAAGTTTTGTTATAGAAATGTTACCAAGTTCTTGGAATTTTTATGTGCCTAAATATTATACAATGATTTATTATGAAACTATGTTTAATTGTCAGCTTACAATTTAAGGTCTCTTTCAATTTCTTCTTTTACCTTTGCAAACAAGGAATATGGAACCCACCAAACTTACCATAGAGTTTTTCTACCCACTCATGAGAGAGAGTCACATTCTCCATAGCTACACTAATATTTCACATTGTTCCCTTTTGTGGTACCTTGAAGTTATTTACAGCCTAAGGAATTTCCTGTAGCAATTTAGAGTAAGTGTGAATTTCGGCTGTTTTTTTGGAAAGTAAAGGAATTCTCTAGCCACAGGTGCCTTTTCAGGCACGTCAACTTTAGGAAATGCTATGAATGGAAGTTAGGTATCTGGAAATCAATTCTTTAAGAACTATGCTTGGCTTGTTGTGATTATCCACAAGAATACATAAACCCTGCAGAACATTGCTACAAGCACTGAGGAACCACTGATTACAATAATCAAGGTAGTGTTATGTTCAGATTTGAGTTTTAGAAAGATCACTCTGGCTTTGGAGAAGAGAGATCAATAGGCAGAGGGTGACATGCCGAGATTGGCACCAGCGGCCAAAGGGGTAAAACTGAGGCCACTCAGACCATGCAGACCACAGAGGGAAACGGGACTTAAGGAAGGGACTCTAAAATTCTGCAAGTAGTGGCTCAGTACTACTGACTGGTACTATTGACTCATGATTTCCTTGATGTGTTATATTTACCCACACCCTGGGAACTATGTAGGAAGAACCCCAGGGAACAATGGAACAAATTTCATGTATATATGAAATTACCTTGAGAGTTTGGTCTTTTTAGAGTAGAGTTTTCAGTAACCTCAATTCAAAAACGAAATACCAAGAAATGATGAATCATTTCCTGGAGTTGTGTATGTTTTAGAAACTAATAAAGTAAATCAACTTCTACTGTCATAAAGAAATTATTTTGGGTGAATGGACCTGGGCACTATGCGGCGAACTCATTATACCTGAATACTATGCATCCTTTAAAGATTATCTCATATCTGATCAGATTTCTGAAAACTTCTCAAATGGAACCAAGGACTGGCAAAAGTCAAAGATGGCTTTGGCACCATTTTGTACTAAATTGTTTACAATTATTTTCCATTATCCTGTATTTGTCCATTATTTTCCATATTGTCTTAAGACTTCTCTTCGGGGGTTGTAATAGATTGCCATTGATTACAGACACTTGGTATTCAGTTTTACTGAGTATGTATCTTGTACAACCCATGAGTTTTTAAGTCAGAAGTATCATGAGCTTCTGGAGATGGGACCTGAGTCTAAAGCTTTTCTGAGGCTTGCAGAGTGCCAGCATAGTGTCACACAGAGAAGATTCAATAAAGATTTGTCAACGGATGAAATCACACCTCTTAGTTGGCATCCTTGTCTTTGTGAATATTTAGAGAGGCTTTCCTCTTTCTCCAAGTTTCAAAAAAAATCATTAGTTTCCATGTTTCAATAAAATAGTTGAGTGATCAAATAAACAAGAAGAGAAATGAAGTGACAGCCAGGTCTTCTTTACAATAAGGTTCATTTTTTTAGGCACTTTCCTTCCATGCCATTAAAAACAGAGTTTCTGTACCACCCCAAACTTTACTCTTTGGTTGCAAGACTGATCTGGAACTTAAATGTCCAGGAATGAAAAGAGATACAGGAAGAGAACATGTACTGAACTCCTACAATGCAAGAGATGAATTATATGTGCTGTCCTGTCACATCACTAATCTCTTGGGGAAGGTTGGAGTGACGATATGCTAAGAATTAAGTATCTGCTCTCAGCAATCCTTGAAGGTTCCTTCTAATCCTCAGAAACTTTCAAATTCCAGATATCATCAAGAAACCCAGGCCATGGACATCATCTAGGCTTTCATATGGAGGTGTTTTATAAAAATGTCCAGAATCAGATCAAGGTCATGAACAACTTGCCCCACTTCCCCATAGATCACTCAAACTACGAAATTCTTTCCAGCAGTAGAGAGAAAGAAACAAGAACAGGAGTTCTGAAAACATCCAGCTGAAGTCTTCAGTGTAGTTGAGATTTCAGGCCTGCTTCACAGAACAAAACTACAGTAGCTTCCCAGTCTCCGGGCCCGGGAAAATGGCTTCCCAACTGGGTAGACTCCGATAACGAATTGCAAAGTGTGGGCCTGTATCTAGAGAAAGGTTGTACAAGGTTGAGGCAACCTAGCTTTGGGAACTGATGATCTCTGTGTGTCAACTTGAGTCTTGGCTTCTTGAAACCTGGCTGAAGGTACTCTTAGACCAAGATCTATACTGATAGGGAAGCATGGAGAACACGCGGAGCGAGTAAGAATACTACTAAACATTTTTAGAAAGGTCGAATTCGAATTTTGATTTTGTGACATTGACTTTGAGTTAGGCACTTAAGCCCTCTGAACCTAAACATCCTTTTCTGCAAAAAAAGGAATAATGATACCCACCCTGACTACACCACAGAACCATCAAGAGGATCAAATTTATTCCATCAATTTTAACCAAATATTTACTAAATAATTCCCATGCATCAGGCACTCGGCTACATGCTGGGGATAAACTGGTGAGCACAGATGTGTTTCTTGGCCTTATGTAGCTTTAATCTAACACAAGGTTCGTCAGCCTCAATGCTATTGAGCTTTTGTATTGACTAATGCTTTGCTGTGGGAGACTATCCTGCGCATATCCTGCGGCAGCATCTTTAAACCCACTAGATGCTGGTAATGTCTCTGCTTCCTGTCATGACAACCAAAAATGTCTCCAGACGTTCCCAAATTTCCCTGGGGAGGCATAATTATCCTCAGTTGAGAACCACTGGTCTGAAGGAAAACAGGTGGCTTCTGAGAAAGGGAAAGCAGTTTGTTTTTTGTGTTTTGTGTTTTTCTTTCTCCTACTGGATATTAATTGGGAAGCATCTCCTGACGGCAGCCATCTTATGACCACAAAGATGCTACAGGTGGCAGAATGGAAAGATGGAAATAACTTGGCATCCTGGTAACATAGTGAGACTTAATCCCTGGAGTTGGCCCTATCTCTGGCCCTCTGGATTTGCTGTTAAGTGAGACAGTGCGATTCCAGATCATTTAAGCAAGAGTTTCTGTTGCTTGCAGCTAAAAGAATCGCAGCTCCAATGACCTAACTTCATCTCTTTTTGTTTATCATCTAGAAAAGGAGTATCATAATCCATTCTTTGTTTTGCAGTAAGGATAAAATGTTTGTAGAACATCTTGCTTACTGTTGGGCATATTAAGTGTATTGAGTGTAATCAAGTAAACGGTATTACAATAATGCTTATTACTGGCCTTTGAAGACACTCACCATCTTTTGTGTATGTTTCTGTTTCACGCTCATCCTAACTATGTGCTTTAAATACTTATTTTTTACCAGAGATTTCCTTGGAGAATGTTCCTTTAAACAGACTTTGCAACTTGCCACTCACTACTATTTATTAACCTAGTAACCATATGTCATATATTTAAACCTATAGCACTCTTGGTGACCTCAGTGTTCTCACCTCTCTCCACGTCTCACCTCCTCTTCAAATTGCTTATCTTCCTTATAGTGGAAGCGTGTATTATTTCACTCCTCTCCCTTTGATGCAAAGACTTACTTCCTAAGAGAGGCATGAGATTAATGCTGGCTCTCCGGTGAGGAAGGACCATGAGTGTTATGACCCTCTCAGTGAGGCAACATTAAGCGTCCTTATCTACACGCAGTAGCCAGACTGGAGGTTTGTGGTATCTACACAAGCTAACTGATGCTCTCCTCATGCAGCTTTCTTTTCCTTCCTGAGCACAAAGGAACGTGGCCTGGGCCCTTACAGTCAGATGGAGCCATGTGCCCAATTCTGGACAGTAGTCTGAGCAAAAGTGAGGCAGGTTATTCCTGAACAGCAATATTTGAGAGTGGACGTGAGCCCTGCACTTCCTCTCTTTTATAACGTTGGAAGCCATTTTTTCCACATGATGTAGCCACAAAATGGAAGGAGTCTGGATCCCTGTTTGGAAGGGAACAGCCTTGGAGAGCTGTCTGGCCTAAGGAGACTCTGTGAGTGAGAAATAAACTGGTATGTGTAAGACCACAAATGTTTCTGGGCTTGTTACCAAAACATGGCCAATCGTATTTGAATAAGGGGTATTCCTAACTGTCTGTTTCATGTCACATATCCTGTGTCTATACTAAGTCATTTAGGAAGGAGGTGTTTCACATTAGTGAATTTTCCAAATACTCAAGTGGAACCAGCTTGTTGAACAAATACTACTTGTGATCATCTTTCTCCCATGCCCGAATGAAAACTGGGCAGGTCTCATAAATTTTCTGTTCAATCTTAGAAAATGCACAGTCTTACAGTTATTTTAAGTTGTAAGCAGTTTTCAATTCAGTATTTGGAATGCTTTATGTAAGATTTTAATTAAAACTCTGAACCCACATTTTGTTTCCTCCTCAAGTTGGGTCTGCTTTAGACTAGAGGCCACAGCAGGAAGGGGACATTTGGATTTCTCCTTCTCCTGTCCCTGCTCATCTGGTCTTCACATGCTACCTTTGCATATGGCAAAGTGTGGGGAGGCGAGATAAGCGGATGGGAAAGTTTTTACTTGGCTGTGTAGCTTTATGTCCTATAGCCCTGGACGATGATTAAATTGGCAGCTCTAGACAGGCCTGATGGATAATTCCGGCTGACCTCCTCTTGAAGCGCTTTTGTGAGCTCTAGGAAGGTGCTAATGCTAATTCTACTTGCTTCCATTTCTTTTGCCCTAGGCAGATGCATCTCTACTCTCAATGGCAAGACCTATGATTACTTTCTCAGCTCCCAGGTATCTTCTTGCTCCTCTGGGTCACTCTATTGAATAAGACCCAAGAAGACTCCATACAGATATGGTCTGTGTGGCCCACACACCGTCCACAGGAAACATGTCTGTATTGTTTGTCTTATCAGACTCTGGAATAAAGGCTGAGCTCTCTGTGACAGCAACCCTTGTTCTGGGGCCCCACAGCAATCAATCCACCTCTTCCTCACTCTATGTCGCTCAGAGTCTACTTCTGTTTTCTTAGACACCAGTCTTCTCCAACTGCAGAGGACACATGGGAATCGCTCCCAGTGGTCTTTTTGAAGATCACTTCACTAGGACTGGAGTTGAGAAGACTGTAACGCCACATCTCAAAGTCGGCCAAGGCCAAGTAGAGACTTACAGCAAGGTACATGCACTCCTCAAAGACATCTCCTTTCCCCCTTTTTAAAAAAACAGTTCCCACTTTTATTTTTGATCTGACTGAAGAGTTTAAGAGACCTGGATTATTTTCTCAGGATCATTTTCTTTATAAATCTGCATTTGGGAGAATATGGGCAAGGGGACGAATTGTGTCTCAGGCTCATTTTGGTATCCTGATATATGTGGTATGAGTATCTTAATTGGTACTAAGATAGGGCAAACAAGTCCCATCATAGCATCTTGGTACATGAAACCTAACTTTTTAAAACAGCAAGTTCCTTTTTATTTTAATAATTTTTCAGTGACATATATTTTAACTGTGTTACATGCTTTGCCTGTAAGCTTAAATTATTTCTAGATAATTGAAGAGTTTTATTATGCATATTAGTTATTATTTTCATGCCTAAAAAATTAATGCCTTTGGGGAATACCGATATATGTAAATGAGCTTATTTCTATATCAAATGGCCCCAGATGACTATACTTTAATAGTAATGTCACATGAAGAAATTAAAGAAATTGGGGTTATTTAGATTGAAGAAAAAAGACATATGAGACACATAAAATCATTCTTTAAACATTTGAAGGGTTATCTTGTGGAAGAGGGATTAGAATTATTTTACATTTTCTTGGGGGCAGAATTAGAACCAAACTATGTGGAATTTTGGCTCAACATGAGAATGAACTTTCTGATGAATAAAACTGTGGCATCGAGTGGCTAGTCATTTATAAGAACCTGTTTTGCCTTGTCCTGGGCACAAAATTAGACACATTTCCCAGCCTTGTTTGCAGTTAGGTATGTCCGTGTGATCGAGTTCTGACCAATGGAATGTGACATTTGCTGCTTTCAGGCCTGCTCCAGAACTAACTCCTTTACACAATCCTCCATGCTCTTTCTCCTTCCACTGGCCTCAAGTGGATGATACTGGAAGCCTTGGAAGCTACATGCCAGAGATGAAAGGAGACTGTGCCCTAAATCAGTGCCTGGAGGGGAGACTGCTACCCATTAGGTAAGCTATTTTGGACTTGACTAGATTTATTTGACTAGATTATCTGTTACAGATAGGAGCCTTGCCCTAACTAGCATAAAAACCATTCTGGAAATGGAAAGGGCTCCATTGAGAAGTACTACATTCTTTGTCACTAAGGTATTCGTTCCACAAAGATGCCTTAGAAGGAGTTAAACATTTGCACAATGGTTGAATTGCATGTTCTCCGAGTTCCTCTCTAATCCTGAGCTTTTTATTATTTTATTCACTCAACGACTTTTCTAACTTACTACACTCTCAGATATTCATTTGTGAGTTGAGGGCATATTTTCCTTTAACAGTCCCTAAATCTCTCTTCTAATTTGCTGCTTCTAAAATGCTATGAATATTTTAGACAACCAAACTTGTTAGCTCTGGGCTTAAAATAACAATCAGTATGAAAAAGGCAGGGTATAAATTATATAGAGAGAATGATTTTCATTTTTCAACCTATTTATATTCATATGCAAAGAAAAACAAGATTAGAATGAAATATACGAAATAGCAAAAGTGGTTATTTTTGTGCACTAGCATTACTGTGGGTGTTTAATTTTTTTCTTTAAACTTTTCTGTATTCTTTTTTAAGCCAAAAAAATGGAGAAAAGAAAAAGAAAGGGAAAAAATGATTTTCCCTTGAATAACCTAAAAAAAAAACAACCACAACCCAAATAACTAGTAAGTTTACTTTAAAAATTAAAAATAGGGGCGCCTGGGTGGCACAGCGGTTAAGCATCTGCCTTCGGCTCAGGGCATGATCCCGGTGCTGTGGGATTGAGCCCCACATCAGGCTCTTTCGCTATGAGCCTGCTTCTTCCTCTCCTACTCCCCCTGTTTGTGTTCCCTCTCTCGCTGGCTGTCTCTATCTCTGTCGAATAAATAAATAAAATCTTAAAAAAATAAAATAAAAATAAATACATCGTAAGCTAGGACATGTAAGGTTGATGTATGACATAGCAATGTGACTTTGATTTGTAGATTTTATCATATTCATTGTCTTCAGACACTCCGACTCTACCATCGGCAGCTCAGGTGACCGACCACATGCTCTTCAGCTAAGTGATACTACTTTACTGTGCACACATTTCAATTTTATTTATACCCATCACCCAGCCTCCACTTCTCGTTGCTCTATGCAAAGGAAAAGCAAGAGAGAAGTTAATATTAGAGGTGTTTATCTCATTCTTTATGGCTCATTCCATTAACCGATTATTTATATAGTTTATATACCACCATTGTGACTCCATGGAAATCTTTGATTGAAATAATTCTTCAAAACTGCAGGCCTTAAATGAATGCCTTTTGTGATAGAGAACTTGATGGGTATTATTTCATATTCCCCAAAGAATTATGATTGGATAACTCTCATTATAGCCGTCCTTTATTTTATTACTCCTCGAGTTCCAGTTTACCTTTCAATTACTTGTGGATTTGTTTTCCCCCTAAAATCTGAGCTATCATTTCTCATAGTTGGTAAGAGAAGCAGCTTTCCCCGATGTATTTTATTTCTGTCTTTAAAATGACTCCCAAACTACTTGTTTTCTTATAACTGGAATTGACCGCTGTGAGATAATAGAAAATATATTTATTGGTCTCTGCCCCCAGTTCCTGCACAGGGCTCCTGAAACCCTTATAAATTCATAAGTGATAAGAGCACTGGAAGCATCTTTCGTTCTAATGAGGCAGTTCTGGTTGGGCTCCTGGATGGGCCCTGGGTGGGCACTGATCACCAGAAAGACCAAGCCTGGGTTAGAAGCTTAGAATTTTCAGCCTCATATCACATCTTCCAGAGAGGGGAGAGGAGCTGCAAGTGGAATTTATAATTGATCATGCCTTTGAAATGAAGCCTCCATAAAATCCCCATAGTATGGGGTTCGGAGATCTTCTAGGCTGGCAAACATATCCACACTGGGAGGGTGATGCCCCCCAATTCCATGGGGACAGAAGCTCCTGTGCTCAAGACCCTCCCAGGCCTCATGCTATGTATGTCTTCATCTGGCTGTTCATGGGTGTCCTTTATCATGTCCTTTAATCAATTGGTTAAAAGTAAGTAAGTGGTTCCCTGAGTTCTGTGAGCCACTCTAGCAAATTAATCAAAATTGAGGAGGGGATTCATAGCCAATGGGTGATAATGTGGGCTTGGGACTGGCATCCGACGTATATGTGGGGAGAGGGGCAATCTTAGCCTCATGGGACTGAACGCTTAACCTGTGTGATCTGACATTTTCTCCAAAAGATAGTGTCAGAATTAAGTTAAATTGTAGGACACCCAGTTGGTGTCACAGAGAGTTGCTTGGTGTGGGAAAAAACCTCTCTCTATGAATTTCATGTCAGAAGGGAAGTGTCCTGGGTGAAAAGTAAAGGAGATGTAGGGATACAGACCCATACAAGGAAAGAACTGGGTTTTTTCCCTGTACGGAAGGAGGAAAACTGAGGGTTTTTTTCCCTTTAAACCTCTATTTGATCTAACTGGAGATTATAAGTGACTTGATTGTATGACTCAGATCTCCAAGCTGCTTTGAGAAATAGTTTTGAAAAATGGATCTTATGTGAGAGGAGAGGCAGAGTGGTACAGTCAGAATCTGGAGGGGTAGGCTAGAAGGGGATGGAGTCAAACTGAGAAACTGGTTTTGAAGGGCTCATGTTAAGAATAAAGGGATAGAGAAGCATGGTAGAAGGAAAGGGTTTAAAAATGCATTCTGCTCTTGAAATATGAACTTGCATTTTGTGTCTTTTACTAGAAATTATTTTATTACCATTTGGGTTTCAATGTCAATATTCAAACAGTAATGCCAATTTTACATTTTATCATAGGATTGATTAATGTTTGGAAAAATCTTCAAACTTTCATTTCAGACATTATTAATATTAGCCACTTCTCTTTACCTCTTATCAGAGGCCACTTATGAAATGCTCTCATTCTCTTTGCCTCCTTTAACTTGTTTATTGTTTTCTGTCTGTCTTCCTACTCTACCCTCTGAGTAAATAACCTTAAAAAAAACATAGTTATTTCCACTTTAAAATATTTAATTTTTACGTAATTTTTAATTTCTCTTATTTATATTTTAAAAAATCATAAATATTTTCTTATTTGGTCCTCATAGTTTCTACCAAATGTAATCATTATTACTATCCTCATCACAAAATGTAAGGACTGAGGCTCAGAGAAGTTGAGTAGCTTGATCATGGTCACAAAGCTAACAGGTGGCAGACTAGCGCTATGACAAGGTCTGCGGGACCCCAGAACCTGCTTTCCATTCTACCGCTGCTCTCGTTGAAAGGGGGATCCCAGAAGAGAGAAGGTTCAGGAAAAATTATTCATGTAAGAAATATATTTTTTCTCCTTCTTTCTAAAAATTTTATAAAGGCCAAACTTGGAGTGGAGAGAGACAGGGAGGTGGAATATAATCATGAATCAGCCCTAGCTTCTGCCTTCAAGGCCCTGCCCCTAGTCCAGTTGCAAGCCCATCTCTTTTAATGGTTGTGTTTCATGAGAAGGGAGAAAGTAAGAATCTTCTCCAAGGAAGTGATGTCTGGTCTCTGTCATGAAAAATGAGTAGAAGTGGTAAAGGGGCAGCTGGGGAGAGGGACCCACCAGCCCCAGAGGCGCAGAGTCCTGGGAAGTCTGGATCCAGCAGAGGAAGCAGCATCCACGGAGAGAAACCGGGCTTGTGAAGGCAGTGAATCCGAGTCAGTTTATGAAGGGTCCTGGGTAGAAGGGGCAGGGAGTTTGGGTTTTACCCTGCAGACAATTAGAAGTCCTTGGAAGTTCTAAAGCTGCTGCCTTTGAGTGACTAGCCGAGCTCGTGCGGATCTAGGAAAGACACAGCCCGACCGTACTGACACACTTCGGTAAGAAACAGTTACAATTGTGGGGTCTCTACTCACACATTTTTTTTGGATTATTCTCTTCTGGGGTTAGTCATCTCGTTCGTATAGTTACCAGTCCTGGCAGGGGCTTTCATGTTGACGCATCCATCTTAGAGCTGCAGTTGCCCCCAGAGTAGCTCTAACTTTTCTGAGTTCTGGGTCCTTCTCAGATTTTGGCCACTTAGAAATTTGGGCATTTTTATCTCTTACCTTGAGCCCTTCTGCGTCTGCTAGCTTCTAAACATGGCAGGGGAATTGGAGACAGAGGCTGGGCAGCAAGGTCCGCAAACGTCACCTGAACCAAAGTAGGCCAGTGAGTGAATCCTGGCCTCAGCTCCCTTCATGTGGTCATCTGGGTGACCGTGTGGGGAAATCAGAAAGGACTTGGGAAGTGATTTTTTTTTTTTAATTGCAAACATTACTTCATTTAGTCTTCATATTGATGTAGTTTTTTGGAATGTTGGTTAGGTCCGGAGCCAACTGCCAAGAAAGAATTCTTCTGACGTCTTTGGTGCAAGAAGATGATTTTATTAAAGCACGGCAACAGGACCCATGGGCAGAAAGTGCGGGCACTGGGATTGTGAGGAGTGGCAGATTATATACTTGGGAGTTGAGGATGGGAGGTTAAGGGAAAGAGAGGTGTCCAAAAGGACTTTGATATGCTAAAGAAGACTCTCAGGATACCGCAGGCTGTGGCTATTGTCAAGCTAAGGTGGTTTTTCCCTCTAGTAAAGCATTAACCTTAAGAGAGTTGGGAGTTTGCTGGAGGGATGTTCACTCTTCCTATTACAAATCCTTGTCAATAGGCTGCAGGTCATAAAGAAATTTAGTTTTGTTTACATTCTTTTCTGCCTCTGTTTCCCACATCACTCATGGAGGGGAGGGTGGTATTAGGGCTCCAGGAAATTGAGTTATGGGCCTCTGGAAGTTAGGCTATTGATAAGAATGCTTTTTCCTTGTAAATCACTAAGACATTGGTAAACTGGCGGAGACTCCTGTCCTGCAGGACAGTGATCTCTATCCGTTCACCATTTGTTTTTCCCTTCCCTTAGTTTTAGGGCAGCCAGGAGTCCCTGAGGAATGTCACACGGATCTCACGGGGGTTGGGGGGGAAGGGTTGGGGGGTGTCAGCTTGTGCTTTGTCCTCACCTTGCCTTCTGCTCCCTCATCAATATTATCGGTGAAAAAAATTGTTATTATTCTCACAACAAAAATGAAAAAAACCGAGATGCAGAGAAAGCACCTGGTCACCAGCTCATACACGGCAAAGTAGGCTGTGTTAGCTTGTTTTCTTGTTGTGCCTACTCCAAATTCCTGAGAATCCCAAAGAACAAACATAATCTGAATTACGTTTCACTGATTTGGTCTTTCTCTTCCTCTTCTCATTATGGTGCAGTAGTTAATGGGATTCAGGCCAAAAGGAAGTGGAAGGGAAGGAAGGCGTCACAATGGGATCCATGCCTAGGCGGTAACTACAATATTCTGAGCGCAGGAGAGAGGCTACGTTGAAAACCTTAGACTACAAGTCTGATTCTTGTAGGAATTTTGATGTCTCCAAAAATATTACTGATCCATCATTGAAATATTACAAAAGAAAACAGAAATACCCCTTGTGACTACCAAGTTTGAGATGCACTCTTCTCTACTTGCCCAAGGTCAAGTATCTCATAAGCCTAATCTTAGTCAAACAGCACAATTTTATTCACTCCACTTCGAAGAGGAAAAAAAAATTGGAAACTCAAAAAGGCTGCAGATTTGGGTCAAGTTCATATTAGAGCAAGACTAAGGTGGAGGCAGACATTTTAGTTAAGTTTCAGTTCACCTGGGCAAATGCCTAAGGATCTAGCCTTCCTGTTCTACTTCTTCCTCCCACCCATTCTTCCTAACTCCCTGCAGCATAAAACACTGTAAACCTCTATGTCTAAGAATAAATAACATTCTGTTTAGCCAGGCATTCCTTTTTGCCCCTAATTTAGCTTTTCAACTCTTACTAAAGACTCACTTTTATTCTCCTCTGTTCCAGTCAAATTGATTACTTTCTGAGCCCTGTACATCATGTGTGTTTTTAGGTCTCCACATCTTTCCAAATGATGTTTCTTCCCCCTTGAAGCCCTTGCCAGGCCCCTCCAGTTTTCATAGCCCTTTGCTTCACAACTCACCTCAATGGCCAGCCATTTGAGAAGTTTCCCCAATGTCTGCTTTTCCCACCCCATAGTTGTTTTTTTGTTTTGTTTTGTGTTTCTTGCTGTTTTAGGTCCTTTGCTACCATGGTGGGGGCTATCTTTTGTTTTGTCTCTCCAGGATCCCTATCCTGAGGCTTGGCTGTACCCACTTCTTGGTTCCTTCTCCAGCACCTACTCTGTCTTTTTCAGAGGCAATTCCTCTGTTCCTGGTCTTAGTTGGCTGGTCTAGATAGACTTTCCAACTGGAAGTTTAATTAGAGTCTTCTTAAGATTTTTAAAACTAGGCTTGAGAAAAAGGAGAACTAAGCTCTCTCCCTAAGTGGCCAAAGTTATAAGGTGTCAATGTTGGTGGCCCAGGGCTTATGTTCCTGAGGAACAGGACTGCCTAGTCAATGAGCAGTGACAAGCACAAGGTAGAGAAGAGAGAGGAAGTCCAGGCAACACCCAGGTCCTGTTTCCTCTGCTTTCTGAGTCGAACTTTCCTTGCATTCCACGAGCAAATTTGCCAGTTATTTACCTGTTGTCTCTCAGCTCCCTCCTGCCTTTCTATATTCTGCAAACCGCATTTCCCAGAAATGGGAAGAGCTGGCTTCTTGTTGGCTTATAGGAGGCACTGGAGGGAGAGAAGGAGGCCCAGAGAGAAGAGCAGGGACTTCCTATCTGTTTTTTGGCTGTTATCATCAGTGTTTTCCCAGCAGTGGCAGTTGGCTTTCAGTTGCTATCTCATCACAGCCCCTCAGAGGAACCAACAGTAGCTGGGGTAGACACTGCCCTTTCCTCAAAAGTCTGAGCATTAGGTCCACAGAGCCACTTCTCTGAGATCCATGGTTCTGGAAGCTTCCCTTCTGTTTTGTGCCCCAGCTGGTGGAGGGAGCTTCTTTCTGCAGCTACAGTCTCTGTGTTAGCTCAGGGTTCCCTTTTTGTCCTCTTAGCCTCCAACATCCGTGGAACTATTTCCTATATGTGATCCTCTCTGATTTTTTTATTTCTGTTTTTTCTGATACATAAAAAACTTCCCTTTTGTTTAGGGTAGTTTATTTTTTTAAGATATTTTATTTACTTATTTGAGAGAGAGAGAATGAGCACAAGCAGGGGGAGCAGGAGAGGGAGAAACAGGTTCCCCTCTGAGCAGGGACCTTGACGCAGGGCTCATTCCCAGGACCCTGGGATCATGACCCGAGCTGAAAGCAGATGCTTAAATGACTGAGCCACCCAGGCGCCCCTTGTTTAAGGTAGTTGAAAGTGGGGTTCTGTTTCTTGTGATCAGATGACTCCTGACCAGTGCAGGCATGCTTCGTGGTTATCAATTAGAAGAGAGTCACCATGTACTGAATGTTTACTATATGCAAGGCACTGTGTTGCTACTTTATATGCATACTTTTATTTAATATGCTCATCATTATAAAATAAGCATATTGACAAAAGAGACCCATTTCAGCATTCATCTCTTACCCCTGGCTACTCCCTGCCCACAGGCACACATGCTCACGCACTGTGTCCCCACAGGCCTCCACAGTCCTGAAAGCCTTTTCCCTTCCTCTCTCAGCACCAGGTGGGCAGACTTCATGCTGGTTATCAAGGAACTAGTTTATTCCTGATATCAAAGGGAAAAGGGCCTCTACATGCCACCAGAATGAAATGCATCTGATACGTGAGTCATGTTGCCCCAAATGCAGGACCAACCATGCAAGTACTCTCTGTGGTCCCTCCGCCAGCCTGGAACTGTGGGAGGCAGACTTGGCACAAGGGGCATTGGGCTTTGGATAGATCGAGATCTTTGCTTTCCAGAAACTTATTTTTAAAACCAAGCCTTGCAATGGAACTGAAGTCAGGGACAGCAGCCTTGATCTCATCTAACATGTGAAAGGCCCAACTCTTCCATCTGGATAACTTCTTAAGACAGAAGGTAACTGGAGTCCAGGAATGACAACAGAATAGGTCCAGTATGGGGTCATCATCTGGGCACCAGAATACTCTGTCTTGGTTCCTCATTCTCATAAAGGGAACTCACTGTTATTTCCTTATTGTTCAATCCAGTGAAGCTTAGTTGGAGGAGGAGTGTGGTTTAACCATAATGTTTGGAGATGATCTCCTGGCAGGAACCAATGTACGAAGGACCAAATCAATAGGTTTCATTGCACATGTGAAGAAACTGAAGCATAGTAAGGTTGGTAGCTTAAGACCACACAGCTAAGAACTGAGCTTTGAGATTATTTGGCTCAAACCTCATACTTTTAACCATTATATCTCACCATCTTATCTCCTTCAGAATATAATCAATACATGATTTCTTTTTATCTCTTTTCTACTCTTCACTCTTGCCCTCAATTTATTAAAATTATTAAAAATAAATTTATTAAAAATTTATTATCAACTTAAAGAATGAATTTGAATATCCTTAAAAAGACACAAACAAACAAAAAACCCCTACCATCTGTGAACTTCATCTTCTTTCTACTTGTTCCAAGGAGACTTTGCCCCTAGGGCTTTGAGGAAGGCTTAAGAATTTGTGGGGAGTCCCACCTTTGAGACCTCCAGCTCACCTCATTCAAAACAGTTCTTCTGTTTTATACTACATAATCTATTTTACATAAGAGCTTGTCTGAGAAAAGGATTTCTGCTATCAAACGACTTTGAAAAATTCCTGATATAGAAGACTTTTCAAGCTACCTACACTAGTTCTTGCATATGTTTTTACTTCCTTTTACCCAGACTCATAAGAAACAGACACTTAACTATCTAAGGTATTTAAAAAGCTGAGCTGCTAAGTCCATAGGGACAGGCCATTAGTATTGAAATAGTGTTGGCAGTAGAAAGTGATGACAATTAGTGGTGACAAAGGTGGTAGAGTATATGGCAGATAGGAGTTGTGTTCTTGCTGCGTCTTTGGAGGAAACAGGGGACATGTCCCCAAGTCTCAAAGTGGCATTGCTGTCAAGGAGGAAGCTTCTGTGACTGGGGGGACAAGGGTTGATGGGATGTCACAGAGAACCCTGCCAGGCCTGGCTTTTGCTAATTCACTTCCTCATTTCATTCTGGTCTCTGTTCACCTGTCTCCTCCGTAGAGAGCCCACCCCTGGTCTGTTGTCTATAAAAACATCTTCTGCCATTCATCTCCCAGCCCTTATTCTGCCACATTTTTTCCCTAATTCCTTTTATCTCTACCTGAATTATAGTATATGTGTGTGTTCATTTATGTATTTATTATCTGTCTCCCTGCCCTAGAATGTAAGCTCCATGAGAGCAGGCACTTTATCTTCTGTACTCACTTCAGTCTCCCCCGTGCTGTAGACACACAATTCAATGTTTTTGGTTGAAGAGATGGATAAATAAATTCCATTCTTGGATTTCTCTTGGGCAGAGGTAAAGGTCTACAACTGTATGCATTTCAGAAAGGGTTTGGAACAGACCCCTGGCCTCTGGGTTTTTTTCTTTCCTTAATTAAGCTAAAAATGACTTTTCTTATCAGGATTATTACATTTACACTGTACTTCCATGTTCACAACTGATGGGGAGATAGGAATCCTTAGTAACTATAAAGTTAACTTTGACTTATATTTGTAAATCTCTTCAGGAAACCCCCTGATATTCTCGGACACAGAAAAGTCTCATTTATTCAGATCCCACGGATTTGTGATGGTATGGGCAGAAATTGGACTGAACTGTATTTTTTCCATTACCTGGAGTAAGGTTTTGCCATGCCAGCTGATAGTCTGAACAGGATTATAGGGGAACTGCTTAACTACTTAACAAAACAAATTCTTATCCAAGTCTTTTTTAGAGTATTCTGCAGCACGAATATACTCGTATGTTCCAATGGTTTAAATGGCTCATCTATATGGAGGAAGGCATATCCAGTAGAGCCTTGATTTGAAATGTTAATTTTGGGCTTTGTTTGATTCTTAAAACAATAAACCTTTGCAGAGACTAGGACATGAAATTTCTGTACTCTTATTTTTGGCAACAAACTTTAGGAATTAACTAAATAGATTCCCATCAAAGGTGGCCCCCTTGATGGTTGAGACCCAGCTTGCAACTCTAAGTTCCTCAGTTTCCTTGGCTTGCTCATCTAGAGCTCACCTGGTTCCTGTCAGTCCTGGCTAGGGCCACAGGCGTATTAGCAACTTTTGCTCTCATCAGTAAAAAATAATTAAAATAATAATATCGACCATTTGCTGAACACTGACATGAACATACTGAACTATGAACTAAAATAGTATTTCCTTTAATCTTCTTGATAAGGCCCATGAGTTAGGCATTATCTCATTATATAAATGGGGGAAGTGAGGTTCAAATAGTTTACTTAATTTATGCCCCAAGGCCCCATAGCTGGTAAACTGCAAAGCCAGGATTTAGAATCAATGCTTTTAATCTCCAAATCACTGTTCTTATCTAGAGCACCAAAGGTAGATGGCCTTTGGTGCCACAGACTCAGCCTTGGTACACAGAATAAACCCTGAATGTTCTGGTATGTCCCAAGTATTTCCCTTCAACACTCCTGTGGCTGTCCCAGTCCATAAAATTTCAAGGTGCTCTGCCTTGGTTCTCTGTCTAGCAACAACCTACTGGCTAGGTCCAATATGTAACTCAGATTTGGGGTCTTCCCCTTGCCTATGATAACTTCCAGGGACATACTCTACCCCACTGATAAGCACTCTTTGATTCTCATGCTTGTCAAAATCAGATCCAAACTTGCTTAGTCCTTTAACATTGCGTATTATAGCCTTCTCCAGGCTCTGTAGATGACTTAGTTTTCCTTTGTCCTGTCCTAATGATCATGCCTGCCCCCTTTTCTGTGAAGGTTTCATCATATGGTGTGGTCTAATCCCCTTGAGAAATGATAACATCTTCCCATAGTTTGGCCCAAAGGCTGCTTTGGCAGAAGTTTTCTGCACACATCATTATTTTCACTTCTCTCTTCTACTGTTATGATTGAGCTTGCTAATTAGCAATCACTCATCCAAGAACTTAGCAAAGCAATCATTGCTGATTGCAGGAGACCTGGAGATAGAGACTGATGGTGCAATTTCCAATTCCACGTGGACAATCTAATAGAGGTCAACTGGCTACCTGAAAGATTTGGAAAGCTTCTAGGCAGACGTTCTAGGTAAATTAACTACCTCACTTTCTTTATCTCCATCTCTTCTGCCCATTCTCCTTGCTCCTCCCAGGCAAATTTACTCAACATTCCCTTTGTGTCATCATCTTAATCCATCCCTGAATACCTCTTCCATCACACCATTGGCCCAGAAATTTTAGTCCATTCATTTCTTATATGATCATCTCCTGAATGTGATTGTCTTCTGAATTATCCACAAAACTCCATCTGACAAATTGAAAGAGAAGTTGCAATGATCTCTGAACTCTATCTTTTTCTAAACAAGCAGCCCTTTCTCCTCCTGTCTTACTACCTTACAAACAATTTGTCAGTTAACAGCAGCTATCAAGATTTCTTTAATGCACTGGGTTGTATCTCCAGTTACAAAATAATAGGAAGTTAAAAAGGTAAAGTATATTTTAACAAAAATACCACAAGTGGAATTAATTTGCTTTTTAATCTATTTTAGATTTCAGTGATTAGGGCCCATGGAGACCTTAAGAGTCTGGCAGTTGGTAATTAACATTAAGTTGGGTGACCAAAGAACTGGACTGGATATCAAGAGGACTGAATTTCAGAACTGAAATTCAGTCCTCTCTTCCTCTAGTCCTGCATTATGGTGGACAATTCTTTTCATATTTTTGGATTCCCTGAAAATACAGAAAATTGGACCTCATGGTATTCTAGGTTCTGGAAATTTCACGGTTATAGCATTTACAAGCCCAATTTAATATTTTATTAAGAAACAGATATTAACTTCTTTAGGTTTCTTTTATCTCATTGTTATCTACCAGATAATTTATTTCTACACTACTCAAAATTAAAAAAAAAAAAAGCTCTTTAAACTGGACTTTTGAAACTTCTGGAACTCTGAGTTTATTTCCCCTTTATTATGCATGAGTCCGTAATTAAATTTTATTTGGATTTTCTAGTTCTGCCTCATCTGGAATAAGAGATATTAGAGAGAGGTCCAGTGTCCCTGCTTGGACAAGAGTGTGAAGAGGGCGTAGGCCAGTGTGGAGATGTCAGGGACAATGAATGATAGACCCTGAAGTGAAAGATGAGTCACTGGGACAGACATAGGCTGATTCACCAGCCACCCTTTACCCCCGAAAGATTCTCCTCCTGGTTCCAACCTGGAAGACTATGGGTTTTATTTTTACTGAGAAGGGAAGCTTTTCATTTATGTGTTTAACCTTCATTCATTTAAATAGAGAAATTACTACATGCTAGTTATCAGGCTAGGAACCAGAGATGCAAGAGGGAGCAGTGCAGAGGAGGTCAGTGTGTAGAAACAGGCAGTAGCCAAATAGTCAAATATTAAATACAATTACACAATGTAAGTGCTATCATAGCTCTGGCAGAACGGGTTCCCTCACCCGCCCTGCTTTCTCCCCTGTGATGCTCCTTACTCTACTATGTGGTAGAGGGTGTGCGTGTGTGCGTGTGCGTGTGCATGTGTGTGTGCGTGTGTGTGTGTGTGTGCGATCTACACTTGAGAACAAGGTCCCAGTTCTTTATCTTAGCTAAGATCTTTGCCTGGACACGAAAGGATTTTCTCAGCCCACGTTTTGATATCTTACAAATGGAAAGGTACAAGGTCTCATTCTGTGAGTGAGGAAGACCGTGCATTCTTTGCTTTCAAATTACTCTCCATATCAACAAGATCTGACTAGACCACAAATTACCAAAGAGCAAGCACTCTTCGCCAAAATAAGTATTATTTTCTCCTAAGATAATGTATATCTCTTATGAGTTATGAAGATAACACATTTGTCCTATTACTATAACTTTTTACCTTACTCCTTACAAAATAATAATCCTGTCAGGATACTGTTAAAAACATCTGACCTCTTCCTAAACCTATTCATAGAAAGTTTATTTTATTAGCCTGGAAAGTCTGTTTGGACCAGATGGAAAATATTCTTTTTGATCATATCATCTCTCCCAAGATAGAATAAAACCATATGTGTGGAGAAGCTCAGTTCATTCATTCATCCAACTAAATTATAAAGAACATAAAACTGAGGAATCTGACTTTGTCTAGGGGCACTGGCTATGGGCATTACTAATAAGCAATGACATCAAAAATCTAAAGGTCATCTCACTGAAAGAGGATCTAAAGACCCCACCAAGGAAACACTCAAATCTAATGATTTAATCTAACGTCAACCATTTGTAGGTTTGATTCTACTGGTTCATTCAGTTATTCATGCAAATGTACACAGCACTAGCTGCCACGTATGCAGTGTGATGCTGAAGACAGAAATGCTTTAATGCTGTTTACAATCTAGCTGAGCCTTTTATCTGTTGCAAGCATACAGCCAGTATTGATTAGCTGTGACATCCGAAGATGTAATTTTCTTCTTACAACACATTGCTTCTGCACTAACAGTGTTTAAAGATGTGTACTATACAGTGTTGATTGAAAATTTCTTCGACTACCCCTTTTCTTTCTTGATTATTGAGGGCAGAGAAAAATGATATTCTAGGTTGTTGCTGAATCTCTCTTGTGTTGGAGAGAAGGGTCCAACAGGTGACCTGGGAACCCATTAAAGTAAAAAGCATTCTTGAAATGTGCAGTCAGAAGAATAAACGAAATTTCTTAGCATATGGTGACCCAGTCTGGAATTTGTGGTTCTATTATTCTTATGGTCTGGTTCCAATAACTGGGGTGTTCATAGAAATGGCATCAGATGAAGGCCAGTGCACTTCTCAACACAGATGTTGGCAAAAGTTCTACCGAGTATAACTCAGCTCTATGACTAATTGAACAAAAGTAACATAGAGCTAAGTAGCTTGTAATTTCCTGTACAAGTCTTTAATGTTGGGACTTGAGATCCAATTCAGCTGCATTTGACTGCAAGTTAATAGTGTTTCCTTTTAATGGGATGAATCTTAAGTGTTGTTGGCTTAGTTTTTGAGAGTTTCTTGAGTGTTCTCCAGCCTTGTAGAGGGTGCTCAGAAAATCTGTCCTCAGTGTGCTGGGATCCTGATGAAAAGCTAATAAACTTCAACTGCATTCATTGAAACTTAATACCCCTGTAACAAGTTGAAAACAGCCCTCGAGTGGGGTATTGTGTCCTGTTCTGGGTGCTGTGCTTCAACAGTGACACTGACAATTATAAAATATAAGGTGCAAGAAGCGCCACCTAGGAAGTAGCCCAGAAGGAAATTTTGACAAAGACTAGTTAAGAGAATACTGGATGTTTTCTCCAAAGAAATGAGGGCTCGGAGTGGGGGGAAATAACAGGAGTTGGGGAAAAGTGGAGTTAAAAGAATTATCTTGTTTAGGTTTGCTCCAAAAAGCTGCATGAAGGCTCAGTGGAAGTTTCTGGTAGGCAAATTTGGGGGTCAAAAATTAGGAAGAAAACTCAGAGCTAGTCAAATAGAGAAAGAGTTGCCTCTCAAAACAGAATTGACTCCAGACTATGTTGTTCCAGATGAAGATGGGGACCCGACTCCCTGTAATCTGTGAAAGAGAATCCTATAATTGGAGGAAGTAAACCTGATTTAGGTACAAAAGTTTAAGGTCTTGGAGCTGGGCACACCTGTGTTTGTAGATTAGCTCTATAACTTGGCTTTAAATTTGAGTAAAGAATTTACCTTATCTGGGGCGCCTGGGTGGCTCAGTCGTTAAGTATCTGCCTTTGGCTCAGGTGGTGATCACAGGGTCCTGGGATCGAGCCCCGCATGGGGCTCCCTGCTCAGCAGGAAGCCTTCTTCTCCCTCTCCCACTCCTCTTCTGGTGTTCCCTCTCTCGAGGTGTCTCTCTCTGTCCAATAAATAAATAAAATCTTTAAAAAAAAAAAGAATTTACCTTATCTGAACCCAAATTGTGCCATCTTAAAAACAGGTTAACACCTTCCTCAGCATTATTTGTTTTGTAATGAATAAATAAGACTTTGTATGTCAATGGTTTATTGAAATGCTTGACACATGGAAGGCACTTCTCTGAGTGACGTGTAGGGTCCCTTCCAGTTTTAAGAATCCCACATTCTAAGAATGGTGCAGGGAGTATATAACATTTTTGGCTAGTTACCTTGTCCTGTGCTAACCCTATCTTTTCTGGCACATGTTGTGATCCTGCCTAAACATGTCATTTATTGGCTGGGAGTACGCTGTGCTCAAACCTGTGACTAGAGGTTCTGAAAACAATGCGAGATTACTCAGCTGATGCTTAGTAATTTTGTCATGGAATCATGAGTGAGTTCAATTTAAGATGGTATGTTTGACTTTGCCTTTAGTCCTGCGGGGGAAAAAAACCCCACCACACCTTACTGTCTATTGGGATATCAGGGTTTGTGTTTTGGCTTTACTATAAAGTAGCTCTATAAATTTGGAGAAGTAATTTCACCTCTGATGACCTCAGATTCCTAATCATTGAAACAAGGATGTTGATTAGATAATCTTTAAAGAAACTTCCTATCTATAAAAGTAACAGGATTTCACTATATAGGCAGCTCTGTCAATATTTTTCTAGAGCGGAAAGTGTGGATAACACCTTGGAGAATGCGATTTGAATTCCAAATAACTTTATTATGGCAGAGAAGTAGGAAGAAAGCAGTGGGAAAATGTTCATTGCAAATGAATACAGAGGAAAGTATATGGTACAAATTCAAGGTAAGAAAAATACCAAATTTAGATTACATAAAAGGCCTCAAGTACATGAGTCAGAAAGTAAATAAAGATTAATGAAGAAAGATACACAAGGTATCCTGGAAGACCCAGATCTTGTAAGAGACAGTCAAGAAAGACTTCAAGATCTCTTCTTAATAGTAGAGAAGGAGTTTGCCAGACAACCCAGGAAGGAAGGCATTAGGGCTCAGGCCCCAGTGAGTGTAAGAGAGCACAGAGTATGTCAGGAGAAGCAAGTGGGTCCAGTATACCAAGAGTTCCAGGTGAGACTTAAAGCGAAAGAAGTAGGAAGGGGGTCAGAGCCTGAAAATGAGTGTTTCCGAGCTATAATGTTGTGAAGAAGAGTAATAGGAGCTTGGGTATGTCACCTTTATCATCTTCCTTTTCCTCAAAAAATGTGTATGGGTATGTAATTATACAGGGGGCATAGCACTGCGCAAAGAGCCCAATTCACTTCTTCCTTTCCTACCTTCCTTCCATGAACATTTACTGTTTCATCTACATCAGGGCAGCCCTTGTGCGACATGAAGCGAGTCAAGTCATCATTCTAGACAGCAGGCCGTCTCTTGTTTACAGAACGCCATGATTTGGGAAACCCGGTCTTAATTCCACTTACTCATTCCCCCAGGCCCCCCAAAA
This sequence comes from Ursus americanus, assembly GCF_024610735.1. NCBI lineage: Eukaryota > Metazoa > Chordata > Mammalia > Carnivora > Ursidae > Ursus > Ursus americanus. The sequence continues at coordinate 22,111,589 of NC_142138.1, read as the reverse complement.
GGTACTCCGTCTCGCTTGGGCTCCCTGATCCAGCAGGCAGCCTAGGTTAAGCCCAAAAGCCTTTCTTGGTGCCATGCACAGGGGTCTCAGGGATCTGCCGGGCAGGCTGCTTCACTCGGGCCCCTTTCTCAGCCCCGCTATGCTCTAGTTCTCTATTCCTCTGTTCATGGTGATAAAGGGACAGATTAATAAACCGCCAGCCATGCAGGTTTCTACTTGGGAATCAATTCAGATCTCCCCTCATTGCAGGCACCCCCAATCTTTATGAACTAGTCTACCAGAGGCCCCTGAGCTATGAAGCCACTGGCCAGCCCTCCTCCACAGGTGATAGTGAGGAAGGAAACAGCCACGTTTTGCAAACTGTGCACTTTCCAAAACGTTCGCTCACTACCTTTTCCTTTTCTTGGTTCTTCTTGTAACAACTAGAGTTTGGGCAGTTTTGGTGCCTTCAGGTAAACTTCTGATGCCTCATTGTTCTTAAAATGTGTCATACTTTGTAGTGTCTCTTGCCCTAAACTTTGGGCCTTAACTGCACGCTTGACTTCTTATATTGTTTTAAAAACGACATGGTGCCCAGAACTGTGGTTTATCTTTTAGACATGGAAGTTTAGAAAATTAGCACAATTTAGAGGACTCCTTTCCAAACCCTTAATTGTTCAATGGAAGAACTAATTCCCAAAGACATGAATGGGTGTATCCAAGATGACATATCTGTTACTATATACTGAAACTGTGTGAATTAAGATGCACCTGGTTGGGGCGCCTGGGTGACTCAGTCCATTAAGCCCTTATCTGACTCTTGATTTAGGCTCAGGTCATGATTTTAGAGTTGTGAGATCGAGCCCTGCATCAGGCTTACATGCTGGGCCTGGAAGTTGCTTAAGATTCTTTCTCCCCCTGCCCCCCACTTCCTCTCCCTCTCAAAAAATAAAAAAAATGCTCCTGGTTATAAGAAACTGTGACTCTAGATTCTAAACTGTGTTAAACAATAATAAGATGCATTATATTATATAATAAAAAGGCCAGCAGTGGGACAGTCTGCAAGCAAGGCACGGTCAAGGGCTCTGACTCTATTACTGTGCTCCTCTCTCTGCTCTGCCCTTCTCCCAGGTGTCAGTTTTAGGTTGCATCCCACATGCTCTCAACCTGTTTGTTCACCGTAATTATGGCAAAAAGAATTCTTGGTTCTTGTCTAACCAGTGAGAGAGATTCTTTCCTCCAAACCTCGAATGGAAATTTTTCTGTATAATCTGAGCCGACTTGATCATATGCTCAATCCTGTACCAGTACAGTCACAGGGAAATGCCTGTGCACTGATTTGCTTAAACCCGGGTCCCTGCATAAATCACTCGCTGTGGGGTAGAATTACTATATTTGGCTTAGTTATTAGGATCCATTTCTGGAGCGCAGATAAGTTAAGCTATTCTAAAGTCACAATCATGACTTCCAGGGAGAGGCAAGCAGTGGCTACCTAAACAAAATTAGGAAGGAGGAAGGAAGGAATGGGTGCTACGTAAGCAACAAACAGGATCAACTGCAGAAACCCAGGGAGCCCCTATATTCCAGTCCTGCTTTGATTGACTGACATGAAGGAGGAAAGGTGAAGGACTCTAGAACAATCTAATACTTAAAAGAATACCACATTCAAAACAGACATTGTGTGATCCTTCCTATGAATAATGATGCTGAGACAGTCCAGAAAAAATAGCTAAGGAGAGAGCAACCATTTCATTCTGCTGCCGAGACAAGGCCGTCTGCATGACATCACAGGTAGACCCAGCAGCGCACTTTGTCTTGTGAAGTTGCCAAGGCAACATGGTCTGACTGTGACAGTAGGTTAAGGTGGCAGCACAGAAACTGACATTTTTAAGATTTATTTTTTATTGTGAAAAACAAGTTAGATGAGAACACAACTTATTGTGAGAGAATATTTTAAATTCACAGAGGTAGGTTATCCAGAGAAAAGGTAATTAATTACTGTAGATCAATATTTTTTGGAAATTCTTTGATGACTTAAAATGATCAATAAATCTCTATAGTTGGAGTCTTAGAAGGTTCATAGATGATGGGTCTCAGTTGCTTTGTTTAACTTCTTTGTCTAATTCTTTTTGAATTTTTAAATTTTTTATCAATAAGGCACATGTCTGTGCAGATCTGGCTTTTTTTTTTTTCCTCTTGATTTATTTCTCTATCAACTTCTGTCCAATTCTGTTGTAGCTATTTAATGAAACTCTTTCTAATACTTTTTTGCACCTGCACTCCACAGTGCCTAGCATAAAGCTAAACAAATAGAAGGTATTTAATTATACTTTTTGGTGAATTACTCTTCCCTCATGCTTTCTTTAAAATTTTTATTCCACCACTTCTTTTCTTTTTTTTTTTTTTAAAGATTTTTTATTTATTTATGTGACAGAGACAGCCAGCGAGAGAGGGAACAGAGCAGGCGAGTGAGAGAGGAAGAAGCAGGCTCCTAGCAGAGGAGCCCGATGTGGGACTCGATCCCCGAACGCCGGGATCACGCCCTGAGCCGAAGGCAGACGCTTTAACGACTGCACTACCCAGGCGCCCCTCCACCACTTATTTTCTAAGTTAATTTCCCTTATTTGCTTCTTTTTGGCTGGAATTTGTCCAAAACAAATAATGGGTTGAAAATGAAGTTTACAAAACAGCATGAATCTCAATTAAAGAAACACAACTACACTATCTGTTTACCAGCCTGAAATATAATTTGTCATTTTAATTTTACCTCTTCAATTAATGACTGAAACTCTCATATACTCTTATAAACAGCAGAAAGTCCAGTGTCTCCTTGAAGCTTCAAAATTGGTTGTGCAAGAAACACAGGACTTTCTCGGTCATTAATTTATTCATAGAAGAAATTGTGGAGTGACCATTATGTGCCAGGCACTGTTCCAGATGCTAGAGATACAACAGGGGAAGAGTTCTACTTTCAGATACATTTAAATAGAGAACTAGGAAATTTATGTCCATGAGCACTGATGCTTTGATCATTTCCAAATGGCTCACTACTGAACGCTCATTCCATAATATTAGATTGAATCGTGTCCATCGTGAGGTGGTATGTTTTCATGTCCAGATTCTTACCCAATGTTGCATTAGCACCTTACCCTGAGGTCCAGAGTTACTATACCTTAGTTCAAATTTATAGCCATTTTCTCCAAAGCTTATAATTGAGCCAGGAAAAATAAATCTTGAAGGAGTTGTATTTGTGTGAAATTATTTCTAATTAACTTAATTTTTTAAGGTGGCTGAAACTTTTAATAGTGATCATGTGTTAAATTTGTAAGCAAAGAAACAAAAGAACAGTAAAAAATTATATATCTGGAGACTTATTAGTTTCCATCTGGGATGTAGATAAGCTGAAAAGAATGTTGCTTTTTTTTTTTAAAAAAAAAAGATTTAAGAATGTTGCTCTTAACTTACAACAGAAGATTCCAAAAAATCCAACAAAATCCTAACTTTTCTTGAGAGCCTGGACAGGGGAGAAGCCACTGCTATGGACAAAGCACAGAATCCTATCCAGACCCTTGTCTTCTAAGGAACAAATATGTAAACTGTCAATGGAAGGGCAGCAAACCCTCTTGCCCACAGGGTGCAGGTGAAGATCCATTTCAGCTGGGGGAAGGGAAAAAGAAAAAATTCCATGACTAGAGGAGGGTTAGAAAACTGTAGACTATTTGAGGTTACCTACTTTGGAGGAAGGGCAAGATCACCAAGAAAGCTCCAACTCTGAGACCCTTGAATGTAGGGCCTGACTAAGAGTGAGGCAGAAACAGGGCAACAAAGAGTGTCCCCCATACCCCACTACCACTACCACGCCAGCAGCCAACAAGTAACAAGCAATAGCAGTTTATTGCTGAGCGAAAGGCAAGAGTATTAGAGAGGCGACTTCTCTGGTATGTAGGTACACAAGGAAGGCCTAAAGCTGAGGGTAGAACAACAACATTGATAAAACCACCTGGCAAACCAGCCTCCACCTTAAGCACAGGTAATACTAGAAGAATTAAACTGGTGAGGCCCAGAAGCAAGAATAAAATTGAAACGAGCTGAATTTCTGACCATATTGCTCAAACACCAGCAGAAGATGAGGTATTCCTATTTGCAGGCATAAATAATATTGGCCTCACTCTCTACTGTTCTCCATACCACATCCTGCGTGCAAAAAGTTACAACACCCACTGCCAAGAGAGAAGGCGATTGATAGACCCAGACCCAGAGATTCCCCAGGTATTGAAATCATCAGGCATCAGTCTGAATTAACAATGATTAATATAGTAAAGACTCTAGGAGAAAAGATGGACAACACACATGAACAGATGGGGAATGTCATCAACCCAGAGAATTGAAACTGAAAGAGGACGCCAAATAGAAGTGCTTGAAAAAAAATGGGTAACAGAGATGAAAAACAATTTTAATGGACCCGTCGAGAGAATCAATACAGCTGAGGAAAGAATTAGTAAACAAAAGCCAAGAGAATTCTTTTTAGCAGACTTGTACTATAAGAAACGCTAAAGACAACTCTTCAGGCAAAAGGAAGATGCTATCAGAGAGAAACTTTGATGTACACAAGAGTGAAGATTTCTGGGAATGGTGAAAATAAAAATAAATTAAAAAGTTTTCTTTTTATTTCTAATCACTCTAAAAAATAATTGGCTGTCCAAAGTAAAATTAACAGAGACACATCATGGCACGTGTAGAAGAAAAATGTATGACAGCAACAGGATCAAATATGGGATGGAGGAATTGGGAGCAAGTTCTATGAGGTTCTTAAATAATCCTTGAAGTAGTAGAATTTTATTTTAGGGAAACATGCTTTTTAAATGAAAAATATTGTAAACCTTGGGACAAGCATTAAAAATAAAATTGTTTAAAAAGTTTTGTGAATAATAAACCAAAAGTGGAGGTAATATTGAAAGTGAAAATATACTCAATCCAAAACAGGTGGGAAAAACAAGAGCAAAGAATGCGTGCAACAAGTAGAAAACAACAATGGTAGGTTTTACTAAAACATATGTCAACTGTTATGTTAGACATAAGTAGTCTAAACATATCAACTAAAAGAGTTGATCAGATTGGATAAGTGAGCAACGTTATGCTATCTATAAAAAAAAACTAATTTTAAACACAGGTTAAAAATTATAAAATGGAAGATAGGTAACACTAATCCAAAGAAAGCTGGAGAAGATAAATATCAAACAAAGTAGACTTGAGAACAAGAAATATTACCAGGGATAATGACAGACATTATTACATAATGATAAAATGGTCAATTCATCAAGAAGACATAACAATTCTAAACATATATGACCCTAACAATGGGACTTTTGAAATACCTGAAGCAAAAATTGATAAAATAAAGAAGAAATTGATGAATCCACAATTACAATTGGTAACTTCAATACTTCTTTCTCAGTAATTGATAAAACAAATAGATTTTAAAGACCACTAAGGATAAAGAAGATACAAACAGCACAACACTATCAACAAACCTGACCTGATGGATATTAACAGAACACTCCTTCCAAGAAGAGTAGAATACACATTATTTTCAAGTGCAGGAGGAAGTACACAATAAACCATTTTCTACATAAAATTATGTATGCATAACACATATTTGAATTTTATTTTATTTTTTTAAAGATTTTATTTAAGAGAGAAAAAGCACGAGCAGGGGGAGGGGCAGAGGGAGAGGGAAAAACAGACTCCCCACTGAGCATGAAGCCTGACACGGGCTTGGCACTCCATCCATTGAGTCCAGAATCATGACCAGAGTTGAAGGCAGAGTCTTAACCGATTGAGCCACCCAGGCACCCCACCCACTTGAATTTTAATGAATTTAAAAATAATTAAAATCACACAAAACATGTTATCATTCAGAAATTGAACTAGTAATGAGCAGAAAAATACCTAGAAGAGCTTGAAAAATTTGGAAATTAAACAACACAGTTCTAAGTAACTCATGCCTCAAAGGGCAAGACTCAGTGGAAAATAGAAAATATTTTTAAATGAATGAAAATAAAACACAATGTATAAAATGGGTGGAACATAGCTAAAGCTGTGCTTGATATTGCTAGAAATAAATGTTTAGTAGACAAGAAGAATCTCTAATCAACAAGCTGAGCTTCCATCTTAAGAAATCAGAAAAAGAACATATTAAACCAACAAGGGAAGAAGGAAATAATCAAGATCTGTACAAAAATCAATGAAATATAAAATAGAATAACAGAAGAGAAAATCAATAAAATAAAAAATTCTTAGATTGTCAGGAATCAGTAAAATTGATGCATTGCCAGTACATCTGATCAGAAAGGGAAGTCACAAGTTACCGGTATTGGGAATGGGAACAGTGACATCACTACACATTCTACAGACATTAAGAGATATTAAGGGAATATATGCATAACGTTAGGTCAGTAAACTAGTCACCATGGGCTGAGTGTTTTAGGGGAGAGTATGGCTGAGTGTTTTAAGGACCTGACTCTGAAGTGGCAGAATAAAGAGATTCTTGTGGCTGCTGGAGCTGTTCTATACCTTGGTTGCTATGGTTGCACAAGTGGATATGTTTCTCAAAACTCGCAGGACTGTGCATGATAAGAGTTGAATTTTATTCAGTGTAAAGTCATTAGTGTTTTCAGTTGAAGATACTTCATCACTTTTTCTCAATCATTCTCAACATATGTAATAGCTATATCTAACTTTGGGGCATTTTATCCTCTTGTTTTTAATTTATATAGATTAGAAAACTTATACTAAAAATTTCGGGGGCACCTGGGTGGCTCAGCTGGTTAAGTGTTTGCCTTCAGCTCAAGTCATGATCCCGGGGTCCTGGGATGGAGCCCCATGTCAGGCTCTCTGCTCTGTGGGGAGTCTGCTTCTCCCTCTCCCTTTGCCTCTCCCCCTGCCCGTGCTCTCTCTCTTTCTCTCTCACTCTCTCTTTCTCTCTCATTCTCTCTTTCTCAAATAAATAAATAAAATCTTTAGAAAAATTTTCAGTTATTAAAAATTCTTGTCACGGAGATTGGAGAGGACCCTGTGGACATGACTACATGCAATGTGTGATCTTGAGTTGCATCTGGGACAGAAAAGGGCGTGAGTGGGAAAACTGCTGAAAACTACAAAATGGAAAAATAGTCTGAAACATAGAATTTTTAATTTACATATATTTCTTAAACTAACAACTGTGTGTAATCCAAATGAGAACAAGATTAAAAATTAAAAAAAAAAATAGAAGACTTCTTTGTGTTGGTGCAGCTGAAGGAAGTCCCAGCAACACCCACCGTTGGCCATCTCCCAAGTGGACTTGTTTACTGAAGCAAAGGACCTAAGACAGGAACGACATGCTGCTCATGAATGCTTGCAGCTGCCCTTGTCTCTCCCGGCTCTTGATTCTGGGATATGTGAAATTTACGGTTCAATAAGAGGGGAAGCTCAGAACTACTCCCGGCAATGAGAGAAGGTGAGAGGCGCACGCCTCATCTAAGCCTTGTCACAGACTTCTCCATGAAGCCCTGTGTGTGCCAATCACAAAGAATTGGAAATTAAGAAATGCACAATTTATAACATTTTTCTTTTAAGTTTTGCTTATGACAACTCCTTATTGTGAATGAAACGTTTTTTCATGACATAACCATCCGTGACTTCCTGGGCAGGTCCAGACTTGCTCATGAATTTCAAGGATTAACTCCCACACTCCATTTGCAATCCTCTTGCGTTCATCACACAATTTGGCATTCACCTCCTTTTTTACATACAACATTTGAGCCTTTTCTTTCTGCACATTATCCCACAACACTTTCTCAAATCTATTGCTGTGTCCTTGGTGACCCTCAATCTTCTGCTGGAATTTCTGTATAGTTGGGAGGAGTTCATACTTTTTTTTAAAGGGAAACAAGCTTTCCCTGAGTATTTCTTTAGTATGTCAATAAATCCATGGTAGAAAAAAGTGGCTGGTATCCCCGAGCCTCCCGATGAACACAATAAAAAGTATGTGCATCACTAAACTGCAAAAGTTTAATGTAGAATTCTTCTTTTGGAGATAAGGGGAACATTCAAAAGAGCCCAATATTATTCTTCTGTGATTTTGATAAACCCTTTTTCTATATTCCTCTAAGAAAGTAACTACAAAATAAGGGAAATTCCTTGGTAGTTGAACAAATTTTTCTTCACATTATGGATTTAGAAGACACTATTTCCCACTCATAATTCCTCCAAATTAATGGCTTTTCTAAGAATATATGCATATGCAGGTAAGTATTCTCAAGCCATATTCTTGGAACTACCCTTCTTCCCCTCAGAACTAGCCATGGTTTCTTCCTGAAGCCCCTACTCCGTCAAGAACAAGACACAGTGTTACCAGTTCAGAGTTAACTTTGGCACCTGCGGTTCTTTTAGGGGAACTTATCCCTTTAGAGTTTTTCATCAACCTTTTTCCTTCTGACATGGCATCTAGGTTTCTGGGGGTCCTCAGAGCCTACTGAGCATATATAATGGGGGTTATCCTCGTCCGCAGGCATCCCCAGCTCCTCTGTCTTTTCGTGTCACATCCACAATCCCCTTGGCTATCCCGGAAATGTTCTGCTAATTTCAGCGCTCTGCTGGTGAGTGGAGGAGCTGAGTTCACCTCTGGTCCATCAGCCCGTGTACCTCACACAGCATCTCCATTCTACTCCCATGAGTGTGACGGTGTAAGAACTCCACAGGTGCTCCCTATCTCCCAGGGCTGATGAGAAGCAGAGCATAGGCCTCCCCCCGTCCAAACCCTTCCTGTTTCTCTGAGTGCACTATCATCCCCTATATCCACCATCTTGAAGTTGAAGGAAGGAGGGGTATCGGTGCCACTTTTCAAATCTCCGCACCAGTTTCTGTCTTGAATTCCTTAGAACACTCTCTTCTCAACTTGGAGGGATTTTCCTATCTCCTTAGGGCCCGTGCTTACTTGTTTATTTTGTGTGTGTGATGGGAGATGGATAACACAATAGGGCAGAGAAAAACGACTGGCCAAATATTCTTAGAAATCTGTAGTTTTTTCCAGATTTTGAAAAAATAAATTTTATTTTTTATTTTTTTTAATTTTTTTATTTGCCAAGTTGTTTATTTCCCAAACTCTTTTTTTATAATAATTTTTGATTATGTTATGTTAGTCACCATACAGTATATCCTTAGTTTTTGATGCAATGTTCCATGATTCATTATTTGCGTATAACACCCGGTGCACCGTGCAATACGTGCCCTCCTTAATGCCCATCACCGGCCTATCCCATTCCCCCACCCCCTCCCCTCTGAAGCCCTCAGTTTTTTAGAAAAGTTTTAGGTTTGCAGCAAAAGGTACACAGATTACTCATATAAAACATGGGGTATGCCTCCCCCATTATCAATATCCCCCACCAGAGGGTACATTTATTATGACTGATAAACCTACATTGACTATAACTATTTAAATAAATTGAATCAAAGTCCATACCTTACGTTAGGGTTCATTTTGGGGTACCTTTTGTGGGTTCGTATCCAACCCTGTAGTACCGTGCAGAGTAGTCTCACTGCCCTAAAGTCCTCTGTGCTTCACCCATTCATCCCTTTTTCCCAACCCCTGGCAACCACTGATCTTTTCACTGTCTCCATTGCCTCGCCTCTTCCAGAATGCCGTGTAGTTGGAATCATACAGTATATAGCCTTTTATGACTGGCTTCTTTTACTTAGTAATAGGCACTATTCTAAAAGATTCACCTACATTTCGCTGATGCTAAGATGCTTTGCTTATAAAACACATTATTATTTTATGAGCCACTATGAACAAATATGCTAATTAAACATGAACAATGCATTCTTGCACTTTGAATTTTCATTTTATGCCTATCAGAGATGGCACTTATTTTAACGCATTTAAAAAAAAAAAAAAAGCAGAGATCACAAATGTTCACACCTAAAAAGGAAAGTATAGGGATGCCTGGGTGACTCAGTTGGTTAAGCATCTGCCTTCAGCTCAGATCATGATCCCAGGGTCTTGGGATTGAGTGCCCGCTGAGCAGGGAGCCTGCTTCTCCCTGTGCCTCTGTGTCCCCCCACCCCCGCCGCCCATCTGTCATAAATAAATAAATCTTTTTTTAAATAAAAATATTAGTGAAATAAGTTCTTTAATGCATTTCTAAAACATGTTTACTTTTAGAGATGATCTATTCTCAGTAAGTTTTGATTCCTGTTCCAAGCCACTGACACCCATTCTCCAGTTTTGATACTAGAGTTTTTTGGAATCTTGCTATAAGGTGTCATAGAATGTTTTCCAACAATCAGGATTCAGGTTGCATCCTAAAAATGTCTTTAATGGCTTGTGGCCTGAAACATGGAGCAATTGTGAGTATCTTGTTGCACCACCGGGAAGAGCAACAGTCTTAACCGATGACCAGTCAATGACCTTAGCAGGACTGCTGCATGGACATCAGCAGGGGTAAGCCCCATTCGTTGTAAGAACATCTTCATTCTGAGATGTTAAAACAGAAAGACAAACAAGGTCTTAGAATCAATGACGTACAGGTAAACCATTTTGTCCTCACCAACACTGTGAGGCAATTACTGTTAGTATCTCTGTTTCACAGATAAAGGAACCTGTCTCAGTCAGTTCAGAATGCTACGACAAATTACCAAAGACTACCCAGTCTTTGATTTCTCACAGTTCTGGAGGCTGGAAATCTGAGACTGGGGGCCACCATGGTCTGGTGCTGGTGAGAGCCTTCCTCCACGTTGCAGACTGCCAACATCTTGTGTCGTCACATGGTGGAAAGAGAGCTAGAAAGCTGCCTGTGGTCTCCTTTATATGAACACTAATCCCGTGTACGAGGCCTTCACCCTTATGACCTAATTACCTCTCACAGGTCTCACCTCCTAATACCACCACATTGGGAGTAAGGATTCCAACATGTGAATTTTGGATGGACACAAACATTCAGTCCATAAGAAAACCCAAAATACAGAAAATTCCAGAAACTTTCCCAAGGTCACATAGAACCAAGCAGTCTGGCTCTGGAGCTTCTCACCACATAGTTCCTTCCCTCACTTCTTTATGTCTGTGCTCAAGGGTGTCCTCCCCAGAGAGTTCTTTCCTAACCAGCTGAACTGAAATATCCTTCCTCATCACTTTGTGTCCTCTCACTCTGCTTTCTCCATAGCACATATTATGAGTAGATATTATAGTAGGTGGTCACCAGTTTGTTTACTCTCGACCTTCCTCTCTAGATTGTAAACTTCGTCCAAGCAGGAAACCTCCTTGGTGTATCCCAACTATCTATAACAGTGCCTGGCACATAGTAGACATAAAGTAATTATGTGTTGAATAAATTGAAAAAATTTATTTTTATATTTAAAGGAGATCTCAACCATACATCTTTCTTTTCTACAAGATACAGTGGGTTTTTTAAATATTGGAATACATGTTATGGTAAACAGGAATGTGTTTGGTGTTCAGGGGTGTCCCCTGGGATCACTGATCACAGAGAGGTGGTATGACGTAGTGGTGAAAACCAGGGATTCGAACAGTCTGCCAGGACTTGAATCCTGGCTCTAGAACAAACTAGCTGTGTGATCCTGGACAAGTTACTGATGAATGTCTCTACACTTCAATTTTATAGCCTTTAAATTGTCAATAATAATAGTATTTAACTCACAGGGTTGTATAAAGATTAAATGAGTTAACAGATTTAAAATGCTTTTAACAAAAAATTTTTAAAATTAAAAAATAAAATGCTTTCAACATTATCTAGCACATTTAAATGTGCTAGCGATGTCACCTATTATTACTCTCACCACTGTCTTGGGCCTGCTGTGCTCTTACAAGAGAAAACGAGACTAGGTTTGTGAAGTTCTTTTAAAATATCTTAGTGTTGGTAATTATTTATTAACATATTTATTTTGTGAGTGACATGATCCCTAAGGGCTAGAGTACTCCTTTGTCTATTTCTACAGCTCTCGGAGGAAGGGCAGGACTGGTAACAGGGCCCAACACATCTATGGACTCAGGTGACAAGACACAGGGATTTACCGTAATTTGTTGTGATCGTTATGCTAATGATTCAGTTTGCAAAACAAAAAGAAAAACAATAACAAAGCCATTCTAGGGAATCAGGCCATTCAAAATGCCCTTAATCATACAATGAATTTGGGAAGGATTTCTTGGATGTGACCCCAAAAGCACAGGCAAAGAAAGAAAAAAAAATAGATAAATTGCACTTCATCAAAATGAAAAATTATCGTGCCTCAAAAGATACTACTAATAGTGAGAGCAACATACAGAATGTGAGAAAACACTTTTAAGTCAAATATTTGATAAAAGGTTAACGTTCAGAGTGTATAAGGAACTCCTCATACTCAACAACAAAAACAGCCCAATTCAAAAACAGGCAAAAGACTTGAATAGACATTTCTCCAAAGAAGATATGCAAAAAGTCAATAGACACATAAAAAGATGCCAGCATCATTAATCACTGGGGAAAGGCAAATTATAACTGAGACGAGCTATCACTTCATGCCCATTAGGACGGCTATTATGAAAACAAAACAAACAAAAATGGAAAATAACCAAGGTTGGAAAGAACATGGAGAAATTGAATTGGAACCTTCGTGCGTTGCTGGTGGGAATGTAAAATGGTACAGCTGCTGACGAAGATAGTATGGTGGTTCGTTCCTCAAAAAGTTAAACCTCGAATCATGGCGTGATCCAGCAATTCCACTTCTAGGTATATGTTCAAAAGGACTGAAAGCAGAGACCCAAGTAAATAGTGGCACACCAATGTTTACAGCAGCATTATCCACAATAGCCAAAAAGTAGAAAAAACCTTTAGAAGAAAACTCTATTTTTCTTTACCTCCAAAACTTCTGACACCAGAGGGTGGTTGGTGGTGGTGCTGGGGGGGCTGCAGATTTTCTACATCAAGGACTTCTTCAGATACTCAGAAGACACTGACTGGGGGTCCCAGAAATGTAACTTAGTTCCGATGCCATCTACCTGAGGCCAGCATCAGATCCCACAGTTTAAGGACTCAGTCCCGTAAGACTCCCCTTACTTCAGACATTAATCACAAGCCTAGGTTGTCACCTGTATGTCTGACTTACCAGCTCTAAATTGGGCTTCCCACAACCCCCTCCTTGGGTTCAATAATTTGGTAGAATGACTCACAGAACTTAGGGAAACATTTATTTATGTTTACTGACTCTTTATAAAGGTATACAGCTAAGGAACAGCCAGTTGGAAGAGATGCACACAGGACAAGTACAGAGGGAGGGGTGCAGAGCTTCTGTGCCCTCTCTGAGCTCACCCCCCCCAACACACCCAGCACCTTGATGTGTTCACTAACCTAGCAGCTCTTCAAATCTCAGTGTTCAAGAGTTTTTATAGAGTATTAGCCTCCCTGCCACTTTACCAGTGATGGATGGGTAGGGCTGATAGTTTCAAACTTCTCATCATGTGTTTTTCTGGTCACTAGGCCCATCTTGATGCTATTTAGTGTCCCCACCCGAAATCATCTTATTAGCATAAACTTGGGTGCGCTCAAAAGGGGCTCTTTATGAATAACAAAAGACAGCCCTAGCACTCAGGAAATCCCAAGGGATTTAGGAACCCTGTGCCAGGAATACCACAAACCCAAATGCCCATCAATGGATGAATGGATAAGTAAAATTTGATACACACATACAATAGAATATTTTTTTAAAAAGATTTTATTTTTATTTATTAGACAGTGATAGAGACAGCCAGCGAGAGAGGGAACACAAGCAGGGGGAGTGGGAGAGGAAGAAGCAGGCTCATAGCGGAGGAGCCTGACGTGGGGCTCGATCCCATAACGCTGGGATCACGCCCTGAGCCAAAGGCAGACGCTTAACCGCTGTGCCACCCAGGTGCCCCCATACAATAGAATATTACTCAGCCTTATAAAGGAATGAAATTCTGATACATGCTACAAAATGGATGAACCTTAAACATTTATGTTAGCTAAGCCAGGCACAAAAGAACAAATATGATATGATTCCACTTACTTGAGGTAGCCAGAATTTGACCAAATTTATAAAGACAAATAGTAGAACAGTGGTTATCAGAGGGTGGAAGAGGGGAGGGAGGAATGGAGAAGTATTGTTTAATGAATATAAAGTTTCAGCTGGGGCTGATGAAAAATTTCTGGAGATGGATGGTGGTGATGGCGTACGACAATGTTAATGTACTCAATGCCACTGAACTGGACATTTAGAAATGATCAAAATGGTAAATTGTATGTTATATATATTTTATCCCAATTAAAAAAAAAAAAGCAGGGGCACCTGGGTGGCGCAGTCTTTAAGCATCTGCCTTCGGCTCAGGACGTGATCCTGGTGTTATGGGATCGAGCCCCACATCAGGCTCCTCCGCTGGGAGCCTGCTTCCTCCTCTCCCACTCCCCCTGCTTGTGTTCCCTCTCTCGCTGGCTGTCTCTGTCAAATAAATAAATAAAATCTTAAAAAAAAAAAAAAAAGAGCAAACAAAGAACGCACATGTACACCCCCCCCCCAGCAATGCACGCACACCTACTTCTCCGTAGTGGCTGATCCTCTCCTTAAATCTAAGAACCTGTCATTCTTTTTTGAGTGGCCTGTGTGTCCATTCTCCTGATGAGAACAACGTACGTGTTTCATAAGCTTCGTCTTGTGGCAGACCCAGCAGTCCGGCCCAGCTAAGTTAGTCATTTCAGAGCACAGTACAATCTACAGCGGGCTGAATGCAGCCAACCAAAATGCATATATTGAAGTCCTAACTTCTGGCATCTGAATGTGCCTGTATTTGGAGATAGGGCGCTTAAAGAGTTAATGAAGGTAAAATGAGATCCTCAGGGTGGGTCCTAATCCAGTATGACTGGTGTCACTATAAGAGGAGGTTGAGACACTTGCTACGCAGAGGGAATGGCCGTGTGCGGACAGAGAAGACAGCCGTCTACAGATATCTGAGGCCATGGAGAGAGGTCTCAGAGGAAACCAACCCCACCGACACCTTGTTCCTGTACTTTTAGCTTTCAGAATTATGGGAAAATACATTTCTGTTGTTTACGCCACTCTGTGGTATTTGTTACAACAGCCCTAAAAACTCACTACCCAACATTTGAGGGAAGCCTCTAACAGATTGAAGCAAAACAACGTCTTGGATAAAAACTGTTATTTGACTAAACATTTCTCCCTGAAGACTAAGTGAGCTCTTACCCATATAATTTGTCTTTTAGATAAAAACATAACACATCGTATGCTATACTTTTTTCGTTTTATTTTGATGAAAGTAAAAGACACTGTGAGCTCCTACTCATGGAGATATATTTTGTCTCTAAGGCTATTCTGTTCTTTATAACAGATGCTGCCATTTTTTTTCCCACACTACTATAATGCTATAACTTCCATTGCTGGACATCAGTTTGTTATTTGTAAATTTTTATATTTTATTTGTTATAGATTCAGCAGAAAATGATTAGCTTGATCTTGGTCATGAGTTCAAAAGGGAGCCCTCCAGGAGTTGTAACTAACTGTTCCAAAGGAAGACTTATAACGAGGATCTGAAGAACAAATAGAGTTACCACATCTTCATGTCTTTAGCTGAAAAAAATTGTGTCATTGGGCAGGATTTTTTAAAACATTTTGTGTTGTACAGGTAATAATTAATTTGAAGCTTACAACACCATAGAGGCTTTTCTTATCCCTACTTAACAGTCATGACGAACTTACCTGACTTGCCCCCTATCACGAAGCTACGAAAGGGGAGAACTGGATTGTGGGTTCAGGCAGTGAGGTCCAGGGCCCACCTTCTTAATCAGTACCCTTCAAGGCCTCGTCCCACTCATGCACCAATTTTTACTTCTGTACTCCAGTTAGTCGTGTTAGAATTTGTTTTCCCTGATCTATGTCTCTTGATCTTCCATTCATGTTATCATCTCTTTCTCTCTCTGGACCTCATTATAAGTAATTCCTTCAAATTACATTTCCTGACTCATTGTCTCTTCAGGTCCGTTCCACTCAGTCACTGGGATCTGTGTGTGTACTTGAAATCTACAAGTTTTATTTAATTCTTTCTAAAACCTGCCTTATCATTTTTTTAATATCCTAGTTTTCCTTTCCTGTTTTTATTTCTCCTTTTTTCCCTTTAACCTTTTACAGGGATTATCACACATTTCCATCAGCCCATGCCAGTATCTGAGGTCTTTGGGGAGGAGATCTAAGTCTTTTACTTATTGTTTCTGCTATGTCTCACTTATTCCTTGTGCCTTTTGTGGGCTTTTTAAAAAATTGTGGCCTATATTTCATTGAATGAAATCTGGGAGACTCCCAAGAGCCTAAGACGGACGTGTTGACTGCAACAATGTGAATATTTACTTCCAGGCAACCCCATCCTCTAGCTCCTTCCTCTGCTCACTTCCTTCCTACTCCCTGCTCAGGCTTTAGTTCATTGTTACTGTTACTGTTGGATTAATTCTTAGGCCCTCAGAAAAATTCCCTTCACTCTAGTAAGTGCAGCAAAATTATATTTACTGTGTTTGCTTGATCCACCAACAAATTATATTTAATATGAAAGGCGCTTTAGGGTAACTAGTTGGCCAAGCTGGCAGAAATTAAAATCCAAGCCTTTTTTGGTAAGTTTAATTTTCAGGTCAGGCTAAGAGTTTGGGTTGTCTGTAGCTCAAAAATGTTTTTCATACATTTGTCAGGAAGATAACACACTTTCCGATTATCCATGTCCGATTATTCCAGACTTTATTTTTCTAACAAAGGAAATGAAGGTCAGAGGGAGCAAATGACTTGTCCAAGTTACTTCTGCAACTGAAAAACAACCCTCCTCCCCCCCCCCAAAAAAAGGATGAATACTGATCACTGGGAACCAAAAAACATTTCAGGTTTATCTAACAGTCTGTGGATTAGACCCAGAAAAAAAATGAAAAGAAAATGGCAAAGTAAGAGGTCAGCTAGCAACAGACTGCTTGGCTTTACAAGTCATCCTGGATGCCCAGCAAAGAAAGACACCTCCGCTCATTGGGCATACAAACCATAGTTCTTTCCAACTTGAGTCCGATCAGCACTTATAGGTGGAGTCATGAGAACCAGGAAGGAAGAAAAATTGCCGATTGATCGGACACTTTCTGAGTCCTGGACACATTATAGATTGCCTCTTTTCAAGATTCCATGAGAATGACCCAAATCTAAATGCCTTTCTCTCTAAAACTCAAAAAAGTGTATACGTCTTCATTCCCAGACAAACAACTGGGTGTAGTGTTCTAGGAGAGATTTGGAAAAGTCTTGCTTCCCCAGAAATGCCCACATCAGGAGCTTGGAGTTTAAAAGGTCTGTATTTTCTAGGCTCTGAGCAGACTGACGTCAGCTTGGACCATAGATTAAAGAGTGAGGAAGATCTATCTGTCTTAGAAACCTGTCTTAGAGGCCTGGCTCCCGTTTTTAGTAGTGAAGATAGCAAATTAGCGATGCCTAAGAGAGCAATATGTACAGGTATTTCTGAAATCAGTGTTTGGATTCTTGTAAATAACGCTTGCTATATTCCCAGTGTCTAGTGCAAAGCTTGACATATCACGGGCTTTCCAATTAAAACTTGTGGATTGATTTAAAAAATAAACAATAAAAAGACCGTGAACCCTGTTTTTGAGCTTTCGTGCCTGTATTGCTTTGTGCCACTGGATGGTGCTATTAAACCACTCTCACATGCACACACGCAAAACATTTTGATGCTTTCCAGCCTTCCAAGCAGAAGGTATCGCTCTCACTTCCCAGCTTTCCAAACCCTCTCAATCTGGACATCATGCAGCCTTTTCTCTTTTTCCCTGAAAAAAGCTAGAAACATTTCTGATTCATTCTTTTTTTTTTTTTTTAAGACTTTATTTTTTTAGAGCAGTTTAGCTTTACAGCAAAATTAAGAGGAAGATACAGATTTCCCATATACTCTTTGCTCCCACACATGCATACGCCCCCACCCCCTGATCAATATCACCCACCAGAGTGGGACATTTGTTATAACGGATGGATCTGCATGTGATTATTACCCAAAGTCCATAGTTTACACGAGGATTAATTCTTGGTGGTGTACATTCCACAGAGTTGGTTAAATGTACAGTGATATATCATACCGAGTATTTTCACTGCCCGAAAGATCCTCTGTGTTCTGCCTGTTCATCTCTCCCTCGGATTCATTCTTGAGAACAGTGATTGTTCCAGTAACGCTTCTACTAAAATGGGGTCCTTTGGCTCAGACGTGCAGAAGACAGACACATCTGTGGAATATTTTGTGGTTTGTGTCGGGAGTGGCAGTGCCGATTAGTTAACAGAAAGAAAGGAAACGAGGAATTTGAGCACCCAGGGTGCTCTTGCTCCTCAATGACCTAAAGATTCTTCGGAGATGCTTCCAGTTGCCAAGGGTATGTGTGTGTGTGTGTGTGGACACATTTGGTTGTTGCAGTGTGTGCAAAAGAGGAATGAGGGCAGGACCGTCTCTTCCAACCTTATTAACCAAAATAGCTCCTTGTTGGGGATGGGGGTAGGAAATATGTGCTTTTGTTTCATTTTTTGTTGGTTTTGTTTTTAAGAATATTACACTCTATTGAAAGAAAATTTGAACAAATTACAAGGCTCAATGGTCTCAATGGCCCTTCTAATCCTAACATGCTATGTTCTAAGTTCTTTAGTTTTATTGGTTGAATATTTCACGTTGGTCCACCTGCATGAAGACCAAGAGGGTATGGGGCTCTGGATTAGCCTGAAACAGTGCCTTGCAGGTCTGAACTCACCCCCAGAGGTCCCCTGTCACTGCTATCTCCTTACTGTCTCCCTGAGCTCTGGCTGCCTGGCCCAAGGCAGACTGTACAAGACGGGGGAGCAACACAGGGATGGGCAGGTGAGAAGACAACGTAAACCAGTTCATCAAGTGTCCTTCTACACTGGGCCAGGCTCTAAGGATACAGAGATGAATGGAAGGAGATGTTGGGAGATTGGAGGCAGATACATAAATATAGAGCTATCAGGCCATATTTAAGTGCTTTGAAAGTGGCTGGAACAGGGTGCTAGGGCAATTCAGAGAAAGGCACCAAACCAAGAGGAGGTGATGCCCAAACTGATTCTCCATTGCCCAGGGCACGATTGTTAAAATTATTCTTAATTAAAAGGTTTTTGTTGGAAGGTTTTTTTTAATCATTCTTCTGTATATCTTTGATGGTTGCCTTCATACAATTATATAGTATTAATAGCTACTCTTCATTAAGTTCAAAGCATAGTGCTAAACACTTTACATATAATTCCACATTTAATCCTCACAACAATCCTGTGACATAGGCAGGCGTTAAGACCCTTATGTTGAAAATTTTTGTGGAAAATTTCAAGCCCATAGAACAGTTTCGTTTTAGTTTTAAGTACAGTTAGCTCCATTGCACCCATCATCCAGTATGAACAGTTATCAACTTTTAGCCAGCGGTGTTTCATCTATACCCCACACATTTTCTGATGTCAGGAGTACAATGAAGCAAATTTCAGATATCATGTCATTTCTGAACATAGCTCAGTATGTTAATCTAAAAGATAAGGACACTTCAGAAAACTGTAACCACAAGTTTGCTTCTAGCTAAGATGAAGTAACAGAGACTAGATTTACCCTCTTGCCTGACTTAACAGAAAGAGGAAGAAGAAAGAAAGAAAGAAAGAAAGAAAGAAAGAAAGAAAGAAAGAAAGAAAGAAAGAAAGAAAGAAAAGGAAAGAAAGAAAGAAAATGGAAAGGAAGGGAAGAGGGAGGGAGGAAGGAAGGCAGGAAGGAAGGAAGGGAGGAAGAAAAAACAAAATGTGTGAAACGATGTTTTTCAAGACACTGAACATCAGGCCATGAAAGACAGTGACACCTGAGATGGAAAAATCAGATAAGTTGTGCCCTCCCCGCACCCTAGCTTATTTCCTTGAGAGGGTTCAGGTGCAGCACAGGAACACAGAGAAGCCAGATGGACAGCTTGAGCAGGCTTTATGTAGAAGTGGTCATTTGATTGTGAAGTTCAAATGGAAATGCAAATGATTTAGAACAGCCAAAACAACTTTGAAAAAGAAGAACTAGGATGAAGGAGTAGTACCATGTGATTTTAATACTTATGAAAAAGTTACAGTAATGCAAACTGTATCGTTGGCATCAAGATAGGCAAATAGATCATTAGATCAGAATAGAGGGTCCAGAAAGAGACTATATATACATATATATAACAACTGATTTTTGACAAAGGTACAAATGAAATCAGTAGAGAGAGGACAATCTTTCCAACAAATAGCACCGGGACAATTAAATGTCTGTATGAAAAAAAATGAAGTTTGATACATATCTTGAACAATATATAAAAAATAACTCACAAATGGATCATAGATCTGAATTTAAAATCTAAAACTACACTATCTAAACCTCTAAAATATAGGGAACTTTTAAAGACTTTGAATTAAGCAAAATTTTCTAGATATGACATGAAAAGCAAAGTCCACAAAATTAAAAATTGACTATTTGGATTTCATCAAATTTTGAAATCAGTACTCTTTTAAAAATTCTGTCAAGAGAGTGAAAAGCCAAGCTACAGCCTAACAGAAGATGCCTGCAGATCATATGTCTGATAAAGGATGTGATTTTATTTATATATAATGATTGATAGATTTTATATGAGTATACATATCAACTCAAGACACTAGATTTTATATATAGAAAATAAGAACCGTTAGGGAAATGCAAATTAAAACCGCAGTGTGATACTCTTCCAATCTATCATACTAGCTAAAAACAGAAAGGCTGGACAACACCAAGTGTTGGTGAGGCTATAGAGCTCTAACTGGTATGGAGCCTGGAGGCAGTTCTCTAAACACATTTCTAATTGCCTTGCTTCGCCAACAGTACCTGAGCATTTTGGCTACATATCCACATACCTAATTAGGGAAACAAAGTCTGGGGTAAATGCAGTAAAATGAGGCCCGAGGATGTGGTCATCCGCCTCCCATGTTGGGAACATTGAACACTTAGGGACCCTAAAAGATTTGAGAGCCTTGGAAGTTGTCAAGCACGCTGAGGTCCAAAGGACTCCAAACCTGGACCAGGAAGTAGGGGTTTACTAACGCAACCAGCCCGAGGCCTCGTTGTGAAAGAAGGTAGAAAGGGAGGCCTGTACACTGGAACGTGCATGAGCAGGACACATCTTCTTCCCCGGGCTGTCAGTCTCCTCAGTTCAAATAGCCATCATGAACTGAAGATTGATGTTGCAACTCAGCTATCTGCTAAGAATCAGAAGGAAATTAAAGCAGGGGTGGTGGTTATCGCATTGTGGCAACATACGTCGTCCATCTGGTGAGCGCGACCTAGCAGTGTGAGGAAAAAAACTCTAGTAGGTTTTCTAAACAAGCGGGACAGTAAGCGAAGTCTGACCAAAGAAACACATCACCTTATGCTCTTGCTTCTGATCGACAACGTGACACGGCGTCTGAAGGCCGTGGACAGCGAGTGTTCAGCTGCAGCGGGTGCGCTGTAGGTCAGAGGAGCAAATCTTCAGCATTCAAATTAGGGAACTGAGAAGGGGGACTTTTTAAGCATTTTGGACGTAGCCCCTCGTGCCCTGCTGCCCTTCCCCTTCCTCCTTGCTCAAAACTGCGGGGGTTGCCTTGAATGATCTCTTTAGCCACAGGGTCCTTAATTTTCTCATCTGCAAAATAAAGATAAATATTATTGTATTCAAAGAAAGAGCATGATAGGGGCCGAATATATATCCCTTAAGAGAATTAAAGGATTGGTTTCTTCAACTTAAGCGCCATCACTGCTAACATCAGTGACCATAATCTTCCAGGGACGCTAACCTTTACAGAGGATGTAAACTATTTCCTGACTCCAACCGTAAAAACCAACTTCCTCATTTCAGTAGAAATGACACCATGAGCAGTGAGTCAGTACCATAGAGTGTCTGTGTCCTAATACTGATGTATTTGTCAAAATGTCAGTGCTTTTTCTTTTGTTTGAAGTTGGATGGAATCTGAGCACCCTTCCAGCTGCTACGGCTCTTTTACACAGAAGCCCCCAGGCACCAATGGCTTGCTTGCATTTACCTGCAGAGACCCCGGGCCTATTGATCTTTCCTCCACCCAAGAGCAAGTATTGATAGAATTGCCCACCTTCGGTTAAATCCCAAGATAAATAAAAGAACCTAACGCTCCATTAAACCT
This sequence comes from Ursus americanus, assembly GCF_024610735.1. NCBI lineage: Eukaryota > Metazoa > Chordata > Mammalia > Carnivora > Ursidae > Ursus > Ursus americanus. The sequence continues at coordinate 22,089,359 of NC_142138.1, read as the reverse complement.
GCTGTTGGTACTAGGTGGCAGATGTGAATGGGTTGTAAAAATCGACTGAAGGCTGTCCTGATAGGTTTAATCCTTCATCACTTGAATCATCCTAAAGTAGTGAGAACTGCACAGGGAGGGTGCATCAAAGAGAGAAGATGTGGAAGGTTTGTTTAGTCCTGGAGGTAGGGCATTCACGCCCAAACACAGGAGGCCTTCAACTTCCAAAGAAATTGCAGGGAGGAGCAGAAGGGATTGGGGTGGCTTGAAAAACTGTTCAGTGCAAAGCTCTGCCTATCAGAGACCCGTCTGAGCCACGTTAGTCCCCGTGAGGCCTGCAGTACAGAGAGGGGAGTGGCTGACAAATAAGATAGGTCATGGCCCAATGGAATAAAAAGGCTAATTCCAGAATATGGAACTTGAAAACAAGTGAAGGGGGAGGAAGGGACGATGCTCACCTAGGGGTGCTGAGGTTGTGCCCACAGAAGTCACACACCTGCTGCTTGGAAATGTATACCATCTCAAGCAAATACCCACAGTCTGATTTGCAGCAAGCATACAGGAAGCTTGCTTTACCTGCCTACTGGGCCCTACTATTCTAAATGGACTTAGGAGGTTAAACCTGGCTATTCCCAGCCACACCCATTATTACCAGTCGGACTATCCAATGAACAACAAGAACAATCATAATTCAGAATCATAGAACTTCAGGGTGAGAGGGACCCTAGAACAGGCTTCTATCCTTGGCACTGTTGACACTTTGGGTCCGGTGACTCTGTTCATGGGGGACCGTCCTGTGCTCTGTAAGACCTTTAGAAGCATCACTGGCATTTCGCTAGATGCCAATAAGCAGCTCCACAGCCGTGACAAGCAAAAATGTCCCCAGGCATTGTCAGATGTCCCCCGGGTGCAAAAATCACCCTCAGCTGAAAACTCCTCCTCTAGACAACTGTCCCCAACTTTCTCACCTCGAACACCCATAGAAAATGAAAATATTTGGGGCGCCTGGGTGGCACAGCGGTTAAGCGTCTGCCTTCGGCTCAGGGCATGATCCCAGCATTATGGGATCGAGCCCCACATCAGGCTCTCTGCTATGAGCCTGCTTCTTCCTCTCCCACTCCCCCTGCTTGTGTTCCCTCTCTCGCTGGCTGTCTCTATCTCTGTCAAATAAATAAATAAAATAAAATCTTAAAAGAAAATGAAAATATTTGAATAGGAAAGGAGTAAATGAGACCGGATCTGGAAATAGCTGTATAAAGCTTGGTGACAAAATGTATTGAGCTCTATATATTTATAGAAAAAATAAAATACAAAGTCTTTAGGAAAATATTACACATTAAACTTATATAAATTCTAAATAAAATTATTTCAAAAATTTAAATGAGAAATTTGAACTTACTTTCACTGACCTATCTTTTTACCAACAGATTATGTTCAAAAGGCTACATGTGACTCTGACCAGAACTTTTTAACCATGATCACTTCAAGTGCTTAGCGATCGCTATCAGTAAGAAACTTCATTTGTACGAGTAGATGATAAACATTTTAAAACCATCGTCTATAGTCACTTAAAGATTTGTAACGTTTGAAATTTAAAAAAACTTACTAATTTATTCTTTTTTTATACTGACAAATCAATGTTTAAATTTCTTATGATAAAGCAAAAATATTTCAAATTCTAACTTCTACATATCTTGTATTTTAAAATAATAACGAAAGGCTGATTAAATACATCGCATATGCATTATAAAAACAGTTGTCCTGCAGCGAGCGTGGAAATTCCCAAATGGGTTTCTTGTCCATCAGCTGCATGTGGGCAGGAGAATCTGATTCATGTAAACACAAGAGATCCCGGGCTACCATTTATTGCTCGGCAGACCAGAAAGCCCCACCATATCTCCCCACTGATTGATCCCCAAGTGTCTGCATCTTGGGCTGGGCTCCAATCCCTGGGCACCTGGCAACAAACTCCCTACTGGTCCTCAGACTTTGTCTAGGACGGTTAGTGGTGTACTTTGAAGCTGGCGGCTGAGACGCCCAGGTTATTACGCACCTTCTTGGCTGCACTCAGGGCATCAGAGTAGAACGATGCATGGTAAACACGGCTCATTGTGTCTTCTCTGGGAACTATGAGGGTGGCCCTTGGACTCCTGCACTGCTCAGATCACTCCCCAAGGAACCTGTGATGAGACTTCTCTTGGTTAGAGGCACCCAGCCCCAGAACCTCGGCCATTCCCCATCACACAGGGTGCTCTGAGTGTTGAGAGAGTCACTGATTCAGAGCGTGCTTGGAATCCATTTGTGGCACACTGCTGTGATACGGCACATAGGTTGGGAAGCTCTGCCTTGGAGAATTCCGCCTGGTCCTGGTTGAGTACCCTATGGCTCAGAGAAGAGGTGTGACTCATCCTAGGTCCCCCACTAAGTTAATGACAGAGTGGGGACCGGAACTTTACTCCACTGGCTCCTGGCACCACAACCATGCAGATCCTTCATTTCTTGCCCGTATTTTTTCTCCCCTTCTCTTCCTTCCTCCCGCTGACTCATTCACCACAAATTCCTCATGTGCCTGGCCTACTAGTCATAAACACTGGCTTGTACCAGAGGGAGGGCAGTGTTTCTTAAGCTTTGGTGTGCATAAGAATAAAACTTTACGAATGGTGTACTTTACTGCTGTATCTCTGTGAAGAAAGTTGAGGCAAGAAGAGAGAAGGGTAAAGATTCCCAGTAGGAAGCCTGAGGAAGTATTTTCATTATATTCCGTCTAAGTTCTTTGGTTGAATCGTAGGCTAAACACTAGATCTCGGTGACCTCTAAGGAGAGATAGTGACCCAAAGGCTACAAATAGGTAAGAGTTAAAAATAACAGATTGGTTTATTTGATGAAAGGCCAAATACCTGCTCAGGCTTCCCTTGTTTTGGACAACCTGATTAGACACACTTGTGCTAGACCCCTACTCTCGGTCCCCAGAAAAGGTGAGGTGGGTGAACATAATGTGCTGGTGGCTGCCCTTCCAAACGTAGGGCGTGGAGGGCTTGGAACACTTCTCACCCGTTACAGCAGAAGTGTTGCCCCAGGAAACCACATGATGGAGTCTATACTGTCAGCCCAGAAACGGGCTCATAAACACATTTTTACCTTCAGTTAACGCTTTATCCTTTTCTTCTCAAAACTCTTACAGAAGTCTTAGGTGTGTATGCATGTGTCATATTCTATTGTTATACATGTGTTACGTGTGTGTGTGTGTGTGTGAATGTTTGCTACCATTTTACCAATGTAGAAAGAAAAGATTAAGAGTGACTGGCATTCAAATCAAACACCGTGATGTATTTATATATATTTTTTCTTATTTGACCCTCATAAAAGCTTAATGAGGAAGGTAGAGTTGATATTATTTTTTAAAACATTTGTGTACTTTTATTTGAGTATAGTTGAGACACAACATTACATTAGTTTTAGGTGTGCAACTTGGTGATTTAACAAGTGCATACATTTTGCTATTTTCATCACAAGTGTAGCTACCAACTATCTTGATACATCACTATTACAATATCATTGACTGTATTTCCTATGCTGTGCCTTTTATTCCCATGACTTATTCATTCCCTAACTGGAAGCCTGTATCTCCCACTGCCTTTCACCCATTTTGCTCATCCCCACCCCCTACCTCCAGTCTGGAAACTATTAATTTGTTCTCTGCATTTACATATACTTCTGCCTTTTTTTTATTTATTCAATTTTTTTTAGATTCCACTTATGAATGGAATCATATGGTATTTGTCTTTCTCAGTATTACTTATTTCACTTAGCATAATATCCTTAGGTCCATCCATGTTGTTTCAAACGGCAGGAGTTCATCCTTTTTATGACTGCATAATATTCCGTTGTGTGTGTGTGTGTGTGTGTGTGTGTGCGTACGCACACACATATATACCACATCTTCCTTATCCGTTCATCTATTGAAAGAAATTTTAAGGAAATGCAGATTTAGAGAGTGAATATATTGTGTAACTTTGAATAAATTATTTTTCTCTTCTGAGCCTCTGGGTTTTTTTTTTTTTAACCTATAAAATAGGGGGATTGGCATGGTCAATCTCATGGTAACAATATATCATAATTGGCCCAAATTACACAGCTAGGAAAGGACTTAAACCGAGATCTTCTTTCTCTAAATTCAGTATAAGTCTTCTAAATAACATGGCTTATCAAAGAGGATGACACTCAGACCAGGTAACCAAAGTCCTACAAATCTTGCTCTGTCTGGGGTAATAAGTCAAGGAATACTCCTACACTGCTGTCCCTCTGAGAGCAAGATTGGCTGTGTGGACCAATCTCCCGCATACGATCATGTGTTAGGGCCACTCTGAGGAGGTCATCTGGGTATTCCCTTGAACCCACATGCTCAGAGTTTGAGAGTCAAGCCACGGTGAGAGCTTCCCTGGGGGATGGTCCTCTGGGCCATAGCAGGTCAACATGAGCTTTCTGGAATTTCAAACCAGCCACATCTGCATCCGCTAGGTTTTAGTTCCAGTTTTTCTGCCTCACTACTTTGAAAGTGAGCAAACAGTGCCTTCCTTGCAACACCCAATTGTCAGATATCAGTCTTGCAGGGCATGGCAGAACAAGTCAAGCCTCTGAGTTAGAAGCTCTCATCCTAGTTCCAGATAGCTTGCGACCTTGGGAAAGTTATGTGACCTCTTTGAACCCTGGTTTCCCATCTTGAAAACAAATATAGTTGGTCAAATAATCTCTAAGGCAGGTATCCTCAAACTTGTAACAAGCATTAAGAATCCCTTGGGGGATCTTATGAAAATGCATGCTTGTCGGGCTCCTGGTCCCCATGATTCTTATTTCGTAGGTTGAAATAGGACACAGGAATCTGACTTTTTAACAAGCACCCTAAGTGATTCTGCTAGAGTTGGTCTGTCGACAACATTTTCAGAAATAACTGCAGGGCTCAGGGTCCCTCTAGCTCGTGCTGTGTAGATTATCCATCTCCCATCGTAGCTAGCTAATCACTAAGTGCTGGTGATTATTCAGGCAAAATATCTGCTTCATTCGCCCCTCCCTTTCAATCCCTAGGCAATGCCAATCTTAGGTGAGGATTCTGGCAATGACTTCTGATTTGAATTCTTGCTTCATGCTCTCCCATTACAGTCTGCTTATATTCCTAAAATCTTCTCATCAAAACCATGCAGCGGCTGCTGTCTGTAGGATGAAATCCAAACTCCTTGATCTAGCAATTGTCTCCAAATTCTGATCTTCTCTGCATCCCTTGTAAGAACTCGCTGGACACAGTTTGGCTGTCTGAGGTCTCCAGAATGAGCCTGTGTCTTTACTCCTGTGCCCTTTGTTGATAGCTTGTCTGCTTTCTGATCCTCTTCCCTTGACCCTTCTAGACACCCACTGTCTAAATTCTATTCATTTTTCGAAGCCCAGCTTTAAAGTTTACCTCCTTTATGATGTCTTCTCAGACCAGTCCTCTGGACTGTGAGCTCTTCTTTATTCCTGTAACTCTAGCCCCACACCACAGAATGGCCACTCTGGCTTTTCTGGCTACACTGCGTGTTTGTTTATCCCAGTAGCTTCACCGCGAGCACCGTGGGGTCTGTTAGTGGTTACGCGTTTCTTTGTTTCCTGAAAGCCTTTGCACAGAGTAGGTATCCAATCAGATTTACGGCACAGTCTCCTCTCACAGAAAGCCTTGACTAGTTGAGCAACAGAACGAATACATGCTTGAATGAGTTCATTAACTTCTGACATTTTTCTCTGTTTGCAAAATAGAAGAAACAAAACAGGATACTCCTCATCCCAGGATGTTATAAGAAACCATTCTTAAAAATGAAAAATTGTTGACTAAGAAACAGAATGAATAGGTGCACCTGCCTGCTCAGATTGAGAACGCTTCCTTTCAGTAAGAAGCCTTGTTCCCTCCGTGAAGGATTTCCTGACATCCTCAGACATGCTTGCTATTGTTTGTAATAGTGGCATGTATTGAACGTTTCAAAGAATCAGACAGGCTTTAGTACTTCATATATGGGATTTTATGTAATTTTCGCAACCACCCTATTAGTAATGATTAATGTTTTTTTTTATGGGTGAGGAAATTGAAGCATAATAGATGAAATAATTTAGCAAAAATCACCAGCTCATGTCAGAACTGGAAATTGCACCTGGGTCAGTCTGCTCCCAAAGCTTCGGCATGCAGTCATTACATTATCCTGCAAACCTAACATCCTGCTGACCCAACATCACAGAGCCTCTCGGTTGTCTCTTGCAGGCTAGTCATCTGCGGAGACAGTAAATTCTTTGGAAGTGAGCTGTGTCTTTAATGTCTGACGCATAACAGGCGCTCGGTGAAAGCTGAATGAATGCAGACTGGAAGGGAAGATAAGAATGAGACATAGCCCTCCACACGTCCCAGGCCAGGTGATCACGCAAGTGTTAATAAACAGCGTCAACCGTGTGGGAGGCAGAGGAGGGAGGGAGCCCCTCCAGCTGCCATCAGGAAAGGCTGTGTGGAGAGGTGGCCTTTGAGATAGTAATGATCCCTTACCTAGGGTCCCTCCCTTGGTACCTTTGACCTGAACAAGCCCTTGATCAATAATCAATATGGTGTGCACAGCACAGGGTCCTCAACCACTTAATTCAGATGATCTGTATGTCACTTGGGTTCTTAGTTGCAAACACAGAGCTCACCCTAACTAATCTAAGCAGAAAGGAATTTATTAAGGATCTTAGGGAACTCACAGAATCTCCAAGGAGAGCCAGAGAATCAGGGTTAGGGGATTTAACTCGAAACAACACCCCAGACCCTTTGTGGATAAGGGAGTCACACCACTGTCACTAATGGAAACAAATACCTTGGCTCCCATTGATGATGCCAGACTGAGAATGTCTGAATCTCAGCCAATACTGTACCTCAAAGCTGGACACTCCAGCCACCTTTTCATTAAAAGATGGTGTCGATGGGGTGCCTGCGCCAACACCTTGCTCTCTCCCTAATCAAAGAGCATGAAGTTGCTGGGGGAAGCATAGCTTTAAGTACTGACATCTGGGCTTCACAGAAGGCTAGGAAAGAGACTTTGGGCTTCTAACTCGGCACAGCAGATTTCAAAATGTAAACCATTCTCCCAAATGTAGGAAGGTAGTTCAAAAGATGTTGAGGGGTTTCATGAACTAAAAAGAATGTTAATATATTATAACAGCAATAGTAGCTGAAACTTACTGAGTATTTACTATGTGCCAGGCATTTAACATATATCCTTTCTTCCTTGCAAAAACCACGCAACTGATAATACTAAAACTGAGAATACCTTTGCACACAGGCAGATTCTAGTTCCTGGAGAGATTAGCTTTTAAGGCCATACATCGAAGGTGTTAAATTCATACCAAATTATATTAGAGGTCTCTGCTACTTCCCTGAACTTTCTCTATCATAACATTCTTCTTATTTTATTCTTAAATATTTTCATGACTACCTTTTCGGCTAAGTGCCATGAGCATACAGACCTGCCTGTCTTGTTCACTGTTGTCTCCCCAGCACCTGTTATATTTATTCATTCAATTACAGATACTCAGGGTCCACTACGTGTCTGGCACATTTAAGCATTCAGTGAACAACAATGCTTTGAATTTGTCTAACATGCCGACTGCCATCACTTGGCACTGTGGGAACAAGGCAGGCAAGACTGCCTCAGGGAATTCACATTCTGCCTGAGGGAGACAGACCATCAACAAATAAACAAGGGTATGCAACAACCAACACAGTAAGTGCCACGAGGGGGAAAAGCAAAGGAGGGGATAGAGAGCAATGGGGTAGGGTGATGAGGAAGGCCTCTTTGAAGGGATGGCACTTGACACACCAGAATGAAGGAGAGGATAGCCCTCATGAAGATCTGGGGAACCACGCTCAGGTGCTGGGAATAGTGTGTGCAAAGTCCCTAGGTGGGAATGAACTTGGCCTGTCTGGGAACAATAAGGCCAGTAAGTCTAGAGCACAATGAATAAAGGGGAAAGTGCTTAATGATGAGTTCAGTGAGTCAGGGCCAGGTCACGTATAACCTTGAAGCCAGTCCCTGATAGGGAATTTAGGTTTTATTCAAGACAAGGGCAGCATTGGAGGGTTTTGAGCAAAAAAGTGCCACGACCTGATTTAGTTTTAACTAGATTACTGCAGAGGCTGTGTGGAGATCAGCCTGGGAAGGGAGCTAGATTCAAAACAGGGAGATTGTGTAGGTTATTTTAGCAGTAGAACAGGAGAGAGAGAACTTAAACGAGGCTGGTGGTATAGGGGATGGAAAGAAGTGTCTGGGTTTGGGGGTCTGTTTCAAAGCTAGAGCAGAAAGCTTTCCTAATCTCTTTAATTGGGGCAGGAAAAGAAAACTGACTTGAGTAGGTGGGTAAATGGAGATCCATTTCCTGTAATGTAGTAGGTTGGGTCAGACGAAGCTTTGGAAGAAAAACCTACATTTTATGGTACTTTGGACATGGACACTTTGAGAGGCTTCTCAGACATTTAAGTGGGGATGGCTGTTCGGAAGCACTGGATATACAAGTTGGGATGCCAGGGGAGAGGTCATGACCAGATGTGTGAACCTGGGAGATGTGAGTATACAGGTGATGTTTCAAGTCTTGAGACTGCATGGGATCACCGAAGTCAGAGCTCCAGAAACTCTTGCTAAGTATTGAATGGATATTTAGGGATAGAGATCAGGCTGAAACATAGATCTGATTCAAAGACCTTGGACAATGCTTTTTCTGAGCTTTAGGACAGGAAGAGGAAACAACTTTACTGAAGGAGAGAGAGAGTTAAGGGATCGAGCCACTGAGAAAAAAGGAGTAGAAAGAGGAGTGCCAGACAGAGCAAAACACAGAAAAGGGAGAGGCCAGCAGGAGGGGGGGGAAAGAGGGCAAGAGCCTACAGCTCTGGCTGGGACTCCTCTCACCCTCCATTTCTGTACTTAGAATCACCCTCTGTCCATTGAAGGCTTTCTTTGGTTTTGTGGACTGCATTTTCTAAAATTATTCATGGAGCTCACTTTATACATCCTCTTGGGAGCAATTTATTTTTATTTGGTATCAAAAATAGCTAACTTTTCTTGAGAAATTTAAAACAAATCCTGAGAAATCTAGGAATCCCATAACTGATCAGGCTTCTTTTTATGCGTCGGTACTGGGAAGCTTAGAGCCTCGTGAGTAGTATTTTTGTATGACCCTCATTCCAACGCTATTTTATGCCCCAGTCATGTTTGTCTTTTTTATTTATATGAGCTTCTTGTTTAAGTTTCTTTGTTGTCTTTAAATATCCCCGACAGCTATATTACCTGCTATATGGAGCAAGGCAGAAATAACGAACAAATTCAGCATCTTAAAGAAACTTCATTTCAAATCATCTGTTCCATTACCCTTATAAACTCACTTGTCAGACATGTGTCTCAACTTCTGGTAGAAGAAATTATGTCACTCAGATCCATCAAGGGACTGTGCCCCAAGTTTCTGCTTTTTCTTTCTTTTCCCAGAAGAGGGAGAAAATGAGCTCAGTTCTCCTCCCTCCAGGCACCCAATGAATGAACGGTAGGATTAGCTTAACTATTTATACCAGAAATAAAAGAAAACCAAATGTTGCCAACACACTTATCATCACCAGATCGTCAAACCTCGGCAAATTCCACTCTATCTGGAAAAAAGACCAATGCAGTTGCTTGCTTTAGTGGGGATCCCAGCTTGATTGTTTAAGTTATACTTGTCCTAGGATACAGTTCCGAACACATATGGAAAGCAGATGGTTTGGCTTCAAAATGGCATGTCCACAGGAAGGAATACCACCTGAGCCAAAGTCAGCTCACATCTGGAATGGAGAGGTCACCACGCTCCAGAAGCAAAATCATGTCATGGAGTCTTTGGCATTGGCCATGACAGAAGACATCACTGCTACAAGACTTAATGAGAAAAGAGGACAATGGTAGCCAGGAGTGCTACCAAAGATGGCCACTTCCTGGGGATTCCCAGAATGAGCAAGGGAGGAGTTGGAGGTGGCCAGAATTATAGTGGTAGCAGGTGGGAGAGGAGCCCAAGAAATGCTATTTTGATACTGAGTTGTTGAGACCCAAGTTGATTTAGCCTGGAGAAATTCTAGTTAAAAGCTATTTTTAGAAAGTGTTGAACTATTAATGGCTTAGAGAATATTTATCTAAATCTACTTCTGTTAGCTTCAGTGAATACTAGGATAAATTTCCTTATAATGCAAAAAAAGCTCTTATGAACTCACTGTTGGGAATGATTAAGTGTATATGGGAGAAGGGAGATGCTATTTCCAGTCATTGATCAGTCATTTGTGAACATTTATTAAGAACTGATTACAAGCTTCCACTGCGCTTGGGGCAGATCTACTCACAGAGAAAAAGTCCGTTGTCATGGAAACTGCAGATAGCTACGGTCCCCTTTGGACCTGAATGAAGAGTTAAAGCCCTCTGACCAAATTTTTGTCTCTAGCCAAAAAGCCTAGAGACTTCAAGACTATTCTAATACTAGACTTCTGGTTTTGTGCATAACACTCCCACTCTAGTTCTGAAATGTGCTGTGAAATCAGGCCCTTCTGATAAAGAGGAAGATAATGACTCAAACAGGTGACACAGGCTTCAAGGTCTATGCTGCCCTTTTGGAGCATGCAAATCCACTCTTGTCTTTGCATTTGCCTTAGCCCAGCATCTACAATAGAGCGAGCAAGGATATAAGGGGAGAGGGCATCTGATACAGCAGATGGACTAAGGTGAGTTGATCGTCTAATCCCTCTCTGTTTGGTTTGCCCTAGTCATTTAACCAGGTCCAGAATCTCAAAGACGGATGGCACAGACTAAGGAAAATGGGCTTGCCTTTCCCCTAAAGTTCCTGCCATCTCAAATTCCAGCACCACTACTTAGAGATTCTTTGACATTATGCAAATCCCTCAAGCCTTCAGAGCCTCAGATGCCTCCTATGCTAAATGGGGATATCAGTTATTATATCACAGAGTTATTTGAAGAACAAATGAGAAACTGCATGTGAAAGGTTTTTGTTTTTTTTCTTTCGAATATTAGGAATTAATGGTACCTTTACTTAGTTTCATGGAAAGAGGTAAGTATCCAGTTCGGGGCTATGTTGCATTTTTAGAGTTTCGTGTGCTCAGATTCTGGCATAGCGCCTGGTTTACTGTAGGGATTTAGTAAATGTTTGTTGTTGAAGAAATGAGAAAAGGTTGCAATTGCTTTGCTTGGAATCTCTTTGATATTTGATTCCAAGAATTGGAAGGGAAGGTTTAAGGTCATCTGGTCCGTGCCTCTGCCTCTGGCCATACAGGAGAGGCAGTCTGGTACAGAATGAAAGCTGTTCCAAGGATATGGGTGTCTGTGGACCTTACCCCTGATGAACAGGGCTTGGGTTAGGTGCTCCAGTAGGAAACAAACTAGAGCAGAGTCGGTCCACCTGTCAATCAAGCAGGCTGTTTGAAACTGCATAGACACCGTAATGTCCATCTCCTCTCAAGTAATTCCACTACCTTTATCTTACTGTTGGTTTATGGGGCAATGTCTCCAGAAGACTTCTACTGACAATAGAAATATGTTTTCAAAGAATGGTAGCTTACAAAGTCATTGATAAATTCTGAAATGGGCAGGCAGTAAGGACTGAACAGTGGGCTTTCAGGGGTGGGAGGGAGAGGCATTGAGGGTGGAGTAGATTTGGGGTTATTTCTCTAGGGGCATGAATAAGCTGGTGAGCCCCAGACAAATTGGAGACAACACAAAAGCACTGGGGAGAGGAGGACTCAGAAAGTGTGGGATGGAGCATGAACAAAAATAGATAAAGGGGATTAAGAGATCCACATTTCCGGTTATAAAATGAATAAGTCATGGAGATGAAAACTAGAGCCTAAGAAATATAGTCAACGATATTATAATATCATTGTATGGTGACAGATGTTGACTACACTTATCATGGTGAACACTGAATAATGTATAGAATTGTTGAATCAGTACGTTGTAAACCTGAAATTAATAGCATATGGTATGTTGATGATACTTCAGTTTAAAAAAGAGAACCAACGAATGGGTGCAATAGGCATCTAGGGCACATATGGCAAATATCTTTAAGGTCATTAAAAATTTTAAAGCACGGTTACCTGAATTTTCTCATGTGCCTCTCACGGCAACTGAGGTTGTCAAAGAGGATCGTGGTCATCACGTCACAGTTTCAAGCGAAGAAAAGTGAGGCCCAGAGCAGTCAGCTGGTCTCTTGACCAGCACTTCGATCTCATGTACCAAGAGTGGGGTTAGAGATTATTTCCTTTGACTCCTAACTGGGTACTCTATTTATTAGACTCTGCTGCCTCTCAGACTTGGACACCCTGCCAAACAACACAGTGAGAATGAAATAGAGATCATGCCGGCCGTCTGCTTGTGTGATACTCGCCCCACGCAGTAAGAGCATCGTCACTAAATAATACTGTGGCATTGTGCTAAATAACACATAAATAAATGTCCCTTGTTATCACTTGTATTCTACAGATGTGGGGAAGGGGTGGTGGAGGTGGAGGAGGTAAATAATGTGCCCACACTCCTGCAGAGATGGAATATGGACTCCAGTCCCGATCTGTCTGCTGTCCGTCTGGCCGTGCTCGGAATTCTTGCGCTAAAGACTCTCTGGGTTGGAAGGATCTTAAAAGTAGTTTGGCATAACTATCTGTTTAATCCTTCTCCCATGTGCCCCTAAATGGCTCTCTATGTGTTTGGTTTACAAAAAGAAATCAATCACCCTATTTTCATGGGCAGCCTGCTCCATTTTAGGGTAGTTCTCATGGTTATATCATCAAGGGAGAGATTTGTATTCTTTCAGCAGCAGATACAAGAACATTTGCACAGGAAAACGCATTGATAGCCTCACCTGAGGCCAATCTAAGCCTCTCAAGTTCTGGGAGTTGGCTGGTGCCGCTTTAGTGAAAAGGACCAGGGGATTGAATAAGAGGGGATGAGTTGTTACTCTCTGCCAGGAGAATGAGAGTATCAAAAGGGGGGAAAGGAGGAAGGAAGGGTGAGTAAAATGGTGGCATGCTGTGTGTTTCTTCGTAGTATCTCCTCTTTATCTGCTTTATACACACCTCCCCCCCCCCCAACCAAAATTCTGCAAAGTCTATAAACCCTAAAACATGTGTTTGGATTTTTATGGAAACCTTTGAAAAGGTTGGCCTGGGGTTCTCCCAAAGGAATAGAGATAGTTTTCGTACTCAGGGGAGCTGCCCATATGAGTGTAATGCCCACAGAACTGGCAAATGACTCTGGGAGTCAGGGTCTCCTCGATGGTCGAATGGGAAGTTGTGCAAGCTCTAGTTAGATCTCAGAATCCAGGGAGGCCTCAACTGATACTTGTGTCACAGTTAGAAGACTTTTCCAGACCATTGCATTCATGATTTTTCTTTCGGCTGGATTGTTCCAAGTAGAGAAGAGGCAAATTAGTTCAGTAGACTCCTGACTTGCAAAGGAGATACTTTTTGAGACGTTCTCAAGTCCTCATCTTCATGAATATTACCATAGCTCATGATCTCTTATATAATGATCTGTGAAGTGAGCATAACAATATCCCCTCAACAGGGCTCTTCGTGAGGATTATGTGAAATCACGTATTAAAACTCCATAGAGAATCTGATAACTTGCTTTTCATAGTTATCCAGATTTGTGCCTCGGCGAAATTTAAAAATGGTGGCATAACATGGTCTTTGGAGAGTAGCTTGAAAATAACTGAAGCGTCGCATATGAACATTTCTAGTGCCAAGATTCACCTGTGTCAAGCAACTTATTCCAAGTATCTTCCATATTCCCTGGGTTTTAAACCCTCAGGTCTTGGCGCGTCAGCCATCAGTTTCACACTTAAAAAGATGAATGAGCCAGAATAATGGTGCGGTTTTCTTCCTGCCAGCTTTTTCTTCCAGCTAATAATGACCTCATCTCAGGAGCCAAATCCCCCCACCTACTAATTACTATTCAGGAGCAGGTGGTAACCATGATTCCGTCCCCACTCCTTGCGTTTGTTGTCATCTGCAGAGCTAAAAAGGGATGTCTAAATGTAGTTGTAATCGTGTCGAGGACCAAAGGAAGAGCTGGGATAAGATATCAAAGCTTGGCTGGATGCCAGGTTTGTGAAAAAAGATCATCTTGTTTTTGTCTCCAGGGGAATTTGTGAGAGGTAAGAACTTCTCTTGTTTGATCAGAGAACATGAAATCTTAACAGTAGAGAGAATGAGTGAGATTGGGATCACAAATTATTTGGGGGAATGACAGTATGGTCACAATCACATTGTAAGCATCCGTGGGTGAGCCGGAGCTTTGAATCTGCCGGTTTGTACCATCTAAGTGAGCCCCGACCTCCCAGCATGGAATGATTGACTCTCCTTGGAAAGTGACCAGCTCAGGTCCCCTAGCCCTCTGAAGATAAGACAGGGGAAGTGATGACAAGAGGGGAGAGGCTGAGAAATTGTATTCCCAGGATGATCAGAGAGGATTAGCTGAATGGCTTGGGAATGTTATTTCTTGCAGGAAAGACGTGGCATTATCTCAGAACCATCTGGTGGCAGCAGGAACGAGAAGGGGGAAGAAGGCTCTGAGCAATCGTCACGTAGCCATGTCTTACTGCTTACAGACGCCCACAATCAAGCTATTTCCTGACAGAAGTGGGTCAGCTAATAGCCTTGGCTCAGGAAAGAATGGAGCTTCAAGGAATAAGAGAGCAGCTCTGCAGAGACTGTAGGATTCCTCTAGCAAGAAAACTTAGAGACAGTACTCAAAGCTTCCTGTAGCATGGGCCAGGTCTCCAGACCTGGGGAGAGTGTAGGGTGCCCTTGACCTTGCAGTGTGAGACTGATCTGGACTCAGTCAGGCTGATTGGGAACCTCAATGTAAGATGGCATTTGTGGTAAGCCAGGTTTCAAGGCCTGCATATGCCTTTTGTTTGACCCACGGTAATGATTACAGAATGGATTAGTTCCCAGCTCTCAAATATCAAGGTATTTTATATAAGATGCAGATTGCTGGCTGCTCTTGGGGAATGGGAAATCTGGCAGCCCTGGGCCCATATTTTCACATAGCAATATTTCACATAGCAATATAGTTGTGTAGCCCCCAGCCACAGAAGCCAGGGAGTCACCCTCCAGTCCCACATAGTCTCCACATATTCACTTCCCTCCAAGCCCCTGCAGACATTGGTATTTGTGACTTCTGCTCTAGAATGCAACATCAGCCAAGGTAAGGAATGGGAGCATTTGTCCCTATTAGAGCTCTGTCCCCAGCACATGCCTGCAGAATGCTGGGCGATGCACACAAATTTGATACATATTTATTTACTAACCGTGAATGAATAAAACCCTGTGGAAGCAAAGCAGATCTGCGTTGAAATCCAGGCTGTGTGGTCTTGGGTGAGTGATTGAACTTTCTGAGCATCTATTTTCCTCATTTATAAATTAAGGATAAAAACACTGACCCCATTGGGCAGTCCGAGAGAAAATGTGAAATGCTTAGCCTGATGCCAGCACATGGTAAACACCCACTAAATATTTGCTTAATGGCTGAAGCAATGTTTAGTCACAAGGTTTGACCCATGGGCCTCCTTTGTTGGATAAAGTAGAAATTCATTTCATTAAGCATGCATGGGAATTGCAATGGGCAAGAATCTCAAACGATAACCAAAATAGCAGTTTCCATGGGGTGAGGGGTTGTTGTGCAGGAAAGATAACGTGTTCCTCATTTCATTGTTGATGATCAGATCAGCAGGGTCATTGGCAGCCATAGAGAGGAAGCTGCTAGGTGAATTGTAGGGATGGAGGTGGGGCTTGTCAGTATAGGCTTTGGAGACCAACAGGTGTGTCATACGTGCCAGGTGCTTGGCTAGGCTACTGCATATGTTTGAGACCTCAGTTTCCTCCATTAGAAAATGAAGGTAATAATACCCCCTGTTCGATCTGATTAGTTATTGTTAAGACTCCATAAAACATGAGTAACAATTGGCTGGCACACAGGAGATGCTCAGCAAGTGATATATTTATCAGTAGGAGAGGGAGAACACTTTGGTGCTTACAGTCCTGGGTACTGTATTTATTCCATCGCCTTACTGTGTGACCCAGTGCCGTCTACCTCCCCTCTCTAGGACCCTGTTTCCTGCAGCGTGAGAGAGTTAGCCTGTGTAGTGAAATGCCCTGGAGTACCCCCCAAAGCCCCCTCCGGAAGAAAGGCTCTCAGTACCCCCAATGGCTGGGACTGTTGGCCACACGTGGACAGCTCACAACTGACTTCCTCTGGGAGAATTACTCTCAGCCAGGGGTAACTGCCTCCTCCACACTTACATCCGCCCTCCTGGGGGGCAGGGCTGAGCAGAGGTACGAAGTACAGAGAAGCTAAGTTAGGACCTCTCAGAGACCAGCCCAGTTTCAGAGCTCTCACGTGGGATCAACTGGATCCTCTGTTTCACTATAATTCTGCCTCTGCCTCTGCTGAGTTCCATTTCCCTTAGCCCCTTATAGATGTTGTTCCATGAGCACTCTCCAAGAAACATCTGGGTACAAATCTGCCTCATAGAGGCTGCTGCCAGGCGACCTGACCAATGGCAGTTTGGGCAATCTCAGTCAGTGTCTCTGAGCTGAACATTTTTGGGCTTGCCGTATATGGGTTAGATGACAAGAAACTGGGATATCTTACAGACAACCATCAGGATTACCTTCGTAGGAAATCTTCAATATAGACTTTAGAGAATTCTCTATGAAGACCTTAAAAATAATGTGGGAGTAAGGCAAATATTTTCTAGAAGGACGCGGGGATTCAAGTAAGTGGCAGACCTTATCTTGTGCAGCTGATGTGGGATTTTGAAACTTGAGGCGCACAGAGTACAGATATGTCTCTATCAGATATGCCTCTCAAAAGTCTACATAGAAAAAGGAAGAAAGTTCCTGCTTTGAGCCTAGAGGATGGATCAAGGTTTCTTCCCCAAAATGCTATGTGTAGATTCTGCGAAGACTGTGCCATCTTGCCAGCAGGAGGGACACGCTTTGCAGCTGTCTCCATTCCAGAGAGAGGAGAAGATGAGAATCATCTGGAATGGGAGAGCCAGTCCAGCCACATTACCGCTCGCTCTCAGTTTTCTCCCTAATGTCAGGCATTTCTACACCAGGAATGGTGGGGGGAGCCTGGTTTTTTCTGCAGAGGATCAGGCATCTTGACCCATACAGGATGACCCGCAGATGTCATTTTAGTACCCAAAAGGGGAAAGCGTGCTCAGCCCCTCCAAGAACAGTGTGTGCGAAAGGAGCCACAGCTGCGTCTGGTATCTACACATACTGTCCCTAGGGACCCAGTGCTCAGAGTCACGAGTCCTCTGTGTGGAGCCGAAGCCAAGGTGTTGAGCCAGGAAGCTAAATCCGTCCTTCACAAAGACTCCCAGGAGAGGGAAAACACCCCGACTCAAGCGCTGGGAGGCCAGGGGCTGGGGATGGTTTTAGAGTCAGAGCAAACGAGCAGAGCAGGAGGCCCTTCCTGCAGGACTGGACGGAGTATCGGCAGAGATTCCTGAGGTGCCCAAGCAGTGAAGGGCACGTCTTGGAATCAGAAAACCGACTCTTCCCTGGGCATGTTCTTTAACTCCTTTGACTGTTTCTTTCCCTTTCTGTAAAATTGGGACGATAGTAAGAGTTTTGGCTTCACAGGTTGCTGTGCGGCCTAAGCGAGGTCACATATCTAGAGGATTTAGCTCAGGCCCTGACCCTCAGCCTGCACCCTCTGACTGCAGCCGCAGTCTTCATCCCCATTCTCCCAGCTGGCTGGGACTGAGAGGCGCGGGTGGCGGAGTCTGGGCTCTCGGGACTTCGGGTCAAATGTCCACCAGGAGTCCGCTGCGGAGCCCCTGTAGCATGCAGCGACTCACGCCTGGGGTTGCTGTGGCCCCCCGACTGGGCCATCCTCCTACATTTAAAGTCCGAATTAGCATCGTTGACAGAATATTCCAAACTAGCTTCTACTGGTCCCTCTTGATTCCTGTGGGCATTTAGGTTAAGTCGGCCGAAGGGACCGGCAGAGCTGCTTTTCTCCAATGTTGATGCTATTTTTTACAACAAACTTTTATTTGTTGAGTGCTTGCTATGTATCATCTCATGGTTTTGAGTCTTCTTTTTAAGTAAGCTCTGTGCTCAAGGTAGGGCTTGAACTCAGGACCCTGAGAGCAAGAGTCACACGTTCTACCAACTGAGCCAGCCAGGCGCCCCCATCTCATTTTTTAAGTACAATCTTGATGTATTCCTAAAATGTTATAGCAGATACTTATTTGTCACAATACACTCATTTTATGGGTAAGAAGTGAAGGAGAAAAAAGAAGCAGCAATACCAGCTCTTCGGCCATTACTGTGTGTCGGTGTTACACCGTCTCAGTTAATCCCCGTGCTCACTTCCTCACATGGACTGAAATCCCGGGGGATGGGCATTTGGGAGCAGAAGAAAACTGGGGTAGAAGCAATGTGGGGGCAAATAAAACTTATTCATGAGTACATGCGGGGTCCCGACCTGGGGGCTCCCAAACACTGGAGCACGCTCTCCGGGACCTAGAGGTCCTTCGTGAGCAAGTGGAGGCAAGGGCTCGCCATGATAGACATTAGAGATCCTTCTGAACTATCCCCTTGTCAAAAGTTTTGTGCTTTGTTATAAAACACCCTCGATTCCTTCTCCATTTCTCTGGGCCAGGATTTTCCCATGCCAATGAAAACAAACTTCAACGCCTGCCGCTTGACATTCTCTTGATGTGGGAGCTCACTTCTTTAATTAAACCGCTCGGTCCAGGTACAAGACTGTGAAGAGAAGGAAATCCGCCCCTTAGAGTGGTCTCACGATGAGAGTGAAAAATCCAGCACTGACCCGTGAGAATCCAGAAGGACCTCTTTGTGAGCATTTCTCAGGCAATCCCTGGAGGGTTTCCAGAGCCCGAACTCCCTACGAATGCATTCCAGTTCTGTGGGATAAGCCAGGACCTTCTCAGATTTCTCTCCCTCTGGAGAGGGCCCTAAATATAGGAATTACCTGCCTGTCTGTCTTCCTTCATTCATTTCCTTCTTTCTTTTTCCCCTCCCCCTTCCTCCTTCTTCTAACACACTTACCTCCAAGTCCTGGCTCTACCACTTTCTATGCGCCCGTGGGCAGGTTAAATTCTCTGAACCTCAGTTTTCCTTTCTCAAACGTGTGGAGTGATTTCTAGCACCCCTTGACGCCCTAAAATCAAATTGAACACTAGCAAGAGCTTGAGCACTGGAGTTAGAATACCTCTTGCCTCTGACTTCATGACCTTGGGCTGGAAAGGTGCACTTTCTTTGGGCCTCAGTTTTTCCAACGTGGAGATCGTATTGACTTCATAGGGTGAGAGGATTGGGTGTGAAAGCTGCCCTGAGCACAGGGACCATGTGCCTGATTCTGCTATAAGCTCTTTACAGGTGTTAACTCATTGAATTCACACAGTATCTCTGTAACAAGGCATTGCATTTTCTTCGTGTCTTTGCTCATTTTTTTTTTTTAACTTACGGAAGGTCTTTATTTGCTTATTTCAAGCTTAAGTCTGTCATTTCCTATTTTTGACTTATTGACAGCTGCAACACAGGTGGCTTCTTCATCGTCATTCAATATATTCCTTAAAGATATTTTGTAAAGGCTATGGTCAAAAATAGAACACTAATAGTGCTAAGTCTTTGTACATTAGAACATGAGGGAGTCTTTGAAATATACATATGACTGATGTCCACTCCAGACAAATGAAATCGGAATATCTGAGGGTAGGGCCGCATACTGATGTGTTTTAAAAGTTCCCCTGTTTATTCTTTTTTTTTTTTAAGATTTTATTTATTTATTCGACAGAGATAGAGATAGCCAGCGAGAGAGGGAACACAAGCAGGGGGAGTGGGAGAGGAAGAAGCAGGCTCATAGCGGAGGAGCCTGATGTGGGGCTCGATCCCATAACGCCAGGATCACGCCCTGAGCCAAAGGCAGACGCTTAACCACTGTGCCACCCAGGCGCCCCTCCCCTGTTTATTCTAACAGTTGGCCAGGACTGAGAACCACAGCCCTACGTCATAAGTCTAGGGATACTTGTCTAGACTAATAAGCCCAGAATGACAGTGAGTAAGGTGGTTATCAGCTATGACCCTGTCTTATCATTGTTGACCCACCCTCCTTCAATTAACCTAGATGTTAAATCTCCCTCTAAATTCAGTAAACATTACTTCTAGCATGTTCCTGATCAAGCTACTCCAATAACCCTCTCAGACAACTTCTGGTTGCTAGTGAGGACTGTTTTCATGCCAAAATGTTTAGAAATATGCTCTAGGGCTTTGCCCATATTGATAGCACAGTTTTATCATTTCTGAAATTCAGCTTTTGGAAAATGAGAAATGTTGCCTCTTTTTAAGTTTTCTAGAACATCCCTACTTGTTAGAGATTACTTAAAAAAAAAAAAAAAGCGACTCCTTCATCATACCTGTGAGCTTTCTCAACCCCGTGGGTTACAATTAATGTGTATTTGGGGGCTCAAGGTTCATGAAAGAATCTTTATGCTCCTTTCCTATTCCGCATCTATTCCAGGTTATTTCATGCCTCATAAGTTATCTGTTCCCTAAATGCTTGTTGAATATCAATTCTGGGCCTGGCACTGTGCCAGAAGTGCCATAATGTACACTAACCTCGGGGGAACTCTCTCTGAAGAAATCCTCTTCGCAAATCCTCTCTTCCTCTTCAACATCCCAACTCTCTTACCCTCTCCGTGTATTTGAGTCATCCTATCGGTTCCTGATTTCTGCCTTTTCACAGGCCTCCTGGGTGGACCCTGCAGGGTCTAACGTCCGTCCGGTCCGGTCGCTCTTGCCTCAGTTTACGTCCTCTTACACTACTGAGGTGAACAGGCCGCTAGCCCATTTATCAAACATGGTCAATGAATGCGGAGCACGAACCAGCCCACTTGGTCATTTCCATAAAAGGCGCAGCATTCATTCCTGAGGCCAAGTTGTCTTCTCCAAAGCGTTGCTCTGTGCCCTGGAAGCGTGACTCAACAGAGCCTACGTGTGGGCTGTCAGCTCCCCGTGCTTCATCTGAGCCGCACAGAGGACGCAGACCACAAATCTGTTGTGAAGAGGTGAGGTAAATTGGCCTTCCTAGCGTTTCCTTTCCATGCACTTTAAGGTTATTTCAATGTTTGTCATTCCACAATTATGCTTCCAAATCTCCTTTACAGACTAAGGAAGTTCATTATCATGGAGGCCCTCATGTGCTGGATTGTTTACCATCTCCATTCCTAGAATCCTCGCAAACCCCTCGAAGGAAAGATACTGTTGCGTCTATTTTACAGTTTGGGAAGCTGAGATTCTGAGTTATTAAATAAACTGCCTCAGTTCTGACAGAGAGCAGCTTGTGATCCAAACCCGGGTGAGTCTGTGCTTTCTGCAGCCTCTGTCGAACAGCTAGCTGCAGCCCACCCTCGGCCTACGTCATTAGTGGATAATGATACTTATTCCCACTGGATCTAGATACACCCACAAAGCCCTCAGCACCTTATTCCCATGGCCACTAATTACCCTTCAGAGTTGGCAGGCAAGTTGAAGACCATGTGTCATCCCTTCATGATACGATGGATACTGTTGTAGTAACCATATCCTAAACAGACTTTTTACAACATCTACCAAAACTCTTAATTTTTAAAACTAAATCCCTTTCCATTCTCTTAGAACAAAAAATGTATGTGCTCTTCAGTGTTTTATATACTCTGGTTCCTTCCTTTCTTCACAACTTCAATGTGAATCTCTTTCTCCCCCTTTTTCTGTCCTCTGGACACGTGGGAACCTTTTAGTTCCTTAAATAGTTGATTCTCCCTTCTTCCTCAGGGCCTTTGCACGTGCCGTTCCTTCTCTCAGTAATATTTATCCCCTCCTTCCTTACCTGGTTAACTTCTCTTCTTCCTTTAGACCTCTGCATGCTGTCTCTTGAGCCCCAATTAGATCAGGCCAAACCCTCATCTATCCCTTTTGGCGTTATAGAGCTTTCTTTCATGGAGCTTATCATGGTTTGGGAATGTGCATTCATTGTGTCAATATGTAATCGATTCTATCATGTCTCCATTTACTTCCATAGCCCCAGCATGTGGCACAGCGTGGGCAGACAGATAAACAACCAAATAAATACAGACCAATGTCTTGAAGTTTCAAATCAGTACAGGAGTCCCCTGAAAGCTTCCTTTGTGGTTTGTGTGTTTATAAAATTTAAAATATTAATAATAATAAATTTGTGCAGAGGGCCTGTCAGGAAATAATGCATTTGTGAAATGAGGCAACACGAGTCAGATGGCAACTCCCCCTTCCCTGACTTGCCCCATGTCTCATGCGTGCACACACATGCTCTCTTGCGGGGCTGCTCCATTTCCACCCGAAGGCGGTAGGCAGAGCGGTAAAAGAGAAGGTAGAAGTGCTGGAGTCAGGCTGGGGTTTGAATCCCAGCTCCAATACTCTGTCACTGTGCAACGTTTGTCATGTGGCTTAACTTCTCTGTTCCTCAATGTCCTCATCTGTCAAATCCCTCGCTCGTAGGATTGCTGTGGAGATACAGGAGGATAAACGAATCTGAAGCGCCTGTCTAGCATGGATGCTGACTTGTACAGGAATTCTTCCTTCTCCCAGAGTACAATACACACTTGGTAAAGCAACAGTGCGTTTCTTCAAGCAAGTTGTATAATTAAAATAGCTGACATTATGTCATGGCACATGATTCTAAACATTCCTCCCATCTGAACCCATTTAAACTTGCAAGAGCCCTATCAAGCAAGTTCTAGGACTGTCAGCCTCATTTTACAGATGAGGAAATGGAGTTTCAGAGAGATAAGTAACTTCCCCAGAGTCACACAGCTCATCTTTCCCGGGCCAGGAGTTAAACCCAAATAGTTTCTTTAAGCTCTTAGACCATACATGATACCATCTCTTGGCCAGAGAATTAGCAAGAAATCATAGGCAGTGAGAAGATCTTGGGCTTTGAGAAGGAAAAAGTCTCCCAGTTTCACTATTTGTTGGGTGACCTTGGCCAACTCAATTCTTTCTTGTCTGAACCGGGGATAACCCTCCCTGCCTCCGGGGTGAGAGCCAAGACAGATAACGCATGTAAAAACCCCTGCACACACTGAGCATAAGACCAGTGTTGGCTCTTTCCTCTCATGACAATCAGGCTGGGCAATTTCCCTTTCTTTTATAAAAGTGAAACCTTTTGAGTTTTCTCGCCAGTCACCTGGACACAGTAAAGAGAACTTTGGCGCTTGAGCTCTCAGTTTCTCGGACAAAACTTGTTGACATTGAACCCACACAAAGCTGGAAACTCCCAGAGGGATAAGTGCACAGGCTCTGACCTGGCACAGATTTCCCCTGAATTCTACAGAGTTTCAACACAGCTGAGGCTCTTCGAGAGCTAAGCTCAAGGTTCCGGAAATGCAGAGCCCAGCCCAGGGGAGGGGAGCTCTGTTCCTCTGAATGGGAGGGAGTCCTGGTGATTGAGTTGAGCGAATAGACTTCAGCCATGTTGCCCCTGCCCTTCCGAACCATCATGAATGTGTCTCTAGGAACCTCCTCAAACAGCATCATCCCCAGTGACGGCTTTCAAAGGAAAAAAAAATTCTGACATTGGCCCTTTGAGTGTCAGAGTCACCTTGCTCCGTGAAGCAGAAGCATCTGCCCCGGGGGGCCTCAGGGCAGAGACTGAGCCCTCGGAGCCCTAACAGAAGGGCTTCGAGTCTGCAGACGGCCTCGGTCTCACCCACGAGAGAAGGGAAAGAACGGCTCCCATCTCCTGCAGTGTTCTGAGCACGCGGTGGGACAGTGACTGTTGGGAGCTCAGGACAGGGCCGGTCCTTCGTCGGCACCGGGTGTGAGCTCAGCTGTGTCCCTCCAGCCGCGAAGCCATTCGCCCTAGATCCCTGGCAACCTAAGTACATCAACCGGAATTGGAACTAACATCGCAGAGCGTCGCAAACCCAGCTCTTTGGTCACATCTGGCATGTGTGAGCCTCGGTTTCCCACTCTGTCGAGGAAAAGGGCTGAGCCATGTCAGAGTGATGCGTCGCATGAAGAAGCCTCCCCCGGTTCCACCCCACCACTCACTCCACCCCATGTGATCTGACCCTATTAAAGTCAGCCCCAGCCCCTCATCCTTCTGGGTTCTTTGTACCCTGACAGGCTTCCTCCAGCCCCGGAAAATCCCTACGGACTTACCCACAGATTTCTCTGGTCAGTGTTTTCCCCTGCGTTGCCATGTTTTGCCGGGCAGTGGGCTCCGGGCGTGGCATCTGGCAAAAGGGTGCCCATGACCCACAGCAGTGCTGAGCCCAGGGATGGTGCGTCTGGCTGTGCCCTGGCCTGGGTCACCACGGCCAGGAAAACATGGGCCACGTTCCAGGGCTGCACTGATGGAGGGGTGAGGAGCCCTCTTCCCATGGCGGCACGTGTGCAGGGGCGGGAGGCACTAAGCTTGGGGAGATCGGGGCTGGGGAGGCAGCTCAGGCTGGTGGGATAGCCAGGAATTTTGGAGGCCAGCAGAATTCTTTTTTTTTTTCCTGCCTTGAATTAGTTTAGCATCTTACATAAGTGACTTAACTTCCCTGAGTTGCAACTTCTCTGCTAGTGAGAGATCGTAATGCCGTCCTGGGGGACCTGGGAAGACTAAGAGGGTCATTAGCGTAAAGCATGAAGCAGAGATTCACTAAGTAGCTATTTACTTACCCTTGTCCTCACTCTTTTAATATCAATGCAAATAATGCATCGGGGTCCCAGGTAGATGAATAGAGAAGGAAGAGTTAATAATAATTCAGTGGTATTTGCGCTCTAGGCCATACCTCCTTTTATCTTCTCCATAACCCTGTGAGGTAGGCATGGCTCATCCCATTTTACATGTGAGAAAGCGGAGTCTTGGAGAGGGTAAGGAACTTGTCCGTGACTGCTAGGAGGTGGTGGGGCGGGACGTGAGCGCAGGCCTGGTCTCCTAAGCTCTCCTCCACCCAGGCAGGTCCATCATCCGTGAACTGAGCTGGCAGCCCTCAGCCCAGCAGCTGTGGACCGGGCCTCCCTTCAGCATTTCTGGAGGACTTTTCTCACAGCTGAAGTCTCATCTCAGCTAAGTTCGGCCACTTCCTCTCTAGGGTTAGCTTCAGCTCGGCCTCAGCCTTACCCTTTTCGTTTGAAACCACAGATCTCCTGTTGGCTGTCCGCTCCCAGGCACATGAGAGCAAGTATACAGCCAGGGCAGGAATGTGGTCCTGGCAATCCAGACGCTCCCACTGAGGACGTCCAGGCTGGCCTGGGCCTGGGCCTGGGGGCACCGGAGGACCGTGGCTGTGGTCCCCTCCAGGGCGTGCTTCTGATTCTCTGCTCGGCCAGTTTGCCCCACTCTTGGTCATTGCTCATCCTCTGTCAGGGGCTAGGCCCTGCTTTGCTCAGTTCTTCCTTCCCATTGCCCACTCCGCTCTTACCGTCGCACAGCCGTCCTCTGCACAGTCTGCAGGGCATTCTGCAGGCCAGCCATGCTGGGTGCCATCGCCTCCCGCCCCCAGGCATCCCATGCTGCTGGACGTCTCATCGCGCACGTCAGAACTCGGCGCCTCCCCACACGCGCTTCTCTGTCAAGCCTTCCCATTTCTGCCCGCTCTAAATGGCACACTCCACGTCCATCAAGACCACAGCCACCACATGGCACGACGCTGCCAACCCTATAGTAGTCTACGGAAATGACACCACCACCTCCACCCACAGCACATACTTTCGGTATCAGGGCAGGAGTGGAGAGCCATGGTATATTTGGACGTGAGGTGGGTAGGATTCCCAGGTTCCCTCAGTTCCTTCAATTCTCCAATATGTAGGAAGCCTTCCAGGTTCTGGGCAGGGAACTCAGACTCTGCTTCAGGATCTGGGCAGGTGAGGGTTGCCGTCTTAGGCAGCATAGCCTCCGCTCTCTAGTCTTAAGCAGAAATGGCCAGAGCTTAAGATGAGTGGGAGAATTGCCACTGGCCTTCCAAGTCCCCAGGAGCACCACAGGCAGGTGGGTCCTCCTTTTCATGACTGCACAGGGGTCCTCTGAGCTAGTCTGGGGTTTGGAGACACCTCTACTAGGCTTCCAGATAACACTCGGCCTTTCCAATCGGCTAGCTTTCTGGGGTTTCGTTTTCTTTATCTGAAAAACAAAGGAACTGGGTTAGGTTCTCCCTACTGCTCTTTCAAGTGTTGACGTCCTGTGAGCTGGGGATGAAGTCTCTTAAGCATAGTTTTTATTCTTTTTTCTTTTCTGATTATAAAATGATGTATTCTCATGGTGGAGTATGTGGGAAACTGCAAAACAGAAGCCAGTCAAGAACTTGGGCCTCAGAGAAACCTAACAATAATATATTGGTGTTAAGTACTCTTTTTCTTGTAGTATGCATTTATGTGTTTATGTGCTAGCTTGTTTTACATGTTTATTGCGTAGTTTTTAATAAATATAAACCAAAATATACTAGCATATATAATTAAATATTATAAAAATATTTTAATGGCATCATAAAATCCCATCATTTTTCTTTATGCTGTTGGACATTGAGACTGTTTTAAGCTTTTGGCAATATAGATAATACTATATGAATATCTTATCCATAAACCTATGTGTATACTTAAATCATTTCCTTCTTCAATTTCACTTAAAAATAGAATTACTAAATTAAAGAACTAGAATTATTTTTAGGCTTTTGCTGTATAGTACCCAAATTCCTTTCAGAAGACTTGTATTAGTTGATACTTCTTCCAGAAATGAGTATGTGTGGGGCACCTGGGTGGCTCAGTCGTTAAGCGTCTGCCTTCCTCGGCTCAGGTCAGGATCCCAGGATCCTGGGATCGAGCCCTGCATTGGGGTCCCTGCTCAGTGGGAAGCCTCCTTCTCCCTCTCCCACTCCCCCTGCTTGTGTTCCCTCTCTCACTGCCTCTCTCTCTGTCAAATAAATAAATAAAATATTTTTTAAAAATTAAATAAATAAATAAAAAGAAATGAGTATGTGTGAATGTGAATTTCACTGGAGTATTAGGTTTGATCTTTTAAAATAATTTTGTCCACTTGAGAAATGGTTTCTCACTTACTTTACCTTGCATTTCTTTTCTTAGGCTAATATTTGTCACATAATAATAATTGGCCATGTAATTTCTTTTTAAATGAACTATGTATTTATGAGCTTCATGCATTTTTTTTTTGAATACCCATCTCTTCTTTCTCTTACTGATTTTTGAGAGCCCTTATTGATTTTTGGGAAGCCTGTCATACAAGGTATTCTAGTCCTCACTTTTCATATATGTGGCCTATATTTTCTACCTTTATTGCTTCCTTTACTTGGTTTATGGTGAGTTTTAACACACATATTTTAATATTTATGGAGAAAAACTGATCAGTCTTTTCTTCGAAGTTTCCTTCTTTGTATTTATGCTTAGAAAACCTATCTCCACCTAGAGATAAGGTAGTCTCCCATAATTCCTTATAATTCATTTCTACCTTTCACTCTATAGCCAATTTAAATTTAATTTGTATATAATATAAAATGGGAATCTATTTTTCTCTTATAATAAATACCTCTAGGTTTAAACAATATTAATCAAGCCTTCTTTTTAAAAGTGATTTGATATGATATTTTGACACCACATATTAAAGACCTGTATATAGAAAGTTCAGTTTCTAGGTTTTCTATTACCTCTGTCCATCTTCTTATCCCATAACACTGTCCTGTGCCTTACTTATTATAGTTTTATAATCAATTTTAATTACCTGGAAGTTCACATTATTCATAATTTGTTCTTTCAAAAGATCTTCAGCTGTTCTCACTTTGATAATTTTATTTATTTATTTATTTATTTATTTATTTATTTATTTATTATTTATCTTTTAAAGATGCGGTTTATTTATTTCAGAGAGAGAGAGCCAGGGTGAGGAGCAGAGGGAGAGGAACGAGCAGACTCTGACCTAACTGTAGAGTCTGATGCAGGGCTCAGTCCCAGGACCTGAACTGAAACCGAGAGTCAGACACTCAACTGACTGAGCCACCCAGGTGTCCCTGCTTTGATCTTTTAGATGAATTTTAAAATCAGTTTGTTAAATTTCCTCCCCCAAACTACCATTGATTTTTTTTTGAAATTACATGAAGTTCATATGCCAAGGTGAGGTTAATTTATATCATTTGGGTATTGAGTCTTTCCACCCAGGAGTGTAGTGTGTGCTGCCACTGCGGAAAGTCTGTCTTTATGCCCTTAAGTCTCTGTTTTTCTTATAGTTCCCGCCTGTTTTCTCTTGTCTGTTTCTATGTTTAAAAAAAATTTTTTTTGCTATGTATTTTAAAATATTTTGCAATGTGATCATATTTTTTATTACACTTTCTCACTGGTTATTATTTCATACTGATTACTTAGCATTAAATAATCAATCAATAGTATTGATTTAGCGTTTGGCGTTGGCAGACCAATCAAGTATATCTAGTGTTTCTTTCTGAGTGGTGCTGGGAAGCAGGAAATACACTTTTTTTCTTGCTCCTCAACCGCATCCACTCAGCATGCAACACTATTCATTCCTACACGCACTGAATACACCCGTTCGCTCCGTGCTGTGCTTGGCAGCGGGGCTCAGAAACTTTCACCTCGCACTTACCTTTCAGAGTTTGTCCTTCACAGTCCTCTGCCCCCCTTCCGCCACAGTGAGAGGTTGGGTGTGTGTATTAATAACACTTTCTGGCAGTCTCATGATGCTTATTTGGAGGCTTCCCAGAATTGGCAGCATGGGTTTCCATTTTAATTAGCTTCTCAGGAGGTGTTTGCACAATTCCTAAGACAAACAAGCCTGCTTTGGAAGCGGGAAGCCCAATGCCTAGCGAGCCTCGTCTCCTGAGTAAAGCTCCCCGGAGCAATGTTTCTGGGAAGGGTGATTGAAATTGTGACCGGGGAAATGGTGGATTTGGCTCAGCTCCTCCTTACGATGGATCAGAGGTGTGGGTTCTTCTGGAACAGAGTGACGTGCTAAGCCATATTGGAGACCTACAAGGAAAAAAAATCCATAATACGGATCCCGTTTGTATTTGAAATTTCATATTTTTAAAGCGTTCACTTTCTGCATTAATTTTGACTTTTTGAAATATTTGGTTACAGTATTTACTTTTAATATTTATTTCGTATTATTAATTTGTTATTTTTTTATATTCCTGGGGATTTTTTGGCACTCCCTTAAACTTTGCACCGGAGTTGAGTGCCTCACTTCCTCACCCTAGTCCTGACCCTGCTGGAGATGCCTCTGTCGTGAATCGAATTGCGGTCCCGGAAAGATAGGCCCACCTCCTCGCACTCAGAATAGGTGGGTGTGCCCTTACTTGGAAGAAGAGTCTTTACAGACATCATTAAGGAGCTCGGAGAGAGGGTCTATCTGGGTGGGCCCTAAATCCACTGACAGATATCCTTAGACAGAAGAGGAGGTGGCATGGATGCACAGAGGAGACAGGCTCGTGAGGACAGCAGTAGAGATGAAGTCAGGCAACCACAGGCCAAGTAATGACCAGAAGCTGGAAGAAGCAAGCAAGATCCTTCCTTAGAGCCTTTGGAGGGAGCACAGCCCTGCCAACCACTTGATTTGAGCATTCTGGCATCCAGACTGTGAAAGAATAAGTTTCTGTTGTTATAAGCCACCAAGTCCATGATACCTTGTTCTGGCAGCCCTTGGAATCCCTACAGCCCCAGAGGCACATGTGTTGGTGGCAGGTTTGTAAGCCAGACTGAGGGGAAACCTCCAGCCTCGGGTCCCAGCTGGAGAAGCTGCAGGTGTTCCGAAGTGTGGAGAGAGAAATACGGCACAAAATAAAAAGTTAAAGACAGTTTCTGGTGGGTTAAATGTGTGTGTGTGTGTGTGTGTGTGTGTGTGTGTAAATTGTTGTTGATTTATCGAATATTTGAGTACTCTCTATTTGCCAACCCCTTGTGTTAGGCAGTGTGGGGCTCGCACACACATGGGCCCATGCTTGCCAAGCACAGACGTGATGATTTAAATCAAATATTAAGAGACAGAACTAAATTGTGAAGCAACTGCAGAATTCTAATCAGCTTTTCCCAGCATTCTTGCCATATTTCTCCCATCTCTCAAAGAAACCTAGCAAAAGCTCTCTGTGATTTCATAATACCCTCTGTTTTCTGCCAGCATGGCACTTTCTCCACTGGGTGGTAATGACACATTCTTCTTCTTCTTCTTCTTCTTCTTCTTCTTCTTCTTCTTCTTCTTCTTCTTCTTCTTCTTAAAGATTTATTTATTTATTTATTTATTTATTTATTTATTTATTTATTTTAGAGAGGGAGAGCATGGGGCGGGGTAATGGGGGAGAGGGGCAGAGGGAAAGGGAGAGGGAGTCTGAAGCAGGCTCTGGGCTGGGTGCAGAGCCTGACACGGGGCTCAGTCTCACGACCCTCAGATCACGACCTGAGCTGAAACCAAGAATGGAATGCTTAACCGACTGTGCCACCAAGTGCCCTGGTCATTACATTCTTACCTGCCTCCTCCCCCCATTAACTGTGGGCTCCGTAAAGTCAAAGATGGTCTTTACAGATCTCTATTTCTCCAAGACTTTCTCTCTTACTCTCTCTTGGTCTCTCTCTCTCTCCCTCTCCTCTCCCTCCCTCCCCCTTCCTCCCTCTCTGTATAGATATATAATCTATATAATATATATATATAGCTGTTTTTTAGATTTTTTGAGGAAAATAATCAAGGTACCCATTCTTGGATATGCCCAGTGAGGCCACAAAAATTTTAACTTGGAAGATTTTAACAAGCAGAAATTCTCAGAAAACAACAATGAAACCAAGTAAACAAAAAGGGAGGGCAGTGTGTACAGTGGCTAAGCTTTCAGACTCTCAATGTTCTATTGTTAAAAGGACTGAGCTCCTGGGTTTGTGTCCTGTCTCTATTCCGTATTAACTTGTCCCTTTGCTCTTTCTTCTATACAATCAGTCTCATAGAAGACCTGCCTCAATGGGCTATGGCAAGGCTTAGATGGGTTATTAGGTGGGTTATTATATATAAAGCTTCAATACATTTTAGTTATTATTATTATTCATTGAATATAAAACTTTGAGAAATGTAGTATTTTCTCCAAAATGCATTGGTAACAAAATGTACTTCTGGAAAAAGGCATTGAAATGATATAAAAAGTTGTTAGCTTTAAGCTAGACAAATGTTAAAGGTTTGCTACCCAAAATGATGACATTGATTTTATATGAATTGATCTGAAGATTTTTTATACATACATATAACAAAAAGCCGTATAACAGACTTCCGTTTCTTCACTTTCAATATTTATACTATAGTTGTCATTCATTTTACTTTTACATATCTTATAAGCTCCATGCTACAATATTTTCAGTTTGCTTAAAGAGTATGTTATCTTTTAAAACGATTTTTTTCATAAGAAAGAATTATGTATTTAACGTTATAGTTTCCATTTCCTGTGTTCCTCATTTCTTGCTATAGACCCAAGTTTCCGTCTGGTTTCCTTTCTC
Organism: Ursus americanus; assembly: GCF_024610735.1. Taxonomy (NCBI): domain Eukaryota; kingdom Metazoa; phylum Chordata; class Mammalia; order Carnivora; family Ursidae; genus Ursus; species Ursus americanus. The sequence continues at coordinate 22,057,786 of NC_142138.1, read as the reverse complement.
TTTTGCTGGAGGGCCTCCTTTAACATTTCTTGTACTGGGAGTCTATTGGACTGTCACGTTTTGTATGTCTGAAAAAGCTTTGGTTTCTCCTTCATTTTTGAAAAGTATTTTCACTTGCTACAGAAATCTTGGTTAAGTTTTTTCTTTTAGTACTTCAACGATGCTGTTCCATTGTCCTTCTTGCTTCCATTATTTCTGACAATAAATCTGTTGCCATGTTTAATCTTGGTTCTTCTGTGCATAACATGATCCCTTGTCCTGCCCGTCACTCCCTTGGTTGCGTTTAAGATTTTTTTTTTTAATCACTGTCTTTAAGCCACTTGATTGTGATGTGCTGTGATACAGTTTTCCTCAAGTTTCTTGTTCTTGGGCTTCACTGAGTTTCTTAAATTTTAGAAGGTTTTTTTTGTGGGTTTATAGTTTTCATCAAATTTGGAAATTTTCCAGCATTTATTTTTTTTAAAAGATTTTAATAAACCCCTCCCCTCCCTCGGGGACTCTCATTACACATTATTATCTCCCTTGAGTTTGTCTCAAAAGACAATGATGACTGGTTCATTTCTTCTTCTTTTTTATTCTTCTCTCTTTGTGTTTCATTTTTTTTTTTTTAAAGATTTTATTTATTTATGTGACAGAGAGACAGCCAGCGAGAGAGGGAACACAGCAGGGGGAGTGGGAGAGGAAGAAGCAGGCTCATAGCAGAGGAGCCCGATGTGGGACTCGATCCCGGTACGCCGGGATCACGCCCTGAGCCGAAGGCAGACGCTTTAACGACTGCGCCACCCAGGCGCCCCTGTGTTTCATTTTGAATACTTCCCATCGCTATACCTTTAAGTTCACTAATCTTTTATTTTACAATAGCTAATCTGTTATTAATCCTACTCGTATTTTTATATCTTTCTTATTTTTCCTTCCAGTTCTAACATTTGGAATATAACTCCAAAAGTATTCCTACCACCTAATTCTAACATTTCTGTCAGGTCAGAGTCAATTTTACTTGACTGATTTTTCTCCTAATTATGGGTGATGTTCTCTTACTTATTTCCACACCTGATAAGTTAGATGCCATACATTTTGAATTTTACCTTGTTTGGTGCCGAATAATTTGTGTTCCTAGAAACATACCCAAGCTTTATTCTGTGCTGCAGTTAAGTTACTTGGAAACAGTTTGACCCTTTTGGTCTTGCTTTTCAGATTTATTAGATGAGACACAGCAGTGCTCAGTCTGGGCTAATTATTCCCTAGCTGAGGCATTGCTTCCTGAGTACTCTAGTACCGCATGAATCGTAAGGTTTTCTAGTCTGGATGGTAGCTACAGGCACTCTTTCTAGCTCTCTGTGAGCACAAGACAACTGTCATCTCATCTGTTCTAGTACTTACTACCTTTGCCTTGGGTCATTTTCTCCTAGATATGTGCTGATCAATACTCTGCCATACTTGAGGGGGGCTTTCTGCAGACCTCTCGAGTTTTCTCTTTGTGCTGCTCCCTCCTTTCTGGGGCTCCTCCCTGAGAACTCTAGTTACCTTGTTCTCCTCTGACTCTCAGCTCTTTCTCTTCAACTCAGGGAGTCAGCTGGGCTTTGCTTGGGTTGCTGCTCTCTATGCCATAGCTTGGAAATTCTCTCAGGGAAGTTTGTTGGGCTCACCTCACTTGTTTCCTGTTTCTCAGAGATCACTTTCCTTTGTTGACTCATGTCTAGTATCTTAAAAACCATTGTATCCTATTTAGTCAGGTTTTATTATTTTTTTTTCTTTTGGTTGTTTTAGGCAGAATGGTAAACCCAGTTCCTATTTTTTCATATTAACTGGAAGTCTGAGGCTGCGTTTTCAATTTTCATATGCCCCAGCCCCTGCTAAAATCTGATTCAGAATCTGTATTTTGGAAAAGCAAGATGTTCTGATGAACACTCCTAGTTATAAACCAGAGGACTAGATCTTTGTTATTCAAAGCGTAGTCCAGGTATTAGCAGCACCTACACCATCTGGGACCTTGCTAAGATCGCAGAGTCAGATCTCATTCAAGACCGACTAATTCAGAAGCTACATTTAATAAGATCCCCAGTTGATTTGTACGTACATTAAAGTTTGAGAAGTGCCAGACTGACTAATTTCAAAGTTGCCTTTTCACTCTAAAGTTCTAAGAGAACAAGGTACATTGTGGAAAAGTTGTAGTATGTTAAAGGTATAAGTTTATAGGGTAGGTTTGTCGTATTAACTGCAAGAAATCTAACAAAGGGAAAAATGAAAGTCTTAACAAAGGGCAAAAAAGAACAAACAAATACTCGACTTACATTTATTTTTGCAATTACTTGATTAATTTCTCTCTATATGGTTTATATATTTCTCTTTCACTAATCTATACTAAGAGCCTAGACAGTGCTTGGCATATGTCCTGCAATTCTTAGTTTTTGATTGACTGACTGACCAATAGACCGAAAGGTTAGATGCACGGTCCAAGTGGGTATTTATATGCCTCTGAAGACAATTTAGACACAGAGAGCTCAAAAGGGGAAGAATAATTTGACTCAGATGAGATGGCTCAGACTACCTAAGAAACATTAGAATTCATGAGAATTTAGAAAAGCAGGGTCTCAGAAAATTCAGTCAATAATTCATAAAAATTCTTTATAATTGAGGAAGTGACTAAAGGAACTGCAATTCCACATAATTACAACCAAAGAGGAAGAGCATGTTGAGGAAATAACAGGTGATTTTGGAGAAAGTGATTATGCCAACTCCAAATTTACAATAGCTGAGGAAACAAGTCCTGGGGAAGCAGCTTTACATATAAAAAGAGCCTGGCTGTTCGGATTGCACAGATCTCAGTTTGAGTCTCTGCTTTTAGACTGTGCAGTGGAATGACTTGAGGCACTTTCCTAGTCTTCTTTGGACCTCTATCTTTAAAACAAAGGTGGAGATGATTAGGATGGTGGTTATGGGCAGTAGTGCTGCTGTTGGAGCCGGTGGCACAGAATTTGCATCTCGAGGAGTCTTTGTGATAATCAAATGCAACGATGACCAGAAAGGATGCCACAACATTTATAAAGTATTATACAAATGACCATGACTCCTGGATCCTGGATCCTAGTTACCCATGTAACTACACAAGGATGTGCTCTGAAAAGCTCAGGTAGTAAAATAATAGGTATAAAAATGGTAGGAAGAGGAACAACTTCCCAGAGTGAATACAAAAGATTGGGATCATTAAAAAAAAGAGGCAGGAAGGCCACTTGATGAACGTGAGTATGCGTTTAGTAAGCAAACAATAAAAATACGCTAGGTGAAAAACTGCTGAGGACAATAGAGGGAGTATTCAAAGCTCTGATGGAAATCAAGTCAAACAACACACACACACATGCACACGCACATGCACACACATGAGAAAAACAAACAAACCAACCCATCAGGGAAGGACAGGAAAGTCTTATAGCCAATAGTGTAGAACCAATAGTGTAGAAGCAACAGCCCACAGGAAACCCTACCCGTCATTCTCACTTCTTATCATCTCTTCTTTCCTATCTTCCCATCTTTCTCTCTTTTCAGGGAGAATAAAGTTCAAGATGAAGAGAAGGAGAACAAATGGCCTTCAAGCTATAAAGGGGAGAGAAACAGTCAAATAGAACTCCCAACATAGAGCCTCCGATCTCATCTTGAATTTCCCCCTTGACATGAGCCCAACAAGTAAAAGTTTTAAACAAACTCTAGTATCTAAGGATTCACCACATCTTTAATCAGATCAGTTCATCTTTGCACAACAAGAACAGTTAGAAAATCTAGTTTGTGTAAATGCTGAGTCCAAACAAATCTTCCCATACCTTCCATTGTCCTGGGTCTCACCCTTAGTGTAATTAAGAGTAAACTAATTTTCTTTTTATGTAAAACTGACTTTATTACATACTCAGAGATTGCTACCATTTCCGCTCTCCAAGGAGAGCTGTCACTTCTTCAGGCTTAGCACTCTTATTTTCCTATAACAGTTGGATAGTTGAATTTCTTTAGAATCCTCTGGAAGTGTTTTCACTTGATTTTAACCAAATGTTCTTCCTGGTTAAAAGAAACAGTGAGTGAGAAAGGACCAATGTTCTTTTGCTAAAAAGAAAATAAGATATCAGAAGGAATTCTTTGAGCTTCCCTCCACCAAATCCACTTAAACCCGTTCCCCTCTTTTTCTGGTATACTAGAGAAAGTAACCTTTCTTCTAAGAAGAATTCTCGGGGCGCCTGGGTGGCACAGTGGTTAAGCGTCTGCCTTCAGCTCAGGGCGTGATCCCGGCGGGGTTATGGGATCTAGCCCCACATCAGGCTCCTCCGCTATGAGCCTGCTTCTTCCTCTCCCACTCCCCCTGCTTGTGTTCCCTCTCTCGCTGGCTGTCTCTATCTCTGTCGAATAAATAAATAAAATCTTTAAAAAAAGAAAAGATATATTTAAAAAAAAAAAGAAGAATTCTCTACCAGTCCTTTCCACCACACCACTTCCGCCTTCCCAGGCAGACATTATCAGTAATCCCTCAGTCTTTCTTCCCTCAGTCTCTCACACCTTTCCTTTCATAACTGAGCTTCTTGTCTGTTCTTACTGCCTCCATTTTTCACCTCCCCTTACTCTTTATTCACTGAAAACTGGCTATTGGGCCATCATTTTACTGGAAATGATCTGAGTTCACCAGTAATATCCATATTTCTAACTAAAGTATTTTTCCTTTTTTATTTTACTTCAACTCTCAGCAGGATTCAATTTTATGGAACACTTCTTTCTTAAAATATTTTCTTCCTTTAGTCTTCTTAGACACCAGATTCTCTTGGTACACTCCTAGTTCCTTTATTTGTCTTTCTTAATCTCCTTTATAGGCCTAATCTTTTTTATTCTCCCATTAAATAACAGATATCCTCAAGGGTTAGTCCTACCCCCAACCCTCTTTTCTTACTATATAGTTAGACATCCCATGGCGTTAAGTACCACGTGTATGATCTGTGGATACCTCCCAGCCCAGGCTTCTTTGCATTCCAGACTATCATATTCAGTTGTCTCTTTCACATCTGCTTGGAAGTCACAAAGATGTCTAAAAATCAACATACCCCAAACTGGAATCATGTTCCCTCCCCCTTCCCCAAGTAGTGTTCCCTGGTATTCCCTTTTTTCAGAAACTGACTTCATCACTTTCCACTTGTGTGAGCCAAAAACTTGGAATTTATTCTTTTGTCTTTTTTCCTTTTTTCTTCTCTAAATCATCCATCACCAAGATCTGTAAATGTAACACCTAACTAATTTCACATCCATGCATTTCTCTCCATCTCCACAGCCCCACCTTAGTTCCTATCATTTTGGCTGGACTATTGCAATCACCTGCTAACTTGTCTTCCACAATTTTTATCATCCTCTCAGGATCTGCCCTCCACACCATAATTAGAATGATCTCTCTGATATTCAAGTTTGATCTTAACTTCCCTGCTTAAAATGTTTGGGGGATTCTCATTGTGTAAGTAAGAGCAAGATTCTTAAAATTTCTTGTGAGATATAGCCTGTGCCTGCTTCACCAGGCTCATGTCCTATTATTCCACAACCTGCAGTCAAGCCGGCCCTCTCTCAGCCCCTCCGAGGCACTCTGCTCCTTCCTGCTACAGCACTGTGGCAAACATCGTTTTTATAGTCGTAAAATGCTTCCTTCTCTCTTTCCTTATAAATCGTCTAAGGTGATTTCTGCTAATTATTCTCATATAACTGTATTTCCAAACTTTGTAGAAGTTCTATCAGTCCTGAATAACACATTCACTTTTTAAAAGTTTAGTTAATATCTGTCTCTAACCAACTTTATTCAATGATAGTAGAGCTTTCCTCTGTTTGCATATTTCTGTAGCCCCATCTTGTAGAGTACCTGGCCCACAGTATGCACTCAATAAATACTTGTGGAAAACATGAATGTATGGGTGGGCCTCAACGATACCCTTTCATAGGCCTATGTATTCTTTTCATGTGTTCTTCCTTCCTCCTGGAATATAGCCCTTCCTCCCCTTCTTCTCCTGATCCTTTTGGTCTGTTGACTGCTCTTACATCCCTGAAGACTCAACCTTGAATACTTAACCTAGTCTTTCTAAGAGAAGTGAGTCTCTTATTCCCTTCCAAAAAAAGAGTGAGGTGCTCTGGCCTTTGCGTTCTCTACACGTATCTCTACTTTAACACTTCTGACAGTGCTTGAATACTTTATGTGCATATCTGTTTTCCTATATCCTCCAGTACATAAGGAGCAAGAACTATGTCTTAAACTGTCTGCAAAATATTAGGACTCAATATATGTTTATTGAATTAAACAATGGTAGGTGCTAAAGAACCATTACTCGAAATAGTAGATAGGATCCCCTTTCCTCCTTCACTGCTCTATTGACATCCTTTCTGAAATCGTATATTTGGTGGAAAAGGGCAGTTTTCTTCAGCTAGAAGGACATAAGCCCTTAGCCAAGAGTACACAAGTACCATGCTCTTCTGCTAGACTTGCCAAATAAAGCAAAGAGGTGTCAGGAGAGCATCTCTGTTCTTTAACCGGTTTCATGTTTCTAGGCACATTATTTGCCAGTCTATTGAAAGGACTTGTCAATGTGTTTTTGACTCATAATTGCTGATCTTTGAGAAATCAGAGAGAACACAAAATATGTCATAAATCTGAGTGTGTGTGATAGACAAATATTATCCCATTCATTAGAAAGAAAGAATCTAGTACAGATTGTCAGGCATGACATCAATTGTCTGAGAAATTCTAAAACAATTATTAAGATATGGTTTGTAGGTCATTTGGCAGAGGAATTCCCTAAGATCAAGTCATGCTATAAAGGATTCTCCTCCCAGTTAGGGTTAGTAGATTGTACCAAGGAGGCAAGTGCTTTAGACATGGTATGTCTCAATTTCACAAAACCTTTTGATCACGTTTTTCCTGATATGCTGGTGCACATAGGTGACTTTATAGTTGGTGCACACAAGTGAATTTATAGTAGACTCACTGTCATTGCGCATGGAACACTGCCTAATGGACGAATGCTGATCTGGAAGGCTGCTGGTAACTTAATACATTTCCATTCCTTGTCTTGTCTTGGTTAACATTTTATTAACAATGTAAATGAAAATATAGAATACATGATAACCAAAGATTTAGCTAACAGATCCTGGGGGGGGGGGTCAAAGCTAATGGATTATTGGAATCATAATTTTAAATTATTTTTAGGCTAAAAACAATGTATGTTTTAGAATTAAAATGAAAAATATAAAGATTTTTCCCATACATATATTATCTCAATTATTATATATAGTAGGGCATTGATATTACTAGTCTTTTATTGCAGGCAGGAAGGTGCTAGACTCTTTGCATAAATTATGTCACTTCGTCTTTCTAAATAATCTTTTGATATGGGTATCATTCGTCCATTTTACAGAAAAGAAAACTAAAAATCAAACAAGTTAAGTGCTTTCTCTAAAGGTCTCAAAACTAGTGCTGTAGCTGGTATTTACACACAGGTCCGTCTGACACCCCGACTGAAAATGCTTTTCCCTATACTCCACTGGTTTTTCAGATGAAATGTATCAGTAAAGTGTAAATGCTACACTTGGTTGAAGAAACCCAACACTGTGAGCACAGAAAGGAGGAGATGTGGTTTCACTGTGGTTCATGTGAAAAGGTGTGAAGGGTTTGTTTGCCTGTAAGCACCTTATGAATCATCAGGGTGAGTCACTAGTCGACTTCTCCCCAAATGAATACAATCTTGGGCTATGGAACAGTGCTCAGAACAAAGAAGGGCAAGAGTCATCCTGTGCTCTACCATGACTGAAATATGGTGCTTGCTTCTGGGACACTCATCCTAAGAAAGTACTGTTAATGTGAGCAAGTCCAGGATAATTTGACCAGAATGATAAATCTAAGTCAGATGAAATATGGTTGAAGGAACTACACCGTAGCAAGCATGCTACTTCTAGCTATATATAGTTAACATCGGCTAATGTATCCTGTGGTCCAGACACTAATCTAAAAGTTTTCGGCCATAATTCATTTAATCCTCACAATAATTATTTTTGACATAGCTTTTGTTATGATCACTTCTGTTTTACAGATAAAGAAACTGAGACTCAGAGTGGTTATAGCACGCTTCCCAGGGTCACAGTCACAAACTCTGAAAGTTTGGCTCCTGTCTTCAATTGGAAGAAGAAATTAGAAGAGGAATTATATACATTACTTGGCTACAGAAGAAAAAAAAATAAACCAGAGAGAATGTTCTAGAAGAGGACAATTGAATTCCATCTCAAAAACAATATTGCTTTACAATATCTCAAAGGAATTTTGCTGAGTTTTCTATTAGTAGAAGCTTTCAGTCAGGCGTATTTTTGAGGGATTTGCTGCATTGGAGCAGCGTAAGCTAATATGATCTACGTGTTTCTTTGTGTTTCCTTGAGCTCATCAGTGTCAGCATGGCCCCATATTGGTGGAGTGGAATGTGAGCATTTATCCCCCTGGAACCTTGAGGTATGTTTAGAAAAATCTAGATTAACTGGAGCTTAGTTATAGAACCCTAAGTCGATCGAAAGATATTGCTGCATTATGCTTTTCAAAGACAGAGGTGATTTTTTAAAAAGTATTTTAATATTCATTTATCCTTCCGTCCATAAGAACATACATCCAGACAGTTGAGTACCTCCTGTATGTAATGTTATATCTGATCCCAACTTTAGTTGTCTATTGCTCATTCCAATTAATTATGAGAAAATTTAGGCTCAGAAAATTTAAGTGATGCCCAAATTCCCACAACTAGGAAGGGGCAGAACAAGGCCCGTAACACGGATTGAGCATAACTTGCTTTCCCCAGCGCACTCTATTCCTTCCCCAAGAAAATCAAGTAGATGGGGGGCGCCTGGGTGGCACAGCGGTTAAGCGCCTGCCTTCGGCTCAGGGCGTGATCCCGGCGTTCTGGGATCGAGCCCCACATCAGGCTCCTCCGCTACGAGCCTGCTTCTTCCTCTCCCACTCCCCCTGCTTGTGTTCCCTCTCTCGCTGGCTGTCTCTATCTCTGTCGAATAAATAAATAAAATCTTTAAAAAAAAAAGAAAAGAAAATCAAGTAGATGGATACAGTTCACAAATAATTTCAATAGCAAGGTTTTCTTTCTGGTTTCTTCAGTCACTCTCTCAACAAACCTCACTGGACACTCCTTTCACTTGAGGCCAGCATAGTGTCGTTGGTGATGAGGAACACAAAGATTAAAAAAGAAACAAAATGAAAAACATCATCTTAGCTTGGAGGGGCTCAGTGTTGAGTAGGGAGATGGATCTGGAAATAGATCATTGCAATCCAGTGAGAGAAGCTAAGAGTCAACTTGCCTGGAATGGACATTCTTCTCCTCTTCCTATTAACTTCCTATAAACTGGGCTCTTTCTGTAATCAACATCCAGGTTTATTCAATAAATGTTTGAGCATCAATTCTGTGCCAGGTATGGTGCTAGGCATTCTGGAAACAGAGAACAAAGCACCAGACCTGGTCTCTGCCCTCCCAGAGGTTACAGTTGCTTGGTTTCAGGCACTCCGGCTGGGCTCTTCTTGAGATTTCCATGTAGGACGCTAGAGAGCGTGGAGACACATCTTACTTGAGAGCTAGGTTAGAAGTCTATGAAAAAGACAAAAATAGAATGCAAACAAAATTAGTATTGAACATAGATATACTGGACATGACATACTGTATCTCAAAGCATCCAGACTGGCCACTTTTGTTCTTTCCCCCTGTATTGTAACACACCACTTTTTTTTTAAAGATTTTATTTATTCATTTGACATAGAGAGACAGCCAGCGAGAGAGGGAACACACAAGCAGGGGGAGTGGGAGAGGAAGAAGCAGGCTCCCAGTGGAAGAGCCTGATGTGGGGCTCGATCCCAGAACTCCAGGATCACGCCCTCAGCCGAAGGCAGACGCTCAACGACTGAGCCACCCAGGCGCCCCATAACAAACCACTTTTTATTTGTTTTTACTTGTGCATCTCCACTCAACGCTCACACTAGAGCCTGCCCTCAGGACACTGAGCTACAGAGAGATGTGAGAGCTGCTTAGGGTAAAGCAGGAGATGCAAAGAGCATTCTCAAGCAACAAAAGGGCCTGGTAGAATTGTTCTATCAAAGACATGGAGAGCAGTTCATGCCCTTGAAGTGATGGCGTGAAATTTGAGGGGAAGGCAAAAAGAACAGGAGATAAGATCATAACCTGAGAGCCCAAGTCCTCACCACTGAGCAGAGCTGGAGGGCAATGCTCAAGGCATCAGTGCAGATCTGACAAAGGGCACGGGCAGCGTTGGACCATGAGGTAGGGAAGGCTTGAGAGCCGTAAGGAAACCCTTGAGCTTTGCCTTCTCCTCACCTACCTCAGGAAGTTTGTGAGAGAGACCTCCCATTTTTATTGGGGGAAGAGAGAATAAGATGGAGAAAGGTTCTTATATCTGAATTTCTCTTGGGAGAGCAACGATTATAATTGCACAAAGAACATATCAAGAAGCTCTGTAGTTTTGAAGTCAGATTTCCCCAAATCATACCCCATGAACAATAGATGAATGCTAAATATGGTGCAAAAGCCACGAAAAATAATTGGTTTTGCTCCTGAGAGGGCGGTCCAGTGGGTTCAAGGACAGAGTGAAGCGAGAAGAGGGAATGAGGCAGCTGTGCAGTCCAGAGAGCAGCATGTTGTGGAAAGCGACCTCCCCAGCCCCAACGGCTGCTTCTATAAATTTCTATAAAATCACAAAAGGCTTGGTGTGCACAGATTTCTTGAGGAACCTCCTGAAGAGGCCACATTTTGGGTCAGGGATGATTTGGGGTAAAACAGATTTTGTCCACATGGACAAGTAGATGGGGAACCTACTCATTGATAAGTTTAGGACTTTCATGCCCTCTGCCCTGAGCTTCAGCCTCGTACCTTATTGCCTCCGCAATATGTCCACTTGGATGACCAAAACGCACCTCCGACACACCAAAATCTGTTCCCCTCCAAATGCTACCCATCAGGGGAAACATTTCTACCATTCAACGGGCTGCCCAGGCCACACTCTTGGGATCTTTCTCATTCCTTTTCCTGTGCTTCCATTTTCAAATCCAACAGCAAGTCCTGTTGGCCCCACCTTGAAAATATATCCCAAATCTTCCAACTCTCAACCGCCTCTACCACTGCTAATCTTGTCAAGTTCCTGTCACTTCGGAGGATGACAGCAGCAGCCTCCTAACTGTTTTCACCAATTCTGTGTTTGCCTCAGTATAGTTTATTCTCCTCACAGAGTAATCTTAAAGAAATGCAGGTCTGCTCATGTCAATCCTGCGCTCAAAACCATCCAATGACTTTGCGAAGTCCTTACAAAAGCCTAACAATTCTCTGTGACCTGGCTGCCAACTTCATTTCCTGCTCCTCTCCCTTAGCTGGCGTTCCTGCTGTTCTTTGAAGTTGACAGACGCACTTTGTGTTTGCTGTACCCCGGTCTGCACCATTAGCAAAGGGTGAGGCTGGGATTCCATGGGCTGTGGAGCTCCAGAGCCATTGCTCTTAGACTACTGTCACTTGCCAACCGCATAGCACATATCACATTACCAGATAATGTAGTATTTATCTTCTTGTTTCCTCGGGGTCTTTCTCCCTCACCAAAAAATATAAATTTCATAAGGGCAGGGACTTTGTGTGTTTTGCTCATCACACAGTGCCTGGCACATCATTGGCATTCTAGAAATATTTGTGGAAGGAATGAAGCCTTAGTTGCTATCCATACATAATGGCTGACAGTGAGGCACTTTTTAGGCATTGTTCACTAGTCTTTACAGCAACCTCATCAAAGGTTGCTATTATGTTCCTCATTTTAGTGAGGAGGGAACCGTGTCTTGAGGAGGTTAACTGTTTGCCCCATGTGACACAACTAGGATGTGGAAGAGCAGGGATTTGTCCTGGGATCTGTTCGCCTTCAGAGCCTAAGCTCTTAACCCCTGGGCTATGTTTTTCCTACTACTCTAAGGTTCTTCTTTCTCTTCTCCATGTGGCACCTAGCTACACCAAGGAAATAATTAATAATTAAATAATTAATAAGTTTGAAGAACTCAGAAAGACCTTAAGAAAACAAAAATGCTTCGGTATAAAGCATTAAACTTTTTATAACTGGGTAGTACCTGTTCAGACATATAGCCTCTTCCTCTATTTTAGAGAGAAGTTTGAGGTGCAGAGAAGCTGAACAGGTGTCTAAGGCCCCCAAAATCCATGATGTGAACAAAAGACACCTGAGTAAGGAATTGGGAACTCTTCTGGTAACTGTGTATTACGGGTTGAATTATAACCTCCCTCCGATTTGTATGTTGAAGTCCTAACCACCAGTACCTCAGAATGTGACTTTATTTGGAAACAGATGTAATTAGTTAATTAGATGTAATTTGTTAAAATGAAGTCATACAGGAGTAGGGTGGGCCCTTAACCCAATATGACTGGTGTCCTTACAAAACGGGGAAATTTGGATGCAGGCATGCAAACACAGAGAACACCACATAAGCATGAAGGCAGAGATTAGGGTGTTGCATCTATATGCCAAGAATGTCAAAGATTGCCCCAAATGATCAGAAGTTAGGGGAGAGGCCTGGACAGATTCTCATAGCTCTCGGAAGGAACTGTCCCTGACACCACCATAACCTTGTACTTCTAGCCTCCAGAACTGTGAGGCAGTAAATTTCCACTGTTTAACCCCCCACAACCCACTCACCAACCCCCACTGTGGTTTACAATGCTTGTTTATGGTGGCTCTGTGGCACTAATACACTGTGTGACCTCAGGCGGGTCCCTGGCCATCTCTGAGCCTCAGTTCCTTTATTTATAAAAGTAAAGGGGTAGACCAGATGATCTCTGAGGACCCTTTGGTTCTAAAATTACATGGTTCCTCATTTCAGGACTCAGAGACCAACACCTTTTTATTTATGTATGTATGTATGTATTTATGTGTTTATTTATTTATTTATTTATTTGAGAGAGAGAGAGAGGGAATCTCAAATAGACTCCAGCTGGGCACAGAGCCTGATGCAGGGCTCAATCTCATGATCCTGAGATCATGACCTGAGCTGAAATCAAGAGTCAGACACTTAACTGACTGAGCCACCCAGGTGCCCCTTCCAACACCTTCTTTTGGTTTGAAAAGTTTTAGGCACGGGGTTGCGTTTTACTTTAGCATAAAACCACTTGATCCAGTTCAGTTTGACGAATGTGTATTTGTTCCAGATATTGGATTGGACATGGAAGTTCAACAGGGAATAAGATCCAGCTTCAGACTTCAATGAGTTAGTCTTTTAGAAAAGACAGAAACCCTACTTCAACATACAGCAGTAGGTGTTAATAATTAGAATATTTTTCAGAATTTTATGTATATCAACTCATGCAATTCTTGCATAATTTGCTATAATCTAGGTATTATTATAATTCTTTGTTCTACAGATGATAAAGCTGAGGCACAGGAGAGTTAAGTGACTTGCCCAAGGTCACGTAGCTAATTACACAGGTAAAGCACAGGATGTCCTAGGAGCTCAAGTAAGAGTCCTTATCCCAACTTAGGGATCAGGGAAGCTTCCTGTAGGAGGACACCTGATCTGAATCTTGAGGAATGTGGGTGAGAACCAGCTTGCAGAATTCTTCACAAGGGCTACAGGATGCATGAAGTGTGGGTTTATAAAGGGAATTTGTCAGCTTTCCTGCCTCACCTGATTTCACAGGTTTTAAAGCTCATGATCATTGATTTGATCAATCACTAAGACGAAGGCTCTGAGAAGTAGCAATGGAAGGGTTGGAAAAGGCCTGGAATTATTACCTCCACCTAACAAATTAATAATCCCCATTTTGCTAAAGCCCAGAGAGTAGGTGACTTGTCTAAAGTCGTATGGTTAGTAAATGGAGGAGATAGGATGTAAACTCAGGCCACTTAACTCCAGAACCCATGCAAAAAACCACCCTCCTTCACTTGAACTCCATTAGGCTTTGTTCAGTGGACGGAGAACTTCCATGACTTCCAACTCATGTCAAAATAAGCCTGTGGGAAAAGGTCGAGGGAAGGCCATCCTGTGGAACTCCGACAGCTCCTGACTCTAGGTCAGCCTGAGGCTCCTACACATTTTGTTAAGTACTAAGCTATCACCCTCAGCCTTGGCAAAGATGCCGTCGTAATTTCTGCTTCTGCAGTAGCTCCCTGCCATTAGGAACGCTGATATGCCGTCATAGATAAGAGAACGGTTACTCTTATGGCCTATGTTCTAGAACCGGATGATTAACTTTCTTTTAGATTTATCTTCATTGTGGTTTTCCTGAGAATATAATTATGATTTTGTGGTCCGCAGGGCTGATGGTGAGCAACGCAGCAGACTGCAAGCTCCTGGACTGTGGAGCCTGTCTTACCCAGCTCCGGTGCCTGGTCTCATCTCTGTACCTGAACCAGCACCTGGCCATGGTGGGTGCACAGTATCTGAAGACAGTCGTAGTGAAAAGAAGTTGCTGTGGCCTGAATGTTTGGTTCCCCTCCCAAATCCAGCTGTTGAAATTCCAACTCCCAAAGATGATGGTATTAGGAAGTGAGGCCTTGGGGGAAGTACTTAAGGCATGACGGTGGGGCCTTCATGAATGGCGTTAGTGCCTTACCATGACAGGGTCCTGAGAGATCTCCAGCCCTTTCCACCAAGTGGGGAGCCTATTTCCACCAGCTATGATCCAGAAAGTGGGCCCTTAGTGACTATGCTGGCACTTAGTCTTGGGCTTCCGAGCCTCTGGAATTGTGAGGAATAAACTCCTGTTGTTTGTAAGCTGCCCCGTCTGTGGTACTTTATCACAGCAGCGGAAATGGACTGACAAAACCCTTAGCTCCAGGGACGCCTGGGCGGCTCAGTCTGCTCGGCCTCTTGCCTTTGGCTCAGGTCATGACCCCGGCGCCCTAGGATCGAACCCCCGCATTGGGATCCTTGCTCAGCAGGGAGCCTGCTTCTCCCTCAGCCTGCTGCGCCTCCTGCTTGTGCTCTCTTTGTCTCTGTCTCTCTCTGACAAATAAATAAATAAGATTGTAAAAAAAAAAAAAAAAGCCATAGCTCCAAGCATGGCTCTCTCTTCAGGAGCAGTAGCTCTCCACTCCGACTGCACGTAGAATTACCTGGGGGAGAATTTTAAAAAAATCTGGTTCCCAAAGCTCTTGGTGCCCAAGACCAATTCAAATAGAATCTAGGAGGGTGGGTGGGACTCAGCCATTAATAATTTTAAAAAAATATTCTCCAGGTGACTCTCATTTGTAGCAAGGATTAAAAACCCTTTCTCTATAGAAAACATACCTGCACATATTTGTAAATATTTATAGCTGTAGACATTATAAAAGTCACACCTGTGACTATGCTAACCAATTCATTTTGTTACTTAGTCTGTAAGAGCTCAGGGATGGTGGGGGTGGAGTCAGAAATCAGGGATGGTAGCTAAGTGCCGCAAACATTAGCTCTGCATCCGGCAGACAGACTGGTTCTGCAATGTTGGCTCAACTTGTCTTTGTAAAGAAATTCAGTAACTTTAGTTTCTTGAGGGGAATTCTTCTAGAGCAGACCCACTTACTAGTTCACTGTTCCCTATGGTTAAAATATTCTGATTCTTGTTTGTGGCCCTCCTCACACACACACACACACACACACACACACACACACACACACACACTTCTTAGGATAACATTTTTTAAAGCTGATTTTAAAATTTCAACAAAGCATTGAAGTATTCTGCCTATGATATTTCTACAGCTCTTTCCAAAAAGAAAAGCATAAGCATATGATCAATAGGAGACCCCAGGAATCACCGAAAAGACCATGAGAGTCAACCACGGCTCTGTCAATGGCGCTTGAAGATGACTCTTCGGACCTCAGATTCTTCATGTGTCGAATGAATCAGTGGGACCATCTGACTACATAAGCTCGTGTTCTGTGATTCTGTGATTCATTTTTCGGGAGGACCCAGCCAAGCTGGGGATTCCCTTGGTTTATCTAGTGGATTAAACGTTTCAGATTCTTAAAGTGGTTTGTTTGCTTTCCTTTAACCGCCTCCCGCACCACGGAGCTGTGCGGGTATTTGCTAAGAGCATGTGAAACGTTCCAAGCTAGGGGACTTTTTGGACACAGATTCTGAAACTTCAGTTGAGAGGTTGGCCAGGCAAAGTGGTTGGTTTTCTTTGTGGGGTAGGGTAGGAGAGAAGAGAAAGAAAGATCTGCTTTTAATAGGTCAGAACTAACCGCAAAATAATTGGGCCTACAGTCTAATCTAATCATGCTTTTGTTTATTCACTTCATATAAAAGTCTCTTACGAATGCGTCTGAGCACAATATATAATAATAATAATACTATAACATACATTGTGAGCAACGTTTGAAAACAAGAAAGTGTCCACCTGAAATAATGCAGTGTTCATAGACATACACACCCATTGGTCATGCACATTTGTGCCATTTCTTTAACTAGTGAGTTACAATGCTGAACTGAAAGCGTGGAATATATTTTACAAATGGAGACTGAAGCCAATAAGAGGGCTAACAAGTGTTATCAGAAGCTTCACATTTGCATAATTTACTACATCAGTTCACATTTTATTATAAAATTCACATTGTTTTATTGTGTTTGTTTTTGTAATTAATTGGAACATGACATTCCTGCTTAATGGCAGGCAGGAGGCTTTCGCTTCAAAGTCAGTAGTTTGGGAACACTCCGAAGAACCATCTGTGAGCAAGTGTAGTGTTGCTGTTTAAACCAAAGCCACGATGACACCAGGACCCAGTTACAACCCAGCTCATGCGTACACAGATTTGGATCGAACATGGGTGAAAACCACATCCCCTTGCCCCCTCCCCCTATCAAACTATACAAAAGTAAAAGCTCAGTATAAACCATTTAGTATCGAATGTGAGAATCCTATTTCCAAAACTGGTTCACAAAGGGGTTGTGCGGTATGAGCAACTCAGGGAAGAGGGCAGACCATCTCAATAAAAGCCCACAAATGTCCTCACCAGGGAGGGGGTCGTATGTCTCTCTTAAGCGATGTCCAGGTTATATAATACACAATACAAAACGTTACAAGAAAAGTCGCAACTCTTAGGCAGAGTTTTCTACACAAATATAACACCACCATTGGCAGGCAATGTTAGATATATAAATTAATAACTTATAAAACATTACATTATATACATGAAGTAATAAATATACTGTTATAAACAGAAATGGAGGTGTTAGCGCAGAAGGCAGTGCAAGAGAAAGACGGCAGCATCAAATTGAAAACGGTGTGTCACTGGGTAGAGAGCGATGTGGGGGAGGGGACATGATGGCGGGGGGCGTGCAGCGCCCAGTGGCTCAGGGCTTCGGGACACAACATGGCGCACTGCCTCACAGAGCTGAATTTTACACAGACTGTTACTGGGAACGACATGACTATCCCTTCCTACCTCTTCATTTGTTCACTTTTATTCTGTTTGCAGCACAATAAGTGAAGTTCTAAGAGGAGAAAAAAATACTGCTATAAGCGGGCAGACAGAGATAAGTTATACAGGCACTGTGAAGCTGGATGGGATGGGAGCGGAAGGAAGTAGAATGTGGTTATCCTATTTGCAAAAGTAACTGTAGTAAAGTGAAAGATATTGCCCAAGAAAGAAGGAAGACCATTTTCTTTCCTTTTTTTTTCCCCAGAAAGACTCAAAAAAGATTATGTCACCTTTGAACGCTTATCTGTGTAGAAGTTGATACTAAACTCTAGGTATTCAACAGGCCTTTTAAAGACGTGAAAATGTTTTACAAAAAAGGCACACAGGTTGGCAGACAAGGGGACAGGTGAACAGATTTATAAATGAAGTTATTAATCAGTCAGTTCAGTCACTAGAGGGGACAGATTCCCAAAACTTAGTGCAGAAAAATCTCTCAGTTTTGTGTCTTCCATTTTCAAGCCATTTACTCAGGATCTGATCTTGGCCTCCAGTACCAGATAAAGCTTCAGCTCTCCACTAAGCTTGCAAACAAGGCAAGTCAACCGTGGGATTTTCTGAACTGCTGTTTGCTTCACGGTCTCGCATTCTGGCTCCAAACTCAAGTAACTGGAAAGGCCACATGGCCCTTGTCCCGTGCAGGCCTACGCCCCCGTGACGGGCTGGCCCTACCATCCAGCTGGCATGCTTGTCAAAGGTGGAATGTTCATCTCCACACGGAGAAGGCGATTATGTGTCGATTGGGGACTTGTCTTCTGCCCCAGTGTCTCCATCAGTCTCTCCTAGCGAATCCCGATGGTCGGGGTCGATCACACAAAGTGTCTTTGTGCTGCTGAAATAATTGTGACCCTCTCCCTCTTTGTCAGGGCCTTCGGAATCCTCCTCTTCAAGGGTGAGTTCAAACTGAAACTTCTCCATCAGACCCTGACAGTCTCTGTTCTGCTCGTCCAGTGGGGGTGAGGGACTCTGGGGTATCATGCTTTGATACCAGTTCCTGTTATCTTCTAATGTGTCCAGAATGTCCTGGGCGTCAGGCTGCACCAGATCTGCCCAGGTCTCCCACAGTGGATGCACGATGTAGTCAATGAAACCAACCTGGAAAAAAAGAAGGTTACACATCGATTATTATGATGAGCTCTTGAAAACCAAACAAGCTGTCCTGCTTTCTAGACAAAGAAAGAGCCACAAGAAGCCAAGAGAGATCAATAATGATGGATTCCCCAATTTGAGCATACACTACACAGTACACCCTGCACTGGATGTAATACATACATTATTGCTCTTATGTCCGCGAAGTATTATTACCTGTACTTTACAAAGGAGGAAACTAAGACTCACTGAGATGAAATATCTTGTCAGAGATCACAGAGCCAGTAAGTGGTAGAGCTGGGACTTCAACCCAGTGTTGAAGCCTGGGTTTGTCTCACTATAACTGACTACTTTTCCTCTTCTGTGTGCCAGATAAGAAGTCTGGATGCAACCCTGGCTGGGAATGACTTTGTCACTACTTGGATTCTGTGAGTCATTCTCCGAAGAAGGAAGCTCCAGGTCTAATGAGTTCTGACTCAAGATTCTTTCCCTGATAAATTTAAAATATGCCGCTGTTCCAAAATGAAGAGGAGACAGCCCCTGATGACTCTGAAATCTCTCAAGTTCCGTGGAATGCTTTTGTTTGTAGATGACTTTGGTAAAACATCTGAAGATACTTCCAGTGCCTAAACAAACAAACAACCTCTCTGTGGACATGTCTGCAATTGTCCTAGATCCACAGGGTACAGTCACTTCCATCAGGAGAAAGGAGGGAAAATAAAAACAATCAAGCAGTTCCTTTGCTAGTGTTCCTGTGAATAAATACGAGGCTTATGGCTCTGTTATGGTTTACACAGGGGCTATGCATCCTGCATGAGCTGGCTCCGTGGCCTTATGCTGACCTCCCCATTGTCGGACAAACAGGAAACACTGGGGGTGGGAGCAGGTTGTGAAAAAGAATAGGCAGTAGTTGAATGAGGGAATGGAATTCCCCTGTCCTGGTCTGGGGGACTGGAGAGATGCTGGGTCCGGATCTGGAGGTAAATGAGCAAGAGCAACGTATATGCATCCATGGGACATGGTTCAGCTGTTCTTTCCACACTACTGGAAACCTTTCCTGTAACAACATTCTGGTTTTCGGCAAATCATTCAATATATCAAAGTTCATATGTGACTCTTTTTTATCTATATCTACCTATAGCTATATATTTCTTTCCATCATCTATCTATCTATCTATCTATCTATCTATCTATCTATCTATCATCTATCTATCTATCTCATTGCCTATCACCTATCTGTTGACCTATGTATCATTTATCTTCTCCTCCCTGGTGCTTCCCTAGTCTTAACATAACTCACACCAAAGTCAGGGACATCTCTGATCTGCATTGGTTACGTGAACTTGACTGCAAATGATTCAGATATTTCTCTTGCTTCCACCCAATCCCTTTTCCTCCCTTTTCCTTCTTTATGTGTATTTAATCGATTTTAGAGATTACTTTCAAGGTGTTTTCCAGGGACCCGAAAAAACAAGCCCAAGGCAATGGAGAAAATGGAATCAACTGAACACCGTGCAGTCGTTTCCTTTCTTTATTTGTTTTGCTTCTGCTAAATGCTCAGCACTTTTTTGAAAGGTAGCCTCTAGTTGCTTATTTGCTGGGCTCCGGGAGGAGAGAGCTCTACAAATCCTAAGAGCACATTGTCAAGGGCTATATTGCCAGGGGACTCAGACAATGCTTGCCAGAGCCCATCTGCGGGAGACACCAGAGTGGACAATGATGTCATGGCAACAGGGAGACCTGCCTACGGTGATGGAGACTGAAGAGCTCTGGGCGGAGGGCAGCTGGGTCACTCAGGAACTGGTGAAATGAGCCAAGGGGACAGCGTCTCCACCTGATGCACTGGGAAAGTAGCCACTGTGTCTATTTCACAAAGCTGTGTGGGGGTTCAAATAGGACAAGGTCTGGGAAAGTGTGTGGAAAACCCCACAGAATGCCATATAAATATAAAACATCACTGTTGATAATAAATGGGCATTATTCTAATTGACTAATTAACTAATAACTAATTGTTCGAATTAAGGTTTTAGGGAATTTGAATTGGCCCTGACAACTGAATGTTAGGATACATTTTTATAGCTTATTAGAATTTTAGAGCACTTTCACAGATTTCAAACTCATTTGACTGGGTTTCTTTAAAAAACAACAAAAAAAAACAACTGCAAGGGAACTCTGCATCAATATTACAAGTATACGTAAGTTTGGGGGTAGGAGGTAATGGGGAAATAGGATAAACACTAACAAAAAGCATCCTTCATGGTTTTGTGATAAAGACCTGGCATAGCCTATAGACCCATTCTTACTCAGGACTACTTGGCTCAGGCCATTTGGTGCCCTGAAAAAAAAAATAACATTTCAGCATGCCCTGAAGCCTCTGTAAGGACACTGATACTTTCTAGTATCAGCTAGAGGTAGCTGAGGCATTTCTGCGTCCCCCGGCCGTCAGCATATCGTCCCCAGTCCTCCGCGCACAGGGGATTTGTAGCTTTGGACACAACCCAAAGATGTCAGCGTGTTCTCAGAGGTAGAGAAGCAACCTTGGAAGGGGACACAGGACAGGGCGTCGGCTGTGAGGTAGGAGAGGTATGCGGAATGAGATTACCCTTGGCAGTGCACTTGATTACGGAGAGACAACAGACGGGGGGAGGAAGCAAGGATGAAGAGTTGAGCTCCTGGATAAGGACAGGGATAAGAGAAATCTGGAGGGATGGGGGGAGGCAGCAGCTCTGAGTTCAGTCAGCTGGATTTGCTAAGGTCATAGACAACTCTCTAAACCGCTTGAGAATACACAGACCAAACTTCGATGAGTTTCTGAGGACGGCTTTGCCTCCGCCCTGTGAAATTGAGTGTAATGGAGAAGACAAATGAGTCACAAACAGAATGGAACTAAATGGGTTGCTGCTTCCTTATAACTTCAGAATTAGATAGACCCCTCCAGTTCTACAATCAGCAGAGCTCACAGAAACTTTGAAAATTTCATATTAGATACCTGGGATTTTTCCACAGAAGCCGTGTGCTTGTCGCACATTGGGCTAATCTCCATTCCCCTCTCCCGCTCTTTGTCTCCCTGCTGGAAAAATTCCTCCATGATGCGGTCCGTCCATTGCCGATACAATTCCAAGGACTTGGTGGGGTTGCTCAGGTCTGCACAGTGTACCATGTTGCGAAGGACCTGGAATCATCAAGTTTTGAAAATCCCATAAAATACAGCGTAAATACCACCAGAACATCTCCTGCCTCTTGTACTAGTACATTTGGTACCAACCCCAAGAACATTTTAGTTGCATTATAATTGTGGTGTGTTGACCAAAAAATAGTATTACAGTGACGCTGGCCAGACTTGGTTATTTACCATTATAGAAGTCCTGAAAGGGAAAATGTGTGTCTTCTCGGACTGACAGTCACTGAATGTAAAAATTGAAAGGGACATTAGAGGTCAAATCCTGCCATCGTTTCCCTTCCCCAATTTGGAAAAAATGCAAAGAATTACTCAAAGTAGATGTCTTCATATTTTCCACTTGTGGAAAGAGACCAGCTGATGGCAGTTTGTATAATCAAAACAGACCTAACAATCTTCAAGTTGATGGGATTTATATCCAAACTCGAGCTTTTGGGACCAGCAGTCACGTATCCCCTATTACAAATGAATTTTGCCATTTATTTTTAGAACTCAGCAATTCAATAAATAGGGTTATGTTTTTCTTCATAAATTCGAGGATAAACTTGAATGTCCATTTTCCTTAGCTTGTTCTTAAAATAAGCCCAAGTCGTAATAATAACCAGATATGCGACTAACTGAACCGATGTTTGTTTTCATTTCTTAACTGTTGTTTGGTTTAGTTTGGTTTGGCTCTGTGTTAAATCAAAGGCTTTCGTCAAATACCTGTATGCGATCTGTGTAGTTGTCCAGGAGAAGAACACCTGAACTTGTAACTTTCTTTGTTTCTACCATGGTCTTCAGGTCTGCCAGCAGGCTCATGTGTTTGGACATATCAGTTGCTAACACCTAGGGTAAAAGGAACATGAGTCTCAGGAAACTCAGTTTATCAGAGAGAATGGCGTTTCTCCTTCTGGGAAGGGAAAGTGAGTGAAGGGTTCAAAAGGAAGTCTTACCATATCGATAACCATTTTCCTGAGCGTCTGGCGCTGCCTCTTGGTAAGATTCTGGAAGATGTCACAGTGTTCTTCCTGCAGCAGTTTGAAGCCCACGGCAAGGTGATGGTTTTCCAACACAGATTCGTCATTATACATCAAAGCGAGTTCTGAATCTAGTAAACAAGGGGAAATGATGACTTAGTAAGAAAGGGACAGAATTCCAACGTTGGATGACCTCAGTGTGAAATCAGAACCAGTTCTCTCCAAATGATGTCAGGAACCAAGATCCACATGTCATTTCTCATCAGAGAAACCGTTTCCCTCTTTAAGGGAAGTAGTCCGTTTCCAAGCAAAACACGCTTGTCATAGATGTGGGTGCCTAAGCTTTCTCTCTGACTAAAATTCACGGTATTTTAAAATCCTTTTTCTCCTTCTTCATTTCAGATGAAGAATTTAACATTAGGTCAGTGCATTTCCAAGCAACTAAACCCTATTTTTATCTCAGTTTGTAATTTCCTTTATGTCTTCACACATTTTGTGCTTTGGAAAGGAAGAAACTGAAAATGCCACTAAACTTTATCCTATGTATTAGGATTTTCAAACTGTTTCACTTTTTTATAGATGCCCCAGTCTTGTCCATTGTGACTTTTTGATTTTTCAAAGATGATAATAGTGTGAGTGTGAAATTTTCTTTTATCCACATAATTTAGCTCTTTGGAGCTTTCTACAAATATGGCAACAAAACATTAATAGTTTTTCAGAACAATCTTGATGTCAGAGTTTCTGTCCTCTGGCCCTATATGTCAGAAATAGCAACATCTGGATACCTAAATGATAGCTTCCAGCCTGCCGTTCACACAGAAGAATCAGACATCTTTTGTTAGGCAGAGCCCTGGTCTGCACTGGAGAATACGGCCAACAAATTCTGGAAGGAACATTTTCTCTTAATAAAGAATAATAGCCTTTGGTGATGGTGATGATGGTGGTGTGGTGACAGGTTACTCATTGCACATGTTGTCACTCATATACCACTGCTGTAACTGTGTTCTTTGTGTTACATCCTCCGAATACGTGGCCCTGTTCACCCTGTGATCAATCCCAGCTCGGCAAACTGGCTGTATATGTTCTAGTGCTTTCTGTGGCTGTAGCAGAAAAGCCATTTGTTCTGTGTGAAGCTAACTGGCCAGTATATAGATTGATTTGTGACACACACTCTGCCAGCTGATACAACCCAATAGCCAAGTAGTTGCCCAAAGTTAATATTCTTTCAGTAGAAGAACGAGGTTAGAAATGAATCTACCCCACATCCAGATCATGCAGATGTTCTGGTGATGAAGTAGGACAGGGACTCTTATAGCCAAGTAGCTCAAACATTTCTATAAAACCATCAGGACTCGATGTTAATCATGACCACAACTGGATAGCTAATATTCTCAGAAGAAAAAGTACTGAGATTTTTAGCATTTAGAAATAGTGCACTAGCAGAAATTCGTGGATTTTCATTGGCATGGATACTGAACATTTTCAGCAAGACAAAATCACTGAGTATAGCTTGCGATCGATCATAAGGCTGGACCAGCACTAAATGTCACCGGGGTCATCTTCCCTACTATAGACCAAGCATTCCAGTGCTTTCTTTGGAGTCTTATTTCTTTTTGGAGGTTCCCATGCTCATTTTGGGCCTCCTCAGTAGAGAGGGACACTAGTGAGTCGCATCATTCTATGTGAGAGCCCTGCATAACACTGAAAATCATTATCACGTTATCCCCAAGCCTTTCCTTGTCCTTACTGGATAATTCCACATCTGTTACTCTTTCCTCATGTATTGTATTTTCCAAATGTTGAGTACTTTTTATGGCTCTCCTCTGACCCTTCCCAAGTTCTCTATGCAGCTCAAAAATTATGTTGCCAGACTGGACACAGTATCCAGGAAAGGTCTGACCAGCCTGAGTGGAATGGAAGGATTACCTCATTATTACCCTTATTATCATCCATAATGAAAACATTAGAGGGGGAAATGAAGCAATGAATCATACAATTATCTCAAATGACTGCTCTAGTAGTGAACTCACTTGTGTTGATGAGAAACTGGTTGGAGACTCCAGGGTGATCAACGTCATGGATAGCAGCTGCGAAAATGGCGGCCAGAATTTCCAAATCGGTGAAGACGGCCTGCAGAGCAAAACGAAAACATTTAACTCCATGTCCCACTGGCCTATCCTGCTTATTCAGTTTCATATTAAAGTATCCTGTTTCATTCTTTTGAGAGAAGGATTGTTTGCTGATGTACATATTGTCTCAATGCACAATTAAACATAGATTCTATCCATCATCATAAGGTCTAGTGTGAGAGGGATGATGGCGGAAGCCCACGCCCACATGGAGCTTACAGGAAGGCAGTAGCACCATGCTCATGGTGAGTGATCAGGTGGGGCCTGATGTTTGTTTGTTGGGTAAGCGGTACAGCAGAATGGTGCTTACATAACACAAGCACATACAAGTCAAAAAAAGCAAGTCAGACTGGCTCTGCTCTGAGATATAACAACATTCATGTTTTCAGGCTAAGTAACTTAAAGAAGAAAGGCTAAATTCTAAACTCATAAGACTGGCAATAAATTATTTCCCAAAGCTAAATTTGTAGTGTGGTCAGAAGCTTTCATATATTCATTCATTCATTCATTCATTCATTCATTCAATCATTCATCCATTCCTTCAATTCCTATCCACTAAATGTTTACTATGGTCAAGATCTGAGAACATTCCTAAGAAGGGAAACCTAATGCCCCACTGCTCTACTCCTTCATGCCATGTTGTGAAGCCTCTTCTGCCCCACTTGTACACGATAACTTAAACCTAGTATTTGTATAGGTATATATTTCTTCTGACTAAAAGGTCTTTCTTTGGCTGTAATGTCTTTCTTCATCCTCTGTGATTCCTTAAATGCCAGCTCAGTGTCCACCTCTCCTGTGAAGGCTAACTGCTTAAGGACACGTTGAGCTTTCCCTTCTCTAAACACGTGTGGCCCCCAGTGGTCAATTTCTGGCTACACAATAGGTATCCTATCAATAACAGCGGGTAGTTGACAAACAGTGTTGACCCACTCTATAATCCTTATACAGAACATACAAATAATACTGTCTCCTTCAGGGCATAAAACAGCCTCAGCTCCAACTCACTTTCCTATCTTCTTGGATTTCTTTTCTCAGGAAATATGGAATCCAAACAATAGAGCTGGGGCCAGTTGAATCTTTCTTCACCTTCCAAACTGAACCTGTGAATCTGGTGGGGCTGCATAGGGGTTGACAAGTCCCCTTCTGTAGTGAGCCTACACATTTTGGAAGGACCTGACTACCATTGCTGTATGTCAAAGAAGAATATGGCCTGCTGGGCACATTGCTGCTAATACTGGTGCGTGGAAATGCATTAATCTACTAAGGAAGGAGTCACAGCCACCTTCAGCAAGATGTCTAGCAAAATGGAACACTGTTCCCCTTTGCTTCAGCATTATTAATTCTAGATATTCAGTTCTAGATATTCACTTACTTTTTCTTCAACCCATAGAATCAGTTTTATGAATTCTCAGGAGAATAAGCCTATAGGATGCTTACTCCCAACAGGAACTATATAAGACATTTTAGAGTATATTTCTGTGCTATCCCTCACAGTGTTTGGGATGATGTGGGCCTTTCAGATCAGGATATGCATATTAAGCATAAACTACATACTAGATGCTGAACTGGCCACTTACTAGATACTGGAGATGAATGAAAAATACAGCACCCTGGGGGCACCTGGGTGGCTTATTCTGTTAAGCGTCTGACTCTAGATTTCCGCTCAGGTCATGATCTCAGGATCATGAGATTGAGCCCCACGTCAGGCTCTGCATTCAGTGGGGAGTCTGCTTGAGATTCTCTCTTTCCCTCTCCCCTGACCCTCCCCCCACTTATGTGCACTCTCTCTCAAATAAATAAATAAATCTTAAAAAAATAAAGCGCCCTGTTAATTGCTTGATAATTAAACAATTTCAATCGTAAGAGACATAAGAGAGAGTTACTCTGATATTCGAAAGCAGCGTAAGTAGAAGTGCCATTTGTTTTTACTAGCGACCCAATTGATGGATGCTACACATTAATAAGGAACCAGCTCGAACACGTGCAATTATTTCCGTAAATATGTTACATGTTGTGTAGCACCTTTTAAAAGAGGATGGGCAGGTATGCAAACCAGATCATAACTACTCACATCTAATGCTGGCGTAGAAAGAAGAACATGGGTTGACTGGGCTACGTCAGCAGCATGTAGGCTGTTATGATATGCCACGTCAGAATGGTAATGGTCTTCTAAAGTCATCATGTAGGTTACAAATGTATCAGATGAGATTTTGAATGTCTTTAGGAGGTCTCTTTCCTATGTAGTAAAATGGATTAGAAAATAAATAAGTGGATGTCCAAAAATGAGGAAAAAGTCAAATCAGGAAAGTAAACTGGGATGGAAAAAAAAATCATAAAGAGCCATCGAATTCAATAAGCAATACTCTCTCCTTTTTACTCACCTGGAAGATGGCATACATGATGCAGGTGAGGGGCCTATTGTGTGAATAGCCAGCCACATTGAAGATGTTAAGGCCCCATTTGTTCAGGTCTTCCAGCTCCTGTAATCAAAATTAGAGGAATTTAGGAATAAGGCCAGTTTTGTTAGCATGCTTCATTATTTTTATTTAGTTTTTGGACAATGGCTGGCTAAGTCTTTAGAGTGTCTATTTCGAGTGTTCTAGTTGCAGGAAAATTTGAAAATGGAATGGCCTAGGAGGTTGGGTATCCTCTTTATTTTAGTTACAAATTTCTGTATATTTTTTTCAGAAAAGGGAGAGTGTGTGCCTAATATACAGATTTAGTTGCTGACCTGTATTTGCCACACATCAGTCTTCAACTAAGTTGCATTCAGAGGTAGCTGCAAGTGCCTAGGGTCCCTCTAGCTCCATTTCCCTGTCTCTCCTCTTCACTGAGCACTGCCCCATTAGTAACAGCTAGAAAACCATCTTAGGGGAACTCCTTTACCCTTTGGTTATTATCACAAAGGGCCAGGTTGGGGAAACTCAGTTGCTAGAATGTGCAGAAGTCAACCCTAACTTAATGTAAAAGGTCATGAAGAATGCCAACCATGGATTATTCTATCTTAGAGCTCTTGGGCCACAGATTGACCTGGGAGAAACATTATTTGGTCCTGTGTTGTGGGATTATTCCAAGATTATCTGATTAAAGGCGTAATTTATTCCATTCTGAATTCTTGCCCAGAACAAGGGATCTAGGCTCTCTCCAGAGGCCTGCCCCTTGCTCTAATGGCATCTCTCAGAAAGCCTCCCTGAATGTCTGTTTGCTCACAAGGAGCTCATTTCCTACTGTCACAAGGCTTCAAGGACCTCAGTGGTCACCTTAGACGACCCCCTAGGGGACGTGTGAATTCTGTGCCTTCCTCCACTGGTGGGGTTTGGGCTCTGAGTCAGTGCTGTCGACCTCTCTCATTTCTTCTTTAGCTCTGCCAATCAGTGCAGATTTTCCAAATAGTCCTTGGCATATAGTCCCAGATCTGTCCTCTGGGACAATTCAGTCCTGTCTCCTGGCCACCCTGTGGATTCTCCCAGTATGCCTTCTGTAGGATTCTCATTCATGAGGAACTTCCATTTACAAATCCAACTCTGAATTAAAAAAATTGGTCCTTTGTTGTCGGAAAAGGGTCTCAAATTCGGTGCCCAGCAATGGACAAAGAGGCCACACCAGCCGCCTTCTATAATTTAATCATAAAGCAACAATGATCCCTGCTATTTTCTAGTAGGTCGTTTTGGGCAGCTGCCTGCCGTAGAGCAGAGAGCTGCATGCGTGCGCCCCCAGCTCAGACACACCTTGGCCAGATGATCTTCGTTTTCCGTGTTGACGCCAAAGCGTGAGATGCTTGTATTGTTCAAGCTTGAACTATGCATCAGTTTTTTCACACCACTTATCTGTGTCATGAGCTGTTGCTTTTTCTTCTTCTCTCGGTCTTTCTGGGTGGGAGACGGAATCTCCACATCATTCTGCTTGTCTGCAACAAGGGAAACATTTTTCAGCCCCTGCGTGCCAGTAAGAACCCACTGCAACATCCAAAACAACTTCTAATGTCCTGTAATGGATTTTACATCTTATAAAGGACGGTCCTACCTTATCCCACTTGATCTCCAGGACAATCCTGGGAGCCCGATGGGAGAAATAGGAAACTTTTTTTGTTTCATTTTATTGCGAAATAAACTGAGGCCCAAAGGAGTGAAATAAGTTGTCCAAGCAGGACAGGTAGGACTCAATCCTCCACCTTCTATCTGTAGCATAATTTAGAATTACGCTTCTATATTTTCAAGGCAGGGCATCAATATGTACATGTAAATTTTTTTAATTAAATAACTTATATGGCTGTAAAATAGAAAAGGTTCATGTAGCCAGGTCCAGGTTAATAAGAACAGGCTTTATGTTCTGCTCTTTTTGTCATGTTTGTATTCATTTTTCTAATTTAAAAAATCCAAACAACTTTAACTGGATAAAACTTATCATTTCGGTTTAGACGAGCAGTCTGTAAGTTAGAGAAATAAATGGTTTATAATCTACAAATAATGACTTGAAACCTTGGCTTATTACCATCATTTGAAGTTCAGAGGAAAAGTACATCAGTTTTACTTCACGCTTTATTTTTATTCATTCTGCTAATTAATAATAAACGATGCCTCTCGTTTGTCACAGGCATTAAATTTATTAAACTATTTATGCTTATTAAATATGTATGCTGATCTCATTTACTCGTTTAAAAAATTCTGCTACAAGGTAATAGCAGAGCTACGATTAGGGACGAAAGTATCTACCTTCTCACAGAGGTTCTTCCCTTTATATCATGCTATTAAAAGTATCAGCAACCAAATATCCCATTTCACTTCACAGGGGGCTTTATCCTGAGTGCTTCTGAAAAAATGCATTAACTCTTTCAGGCCGCAGGGATGCCCGTGGGTGCCCGGAGGCAATCATTCATTAAACTGCTTTAACAGCTACTTCACTGAACTGAATGACACCCTGTGGCTGAAAGAGTTAATGCAGCTCTCAGAAGTTCTTACGTGTATCTCTGCTTGTTACAGTAAAAATTAGGACAAAGACGACTTCTCCATTAGAAAATGACGTATTTCCAGATGGCATGCTGGGACCTAGACTATTGGTTTCCAACTCTTGCAAGATGATGGCATAGGTCACATGTTTCCCCCAGAGACCTCTGCCTGCTCCCAGGGCCCTGTGGACAATGTAGCAAAGCCGAGCCAGCACAGGGACACAGAAGCAGGGCCCTGGACATGTCAGCACCTCTAGCAAGGCTAGTCTCTCTCCCTAGCATCCCCCGTGTTCTCTTTAGGGGCCCGCAAGCACCGAGCCTTGTCAGTCCATGGCTTTTGCCTGGAGAGGAATTTTACTGGTCATTTCAATTTGTTTAGGGGTTTCCAACCTGCATCAGCATCAGAAGCACCCAGGGAACTTTAGAAAATCACAGATTCATGAGCCCTACCCGGGCCTACTGAACCAGTATGTTTCAAAAAGCTTCCTAAATGACGCTGACGATCAGAGCCAGGTTTGGGAACCAAAAATAATCCCACACTCTCACTTTTCGGATGAAGTCAGCAATTTGTCCAAACTCAAAGGGCAATTTATTCAACAGATATTTATTTTGCAATTACTCAGTTCCAGACACAGTGACTTCATAGCAGAGAACCCAGGCCTTGAAGTTCCTGTTAAACATTTCTTTCTGGTCTCACAATCTCTGGCAAAACACACTACCTATTATGTTATTTCTGACATTACTTTTCTCTCTGTCACTTCACTCCTAATAATCATAACTTTTTGCTAAAATGAAAGGTCACAGTAGCCCCTGTCTTTCCCGACCCCGTTCCTCACCATTCCTCACGTCTGGTTATCTAAGAGACTGTCCAATTCCCCTAGGCCACAGCAGATAGAGAAACCTCTAGTGGGCCTAGCAGCTTTCCCCCGTGTTAACTAAAGTTCCCTTGCAACAGCCAGTAATCGAGCGGAACCGCTACCGCATCCGGAACATCGCAGTAAAGAAGAGAGCCATTATTCACAGACAGCGCCAGTTCGACATTAATGGGTGTCTCCCTATACAGGCAGGCACTGGAAGAACTGATGGGTTTCCCTATTCTGAATTTCCTCTCTTAAAAGCTTAGCCGGGGCATTGTGGAAATAACCTGAAACACAGACTCAAAGGATCACCATAAACACTTAGTGGATTTATATTCACAGAATGGTTAGAATACAGTGGGGAAATCGTGGGCCAGCATAAAACAAAGAAACAAACAAACAAACAAAACGAATGTAAAATATGGTCATGTCAAAACACTGTTAAGGGCATAATTTTTTTAAATAATTTTTATTTTGTTATATTAGTCACCATATAGTACATCCCCAGTTTTTGATGCAATGTTCCAGGATTCATTATTTGCATATAACACCCAGTGCACCATGCAATATGTGCCCTCCTTAATACCCATCACCGGCCTATCCCATTCCCCCACCCCCCTCCCCTCTGAAGCCCTCAGTTTGTTTCCCAGAGTCCATAGTCTCTCATGGTTCATTTCCCCTTGTTAAGGGCATAATTTGAAGTGCTTTTCTTACTAGAGCACGGCATTTGATCATGCAAATTTTCTAAGTTCTTTTCCTTGCATCTTTGAAATTCTATGTTTTTGCTTTTGAGACGTAGTCGGGGATTTACAAGAATGAGCTTTCTCTGCCGGTAAAAATACATACTAAATTATAATATCATATCTAAATATCTTGCTTTGCCTATGCTCCCTTCCTGCAGATCCTGCCTTACTTCCTCAGGCTGGCAACCTGGAGCTCATTGTCATGTAAAAGTATCAGTAAGTGCCTGCTTTCGCAAAGGGACTCTTGCCTGCCTTTCAACTTGTCCAGCTAGACACCATCCTCTTCGATGGAAACAGCACAAGTTTCACAGATCCTTGGAGTAGGGATTCCCTCCTTCCCGGATGACACATTTTAACATTCAATGGCTCTTATTGCAAAAATGCTCTTTAATTTTAACTTAAAGCTCGAAGGTCTTCCCATTTTTTGCTCACTGAGATGGCTGCCGTGCTCTGACAAGATTCTTTTATATTGCTGGGAAAGGTTAAAAACATATTTTATGTTCAGGTCCAACAATCATGATTCCTAAAGACTTTTCTCCAAAAGAATATAGCTATCACTTAAACGCCCTTTGATGTGATTTTCTTCTATATGGTCTCAATTCCTAACAATTCCTTCTTTCCTAGTTAAAGTGACAGGGTATTTAGGTCTGGGAGTCGAGATAGCAAAGCCTTAGTTCTGGCTCAGGGATATGGTAGCCAAGTAATCTTGATTAGGTCACTTCGCCTTTCGGGGCCTGTTTTCTCTCCCATAAAATGAGGAAATTAGACTACAAGGCCAATAAGATCCCTTGTGGATCTGACAGTTTATAAAGAAGGCTTCATTCATGCTTCTCCAGGAATATTCCTCCAGGAATATTCACCCCACAAGATAGGATTAAGAGTTCCATGTCCCTGGGGCGCCTGGGTGGCACAGCGGTTAAGCGTCTGCCTTCGGCTCAGGGCGTGATCCCGGCATTATGGGATCGAGCCCCACATCAGGCTCCTCCGCTATGAGCCTGCTTCTTCCTCTCCCACTCCCCCTGCTTGTGTTCCCTCTCTCGCTGGCTGTCTCTATCTCTGTCAAATAAATAAATAAAAATCTTAAAAAAAAAAAAAAAAAAAAAGAGTTCCATGTCCCACATTTGCAGTTTGGAAGCAAGGTTGGTTGTTTGGTTTGTTTGCTTTTTAGGACTATCCAATTGCAAGCCTACAGTCCATTATAGAGAATTCAGACTGCCAGGTATGTCTTAGCAAAACTGATCAACTCAGTCCATATCAGAGTCATAGAATGTTAGAGCTGGAAGGGATCTGAAATGTCGCCTATTCCAGTGCTCCCATTGTACAGATGAGGCAACTGATGTATCTTTTGTTGATACAAGGGATTTTTTTTCTCCCTATATTTTCCCAAGAATATTTAAAATTTTAATCTGTCTAGTCTGTTTGATCAGGACCACCTTGTGCGTGCACGCGTTCACACTCACACACACACACACACACACACACACACACACATACACGCCCTCCTAAGGCTGAGTCTCTAAGAATTGAGATTCTAACACCTTCCCCCACAACCTGTTCTTGATAATTTAATTTTTGGAATAAGAAGAAGCCAAAAAATTGGTATTCCTCGAGAGATGTGCCAAATTGCAAATGAAATATTCAAGAAAGCGTTGACAACTGCCTGTTCTTGAGACACACAGTGTTGACCCTGAGAGCTCAACTTTATTATCTTATCAGCTTTCTCACTTAATAGCTTATGATGATAAAAAAGAGATCAGCGTGCTAAACTGCCCTTGCCATCCTCGGCAAGGCGCTGGTGAAAGCTACCGCAGGTGCACAGAGCTGCCTCCGTGCTGTCTTGGACGACAAAGGGCCCCTGCAGCTTTACTCCAGTCTTGAGAGTCTCTCCCGAGACGACAGACAAGCCCCGGCATTTTAAAACGCAATGTTTGTGAGAACAAAAATGAGTTCTTGCAATACTCGACTTTGTTCTTCTCTCCCACAGTCATTAACCTAGAAAATGTAAGACTTCCAGTGTATGAAAACTGACCGGGTGTTGCACAGAACAGAGTAGGTCTGACAGGGACAGTGGAAGATGTCTGTCTTCAAAGGAGTGAAGGGGGTATGATGAAGAAAAAGGGATCCGTGTGTAACACTTGCTGTTCAATTAGATTCTAGCTGCCTCTCGGAGCTAGGCTATATGAAAATTCTTCTCCTTTGTTCCCTGACAAAGGTGTTGTAACTGCGCTGCAGAAAACCAGGTGTGGAAGCCCCCCCCCCCCCGCCGCCCCAAGGAAACAGCGGGGAAGGCACTTCATCGTGCCCCTGCCCGCCTGCTGCCTGGTAATGCCATGCGCTCTGCACTGGGCTGATCAAAGACTGATCGGCTGACAGCAGAAACCGCTTTGGAATTCGAGAAATAGGACTGATTTTTAAAAATAAAACCAGAAGAGAGAGGTGTGTGTTTCCATAAGGCCCCAAGGCAAACGGTCATGGATTTAATGAATGTGTCTCGATGCCAAAAAGAAGGGAGGTGTGAAGTCCAGCTGTAAGAACGGGTTGGTTCCCTGCATAGTGGAGTTCTAGAAAGGGGCATAATTCAGCAGTATTTGAAAGTCAACAGAATCAGAATTTAAAGGCTACCTTTAGATTAAAGTACAGATTTGCATATTTTGCAGGTCTTATTAAAGAAAAATATAATCCAAATAGGTTCACAATACAGTAGAATGACTTTAGACCTGAGATCAGAAATCCCGAG
Organism: Ursus americanus; assembly: GCF_024610735.1. Taxonomy (NCBI): domain Eukaryota; kingdom Metazoa; phylum Chordata; class Mammalia; order Carnivora; family Ursidae; genus Ursus; species Ursus americanus. Next base: position 22,023,655 of record NC_142138.1, on the reverse strand, counting down.
TAATCCAACAGGATGCCTGACAGTAGCTGAGGCTCTTTGATGCAAACCTTTTCTGACAGTGTCAGGTGTTACATACCAGCAATGTGACAACAGAGCACAACAGATAAAAAGCATCAGATCGGGAAGATAATGATACAGCTTGCAGAAAGCCAAATCTTTCAGAGATGGGAAGATTCTTTTCTTCCCATTGATCTTTAAGCAATAACTTAGCAAAGCAATAGTCAAATTACTTCCAAAGCTTATTCCCATGGGTCAAATCACCACACCGTTATTTTCCAACCATATCTTTTACAAACCACCTAAGAGGAAATCTTTTGCTCCAAGTCCAGTTATTGGAAGAATGTAAAGAATACTATGTCAGAAGAGCCATCAGACTGGTCCCTCAGGTTTGGATGACTGGCCGGGCCCCACCCCCACCCCTTTCAGAGGTCTTGGCCAAGATGGAAGTGGGTGGGTGGATAAGGGGTGACCTGAGGTACACAGAAATATAATCATCCTATAATAACCTTCTGTCTTTGATGTCATTCTTTTCTCTCTCTTTTTTTTAACGTCTTCCTGCCTTTTTTTTTTTTTACTTTAAATGTTATCTCCTTAGTTCTTACTTGAAATGGCTTTTTCTGTGACTTGACCCCATTCCAAACTCACATAGGGATGTCGCTGATGGGTTGCAGAGATTAATACTGAAAAATCTCAATTATGGGCCAGGTTTCCCAGTTAATATCTTACCTAAGAAAGTATTTGAAATGTATTCAGAAACCTGGTTCCCTGATCGGCTCATCTCTGAGAGGTGTGTCAGCTCCCGGTTCAGCATTCTTTTGAACTGTATATAAAGAAGAAAAATGTATTAATCACCTAAAAATTAGCAAACGATCACTTAAGATGTTTTCAACTTCACTAAGAACCAAGAGATCAGAGGAGCAGATACCATTAAATAAATGATACTGCTTCTACAAAACACCCCCTTAACGCGAAATCATTCCAGCGTCACCTTAGGGAAAAAAGAGGTTTTCTTAAGATTTCTTAGAATTAACATCTGATTTCTTCTGAAGATGCAAACATAGGGAAAGGAATTTTAATAGAGTCAAGGTCATTCCACTTGAAAATGTGACAACTCTTAAAACACATTTATTGGAAATTAACTCAAAAATACTCCTTGAGAGGAGATCATATGTGAAAAGTTGAAGAGAACACTAAGGGGAAAAAGAAGCATCCTTTAAAAATCGAGCTGCATAAAAAGAATAGGATTAAAATACAGCACAGTCTACTCAAATACGATGTAAAATAACATGCCCTTATTATACGGTAAGCGGCCTCCATGGGCTAAGGGATAACACAAATTAAATCATTACAGATGTTTTTCTACTCCGCAGAAAGCATACAGAGGTACGTGTTTCACATTCTATCAAAGACACATAACAGAATCAAGTTAACCCACCTTGATGTAACCCCAAGATACAGATAACAAATAGTTTGCCTCAGGCATTTTGGAATGCTCTCCTTGCCACAATCCACAAATCCCTTCGAAAGAATTCACTGTTCTGAGAGAGCACCCCCGAAAGGACCGGGAAAGCCGAGCAGGAGCAGATTCAGTGGTAAAATAATCAAAACTTAGAAAAGACAAAGTCTCCAAAATTTAGGGCATTTCCTAATCCAAACAAAGCCCATCTTCGCACTCCATTCTTACAAGAAGCCTATGCTCCCTGCTTCTTTCCTGGCAGAGAGAGCAATGCAATCAGGAATTGCACGAAGAAACAAGAGCCTGTCTAAATGTACTCAGCTGCCTGGCTTGCAGCACTTATGAATTATGAATAGTCCTGGTGGCCGAAGGGGCTTCCACTCTAGATTAGTCCTGCTCAGCTCAACTCTGCAAGGAAGGAGCGATTCTTCTTTCCTGAGGGGTTGCCAGACTGGGAAACACAGCCATCTTTTAAAAAGGAGAAGATTAAAATGGAGGAAGCCCCATGAATATTTAAGTAAATCTGAAGTCAGTACCCTCCCCCATTTCAGCTAGGTGCTCTTAACCCTCTCTCCACTGCACAGACCGTCCTAATGGTTTCAGAGTGTTGGTGCATTTGAGTCCTTTACTTTCTCAACATTTTTAGAAAATTGAGAACAGGTTAGAACTGCGCCTGTCGTCAGACTAGGCTTTCAGAATACAAAGATTTTTTTTTTTTAAAGCTAGCTTTTGGGAGGATTTTTTGCACACTGATGGTGTGTGACAGTACGTTCAGACTTCCTTCACAATGAAACAAGTGGGAATAGAATTAACTTACTTCTTTTAAAACAGTACTTCATTTGCAGAATGCAGTTTTCTCCACTCCATCAGCTCATTAATATGCATATTAGATTGCATCCGACAAATGAATTTAACACGTTCAATCTGGGATCTACAATGTGTTAGGAAATATAAGCTATCATTTGCTGCATATTTGGGTTATGAAGGACTACAGTGTTTTGGTATTTTAGTGTTAAACATCTTCTAATTCATGTTAGAAATATTTAGGAGTTAAACTAAATTTTATTTCATTTTAGCAATCTAGGGCATGTTGAGAAAGTCATTCCCTTCCTCTAGACTCCATCTCCCCCTCCCTCCTGCCCTCCCGCCCCCACCCGCCCCCTTTCCTTGTCAGCCTCAGCACAGGCAAGAGGAAAGGCGGAGAGGAGAGTCCTACCGCAGTGAGCTTCCCAGGCCCATCCCACTCCCCTCCATCTCCCTCCTCTCTGTTACCCCACCCTTGGACTCCCAGAAGTTCAAGTACAGCATGTTAAAGCAAGAGCAAAGCACCATGGCAACAGCCCCCACACGCAATTGGCTCTCTTTCCTGTGAGGCTTTCTCCTTTCAAATGAGCATCCTGCACCAACAATGGCTCCCCTTCAAGCATCCGAGCCCCCGTCAGGCCACTGCCTGTGCCCAGGAGACCTGGACTTTCTAGCTGCGAGCAAGGAGCAACGCAACTTAGCATTGTTGCCTGCTGGCTCACTGCACCATGCATTGTCCTCAGAGAGGTTCTGGGGGAACCCTGCTTGCGTCTGTGTGTTTTCCCATGATACAATATGTGAGTAACAGTGACCAGGGATGTCGGGATCGATTGTCTCAGCTAGTGTGTTGTACTGATTGAACCTCTATGCAGTTTTGAACTCCGAGTCAATCGCGTAAGTTCCAAATTCTTTATTTTTGAAGACAAACCTGCTTGGTCATAGTGGCCTCTCATTTTTACTTCTCAAAAGTCAGGCACTTTCGCTAAAGACTTAGAAGCTGGAAAAGACAGGTTTGTATGCTCCGACTGATCAGCTCATTTTGGGCAAAGAGGGAACCTGTACTTGGAGCACTGCAAACATATCTTGAAAAAAAAGCAGAGACAGATGATTTCTTTAATTATGTCTCTGCATAAGACTTAGCCAAATGTAACATTCAAACGCTCCACTCTCATTTTGGTTCCTTTGGTCGGTAAAGTATTCAGGAAGATTTTGGAGTCAGTCAGGTGTGTACTAGTTCAAATACAACCATTTTATCACGTATTTGATAAATATTTTTTGAGCATCTAAAATATGCCAGGCAAAGCATTAAAGACAGAGAAGTAAAACAAAAACAAAGAGCAAAACGAAACAAAAAACCACTGTTTTAATCCGTTTTCATCCTAGTAGGACTAGTCAGATACATTAGGGCACGTTAGTTGACCATAACAGATATTAGTCTGGAAAGAGGGGGCCAGTTGTTTACTAGTCATATTGGCTCTTCTGCTTAGAATATAGGAGCGGGTAGAAATTCAATAATTAAAGGCTAGGGAGGAGAAGACTTGTCTCTTTCCTTTCCTTCTATGACTTCCCATGGCCACAAAAATCCTGTTGGGGAACACTGTCATTCAGTCCCAACGTGGGAGCAGGGGAAGTGGCTCTCAGCTACAGCGCTGAGAAGGAGCCAAATTCCTCACCTTTCCTGCATTGATTACAGGAGGAGAAAGCTATGTAAGTAGTGACAGATGAATACCACCTCCCTCCTTCTCACGCTTAAAATTGCTCTATGGGTCTTTCGCTACGGGCACGGCAATGCCACCAAAAAGCCAGGTCATCCTAAGGTAACCATAAAGCATTTAACATGATGAGGTAGGCATAGGGAGGTCACTCAGGGTCAGAAACTGACCCAATCCTAAAATGCTGCTTAGCAACAACGTTGGTTTTCTTCCTCCATAAGGGAGGGCCCAACCACACTGACTAAGGCCATCACTGCTCTCATCAAAAGGCATTTATGAAGGGCCCACTTATGTTGGGCTCAGTATAAACCAAGAAAGGCAGCAGACAGGAGCATCGTTTGCATTCTAGTAAATGTAGAGGACCATCAGTATGATTAGTGCTGGCCTGTGTGATGAGACACACCAAGGGATGGAGCAGACAGGAACTGTGCTTGAGGTTAAGGCAAAGGGGACACCTGGGAAATTTGGTTTAGTTGGGTTTTCAGGGCCAGACCCCATATGAGAGCTGTTTCTGTTGAGCCAGAGTTAGCCACAATGTAGTTGACAAATCCTGACTGTCACTGTCAGCTCTCACCAACAGCCCCGTGAAGTCACTTCACCTCTCATACATAACATGAAAATGATGCATGGTTTTCAGCTCTCAACCTTTCAGTCTGAACCTGTCATGATTCTATGACAAGTTCCGCGGCTGTCTCCTGTAGACTGGACACAGTACACCAGCAACTGATATTTCCCAGAAAACAAAACTCTCTCAATACTACTGAGAAAAACAACCCAAATTGGAAACGCTTCAGCCTGTAAGAATAAGTCACCAACAATGGAAAAGAAGCATTTATTAATGCCTCCAGAGTGTGATATTCCAAGACTCTTGCAATCTCCCTGTCTACTTATCAGGTTGGGTGTTCAGTCTAAATAGGAAAGTAAAATAGCTCCTAAGTGAAACCGTGACACCATGTCCCAAGCAGTTACAGGACTGAAAGGGAATGGACATTATTTATTTTGTCAAATGCAGTAGAGAAATCCACAAAGAGAAGCACACTATTTCAAAGATAAATGTTGTCTTTACTACCTAACGTACACAGATCCTATTTTTCTGTTAAGAATCTGCCTTCACAAGAAGATCCTGTTAGAGCCTACCTAGAAATAATGTCCCCAGAGGAAATGGCCAAAGCCCTTTTTGAGTACAGACGAGCAAAGTTTGTGAATGGACCCTTAGTAACACAAATTCCTCCACTGCTTCCTTAAGCTTATGCCTGCCACTAGACTTGCGAACACTGTTAGAAATTGCAGCTCCTTTCTGAAAATGGAAAAAGATATCATTCTCTATAAATGTTGTAATCTTGCTTGCCTCGAACACATCTTTCTATAAAATCACACGTGAATGTCTCTGGATAGGCTACCTTTAATAGTGGGAAGTTATTTAAAATATATAGTAGCAAACCTGAAATTCAATTACACTTGATACGAACATGTGGTTTTATGGCTTCGATTTTTCTTTACCTTCAGTGCTACATACAGAGATTATTTTCTTCGGAGCCAGTTTTTTTTTGTTTGTTTTTTGTTTTTGTGACAGGACGGAACACTTCATCATTTTTCTAGCTTTCTCACGAGAGGACTGGTTTGAGCTTTGTGCAAAGATTCACAAGGCACTTAGGAGCTCTCTTGGTAAAAAGGTCTTAGCTACACTAACCGCACAGGAGGCAGAGTAGAAGGATCTCAGAGATTCATCCCAGTTCTAAAACTTGGGGGTTTTATGTTTCTAAGAATAAAACAATAAAATAAAAGAGTAATCATATGAGGGGCTAGTATCAAGCACGTAGAAGAGCTACTTTTAAGACTCATCTGGGCTTGGGAGGGGGTGACCTGCATGTCACCGAGGAGTGAATCTTTAGTGACCAATGAATCTTTAGCTGATCAAAGCTAGATAAACAGACACCTTCTTCTCATTGATAACCTCATGCTGAAGTCAGTAGGTGAAAACCGTGTGGAGAAAAAAAAAAAAAGAAAGAAAGGAAAAAAAAAAAAAAGGAGCCAAAGAGAGGAAGAGCGCTCCAGCAGTTACCCTTGTGGGTGGCCGTCTACGCAGGAGCCCATCTGTGAGACAGGCGCCTTATTGTGTGGGACCTTCCTGTTTTCGCAGTATGAAACAACTGCCCAAGTCATTAAAGTCACAATGACTTTATTAGGGACTGCATTTTGACTCATATTTTACACTTTGTTAGTCACAACTTAATCAGAATTCCTGGGCATCAGGAAAGCAAAGGGACTGAAAATTCTTCCTCGGAATGCTAGTGGTGGTAGAGGGAGTTACAAGGGCTCAGGGCAACGTGCACGTCAGGAAGGCTCGTCTCTGTCTCAGGTTTGGCACGAACTCCGTGTATGATCTTGGGTAAGATAAACTGACTTTGGGGGGCTCAGGTTGTTTTTAGTGATGGGCACAGTTTCTTTAGCTATAAAATGGCTAATTTCGAAGGTTCTTTCTGATTCCAAAACATTGCTTCTTTCATACCCTTATTTTCACATGGAAAGAAGACCCGCAGACGTGAAGACCTCTAATTGCTAAGCACCTTTGCAGAACCTGATGTAAACAAAAACACCAGGGATATACTGTGCTTTCTCTAGAACCCTTTATCAAACTCACGATTTCCACAACTCTTAGCATTTCAGATCATCTGACAGTGAGCGTCCCATCTCTTGTCTCCTTTTGATCTTTCCTTATCTACCATCTGTTTGAAACTTGATGTCACAGTTGCGTTAATGACCTTTTTCTCTTATTTGAGAGGAAGATGAAATTGAACTGAGTGAGTTGGTAACAGGATTCAGGATAGAAGAACTCGTTATCCATTAACATCTACTCCACTAGAAACCAGAGTTCCATGGTGCGCCATCCCAGAAAAGAAGGTCTGCTTTGCGCCTATCAGGAGCATACCGTTGATACACCAGGGAATAAAGTTAGCTCATTCTAACTGTCCATGTGCCACATCAGAACAAAATTCATCTAAGCACACCAGAATGGAATGATTCTCTTCTTAACTGCCCAGTGATGCAGAAATGCACAACAAACAGAGAATGAAAACAAGCACGAACGTCTCTGGCATATTCTGCAACAAAACATTGGTATTTATGATGAAGCTAAAATTGAATAAACTCCCCTTGCTGCTTAAAGGACAAGTATCTGCTCCGGTGACATTTTAAAAGTCAAAAGACGGACAGACCATTACGGCTTTCATACACAGAACTGAAAAACAAAACAAAACAAAACAAAACAACCTCAAAAGAATCGAAACACAACACTCTACAACTTGATAGTAGGTCTCCAACAGCCCTCAAAATTATTAGCTGTTTCTTCCTACCGATCTGCGGTCCATTTTTCTTGGAATTTCTGAAACTTTTCAAGAGGAGATATGGCACACATTACGGGGACACTAAAAAATTGACCTCTCCTACACCCTAACGAATTCCCTTAAGAATGTTTAGAGACACTTCTCATGACTTAACATTCCCTTAATTCCGAAAGTTGCTGCAGTGACACAATTAAATAGACAAAAGGCAGTAGTATATTTATACCCAAAGACATATTTAAATTTTAGACAAACAACAGTTTTTTTTTTTAGTATAAATGTGTTCTAGATATTTCACGTCCCAAATACTCCCTAAAGAGACTGGATTTCAAAATGCTATACTCATATCGTGTCAGGTTTAGAAGTATTATATATTTTCAGATAATTGAAAATGTTCAAACTTGTACTTTTTCACAGAGGTCTTCCCTTCTGGTGAGAAACACAGCAACACTGCATCTGTTACCAGAGCTTCACAATATCATTTTACGTATTTGAGCCTTTTCTTTTAATCTGGCTGTTAATAGAAATGGACCAAAAAAAAAAAAAAAAAGAGGTATGTTGGCAAATCTGGGGTGCTGGCCTGACAAAGCCAGCAAGGCCTTTCTTCAGCAGATGACATAAATCGTTGCAGCAACTGAGAAAAAGCAAGGGATCGAGGCACACTATTTAGTTACCCTATTGTTTTTGCATTTAAGCGATCTATAATTTTTTTCTGTGCATAACGGCTAATATTTAATCTTAAGCTTCTAAAGCCAGTTCTAGGGCCATGGGGTGTTAATGTGATTCCAAACCAGATGACAAAGGTTTCTGTTGAACCACTTCACGGCCAGAAGGTCTACAACTTATTATAATTTTAAAATTAGAAATCTTACCATGCATCAGACCCATAGACCATCCAGTCTAGTACCCTCTACTAACTAGCAGAAAACAAGACCTTTGCCTCAAGACCTTCATATCTGACTTGAAAGCCACTGACGCAGAACAGAAAAATCACCCCCCAAACATGTGCTTTCTTTTCATAACCCCATAAGCTTTGGTCATGATTCTCTTTAAAACCGATTTTCAATTTTATTCTGTAACATCTCCTGGGTTGTTTACAATTCTGCACTCAGTATTACCTTATTAGAATTCTCAATATTTTTGCAGCCACAGAAATCTACCATAGCTTGTTTTTGAGATTACTACTCTACCCCTTTAAATACAGCATGTGACATGTATTGTGTTTAATATTAATTATATTGATTTCTACTAACTATGTTCACATTCCCTTTGAGATAAAAGATATTGTGGTGCTTCAAAGCCTGTTGTGGAAATCACTATTTCTGGATTAACAGTTTCCCAGGGCTGGAAATTTATAAGATCAACCCCAGGAACCATCTAATAAATAAAGGAAACCCACGGGCTACATAGACGTATCATTTGATTCCCTGAAAAATTACGTGTTCTCTCTTTTGGCATTTTGATAATCCCTACACTAGACTATGCACTTGCAAACTGAGAAGAATCTGCCACATGGTGGAGGCTAGAATATATTTTTAAACTATAAAGGATGAAAATAGTGGTCTTATCTAATTTTATTCTATTAAAAAATTGCATTGTGTATCTCATTTTCTTATTGTTAGCTACCACAATTTAAACTAGATGGATGAGTGCTCTGTACAACAGTGCACCTCGAGACGTATAGTTTGTTGGTTCATGGAAGGCTTATAAGAGTAGTTTCAGAGTTGGAGGTAGAGGTCATACATGAAGCAGAGGGGGTTCTGGTTATAGTTGGCCTGCCCGGGGAGATCTAACAGCATAAAGAGGACTCTAACAGCAAACTCACCATCATACGAACATGCCATCAGATCAGGTGAGCATCCAGTTCAGTCTGGAAATAAACTACTAGTCTGAGAAACTTGGCAAGTCATTGAGCCTCTCAGAGACTGTTTTTCCAACTTTAAAATGGGAAGGTTAGAAATAATATATGTAAAGGAACTGGCAAAGTGTCTGTAGCACCTGTCCTTCATGCCACAGGATTTATACTTGAAGCTGATGTTTTATTTCTCAGTTTTGTCTCTGAATTTAATTTAATTTAGTGGGGGGGAGCAGAGAGAGAGACAGAATCTCAAGCAGGTTTCACTCCCAGTGAGGAGCCATTGCAGGGCTCGATCTCATGACCCTGAGATCATGACCTGAGCAGAAATCAAGGGTCAGATGCTCAACTGACTGAGCCACCCAGGGGTCCCAGTTTTGTCTCTGATTTTTAAAAGGTACAGTTTTCAGGTGGGTTTGCATTTGGGTGGAGCTTTCAGCTGGCTCTTTGGCATCTAAACTCTTCTTGTAGTTGACAGTAGCTGGTATAATTAACTACAGAATTCCCACAATAAGCTACTGCAGGTGTGACGCAGTCCTATGTCATTCTGATTACATGACACATGAGTTACTCACAGAAGTTCTGGCTCTCTGGTTGACATTTAAATTATTCACTAGTCTAAGGAGTGTAAACCAGAATTGCCAGGAAGATAGATGAAGCCCGTCAAATGAAGCCATAACGCAAAACGGCCTGGTGTTAAAACTGTATCATTAAAAAAAAAAAAAAAAAAAAAGCCTATTCTGACATGTCTTGCTGTTGCTAACTCTATCCTCTCATGATTCCATGACTTAGCCAATTTCCTCAAATTAAGAGACTAAAAGACCTTGGAACTGTTCATGTACTAACCAAAGCCATGAGTGGCCACGAGTTGCCTGGCGTAAGGATAACTGCACCAAGTATTCATTTTGCTCAGATTGCCACAGTTGAGGTCAGTCCAGTAACACATCTGAATTAACTGAATGGGAGAACAGTGAGAGGAGTATCAGCAATATGTCAGGAACAAAAAATATAACCAGACAATGACAGAAGGACTCAACGGCTACACTCCAGACACAGCAGACATGTAGAGTGGCCAGTCTCCGAAGGGCTTAGATCCTTGGCCACAGGATGCGGACTCTCCAAGAGAAAGGTAAATCAAATGCCCCAATGCTGAACCAAACAACACCCACAATGTGCTTCACATTTCTGTTCACAAGGAAAGAGCATTTGACCCTGATGACTTTTTTCTTTATTATCTGACTTTGAATTTGGGAGAAGGCTCAGGAGCAAGCATTTGCAGCTTCTGAGGGTACTTGAAGATTCACTGTAAACCAGACGGGAGTTTCTCATTCAGCTGGACAATTAGAAAAATGAACTGGGCATGGCACACACCTGCACGTGGCACGGTGTAGTGCAACAGGGAACAGGATTCCTGGGTTCTAATGAGTTTGCGGCTAACGACATCATTGGTTCTGGACGAATTAGATTATATTTCGGAGCCTTACGCAAGGGATATTTATTTGAATGACTACCATGTGTCTAGAGCTCTTTTAAACGCTGGGGACTACTATAACGAACAAGGTAGACACAATTCATGTCTCCAGTAACTTTACAGTCTAAGGGAGGAGATGAGTAAAAACCAAGTTCCACAACAGAAAATCAAAATCATAAATTGTGATAGCCGATTGTAAAACCAGCAAGGTACTGGGTTAGGATAATTAGAGAAGTTCTCTCCGAAGAGATAACATCTAAACTGAGGCCTGAAAAAAAGAAGGGACTTTGATTGAGCTCCAGCTTTCAAAGTCTGTGATTATATGATTTGTTACCAAATCATATAAGAATATACTAAATAACCTTGTGGATTTCCCTTTAATTTTGATTCTTAAATCATTTGACTTTGGAGCAAAAAGAGCAAGGTCTGATTCTAGGGCATCAGCAGTGAGTAGCGGACGGGCTTGGCCAAATCAGTGCTATCCCTTGCCTCCTGCTTCACACTGAAAAGGGGGATGTAGTAATACTTTCCTCCTGGTGAGCATCAGAATGAGATCACGAAGGGAGAGCTCTGTGTAAGCAGGAAAGCCCTCTTCAGGTATGTTTCCTTACCTTGCTACCTTGGATCTGGCAACACAAAACTAACAAACAGCTATACACTTAAAGAAAGTGGTCCTTTATTTAATGCCCTATCCCAGGACCATAGGGAACTTTGAGAGCAAATAAGCTTTACAGTGAAGAAAAGGACCTTAAAAAACTAATGTTCCCTCAGGCAGAATCAGAGTTCTCTGGGCAATGCAGTCCTGGATCACAGGGCTAGATCTGAAAAGCAGTGATCAAAACAGAAAAATCTTTCCTGAGTTCTTCCTCACTGATGTCTCCTCGTCTTTTATTACCTTTATGAAAAAGGATCGTATTTTACTCATTTTAACCCAATACATTCTCTCGCTTTAAAGAAAAAGAACCCATTCCTGTCCAGGGGTAGATGTTTTTATTTATTTTTGGTAAAGCTCTCTTATTTTAGGATTTACTAAGGGCTCTGAAGCGTGTTTCTTGAAAAGCAACGTATGGCCTTTCTTAGTTTGAAAATTGTTCTATGCCCCATCTACAATGCAGCATTGGACAATGACCTTATCTTCATACAGAAGGAGAGTATTAACAAAATAGTATTTTTAATTATTGTAATCAAAATTAGATAAATTCTTTGAAATTAAATTATACTGATTTAAAAATATTTTAAAAATCATACTGGTAAACCCTATGAGATATTATCAGGGAATCTTCCATGCAATGGGTAAGAAAGATGCAAATGAATTTTGTGCAACTAGATCCTGAATGTGTTAAAATACAGCAGGGAAAAATTCAGTGACAGCTCACGCTGTCATAAACATAAATGATGTACTGGACTTGGCCAGGTAAATGTAGATATATTTAAATCATTCTGACTCAGTTACAGAGTGGAGCTGGCAATAGCAATCAAACGGACAGGGGCTCAGGCAGGGAGGGCACTGTGGCCTCTCAGCTGGGTAGCTGGGTAGCCTCTGGCTGGCTAACCTGACCTGTCTGGGCTATGAGTGGACCATCTAGAGCAGAGGTTGGAGACTATTCATTAGTGATCTATCAGAGTCCCTAGGTTCTCACAATCAAATGGGTGTGCAAGAGTATACCAGAAATTCATATTACCACTGGATAGTCTAAGCACGTGCCATGAATTTAAATTTTTTGAAAACACTAAAAAATATTTCCATCTTTAATATCATGCTGTGCCCAGTAGTGAGGTCATTACCTGTCCTAGTATCCATCAAAATTCCTCATGTCAACACATTTCTTAAACGACCAACTCAAGAAGAATTTCAGAGACCTTTTTAGAATAGATAAACCCCAAATCAACTACCAGCAACAGACAAAAACCTTCATTTGTTTTTTGCTATTCTCCTGACCATTAGACAGAAATAGAGCTATGACTCTGACACTTTTTAGTCCTACTACTATGAACATACATGGAGTCTCAAAAAATCCAAGACACGACTGCAGGCCTCAAGAGCTTTCCATCTGGAGTAGACATAAATAAAACCTCAGAGAACTAAAATATTAGCTATGATATTAACCAATAAGCTAGGTAAGAAAATGAATTATGAAAATCTGATCAAAGTCAGAGTACCTAAGTCAAGGTTTCAAAAAAAGAAAGCCAAAAAGTGTGGCATACCGGGAGTAGGTTCATAGTATAGGCCTGATGATGTTTTGAGCCGAGGGAAGTCTTAAGGCAATGGTATGGCAAGAGAGGGTAAAGGTCTGTATTTCTTCATTCTCAAGTTATCATAAAACTCTTACTTATATTCCTAAGCCAGGTTTTCAATAGGTCTTCTGACATCAAGGGAAGAGAGGAAGTTGGAAGTCCACCATTTGGTCAATAGGACCTACTACACCTTGAGTATCATTTCAAATACTCAAGGATAAAAATATTAATCCTGGCTACTTTTGTAAAATGAGATTTTCTTTCCTGATAGTATACATATATATAGTTTGATGATATATACAAATATTTTAATTTAGAAATAAAACAGTAAAAAGTGGGAAAAAAAAGAAAAACCCAGCAATGCCAAAGGCATTTAAAGTAATCCATTCCAATGATTTCCTTCTGGATTTTGAGCACACAAGTTTCCTAAATTAGTTCTCTTTACTTGAAGTGGCTAAGACATGTATAGCTTTTACTCAAGAAAAGTAATGAGAAGGACAATGAGAAAGAAGGTTAAAAATCAATGCAACTGACAGAGGGACTGTCCTATGTCTTTCTTAAGTGTAATCAGGCTTTTGCTGAGGATGAACAGCAAACTAGATTTGTAATCAGACCTGTATTTTACTACCTTCATCTTCCACTGATTAACCTTGCAAATCTGCAGAAGTCATGTCATAATGAAATTATATTTCATTTAGATGGTGTTTTATATTTTACAGAGATCTTTGGAATACATGAGATATTTAATCCTCAGTTTTTATCATCCTCATCTATAAAACAAGGTCTTCAAATCAAGGATATCTACGGTTCCCTATTGGGTTTAAAGTTCTAGGATTTTGTTTAATGCAGCCATGTGAGACTATAACTGGAAAGAATATATTTCAATCTTTTTCTGGCTTGATTTATCAATTTTCGCCATCCTTACTGACCAAAGACATTACATAGTCTCCAAATTACCACTGCACTCTGCCCTGTCTGATGAGCTTTATAGATGGCTGAGTTGGAAAGGTATTTTTATTTAACGATAACTTCTTACTGTTTTCTTTTCCAAAATAAGTTACTAAAATTTACCTTTTCAGATAGCAAGTGACAAAAACTCTTGTCCTGAATCTACATTTTTTAATCACTTAATCACTTTTATGACCGGTATCTGTACTCAAATTTCATTTTCACAGTTGCTGAAGGTTATAACATCGTGCACTGTGCTGCTAACAAAGGCTGAAAGGAACTTTAAAGTTTTTAAGGAACATTTTCAAGACTGCCATATTTTGAACAGCTACAAAATATAAAGAAGTGAAACTGAGCCACGAAGATGAAATTTATTTTCAATAAATTCACTAAACTTCCATTTCCGAAGGCTTTAGGTTTCAAAGGTGGTACATTTTTAAACTGCACGTAATTAGCAGAAGGAAACACAGGACTTATGAGCAGAAACGCCTGATTTGCAGCCTTTAAACGCGGCTTCATAAAGAGAAAAAGACTATCAGGTACTTCTTAAAGAGAAGAAGATTATCAGGCACTTCCCCAAACAGAAACAAAAGAAACAGAAGTTTTACTGTCTTCTTCATTTCTAAATAACTTAACAGTCCTTTCTTTGTGGAAACACTTGGCTACTTTAAAGTAAATCAAACAAAGGAAGTTACAGTAAAATATCCAGGAGACTAAACAGTTTGGCACCAGTTGAGGGAAACATCACGTACAAATGGGCAAGACAGAGAGGGCTGGCAGGTCCCTGAAAAATGCTAAAGTGGAGGGATGTGCTGAGACGCACATCCACTGTTGGCACGCTGCCTTCTGGAGTGTGAAATCTATTGACTGTGGCACAAGTCTGCCCTCGGAGCTTTGGTTTGGTCAGTCCTGGCTTCCAGAAAGCTGATGTATCTACCCTTGCTGAGCACACTGTCACTCAGGAGTCAAATTTTGGGAAGAAGAGCACAAGGCTAAGCTCCGCCCTTAGGTTTTCTTTCATAGATAGGAATGGCATCGATTTTGGAAGCCTTTTAGATTAGGACACATTCAAAAAGAAAAATAAAAGACAAGAAAGAAGTATAAAAAAATGTGAAACAGACGTTTACTCCATGAAAATACTGTAACTCTATTTTTTACAACTAGTGTTCCGGATTTCTATTTGATACTCCAAACTTAGTTGTCTGATTTTTTTTTTTTTCCATATGGAGAGAAAGGCTCCCCTTAAAATGATTTATTTATCAGATTTTGATAATACAATCTTGTCTTCCCAGCTAGTCAGGGGTGCAATGATCAAAGGTAACGTGCCCTGACTTCACTCCTATTGATCACTCGGGGACTTCCAAGTGAACTGGCAGAAAGACTGGGGTGAATGGATTAGAACTCAATGAAGGAAATGGTTCTGAAAATACCAATGAAGAAATATTTAACTTAAGCAAAATAAATTAAAAATCAAACTTATTACAAAGCACTAAACTTTCAAAATCTTTGATTTGTTAAGTTTTCAAAGAGCAGAACTTAGAACATGCAATTACACTCTCAATCATACAACTTATTTTATCATAGAAAGAGTAACTGAAATAATGCCAGATAAACAAACAGCTTAATCCTCTCTTTCTTCTTTGTTGGAAGACAAAGTCTAATGCAGACAGTCAGTATCTTACCTCTAGGAAATTTCCCTGTATTAATTATTGCTACTGAAGCATCGCTCCTCTGTTTCATGGTCTTGGGGCATGTATTAGAAAGGATGTAATATATGACGAAATTACTCCAACTTTTTGGATGATAATTTTCAGAAAAAGAATAGCCTCTCTCCATTTTCTTTTTATGTTGGGGAGGGAGGTAAAAAGGGAATTGGGGGGGGGTTGGTTGTCTTTTAAACAAAACTTCACTGTCTTCTCTTAGGCCATGTTAGAGAATTTAGGGGAACAAATAGATCTTGAATTTAGCAAAGGGGTCCACTGGAAGCAGCAGATTAGTTTAATAGTTATTTACATTTTGATGAGTGCTTTACAACCATCTTCTATAGCTATGGTTATTCTCCTCCCTCTTATCTGTTAACGGACACTGCTTCCCAGCTGGGACAACTGAGTTTAAGGTTATTAATGGCTGGCCTAGAGGTCCAGAATATGGTAATTGCAGATTACGATTCTGAACCAGACCTAAACAAGCAATGACGGCCAGAGTTAGAAGAATAAGACCTCCCAGAAATGAAAAATTCCCTTGTAAGAGTTATTAAATACCTCTCTGGATTTATCTGTCCCACTGGGATCACTGACGGTGAGTCAGATGGCCCTGGGTGTGAATCCTGTTCTCTTCTTTACCTTAGGCAATGTAATTCAACTCTTTAAACCTCATTTTACTGTAAAATGGAGATAATAACAGTATGTATTTCCAAGGGTTGCTGGAGTAATAGTGACAGAATGTAGGTCAGGGGCTTAGCACCCTGTCTGCACAGATACCAGACACCTGTAAAAGTAGTTTGGCTGCCGACTCTTACTGTCCCAACAATAAATGCAAGAGCTGCAGGAGACCATGGACACAGTCTTCTCCAACTATTTTGTTTTGTGGATAAAGAAAGGCAAAGATTCCAAATGAATTAACTGTTTAAGATAATATTTCTAAATGGAAGCAGAGCTAGACTTCAAACTCATGTCTTCTACCTAGGCTCTTTTCCCTTTGCTGCCTCCAGTTCTATATAAATCTGAGGGCGAAGAGAGAAAAGTTGGATCGAAAATGTTCAAGTGCCCCACCAGGCTGTCAGAACTGATTTTCTTCCTATTCTTCCCTTGAATCCAGCTCACCTCTAACACATGTGGGGCCACATACATACGTCTGAATAAAGATCTGAATCGAGCTACCTCCAATACTCCTGCCTCAACAGACGTCCCTGCCTAGCAGCTGGAAGGCCAGCATGAAATACGAATTCTTGAATTCCTTGATTATGGCAGTGCATGGGGACCTAGCTGGGACCGTGCCCTCTCCCATTTCTTCCTCAAGGAACTCATGGGCAGGCCTTCGTACATCCTCTGCCACCAGCTGCCTGTCCAAGCTCCTCTCACACACTTCTTCCAAGCCCAACTTCTGCCTCTTGGCTGCTTTGGGGGCCTAAGGGTGTAAATTCCTGCAGCACATCCAGGAAAGCGGCCTGTACAGGCCCTGGAACAGGGTTCAGAACCACTGGGCAGAGAATGTAGGGGGTCCAGTGGATGCAGTCTTGTCTGGAGCAGGCACCAGAGCTGCTCCTCGGCCCCACCGGCTCCCCACCTCCTGGAGCAAAGAGCAGCTGGAGGAAGACCAGGCTAGGCCTCTCTTAAAGCAAAGGGTCCTGGAAAAGGACCGTCTTGCCCTCAGGGTGGGAATGCTCTAGTCGTATCATATAATTTGGGGCAAAAGTAGAAGTGATCCCCTCCAGTGATTGGTCACCTGCCTATCATCTTCCCGGCATAGCTCTGAGATGAATGTGTTGGCCAAGAAGATCTATTTCTTTTTTGGTTCTGCTGAATCTGACATTTCCCATACTTATTGATTATTCAGTTAGGTAGAAAATGACTCGCCCAAGTGCAGGGCAAACAGCCTGTCACGGTCACATTCCAGTATCAAGCAGCTTGAGTCCCAAGTGGCTCCAGGCTGGTAGAATTACATGCGTTTATTCCTTCCCACCCACGAGCACAGGCAATTATTTGACTTTACTTTCAATACACCGGTACAGACACACCAGAAGAACCGGAAAAATAAACCTGTGTAGCCAGAAGGACTCACTTCCCCTGTGATGGTATCTGCAGCTGACTCCATGGTACCTTCAAAGCAAAAGGACCTTCTATCTCCCGTTCTTATCTTACAGATTTCCTTCGCAAACATGGACTGAAGTGCTAGGTCCTGAGGCTTCATTCTAAAGAGACTACTGATATTATGCAGGACTGCTCTTTTCAACAATGAAACATCCATTTTCACAGACAGAGCCCCAAACCTTTGTCCTCCACATAAAACAGCCCCAGGGCAAAGCCAGTCAAGAAAGAACAGGAGAATGGAGAGTGTTGGTGGGGAAGTCAGGATAGTGACAAGTTGCGTGAAGATAGCTCCTTGCTGCATACCACAGGCTGTTCTTCTTTTGAAAACCTTCCACATGCTGGGCACAAATGACCCCTTTGACACTTTCTCCTGAAAAGTTGAGGCGAGAGACTCTGTTTCTCAGTAAAAGCTCCCTGTCCTTGTCAGTCACAACTACGCCTCACTAGGATTGTTTTGTAGCCTGTGCTGGTCCTTCCTCAGTCACTGTTGTTGCAACTCTGTACTTTTCTGACTGAGTCTGTCAGGAAGGAGACAGGAAATTCTAGTCACCCGCACAGCAGCTGCGCCATTCCTCCTATCCTCCTCCAATGACGTCGGTTGGCTTTGGTGACACGAGGTCAGGAACTGAGCCACAGTGAAGGTCAGGAAGATAGGTCAGTGTTTATGCCGTTGTTGGGCTGGGGACCCTGCTGAGGCTATTCGCTTTCTTCCTTGCTATACTGTTTCTCTTTCCGTTCCTCTTTTTATAACGCAGAGCCAAAGCATCCTGTTTTGAAAACATCTGACTGTTTTGCCACCGAGGAACTCATGCTCTGATGCACTTCGCTGAAGTGTAAGACAATTCTTCTAATTCAGGAGGCGATAAAAGTCGAAACAAAAATTAATGAACAAGTCTAAGAAGCCAATCTGTCGTTACAGAAAACAGTTCTAACACGTCTAACTGAACTTGGACTGCTGGCAGAAGGTTCACTCGACATCCTTTTCATCTTGCAAAACAGTGTCATTGCCTCGTAAAACTGCTTATTTCGTCTTGTAATTCTTGGGGAAAAATAACCTACTATATTCACCCACCCGGCTACGTCTTTCTCTATAATCCTGGAATTCCACCTGGCCTGTGGCCAGCATTCAGAGATGAGGGAAATTGGGGCCAAGGAGGAGACTACGTTTCTATAGGTCACAGAAACAGTTCCTTATCTCTCAGGCTCTGAAACATACTTGGGAAAACCAGTCATAATCTTTGAGTCATAATTTTCTTCAAAATATAAAAGGACTGAGAAAAACAACAAACACACAACCCTACCCAGGTGAGGTAAATATGAAAGACTGCTTGCTTGTCCTCCACTGGGCACAGTCAACTCTCTACCACTCACAAGTTCCCAAACACCCCCCACGTAAAGCACTGGCTTTCCCATCACCACTGCTGAGTAGGTAAAAACTCAGTAAATCACTTAGCTGATCAAACCTAAGGGCATATATTTTTGCAAAGATGTAGCGGATGCTATTACAAAGCCATCATTTATTGAATCTTTACTACCCAGCAGGTGCCTTGTGGAGTGTTTCAGATGCATTATCTCATTTAATCTTCACGGTGACCCAGTAAGGTAGGTACCATTTTTATCCCTGTATTCCAGATAAGTAAATTAAGTCTTAGAACAGTCATGTAAGTTAGCCGAGGTCAAATAGCTAGTAAATGCTAGAGATAGGATTTGAAGCATGATCTTTTGACTCCAGAGCCCATGCTTTTCACATACTTCCTGTATAGAACGTCTTCAGACTCACTTCCGAGTCTGTAACTCAGAGATTTGCCATGGCTGTTTTGTTCAGTGAGGGGAAGCAAAAGCTTAGATACAACTAAATACACAGTGATGATGATGACGATGATGACGATGATGACGATGATGATGACATTTTTGAACAGTGACTTGGATGGAATGTTCAAATAATTTCAACAACATTTGAAATTAAATGTGGGACTTTATTTTTACCACACATCAAATGTAGCTGATATAGATCCATTTCTTTTTGGTGGCCACCAGAATATTCTTATTATGTCATATGTGCCACAGATTAAGCGTTACCTGAGACAATTATCTGCATAATCAAGATGGGGGGGACATGGTTGCTAAGTAAAAAAAGAAAAAGATCTTTTTACAAATGAAATTGACTTTCGCTGTTAGTTGAGCACTGGATAATTGCTTCGCCCTACAACCTTTCCACTGTAGATGTAGAAAATAGGTGCATGCCTTCTACTAAAGCTAACTGTGTCAGCATTAAGTTTACCCTTTCTTTAGGGTTAGCTCTATTCAACTTTCATTGCTTCCTGCACAGGACACCATAAAGGAGGAGCGGAAGCCTGAAGTGATTGGAATTCTCACCAGGACCTACACAGTCCTCGGTCTCAGAGCCTGATTGACCATTACACTGAACACGAGAAGTTTTTAAAGCAAATTTGCAAAACAGACGATGTATAATTTCAGTACTCCAGCCACAGACCTGGTTAGAATCTGTAGGGCATCAACACTCAAAATGAAAAATCATGACAATTTGCAGTTTCTCGGTGAGTATTCTTTTTCTCCCCTGGAGTTAGTTGGCTCCTTTATTTTAGCAACTCAAGAAGGAAGTTCAGCATGTCTTTTATGGCGAAACCTGATGAAAAACTACCCTTAAATATTGGATCCACATCTCATATGGGTATCAGTGCTCACAACACGCAGGAAATAGAGGATCTGTGAATGCTCCTCTGTAGGCTAAAGCATGTGTGAAAATCTTTCTACTCGGAACCCAGCGTGGTTTGGAGAAGTTACGCACTTAAGCCCTCCTCATGGGGAAGCAGTTGGTTGAGATTTACAACAGCCTGGAAAATCCCAGAATTTGGCTTTCAATTAAGAACTTCAGAAAAAAATCAGCAAAGAGTTAAATCTCAAAACTCTTCTTCTTTTTTCCAACTTGAATCTAAGCTAAAATGTGAGAAAGAGACTTAAATCATTTTTTGCCCTTTCATTAACCAATAAGTAGAGTAAGAAGAGTCTATCCCCCCACCTCTAGCCCCCTTCAAGACCTAAGGACACAATGCTCCCTCTGCTCGGATCCTTTCAGCAAGAGCCAGTAAGCCTTGATAGGAAGGTGATACTTTTAACCCCAGGAAAGAGGGCTGGAAAGGGCATGTTGGCAGGTGTGGAGCAAAATCTTTTCCTGGCCTCAGAACCATAAGACAGTAAGACAATACCTCAGGCTAGGATGACTGAGGATTCTTAAAATGTGTACTTAAAAAGGTACAGTGGTAAGGTTTTCCATTAAAAACAAAGCAGTACGTATATACATATATGCACGCACATCCTATATATATTTATAAAGTTAACATTCTCCAAGGGGGGGAAAACAAACGAAAAGCAACAACTCTCACTACATAAATTAGCACTCTAAATCCAGGCGTTAATTAAACAAATGATATAATGATAGACAATTAAAACTGTTCCACACTAAGTTTTGTCTGGGGATTGTAAACAAAACTATTTCTTTGCAGTACGGGTGGAACTTAATTTCAAATTATTCTACTTTGAAAAGCAGTGAACTTTTAGAAAATAACTTTCTTTTTTGGAGATAAAGTATATTCTTTCTTTCTTTCTTTCTTTCTTTCTTTCTTTCTTTCTTTCTTTCTTTCTTTTAGGTCATGCCAGCATCACAAAAGAAATGTTAGAAAATCCCAGAATGTCCCTCTGCAAAGAATTTCAGAATTCATAAAACTTCAGAGCAGCCCATTCTCTCCACTGATATGTGGAGATCACTGTTATTTTCTTGTTCAAAAAAACATGTCTAACACCTGAATGCAGTGCAACGGGGGTTATCCATTTTACCCTATGAATTCATTCAGATTTTATCTTCCTGATAATTGTTTTTTAAAAAAGGATTTTCATTTGTACATGAATAAGATTTATAAGCACCTCTCCCCTTAAACATATTCCCAAACTACATCAATAACAACGAAGTTTGGTTTCTGAGAATTAAACCGTACTGAGGGTTATTTAACTTTTGCTGTAGCATCCAGATACAAGCAAAGTGTGGCACTTGGGGACAGAATCTTCTGAGGCAGGTCAGCAAACTCATTCCGACCGCCGGCGTCCTCGGGTGCCCCTCCGCCGCAGCCAGAGCCCAGGGGAGCCCAGGGGAGCGGGGGAGCTTTAATGAACACGGTCATCTCTTACCTTGTTCGAAGCCATCTCACTGACAGAGCGGTAGGTCTGGATGGTCTCTAGCTGGTCTAAGCACCAGTCCAATTCCTCCAGCGTCTCCATTGCTAATTTTTGATAAGATTCTTCTGCAAACAAACACACAGGCATGTAGTTAGGCTGGAGCGGCTGCAGGCTGTCCATAGCCGAGCCCCCGCTGCCGCCGCTGATTCCGGAGCTACTGAAGGTGGCCCCGTGCTCCTTCATTATTTGCGCGCCGACTCCTTCCTTCCAGCTCTCTCCACCAGGAGAACAAATCACCGCGGTGCTCTGCCTGGGACGGTTGGTGCCAAGTTTTCACCACCACCCCTCCTACCCACCCCCCCGCGGCGATGAGGTGTCCGCGATCTACCAAGAAACTTCCTCTGAGCAAGGAGGCGGGGAACCATCTCTTAGAAGCTCATCTGCATACATGTGTCCTAAAACTAAAGGCAGAAGCAGTGAGTTTTCTCAGGCTCTCTCTGCCTTAGTCATCCTGGGGCTCTTTAGGGTGCGTGATGTCATTTCTGAGTGTTTGCAGTCTGGAGGAGAAATGAGGAAAGCATTTTCTCAGTTTGCTTTTCTTCTAAATGAAACACACAGTCAAAAGCTTGGAGGGGCGGCGGGGGGAGGGACGGTTACGTTGGAAGGCTAGGCAGTCATTCATTCCGGGGAACGTGTACATGTCGGAGTAACTTTTAACTCAGCAAACACTGACCCACACAAGCAAGAGGAGTAGACTACTCCTCCCCTCTTCTGAATCCCTCCTTTAAGTAAAGGCAAAATGAGGTTTCCCTGATAAGACGTAGGTCTAAGAGAAACTGGAGTTTTATAGGAACACATTTATTGGCCCCCAGTCGCAGCTCTTGTTATACTAAACAAAGCTAAAACTTCTCTTCTGCAACTGCCAGGATCACAGGGAAATGCTGAACCGGACTTTCAGGTGGAGCCAGATGTGAACACCACAGATTTTCACTTCGATTAAAGCCAGGGGCTCTCAAGACTTTCT
This sequence comes from Ursus americanus, assembly GCF_024610735.1. NCBI lineage: Eukaryota > Metazoa > Chordata > Mammalia > Carnivora > Ursidae > Ursus > Ursus americanus. Next base: position 22,000,809 of record NC_142138.1, on the reverse strand, counting down.
GGAAATATTTCTTAGTGGTCCATTCAAAAAACACTGTTTTTAAGATCATGTTTTTTGCTGGTTAATAAAGCTCTTTCTGAATGGTCACAGCATGTCATTCCGTACCCAAACGTTTGTGAGTCGAATACTCAAGAGTATTGACTTAAGAACTCTATGCTAATAAACACTGAATTAGCTTTATAAATGCTGGATGAATGAATGATTCTATAGACAGTGATAAAAGCCAGTCAGACTCTCCTGCATCCGTGCCTGATTTTGAGGGGAACAACGTTCATTAATTCTCTCAAGCTTTCTGGAATACAACTCACAATAGGCACTAATACAACCAAAAGTCTTGCATGGAATTCTATTATAGAGAAGGCCACATACATTCCTGTCAAATTTAGAATACATTTTTCCTATGTTCATACAGAAATCCGAGGGAGACCACATACCCTTTTATTATTATTTGACATTTTGTGTGACACTCACACTTGAAGCAGAAAAGTAGAGACCCCCAAGGGACGGGGATCGCTTGTCCACAGATGCACATTTCAAAGAATAGATGTTTTATTTACCCCTCAAATATGCATACACCTCAGGATAATGTGGGGTTAAAACTCAATATCCTGTATGTCATACTTAAAAAGCCACAAAACCACTGGAGGTGACTTCCTCCATTTTTTCACACTCCTCAAAAATATGCAGACAAGAATTGAGGTGTTTTCAGTAAAACTCATTTCAAGCCAGACTTACACATACCTTCTCTCCTTTCCTCCTCAGTCTTGCTGGGCTGCTTCAACATGCAGGATCTCGGCACTTACTCTCTAGTGTGTCCAAAGCACCCCTTTGTCTCCTCTAGTTCCTTCCAGAGGAGCACTTCTGCCAAGGAAGCAGCTTTTCCTGAAGTGCCAGAACTCCCCGTCCCATTCCCAGCCTCTCATCAAAGGAAAAGTCCAGCCACTTCCCAATGACTTGGGCTTTACGACCTTGGTTTCTTCTGCATCGCAACCTATGGTTCTCGGTACCTAGGATGCTCTGAGCCTTTTGAATGGGACAATATGCAAAAGGACTGTAAGATGATCTATCCCATTTCTCCTTCATGGAGAGGGGAAAAAAGGGATCCAATTTCCACTCAGGGTTGACAATGGAAATATAATAATTATAGCAGCAGAAGTACTAGGAAGAAGGAGGACTTTTCAAAGATCCACCGATGAAGGGTTACCTGCATAGCTCATTCACGGTCTATGACCCAGAATAAGCCCAGGTGAACTCCTAGAATTGGAATAGTAGTGACATACCAGTGGCCGGCCAGTGGATGTGACAGACCCTTATGCTACTGCCCTTTCTCATTGTGGTCAGCTACATTTTTTAAGTGAAAGTTTTTTGAACTTAGCGTTGAAGTTATTGAGGATTTGCTCCTTTTCAGATTTTTATAGTCAACACTTCGTGTCCCATTTTAGATCCTTCTTATCCCAGTAACTAAGGCTGGAGGCACAATGTCAGTGGGCTGAGTGTATGGAAATCATACCCCTGCTACTTCTGGGTACAGTCAAAGGACCGGTGCTGCTCAGGACTGGCCTCCACACTCTACCTTCCTGGCTCCAGCACCAGAGCCACATTGGGTGCCTACCGGATGCTCAGTAAATACGCAGAGGAATGGTGACCAAAGGGCCTGCCCAAGCAGCCTGCAAATACTTGGCTATCTAGAGGCTGAATGGCCATCTGTCTTACTACGGAGAGAGCACGAGCTTTGGAGTGAGACTCACGCATTTTGAGTTTCTCTTCTACTGTTTACTGTGTGATCCCGGATCTCAATTTCCTACATCTTAAAATAAGGGTAAGAATACTTACCTCATAAAGTTATAAAGGGATTAGAGATAAAGTATACAAAGCTTCTGGTATGGTAGCCAGTTCTCAGTAGATGATCAATACATAGGAGCATAACTATTGGTGGTAATCAAAGTACCCCAGGGGCCTGGCCTGTGGGAGTAGGGAGGATAGAGGACTTGTGTTCTTCATGAAGGGCTTTACAGGCACAATCAGCTACATAATTTGCAGGGTTCAGTGCAAAATGAAAAGGGGGGGGCCTTATTCGAACAGCAGGAAAAGTGCTGTGGAAGGTAGTAAAATATGAAGCTTTTTTTCTTTCTTCTGGAGTCTCTCTCAACCTGTCATAGTGGTGTTTTTTTGTTTTTTGTTTAAATTTTTTATTTTAGAGTAACTCCAGATTTACAGAAAAGCTGCAAAGCTAATATAGAGAGTTCGCAGATAACCCACATTTAGGTTTCCCTATTGTTGACATCTTACATGATCATGGCACGTTTAGCACAGTTAATGAATGGCATGGTGTGTTTTATTTACTCTCTGGTATTGTGCTCCCTCAGGCATAAGGATACCATGAGGAGAGGGAAGACCCTCAGAGGACCCCAAGCCCTGTATCTACAGGTGACTTAGGATAATACACAGTTCACAAGCTACTGGGGTACCCCTATCCACCAGCTGCCAGACTGATGTGCTGTGCCCCAGCCAGGGGCAGGCTCTGGGGAAGTCGGACATATCCCTTCCCCACAGTACTGATGCCTCACTCCACAGCAGATAGCTGGCTCCTAAGGAGGCCACAAGCTCTGCATTGGGACATACTAGATACCTAGGTCAGGGCTGGACAAGAGGCTCACTCCCACCAAGACATAGCCTCGTCTACCATGGTACAGCCAGGCCAGCCCAGGCCAGGGATGGCTGCTACCATGCCCCACCTGAGACTTTGCAAGGCACACATGCCCAACTCAGGCCCTCTCTGCACCTGCACCCAGGGCCCCTCTGGGAACGGATGGCAAGGATAAGGGACACTGGATGAGTTTTGGGGTGCCAGGGATCAGGGAAATGGGTGCCCGAGAACATGTCCGGGGGGCAGGCAAGTAGCCAAAAAAAGGTGGGACAGCATATGAGCCAAGGCTCCAAGCCACTGGAGCATACTCTATTTTCCCCTCAGACTTCACTTCCAAACACAAGATCAAAGATAAAATTATTACATGTTTCAAGACAGCAGCGATGGGGCCTTGCTGGATGTGGGGCTCTATGCATCCTGTGCGGGTCACATGCCCACGAAGCTGGTCATGTCCTGTCTTGCCAAAATGGCTCTGAGAAGGAACAATGCTTAATACCACCAGGAGCAAGCCTCAAGGGGATAAGAGCAGATGAAGGGACCATGTATGGTCATGGGGTTGACCCTATTTGTCACAAATTTCCAGAGGGAAAAGGAGAACCAACCTCCTATCTGTCCTTCCCTCTAATAAGAGTGGCAAAGGGAGATTTACTTCCTCTTGTAGGACTGGCAGGTATTGTATTTGACCCTGAGAAACAGGAAGAGAGAATGGATAAATAATTATAGTTAATATTCATCTGGTAATAATATGTGACATTCATCAAGCCCTCTTCTCAAAGGAGCTCCAAGCATGCTACGCATTTATCCTTGCAACATCTCTGTGATAGCCACTGAAGAGGTATGATTATCTCCAATTCACCTTAAGGCACAAGCCAAGAAGTCAGAGGTTAAATTACTAGAGCAAGATTCCCGGCAAGACCATATCTTGGTCCATGAACTAAAGGATTCAGCTTCACACTAAAAATGCACGAATCCCTGAAAATGCTGATTTAAAGTGGCGTCTTACCCTTGGGTATTTTCTACTTAAAATTGTGTAACTGCTTTCTTAAATGTTGTCACCTTCTTGAGTCTCTTCCCTTTTCTCCTGTATCTAACGCAGTCAGTAGCGCAGGGAAGCTGTGCAGTATTTACTCAGAAGACCTGGTGTGGTTCTGACCCTTCATCTTGCTTCAGTGGCTGACCTAAGGCAAGTTACCTAAGTGTGCTGAGACTAAATTTCTTTATCTGGAGAATGAGGGTTAAGAAGAAGACGTACCATGTTCTCACAGGGAAGGTAAAATAAGAGAATGCACACAAAACCAGACTGTCAACTTTCAAGTACTGTGCACATTTTGTAAATATCACATGCATTAGTACAGATGGGATATAGGTACATTAGAGAACATTACAGAGAAGCAAAAATTTGAAATAGCAAAAATGTCACCTTTCTACTAAGGTCACCATTATTAACGTGCATATCTGTTCGTGAATGTGCATATCTGGTCCTGTATGTGCGTGGAGATCATACTACCATAAACTATTGAGTTACACTCTTTCTTTTCAGTCAATGATGTCCCCTTTTCTGTTTTAATAATTTTCCAATTCAGCTAATAGCCCACATTCCAATTTCCCCAGGTTTTTTTCCACACAAATCAGGTAGAAGTGTATGTGTGTGTATGTGTGTGTATGTGTGTGTGTGTGTGTGTGTGTATGTGGAGAGAGAGAGAGGTGTGGGAAAGGACAGACCCAGAGATGGGAAAGGAAAGTGTAATAAGAAATCTCAGCCCACCACAAAGAGCTAGCTTCTCATGGCTGGAAAACATGGAAATAGATTTTAGCAGGAATGAAGTTAGTGGCCCAGGTAGCGACAGACCTCAGGTACGCTAAGAGTTGGTCCCACACTCAGTGCAGGGAAGTGTTATTATCCCCCTGATCTCTGGGAAAAGTGGAGACAGAGGCCATTTACACACCGATATCATTTAAACTTTGAAACCTTAAGTATCATAACTCTTAATACAGATGAGAATTTAGCAAGTGAGAGCATCACATTATAGCCCCAATATAAATTTTCTACAAATGATATCTCAATGCAATTTTTTACTGAGGCATGATTGACATACAAAAGAGCTGTGCATATTTAATGTGTACATCTTGATGAGTTTGAAGATAAGCATACACCTGTGAGGCCATCACTATAAACAATGTCATAAACTTAACCATCACCTCTAAAAGCTTTCTCCCTCCCTCTGTGTGTGTGTATGTGGGTGTGCATGTGTGTATTATGAGAATATTTAACATAGGATCTACCCTCTTAACCAATTTTTAAGTATATGATACATGATTGCTAACTATATGCACCATGCTATAATCTTTAGGACTTACTCACTTTCATATCTGAAACTATGTACCTTTTGACCAACACCTTCCCCATCTCCTTTCCCCCAAGACTTGCTAAGTACCATTCCACTCTCAGTTTTTATCTGTTTTACTATTCTAGATTCCTGATAGAAGGGATCGGATCATTCTAACTGCAATTTTAAGATAGCTCCATATGTATCAGAAACATAGCCATCAAGTCATTCCACTTTCTACCCAAAGATAGCACACAGAAAAGAAATGTAAAGAACCTCTTACTTAGCTGCCTCACATAATCAAACTCTTCCCAGTAGCAAAGGTGGTAGTAATTTGCAAGGTTATGTAGTCGTTAAATCAATCAGAACAACTGCCACATGCAACAACAGGGCTGAATCTAATAAATGTAAATGCCCAGCAAAAGAAACCAGATATTGCAAAGGACACAAAAATGGGATTCATTTAAATAAAGTTCAAAAGAGGGAAAAAACGGATCTATGAAATCAGAAGTCAAGATGCTAGTTACTGTGGAGGGCTAGTGACTGGAAGGGACTTAAGGGGGGGCTTCTACAGGGCTGGTAAGGGTCCATTCTTTGCTCTGACTACTGGTTACATGAGTGTGTTCATTCTATGAAAATTCACTGACTCCTAACTCTTGTGATTTGTGCACTGTTCTCCATCTTTCTGATTTTCCATGCATGCTTTCAACAGATAGTCCCATCTAGGGAAGCCCACTTTAAAAAACAAAGAACAGGATTTCTAAAAAAACACACATTTCCTTTCCTTTTGTTGAACTACAGCAATGGGTATGAACAGAATTTGAATAAACCTAACACAGCTGAAAAACAGCTCCCCCAAATATGTTAAGTTTATATCACACAGACCAGGGTGCTTCTACTAACTCAAAATTCAGTGGCACACATGGGAGTCTGACCCAGACGTTTATAAATCCTGATGGTGCCCTTTCATTTACTAGCTGTGTAACCTCAGACGAGGTGAGTCTCCTGACTATACCTCTGTTTCTCTACCTGTAAAACAGGAAGATGGCATAAACAGCTGTGAGAATGAAGGGAAGCAACCTATGCCAAGGGTTTGGTCCAGCGCTGGCACATGTCAGGAAATTTTGTTGCCCCCCCTCCCCCAATCCCCACCCCTCTCCTCATTCCTGGTCACTCTCCTGAAGGGAGATTGCCACATATTTGGGTGGAGTTTTGGTCTGGTCCTAGGGAGAGGAGTATGTGTAAGTGGCCATGAAATCCCAAAGTGTCCCTCCCACTGTCTGACCTCAGACAGACCCGCCTCTTGGTTAGGTTAGAGTTTGTTGGTGTTCACTTCTAAAATACAGACCTGGCCTGAGAGATCATTCTGCTTTCACCAAATCCTGACTGATACACCAGATCAGTGGACCTTCAGATGTAGAAAACTATTCAAGACAGCTGTTTGTTCATTTATTCATTCCACAAAAATACATTGAGTATTTGGTATATGCCACGCCTCATGCTAGGGGCTGGGTGTTACAGCAACGAACAAGGCATGGTCCATTGCACTGAATGATTAAATAAGAAACGCCTTTCCCATTCTCCAAAATGGTCTGTCTGTGAAACTGGGGGCCTTAGCAGCTTCCTCCACACCACTGCCCCCTGTCCCAAATGTATACATTGCCTTGGTGAAAATTAAAAAAATGTGCCCTCTCTTGGCAGACATAGCCCTTGGGCAGAAAGCTTGGGAAGTGATGCATGGGCTGAATTTCAGCTCTCCCCATCACCTGGCTGAGTACCTTTGATCAGTATCCAAACTACACCATGACCTTACGCAATGGCCCAGTGGCACATGGATACGGGGGCAAACCAGCATGGAGCCTTCCCTCACATGACCGGGAGTGCTCTGTGAGAGCAGAGCACAGAACACAGAGTCACAGCAAAATCCACACTTTTAACCTCAAAATAAAGCAAACCCTTGACATTGAAAGGAAAGTATCCCAAGACCTTCCCTAGCTCCTAATTTGTGAATATCATAATAACCGAAATAGCATTAAATAGGCCTCTATAAAACAGCTTAAAAATTTAATTTGATAGACTAATTATTCCCCTTAAATACAGTTTTTGTTTTTGTAGACAAAACTTCTAAAGCAAGGGCTCCACAGGAGGAAGAAAAATATTAAAGAAGTCCTTCATCAGGAAAACTAAGAAACCACTCTTCTGATCCTTGGAAGTGAGAAGTGTGTATTAATTGGATTCTCTGTATTCAGCTTATGACTCTAGCTTTAGCCACAAGCTTCTCACCCTGTAGATGTCCTCTCTAGGTTCTTTGTGCCTTGAAGTTAGCAGGCTTATTTCATTCCTCTGTTGCTCCTCACAGTGCAATAAGTATTTGTTAAAATGCAAAACAGTTTCATACATATGGAAATCAGCCTCTCTTTATTTCAAGGTGTTAAGTTGCAGCTATTGGCCTATTTATTTAGTGGTCTTGGTTATGATTTTTCCCCTTACATTAGCAGTTTTCTTTTCATTGTAAGTTCTTATGTCCAAAGGTACTTCTTTTCTTCTGATGAATATCTGGTAAATGAAATGTACCTGTGTTAGAGTGCAACATTTCAAGAAGGCGCCTTGTTTAACCTTGAGTAAAACATTCTTAGAATAAATCACAGAAACTGGAGGACATTTACACATTCCGTAACACAGTTCTTCCAAAGGCAGTCTGTAAGCCCTATGTGGTCTTTTCTCTAGGCAGGACTTTGCCAATGTGTCTTTACAAATATGGAACTCTGCAATTGCATATGACAGGGATTTCACTGTGGGGGGATTCACGGAAGAAGAGGTTCACTGCCCTCCAGAGAAATAACAGTGAAAAGTAGGTCATTTTGATGCAGATTTCTTTAGCAAACTCCTCTAAGACTGCAAGTTAAAAAAACCTCCAATCAGAACTAGCTTTTGTACCTACAACTTGACAGTTTACCAAGTACCTTCACTTGCAAATCTTAGTTTTTTTCCCTGAAAAAAAAATCTCATGAAAAAGAAACCATTACTATGCATTATTATTAAACATTTTCCACTATGCATGTGAGAAATTGGGGCTTGTTGGTGTTTAATAATTTGGTCAAAGTCATCCAATGAGAGAGAGAGAGAGAGAGAGAGAGAGATGATTGAGAGGAAGGAGGGAGGGAGAGGGAAAGGGGACTGCCAGCACTGAGGGAGAGAACCTAACTTCTCTGATTCTAAATTCCATGGTAATTTTTACTAAACAATGGGGCCTGTTATAAACACATGGTCCAACTTTTTCTTTCACCCAGGTGGGCTTAGACAGGGTAAAACTATGGTTTTGATGTGCCAGCTTCAAGCTCTATTCCCTTCTGTCCCACCTACCCCTCTTCCAATGTCCTTCGCCTTACAGAAACCAGCTCTTCAGAAGGTCTTTACTTACTGAGGGGCATCTGTACTCATCTAAGCATTAACTCAAGGAACTTCATTGTCCACCTGCGTTAGCGTTAAAGCGCAGCGACCCAAGAAGGGGATCAGAGATGGAGGTAAGCTGCTATCCAAATATTTTTCTAATACGTTAACTCTATGCAAGAAATATTTATGAAGAATACGCAATAGTGGTTAAAAGCTTAGTCTCTAGAACCAGACTCCTGGGCTCACATTCCAATACCACCACTTACAGTTAACTAACACTAAAGAAGTTAACTTAACTTCTCTATGTCTCCGTTTCCTCACCCATGTAATGAGAAAAAAACAGTAACTATATAATAGATTGGAGTATTTAATTAGTAAATACATGTAAAATGCTTAGGGCAGTACCTGGTGTATTATAAATACCAGAGAAATACTGATTATTTGTTGTTTGTTGAATATGACCCAATAAATAATGAGCCGATTTTTAAAAAATGTTTTGAGTATATTTGACACACAATTAGTTTCAGGTGCACAACATAGTGGTTCAACTTCCCAAAAGTTATGCTATGCTCACGACACGTGCAGCTATCAGCTGTCAGCACACAACACGGTTACCATGTCATCAACCACATTCCCTATGCTGTGTCTTTTATTCCTGTGACTTATTCATTCCGTAACTGGAGGCCTGTGTCTCCCACTCCCCTTCACTCATTTTGCCCCTCCTCCTTGCCACCTCCTGCAACCATCATTTTATTCCCTAAATTTACAGGTGTGATTCTGGGTTTTTTTTGTTTGCTTATTCATTTGTTCTTTTAGATCCCACATATGAGTGAAATCATATGGTATTTGCTTTTCTCAGTCTGACTTATTTCACTTAACATAATCCCCTCTAGGTCCATTGATGCCACAGCAAACGGCATTTCATCCTTTTTTATGACTGTGTAATAGACATATATGTATATGTAATATATATACACACACATATACACTATATATACACTATTATATATGTATACCTATATATATACATACATATACACACACACCAACATATATACACACCATATTAATTAATATATTTTTTGAGCCTATTATGTCTTAGGCTCAGCAGGAAACTCTAAGGATACAGTGGTAAATTTTATAGACATTGTTTTTGCTTATTTGAAGGCTATATTCTAGCAGAAATAAACGCTTAAACAAGAACTTATTTAATTAAAATTGGGAAAGGAGCCAGTAACAAGTGCAGTTGTCTTAGGAATTTGCCACAGGGATAACAAGGGACCCAAAACTTTGAGGAGCAGGGATGTGACAGAGAGAGTTCAGGAGAGGTTATGAGATTCAAAGGAATAAGAATTGGGGTTGAATGTTCGACTCTTGGTTTTGGCTCAGGTTGTGATCTCGGGGTCGTGGGACTGAGCCCTGCGTAGGCAAGGAGTCTGCTTGAGAGTCCCTTCCTCTGCCCATTTCCCTAGCGCGGTCTCTCTCTCTCACGAGTGTGCTCTCCCACTCTCTCTCTCATAAATAAATAATAAATAAATAAATAAATAAATAAATAAATAAATAAATAAAATCTTAAAAAAACAAAACAAAACAAATCCACAAGACTTGGGTGCAAAGAGAAAAGGCAGCATTCTAGGCAGGGATAATAGCAGGGTATGCTCATGGAACAGAGAGCAGTACCTGTGGCAGGAACACAGACAGAAAAGACTAGTACGAGAAGTTTAGATCAGGTCATACAGAGCCAAGGAAGGCCATGGAGAGGACTTTGGACCTTGTTCTGAAAGTAATGGGAAACCTTCTATGGAGCTTTATTCAATGAGTGGCCTAGTCAAATTTGCATTTTAAAAAGATCACTCTACCTGCAATTTGGAGAATAAATCTGAAGGTAGGAAGGAGGCCAGCTAAATTGCATTTAAAAGCCTAGGGTCTGGCGGAAGACAAATAGGAGTTTGATTTCTGGCTCTACCATTTGTTTTATTAGCAGTGTGAACCTGGACAAGTTACTTCATTTCTTTTAAGTCTTAATTTCCTCATCTTTCCCACAGCATTGTATATCTTTCCCACCAGGTTGTATGCAGAGTAAAAGAAGTATCCACATCAAAACACGTAGCATAGTACCCAGCACCTAGTAAAGTCTGCATGCCAGTTGCTAGTAGCATTATTATGTATTTTATTGCAGTAACCTGTGCAGGAGCTGGTGTGGCTAGAATTACAGAGCAATGGAGATGGAGACAGGTAAATGGGCTTGAGATGCTCAGGAGTCGAAATCAAATGGCCCCTAGGAGGGTGGTATTTGGCTGGTGACCAAAACTCCCAGTCACTTTGGCTTTTCAGGTCCAGAATGTGATTTTTGTCAGTGTGATTTGACTTCATTCTGTTTATATTAGTCCAATTCACAAGAACACACTGAGAAGAGACCAAACAATCAATTTACAGACAGTAATAATTTATGGGGAGTTTTTCATGTCATCTAGTCATTCCACATTCCTTGACATGGGAGACCAATTTCTATTCATAAGATTGCTGGGCAAGCATGAAATCAGAGCGGAGGGGTTAGTGGGATGATTACGCCGCTTTCCTCAAGCCTGATATACTCAACTCCACCGCTGAAGCAGATTGTAGTTTTTTCTGCTCTATCTGAAGTACCCTTCCCAGCTTTATTCACCTGGCTAATTTTTACATCTCTTTTAGGATTCAGTCTAGCGTTGTCTCTTTACAAAGTTTTCTAAGTTTTTTAAGGTTGGATTAAGCTCCCTTCCCTTTACGTCCGACTGACCACATTTCATTTAAATTCTTTCTCTTGGTTTATCACACCCATTAGATAACCCTCTTGAGAGAAGGGAACATAACTTTTTGCCTGATCATTTATGCAGCACAGCATCTATTGTCTAGTAGAAGCTGAAAAAATATTGTTTGCCCTGCTGACTTGCCCAACATATCAATAGATGGAATCTCAATTAACCAAGAGGAATGGGGCCGCTGCTACTGAACAGTATTGGAGAAACAATGTCAGGAATTCTCGTTCTTGGTACTCTTTTTTATTAGTTATCAAATAAACTACCTTCTTTTTTGCTGATTTATTCAAAGTTACCATAATTAGTGGGCTCTATGTTTCTTTTGCATTCATATCTTGATTACATTTCTAGGTTGGTTAAGTTGTTTTTTTTTTTTTTTAAGTAGGCTCCAAGCCCAACATGGTGCTTGAACTCATGACCCCGAGACCAAGAGTCACATGCTCTACAAACTGAATCAGCTAGGTGCCGCTAGGCTGGCTAATTTTAATATGAGGGACATTTAAGGAGACTTCGGCAAAATCACACGTAGAACTTGTTATTTGACTCTCACTGAAGAGCTATATTCAGGCCCCTTACTGAAGGTCTCTGTACATCAAGCAATACTAGAATCCCAAATATTTTGACAACTGTCATAAGAAAGATACAAGAAAGTTCAGAAGCAGCAGAGATATATCTTAAAGACATAGGGGAAAGGGAGATCAAGAGAGATTTGGAGGCCAGGTAAAGAAGAATGGATGGAATTTTGAGAGATGAAAAAAATGAGGTGAGGCAATGAACAGCATGAATAAAGGTATAAAAGTAGAAACATGCCACACCATTTTGTTCTGTTTGGGGCGATCGAACACAACAGTTCTATTTGGTTAGAACACTGGGTCTTAGTAAGGGAGTAGAGCGGAATAAATTTGCAAAAGTAGGGTGATCAGGGCAATTTTGAAGAACTTTTTATGCTAGACTAAGGTAACTGACTTGACTTATCAGGCAATGAAGAGTTATTGAAAATTGTTCAACAGAAGAATGGCACACAGAAGTGGTTTATAAATACTTTACACTGTTTTAGAGTTGTGCAATGCTTTGCAGTTATAGATTTCTTTCATATGTATACTCTCTTTCAATCTTCACCATACTTTATGAGAGATGTATTATTGTCTCTATTTTATGGAGGAAGAGACCGATGTCCAGGGAGTTTTAGTGTCTCATTCCAAATCCCATAAGTGGTAAAAGTAGAACCTAGAGATTGAATCAAGGCTTTCTGACTCCAAGTTCAATGTTCTTGCTATTACAATGATGCTTATATGAAAATGAATTATTGATCTGATAGCAGTAAATTGTAAGGATTATAGGATGGAGTAAAGAATAAGCACTAGATAAATTATTAATATCAGGGATTATTACTTGCAGGAAAAGTTAGGACTTAAGAAGAAATGGGGTCCCAAACTAGGGTGTTATCAGAGGGAGTGGAAGGGTCATTTATACCTTAACTTTATTTTTGCCTGTAGAATGAAAGTTGTCAAAGGAATTTCAAGAATAGAGAGTAGAAGAGTAGAAGCAAAGGTTTTTGCCATTAGGAATAAACATGGTAGGTGGGGAATAAAAGAGGGCTAGAAATTTTCCTGCCTCTCAAGATATTATTAGCCAAATCTCTTTCAACTACCTGTAGAAAAGCTCCACTCACCTGGTGCTCTCCTGGGTGACGTCTCAGATCACAGGACTTTGGGAACTTCACCATGTGAGAACGGTATTGCATTTGACAGTCAAGAGTTGCAGAGAGCAGAAAGCCTACTCCATATAGCCTTTTCTAGTTGACAAAGCACTTTCAAGTTTGCTCATTTTCTTCTGCAAACAAAGCCATGAAAGTCATCTCCACGTTTACAAATGAAATCACTGAGGCTCATCAAGGCAAAGGGACTTGCTTTAGAATCTGGAATTTCTGCCTTGTCCAACATGGAAGTTACCAGTCATGTGTGGCTACCGAGCACTAAGACTTGGCTAGTCTGATGTGATATGATGTGGCTAGTCAGTGTGCATGGGTAATATACACACTGGAGTTCATGGACTTTGGGTGGAAAAAAATGATGCAAAATAGCTCAATAAATTTTCATATTTGGTTAATGTTGAAATTACAATATTTTAGATATTAAGTAAAGTACATTATTAAATCTAATTGCATCTGTTTCTTTTTATATGTTTAGTATAAAATTTAGAACTATCTATGGGGCTTGCATTTTATTTTTGTTGGACAGCACTGTTTTAGGTCATAGCCTGTAGCCAGGACTTGAACACCCCAACATTCATAACCCCACAGATGCTTGTCTTAAAAGGCATAGTAATAACGATAATGATCATAGTTAATATTCATTGAGTACCAGTCACACTTTCTAGGCACTTTACATTCATGAACTAATTTTATCTTCATCAGAATTTTGTGACCTGAGTATTATTTTATATATAATAGATCATTTTATTTTACAGACGAGAAACATAGAAATTCAGTAACTTTCCCAGGGTCACAGATTTAGTAGAGCCAGAATTCAAAGTTAGGCAGTCTACTTCCAGTGCCATTAGGAATGCCTCCGTGGCTGCCTCTGTTTACTAAATCCCAAGGAGACATTCGGATGGGCTTCATTTTATTTTAATCCGAGAGACTTTATATATTATCTCATTTAATTTTTGCAACAACCCCGTTAAGTAGTTATTATTCCTATTTTATAGGTGAGCAAACTGAGGTCTGCCCAAAGTTATACTACATACATGCTGGAACTCAGTTTTTAACCAAGTCTGAATCTAAAGTTGATACTCGATCATTATGTTGGTCTCCTGGGGGTGATTCCCAGGCTAAACCTTTTAGAACTGACACAGTCTCTCTCGAGGGTGGCCTCTGGAAGTTTGTCCTATTTAGAATTCTTTGAACAGTACATCAAAAACTAATGATGTACTATACGGTGGCTAACTGAACATAAGAAAAAAAAAATTGGTCCAGATGACCCCCATCCTCAGCCAGGTGTGATGAGTATTTCATTTTCAGTAATTTTTTTTTCCTACAAGTTCTGCCACCTCAAACTCTCCTGGGATTTGATGAAAAACATTTTTTAGAAAAGGGAGGAAGGAGGGGAGGTAGGGAGGAAGGGAGGAAAGGAGGAAGAAAGAAAGAAAGAAAGAAAGAAAGAAAGAAAGAAAGAAAGAAAGAGAAAGACAAGACAGAAAAGAAAGACAAGAAAGAAAAGAAAAGGAAGAAAAGAAAGAGAAGAGAGACCGAACAAAATCAAACAAAACCAAAGGAACCACATAAAAACAGTATTCCCCTCAGGCAGTCTCCAGTAGAGCTGACCATTCATTTCAGCAGGGTCCCTGCTTCTTTCAAATCTGATCATCATCTACCCCCAAATGCGGGCTGCAATGACTTAATTCAACAGAGATAATCATAGATTTCAGAGATAGAACAGCTGGTCCTCCTGAAGACATTCTTAGAAACACCTGAGCAGCCCTGGGCTGTGTCCAAAATGAGATGGGTGGGAATGTAGGGAGTGCAGGTGTGGTGGGGGTGGAAGGAAGGAACATAGACCAAGACTTAGAGGCTCTCCAGGCGATTTATGGAGTTCTGGATGTGAATGTAGACACAGAATGAATAAAGTCAAGCAACTCCCTTGGGGTGGGGTTTGTGCATGTGTGTGTGTGGTAAGAAAGGTTAATAGTATGATTTTTGCAGCCTTGTTTGCAGGTAGACAAGCGGTCGTTTTCTGTGACAGATTCAGAACTTCTAACTAGAAAGCATCGAAATATAAAATCAGGTCCCAAGTTTCATGGCAACCCAACTTGACACAGCAGCGAACAAAAATTGAGGATATAGAAGAAGTCAAGCCCGTATGGCACAGACAGCTTGGCTTCCTTTGGCCAATCTCTCCTGATTTAGCAGTACTTCCGCTCTTGCCCTCATTTCCCCTGGTTTGTAAACTACGTCACTTAACTGAACTCAACTCCAGACAGTAGAAAAACAGAATTTTGTATTTCAGCAATGGTTTTCTTGGCATCTCGAGCTCTGAAGAATTTCAGTTAATTCTAACTTTCCCTTTCTGTCTTTGAAAGATGGTAGCTATAAGCTGTGCTCACTCTTTCTCTGCTTCTCCCTTTCGCATGCAGTGTCTAACGCAGTATAATGCAGTGTCTGTTTAACCGTGATTCAAGATTTCAGTGTTTGGTTTAAACCAATATTTACCAGGGAAATCCCGCCAACAAAAATGTGCAGGCGAGGTAAAAAATATTGGCCTAAATCAATCTCCCCCTGAACACACACATACAGAGAAGGGCTGTAAATGTTTTATGTGTCACTTCTGACGTTCTGGCCTCTTTGCTTCAGCTTCGCACATCTATCAATTTAACACAGACTCAGAGCAGCCTTAAAACTGGCGTAATCTAGATAATAGGTTCCCATAGTGATTTTTCAAAAAGTTGTTTCTCTAGCCAAGGTGTGTTGTTATTTAATTTGTTTTGTTTTGTTTTTGTATGGCGGCGGTTCTAGCACTCACCACACACTGCCATGTCATCTAGTTTAAAAAGTGTCCTTGAATTATGAGACTTTGTATTATTTGAAATAGGAGTAAACAAGGGAATCGTGATCTTTTAAAACACAGCTTATACCACAAAGCTCACTGTGGAACCATACAATGTAGGCATTTTGAGATTAAGTCAGTCCAGGTGAGCGATTGCTTTAATTTAGCGAATGCTTACTGAATTGAATTTATTCACTGACTGAATTTACTGAATGAATGAATTACTGCTACACTTTGAATGAATTTCAAATGGTTGTAGTTTGGATTAGAAATTATTTTTCTGAAACTGAATAACCCAGGCAGCCAGCAGACAGAAGGCCCCAGCTGGCACCTGGCGGCCTCAGGAGAACTGGAGAGGGTGGAGAGCGAGTGAGTTTTACATGGCCAAGGCTCCGGACCAAGCCCTCAGTGAAAACTTTGAATTGCAGTTTCCATACCGCACTTCCTCTTAGGGAGGGAGGGCTGGGTCTGAGATGAGGAAGCCAAAATGACTCATCTACAAAAAAGGCCACTGAAATTTGCTAATGGCAAGCCCTGAACAGTACCCAGCAAACAGCAGGCACTTAATAAATGCTTGCCTTATATACAGGCAAAATAAAATGCAATAACCTCCATCATCGATGGGGTCGAGTGTGGAATGTCCCAATCAGGATGTGGAGGCAAAAGCAATTCTATGTCTAGTAGTGATAAAATCTCTTTTGTTACTTTCTCTAACTCCAAATGCTCAAGAGCCTGCACACCAAAACCCGGAGAACTATGGGAAGGATGGATAAGACAGAGCTTGTTAATCACAGCAATAATTAACTGAGAGTCGGCGTGAAAAAAATATCTCTAATCTGCAAAAGAACCTTGTGAGGTGGACTGCATTATCATTAATGTATAGAAGACAGAACAGGTGGGAAGGGAGATGGGAAATGAGGCTGGAAAGGTGGCCTGGGCATCTGGACTTAATGGCGGGCCCCGGTGGGGAGTACACAGAAGTACAAGACACAGTCATTGCCATCCTCAAGGAATGTGTAGTCTGGGAGGGGGGCAGGGATGCACGGACACAGAATGAAAATGGCAAGGGTGCCCTGGACTGAGCATCAGACCACTGGAAAAGAACTGGGAGCCGCAAAGGTGTGCTGTGCTATGAACAGAACAGGTGCTTAATAAATGTTTGTGGAAGAGCACTGAACTTAATTAAGAGCCAGGTAAAGGTAACCAAAGAAGGAAAGACATGGAATCCATACTGAAATGCAAAGCAGTGGGGAGACAAGTCTTACTGAGCAGAGGGTGTTGAAGAAAAATGGTTAGAGAGTCAGAATGGGTCTAATTATGAAGCGAAGCAGAAGAATCTGGACTACTGAAGACTCTTAAACAGAGGATACACATGAGGGAAGTTGCGATTGAGGACAAGTAGGCCAGCAGGACTATGTCAGATGGTTCTCAATGGGAAGTAGCTAGAGTTAGGGACCCCAGGAAGACCCTAGGGCAGGGACTTAAGTTAAAAACAATGCAGGCTAGAATAGAGGGTGACAATAGGATAGAAGAAAAGAGTTAAATACTAAGTAATGCCTGGAAGAAAAAAAAGATGTCTCTTCGTAAGAGATGGTATATAGAGGACTAGGGAGAGGAAGGTGTCCAAAACTGTCACCAAGGTTTCTAGTCCTATAGTGGGACATAAGAAGAGAACCACGGACAGATGTGAGGGATTTGGAGGAGAGGGAGGGAGAAACATGGACCACATTGAGTTTGGTGTGATTCCCATACGGTTACAAGGATTTGGGGTGGGTCTCTAGTGAGTGGTCAGAGCTCCGGGCATGGATTGCCACAAGGATCATAGGCTAGGGATTGTGAGCACATACTACTTGGACATGGCTCTTGAAGGCATGTGTCTATCTTCTAATTGGTTCCAGGAGAAAGGTCAATAACAAATTCATAATTCCCCCAGATTAGCTCACCAACTCCTTATTTTCCTCCACTGCCTCCTCCCCCATTTCCTCAGTTCCCAGTTGCCACACAGTCAAAGCAATGCCATGAGTGATATATACCTTGGGTGATTTCCAGCTCTGCAGGGCACAAACCTAATGCAGGAGATTTCTCTATCCTCAGCATCAGCAAGGAACCAGGCCAAATTTTCCATAATGGAGAGAACCATTAGAGCTGGAGGGGTCTCAGAGACCCGACTCCTTGGTTCATAGGCATTGAGACCAAGGCCAGGAGAAGAGAATTGACATCTGCAAGATCATACAGCCTCCATGTAACAGCAGACACCAATTCTGAATTTTTATAGAACTTGTTGTTATTGCCACTATATTGTGCCTCATCTCTGACCGGCAATATTTAAAGTACTATTCAATTAGACTAATATTTATTGAATACATAATACATCAGCCCCTATGCTAGGATACCAAGAAGGGTAAATACAGCCGTCATTGCCACCAAGGTACTTATAGTCTGAGAGACTGTTTTGAGAATAGGAGTAATTACTTCTCCTTGGGTAGGGGTGCTGGGGAAGGCTTCTTGGAGGAAATTATGCCTTGGGAGGATTTTAAAGGATGAGTAGGAGCTTGCCTGGCAGGAGACAGAGAAAGAAGGTAAATGCACTCTAAGCAAAGGGACCAGCATGTATCAAAGTAAAGAGAGAATACAGTACAGTGCTTGGAGTTACTATGAAGATTCAGTAGTTTTCTGGCATTGAGGGGAAGAGCAGGAGAGGCAGGCAAAGCACTGCTAGAACTTTACAAAGTACAAGTGTTGGGGGTGGGGTAGGGAGTGGAACATGAAGAAGCTATCCAGAAGTTCCCCGAGCGATGTTCTGTGGAGGTATGCTCACAATCAGAGATAGATGCGGTGCTACAGAGAATAGTCAGTGAACTTTTTAAAAAGGCCAGACAGAAATCCTTTCAAGTTTGTGGCCCATATGGTCTCTGTGTGAATATTTGGCTCTGTCATTTAAGCATGAAAGCAGCCACAGACAATACATAAACAAATGCACATGGCTGGGTTCCAATAAAACTTTATTTGCAAAAACAAGTGGCTGGCCACGGACCCTGTTTGCCAAACACTGCTACAGAGACATCCAGAGATCTTGACGTCACTCTCAATACTTGTGGTACACAGAGCAATGGTCTCTCAAAGAGAAGTCTGTGCTAATCCTTGCAACCTGTGAATATATTATCTCACATGGCAAAGGAGAATTAAGGTAGCAGATGAGAATAAGGTTGCTTATGAGCTAACCTTAAAATAAGGAGATTGCTTTGGATTATCACCGAAGACCCAGTGTATAAAAGTCTTTGTGGAAGAGGGAAGCAGATGTGTCAGTGTCAGAGTGATGGAATGTGAGAAAGATTCAACCAGCCATTGCTGGCTTTGAATATGGACTAGGGCCAAGAGCCAAGGAATGCAGGCAGCCTCTAGAAGCTGGAAAAGGCAAGAAAATGGATTTTCCTTTAGAATCTCCAGAAAGGAACGGCCTTGCCAAGACCCTGATTTGTGTTGCTTCAAGCCACAAAGTTTGTGCAATTTGTTACAAGAGCAATAGAAAACTAATACAATACCCACGTGAGCTAAACCTTCTAAACACTCTGGAGAAAGCAGAGCCTCCAGAGTTAAGAAGGCAGGTTTCCTATCCACTTAAATGCTTCATTTAGATGAAAGGAGTAGGTGAAAAAAAAAATCTGCATTTGGATTTGGGGAAATGAGGCAATGCTTTCAGGGAGTGTCTATAATAAGGAGCTACTTTTACACTGAAAAGGCTTTATGGCTCCCTGATGGAGTATAAGAGGCACTGAAACAAAATTTCTCTTTATTTGTGTTTCTCCAGGGGCTCTCAGACCTACACACTTGGGGATTTATACCTAAGGAAAGAGATGGTCTGGGCGTGGGAGTGAAGACGGAAGTCCCAGAGCGTCCCGTATGCGGTGCTCAGAGTGGGGAAGTGGCTGCCGGGAATCAGCCCCTGACTTTCTGTTCCGTTGGCATCATGCCCCCCTCTGCCCTGCTGCTGTGCCACTGTACCATTTACGTCATGGGGAATACAGCTTGCTGCTTTAAAATGTGTGTTATGAGGGAAATGAGAACATGACGCTGGTGACATTTCACAAAGGAGGCAGCATTCCAAAGACGAGCTTGGGCAAGCCTGGCATGTGTGTGCTGTTAGGGGTCACTTCGGAAGCCACAGCCGCTGGGCACTCACGGAGGCAGGTCGAAGCCACGGGTCCTAACCTCCCTTCCATGCTGTAAACATCTTGAAGGCAGGGACCTTGTCACAGCGGCTGACACAGTGCCTTCTACTCCACAGACAGGCATCGCTGCACAGTGGCTAACTAATTATTAAGTAAATTCAAGAAGACAGAGAAGGTGGATCTTGTCATAACGATGATGATTCTCGTAACAAATTCAGCAAGTCCATTTTAATTTACAAAACATTCTCACGTACATTGCCTCAAATTATCCTCCTAAGGATGCGGTGAAGATGCTAGGAAACCCGCTTTGCTGATAAAGCGGATGAGTTTCACACACGTTGAGTGACTAGTTGAACACTCCACAGCTAGCAACTGGGAAGTGGGGCCTGAAGCCAGGTTTTTGGTTTCTTCGGTTGGAGCTCAGCCACATCCCACAAGGGTTCCTCCCTCCCTTCTTCCTTCCTTTCTCTTTCTTCCTCCCTTCTGGAAACACTGAGTATCTATCATGTACCAGACAACACCATCCAAGGCCCCACAGAAACAAAACTAACCAAGACAAGTTTCTGCACCTGAAAAAGATCGGGGTTTAGCGGGGGCAAGCAGACACACCAAGGCGCAAATGCAGATACAATCTAAGGCACTGACTCAGTGCTCCATGCGCCAGGCCCCGTACTAAGGACTTTGCACACTGTTAATGTTGAACACCTTAGGACGTACGTATCATCTTCCCCGTTTTACAGACAAGGAAACGTAGGGTTAGAGTCACTGAGTATCTTGTAAGTTGCAGCCAGGATCTTCATTCTCTGCTGATTCCAGATCTCACTCTTAGTCACTATCCTGTGTTATGTCAACAAAAGCACTGGCACAGAGCTCTGCACTGGGATAGCGAGAGAGCCGGGGACAGACGGATCGGCTGTCCGGCAGAATTCGAGAAGGAAGCTTGCCGCCGGAAGTGTGCATTTGAATGTACTGAAGCATAGAGAAACGAACCAGGTCATTTAAAGATGATCTCCAAGTTGATCTCCAGTTCTAAAAACTGAATATGAGAAATTAAGTATTCCAGAAATTTGATTCCATTTAAAAATATTTTTCAGGGTAATTATTAGGTGCAAAGCATTGTCCAGGGAATTCCGTGCAGATTCAAGCCCAACTCTCAAGGAGATAATCCTGCACTCGCACTGAGACAATGAGGGTGAAACCACCTCCCAAGGGCAAGTTCTGAACTGAGAGTAAAAGATTTGGGTTCTCATTCCAGGTTTATCATCACTTCACCCTAGACAAGCTCCTCAGCTTCTCTGAGCTCCATGTCTTCAGCTGTGAAAAGCAAGTGTTGGAAGAGATGATGTCCTGGGGTCTCTTTTAGCTCTGATGTTCTATTATTCTAAGACTCATCAAGAAGTACAGGGAAAGGGCTTAGCTGGGAGAGTGGGGTGGGAAGGGAGAGAATAGTTCACCTCCTCAGAAGCCCTCCTACCTGAGATGCCTTTGGCACGGAGTCTTATAAGTGCCCAGTGGCCGCCTGACTCGAGCTGCCAGGGTCCCAGGCCTGCTCTCTGTTCTCAGCCTGGCAAGGGTTCCCCTAAACAACGAAACCATAAAACAGGTACCCAAGAGGTCCATGTTTGTCAGATAGCTTGCACATCAGCAGCACTAAGTGGCTGCTGGAGGCTTTGATACTATTACAACTGCTGTTGTCGTTACAGAATTCCAGTAACAAACACCATTCATGGGGAGTCTTCTATGCACAAGGTGCCACGAGGAGCGCTTTCTTACAACTATCTATTTCTCTTGGTAAATGTACGGAGTGTTCTTATCTCTACTCTACAGATGAATCTGTGTCTCAAGAGGGTTAAATACCTTGCCTGAAGCCATATAGCCCTAGTATGTTCTACCCTCATGGTCCGACTTCAAAGGCACAGCTCTTCATCCTCCTGCTACACTTTGTACACTTCTGAGGCTTCCAGTCTGGGTAGTCTTCCTTCACTTTCACCTGCAATGAGCGACTGAAAAGGACATACACCCACTAAGCATCATATCATACTTACCTTACGATTTGCAAAGTGCGCTTTCATATGTCCCGTCATCTGATTCTCATAGATGCTGGAGAGTTAGAAGGAGCATTATCTCTATTTTATAGAAGAAGAAACTGAGTCTCAAGGGAGGTTGAGTAATTTGGAGGTTTCTTAAACCCACTTGCCATACCAATCACATACTTGTCTACATTTCTGACCATTCTGGTACATCATTTTTCAGAACATTATGTCTTACGTCTTAAAGTGTACCCAGTTATTTATATTTGGATTGCACAGTGGTTAACAGGGGGCCTTCCGGAGAGATATGACCAAATGGCAGTTAGTATTCCCTTACATCTTTTTCCAGGACTAAGTGTGTATCATTTCCAAATAACTAAGAATAGTTCAGTGAATGCTAAAGTTTCAAACCCTCATAATGTTACAATTTTCTTCTTTCAAAATACCAGTATGTTCATTGAACCTCACCCTCTTGACTGAGTTGACAGGGTATACGAAAACTACATAGAACATGTTGCAACCTCTTTTCTACACACAGGGTGTATGTAGTGCTATAGAGTAGATCATGAAGACCTTGTTAGCAAATCTTCTACAAACTGTGTCTAAATGCAATTTTAACAGAGTTTTGTATATATCAGAAACATATCCATCAAGCCCCCCCATTCTCTACCCAAGGGAAGCATATAGAAAAGAAATGTCAATAACCCTTTGTTTAACCACCTCCCATAATCAGACTCTCTTTCCACTAGAGAAGGGGGTAGCTATGTATTTGCAAGGTTGTGTGGTGGTCAAATCAATCATTCAATCGCCACGGACAAGAGGGATGAATCTCATAAATGTAAACGTGACTTTTGCCCTTAATTCCTCCCCATATCCCCTAGTCTGCTTGACTCTATCCAACACAAATCCCATCAACAGTGATACATAAAACGGCGACACTCAACCACCACCTGGGAACTCCTAGGAAACCCCACTGCCCATATTTTCTCTTCTGCTGCCATAGTTGAAAGCACCAAGGCGAAGTTCATTACATCCACCCCACATGCCTGACTCTAACCCCAGCAGGGCCCTAAGTGCAGTTTTATCATCTCGATACAGATTCCCCACAGGTGAACATTCCCACTTCTGTCTTCTCACTTTTACCCTAGATACAATTTCCTACCTCACTGACAAGATAAAGGCCAAGTTGAACTCCATCACCTGCACCCCTTCATGCAAAGGGATTGGGCATAATCATGACTTTTTGTAGCTATGAAATTCCATAATGCTGTGTTTAAAAAGATAAAGCCATTATCTTCTTCTGACCTACCATCCACCCTTTACCCAGACCTCCATATTTTTATGAATGGTACCACCATTCTCTTACTCATCTAAACTTCAAATCCCAGCTTTCTCTTCATGCCTCCATCTTTTCTCAATTTCTATAATCCACCAGTTAGCAGGCTCAGTGGGTTCTACTGCAGAAATATCCATTGCATCCAGTTCCTCTTTTTTCTCATTGTCCATTAGAGTCCGGCCCTCACTTAACTAGCCAGGGCATTTACAGTCACTTTCTCATGGTTCTCCATGTTTTGCACCACTGAACGACTGAGTTTCTTCATCTGTACCTCTTCTTACATTGAGTGCCAACTCAAAAACTTCTTTAAGTTTTTGGTCATGACTTCCATGACCTATCAAATGCATCTGAATACCGTCATTCGGTATTCACAGTTCTACATAACCCAGGTCCAACGTCACACACTCTTCTCCTCTTCTTCTGTGCTGCGACCACAGAGATGGACTCGCTCCCCAGACAAGTCCTATTATTTTCACCACCCAATCCTAGCATGTGCTGTTTTCTGTGCCTGGATGATGCCCTATCCCCTTCGCTGAAATCCTTACCACAATCAAAACCCAAGTCAGATGTTAACTTCCACTTGAAGGCTTCCTTGATTCCCACAGTGGAGGCCATCTCTCCCTGCTAGAAATACCAGTGCCATCGCATTCTGCTGCAGGGACCCATTGTCATGTTCTAAGCTGACTTAAAATGACTTAGGGATTCACATTTTCCCTATTATCTGGATGACAGAGGCCATGTCCCTTTTGTACCCAGAATAGTACTTCTATTGCAGTCCTGCAATTGTAGGGGGACACAAGAATGAATTAAATATTAATGTACTTAGTGTATGACAATAAATAAATAAATAAATAAATAAATAAATAAATAAATATTCACGGAGAACATGCCTTTGAGGAGTTGTCAAGGAGACAAATTACTACCCAGTGAAACAATTAGAAAGCAATATAAAATTTTCTAAAATATCAACACGAAATTGAATTGCTTCTGCTTTAGATTCAGATTTTATTCTAGCTCAGCTCCAAGAAGTTGGATGATGTTAGACACAAATCGCCCTGGGTCACTTTTTCCTATGAGTAAAATGTAGAGTTGTCAGATTTGGCAAGAAACAAACAAAGAATCCAGTTAAATTTAAATTTCGGATAAATAACATATATATTTTTAGTTCTTATACTATAATTAGCCCTAAAAGTAGAAATAGTTGTTATTTATCTGAAATTCACATTTGAAAAGAACATCCATATTTTATCTGGCAATCCTAAATGAGAGAACTGTTCTTAATCATCTCCTAGGCTTTCTACTACAGCATGCTATGTTCAATGACATTTTCAGAGAAAAGAAAGGTAAATGTGTTATCCCCTTGGCTTATAATTATCTTCCCCTGGGTCTCTGCACTCAGATTTTAGCTCAGTGATAGATTCCCTAAGCCCTTCCTGACTCTCCTAAATAAAGTAGCACCTTTGTATCCTTCCATCTACCCTCTCCAGTCACTCCTTATCCCATTAGCTTGTTTTGTTTTCATTATCTGAAATGATCTTCTTCACTCTCATGGGCACGTGTTTATTTTCTGTCTCTCTTGTCACTAGAATGTAATCTGCAGAGGGAAGGCCCTTTACTGTCCTGTTCATTACTGTATCCCCAGAACCTAGAGCAATGCCGGGGCACGTGAAACACTTAAATAGCCAAAAAATATCATAAGTGCTAAAAATGAATTTTTTGACCAATGAGGGGCTAAGGGAGTCCAAAGAAAGAGAGTGGAGTATGGGAAGTCTTCTTGGAGGAAGTGGGATTTTAGTAGTGCTATAAAGCAGTGGTTTGAGGGGAGAGTGGGAATTGTGAATTGTCTGAATAAGCTTAGCAACATTTTCAAGCTATACCTGTCCCTACCCCCACCTCCCTACCACCCATTATCAGAATTTAGGGTGGGAGATGAGCACTGTTAATGTCAAAGGCTTCCCAGATGACTCTGATATGTCCCCTCTATCCCCATTTGGGAATATCTACTATGAAGAATGGGTAGAATTTGGTTAAGTAGAAAGCATTAGGAGTGGTGTCACTGGTACAGAACAATGTGAGTTGAGCACAAAGAAGAAAAAGTATCAGGGGGGTATGAAAGCACCACCCAGATCAGGAGTTTGTGCTTCAGTCTGTAGGCAACAGAGAACAAAGGAGAGATTTTTCAGAAGGAAATGAAATCGTAAAAATGAGACTGAGTAGCTATTAATTTACACCTGGGTCAGGAAACTATGGTGTACCAAACACAATCGGCTGCCTATTTTTGCAAATAATGTTTTACTAGAATGCTGCCCATCTGTTTACTACTGCCTATGACTGCTTTTGCTAAAAGTTCAGTCCAGTGCCTGTAATGCTACTCCCTTGTCAAGCTCTGCATGTTCTTTAAGATTCTGCCACTGCAGAAATGGCCTCACTGCCAAGGTTGGACTAATTGATTTTTTATGATGATTACATTCATATATTCGTTAATTCCTGAATACTTCAACGGATTTTGTATATTTAGGTACTAGGTTAAGTGCTGGGTTTCATGGACGACTTGTGAGTCCTAAGCCTTGCTCTTCATCTACCATATTTATCATATTCTATGTATATGTGGTTCTGATAATATACATCAGTGGTATAGTAGGGTATTTTAACCTGGCACAAACTAGTAAGATACAGTTATAAATAACCCCATAGCAAGTTCAAGTCTCTTTCTGGAAACTGGTATCTGATAGAGGAATGGCGTGAAGCTTGGTTCCCAGCAATAGCACCAGACACATGAGCAGTCCGGGTGTCATGGCTAAGTTTTCCAGTAACTCCAAAAATATCTGCTCTTACCTCTTTCCCCATATAGCTACACGAACACTAACCTCCATCCTTATCACACTTCTTGTCCTCTTTCAACTCTACCTCTTCTGGGAATGACCTAACATTTTAGGCAAATGGCTGGAGTTTCATTTCCTAAGAGCCTTCTTCTGGAAACAGTACTGTCCTAGATGGTTTTAAAAGAGCTTTCAATCTCCTCTGACTAGTGCTGACGGTAATGTGGAAGCAAAATGCCCTCTTGGCTACAGCAGATCATGCAGCATTTATTCAAGAAATATTTATCTAGACAGTTTATCGTGCTAGGGGTTGGGGTTATAATGGTGAAGAAATAACCACTACTGAATGATTTATGAATAACTAATCTTAGTGTCTAGGTAGAGTTATATTTCGATACAGGCAATTAAATCACAGTGGTAAGGAGAGAATGGTGATCGTTGGGAGGTCACCTAACACAGTCTTGGTCACCTAACACAGTCTTGGGGACTTCTTGAAGAATGTGGCATCTGACTGATAAAATGAAGGAATTACTGGGTGAAGAGGAGGCTGGGGAGGGGAGGTGAAGGCAAAGAAGTTCTAAAGGCCCAGAAGGAAAATGATGTCGGAGTCCTGTGTTAACAGTATGCTACAATCAGTTGCCGATTATCTGAGTATAGCTAAAATGCCTTATGGTAGATTCTAATCACTCTCTGGTGTGTTGCAAAAGGAAGCAAGGGCTTGGCTTTTATTCTACTTTTTATATTACCACTAGCATTTTTTTTGTGAATTCTGGCCATTACTTCACCTTTTAGCATATCAATTTTCTGATTTGTCAAATGGGGCTAAAAATACCACCTGCCCTCTCAGGACTTTGCAGGGATCCAATGGCACAATGTGTGGGAAAGTGCTCTGCAATCTCTAAAATGCAAGGGATTATTATTCTAATTCCTGCCGCCACCCAGGCCACTCCCTGTTTCCACCTTCCACTGCCCATCCAGATTTGCTCAGCAAATGCAAGCTCATTTGAATGTCATCTGCTGACAATAAATCAAATAAGGTGATCAGCAGCCAAAAAACAGTTTTTAGATTCTCCCACACCACACAACATGAGGGCCCACGCTGTGGTCACAGATAACAGGAGGATGACCATCAGGGAAACTTAGCAAACTGAGCAAGCTGTAATTCTTTTTGTTTTTCTTGCTCATTTGACAAATGTGGAAACTGGTGCAGGGGAAGGTCTCATGAATGTCACCCAACTAGGGAGTGGTGCTACACAGGGTCTGTTTTGTTTCTATCACCTCCTTTCTCCAAAGCCCCTGGGTCCCTTCTTTTCTGGTCCTTCTTAAATCCTCTAGCAACCAGTATAGAAACAGCGCAGTAGGATCTGCAAGCAGTGTAGTTTTCCCCATTTTCACTGGGTGAAGCTGTGTTCTAATCCCTCTCTGCTTCTAGGCTTACTGTAACTGACTAGTGCAAGCCTCTGTGGTTCAGGAGGCTAATGGCCACCTTCCAGCAAAGTTGATCAGCTGCGTGAACAGCAAGCTCCAAGCTTCAGCAGGAGCTTTCTCCACAGTTGTAAAAGTCTAGTGAACATGTTTCTTGTATTTCTCCCATCACAAAGTCATTAGGAGAAGTTCAGCAGCAATTCCTGCAAGGAAAAGGTCCTTGTAACAACTCACATGCACGGAAAAACCAAACCTGTCATTTGGGAAAGGAACTTGGTTATGCCCAGGGGAAGAAAGAATTACAGAAGAGATTTGTGACCAAGTTTCAGGTAGTATTTAAAATGAAGTTTACCATTTTTATTTCATACTTGTATCATGAGGTCACACAAGTTTGCAAGAATTTCTCTAATCTCTGCTTTGGTTTTTGCTTTTTTTAAAAAGGGCGGGCAAACTGGTATAGATGAAAACAACACAAAACAAAACAAAACAGGACAAAAACCAAAAAGAGCACTGTCCTAGTGGCAAGAAGAATGGGGATCCAGTCCCAGTTTTATTAGTCACTAGTGTTGAGGGTCTTGGCACATCACTAAACCTCTCTGGGATTCAGCTTCCTTCTCTGTGACACAGAGATAACATTATGAGTTCTACCTCAGGATCAACTGGATAAAGAATGACAGCCCCAAGAAGAATGTGAAAGTGGCTTGAGGATCAGGACCTCTGACTCAGTCTCCCATAGCCCAAAGGGCTTACGGGGCTGGGAACGCAGCAAGCCCTCAGGAAATACTGGCCAGTCAAATGGAGAAGTTCTACGATAGGTTCTTAAAATAAAGGGAAGAGAGTGTTCTTAAATTCTTAAAAATTACCAATTGACAAAAATTCTGCTTATTCAATCAATAGTGGTAGACTGATGAGTGTTGCAGCTGTGTAAGGGCAAGAATATATTCGTAGTTTCTACTGTGGTCCATTCATGAGCAAACAAACACTCTTCTTCTGTTTCAGAGAACCATACCCCATGCACATATATGCACACATATGCACACATATACACTCAAGCATATGTGTCTGTACTGACTCTCTTTTACTAGGGAGAAGATGGAGCCTACTGGTAGTATTACTAGCTTGATCTTCAGAGTTCACCCATTTAAATACTGTTTATCAATAATGCCATGTTTGGTTGAGGCACCCCTGTCAGAAAGTTAGAAGACCAAAGAATAGGCCATTTATGAAGAATATATTTGGATACTAGAAATGGAGTTGTACATGACCAAATGTGATTGTCCAATCCATCCAAGGTAGAGAGATTGCCCTGGCAATGAGTCACTTTCTGAGTAGAACTCAGACCCTCTGGGAAATAAAAAACACCAAGCAGGGTAAAAGGCCTTGAATGCAGGGTCCAAGTCATAATTCACCTTTGAACTCACAGCTACTCACACGCTGTAGGCATCCAATAAATGTTTGATGAATGTATTAATAAGTGAGTGGCTGGGGAATGGAAGGAGTTCTGGACTCAAACCAGGGGATGTGATTTGAGCCCATACTCTATCATCAGCACTGTGAGCATAAGGAAGTCATTCCAAATCTGCCCCTCACCTATGAAATGAGAGGGTAGAATAAATAAGTAGCTCACAATCAATAAAATGCAGTGACTTAGCTGATCTCTTAGCTGGGAGATGGTGCTACAGTCTCCTCTCCACCATACTAAAGTTTTCAGGCAGCTGGGCGGGAAGGAAAAGTGAGTCCAGCCAGAAGCGATGTCCCAGGCTGCAGCCAGTAATGCAATCTGAGTGCTGACCAGGCTCCCAGAACTAAACTGATAATATTCCGTATCTCAGGAAGTCTCATCATGAGGGGAACTAAAATCACCAGAAAATAAATTTACTCAAGAAAAATATTGGCTTCAACCAGCCACTCTGCTAACTGCAGGATAAACCTTTCAACTCTGAGAATGAAACAGGACCCTTGAAAGTCTTTTCACATGGAGATAGAAGCAAGAACCCTGTAGAGAAACATCCCTCTGGATGCCTGTGTTTGTGCAATAGAGCAAATGGCCCCAAGATGCATTCAGTTGGATTTTAATATTCACGCCTTTATGAGTTTATATCATAGTATGCTATTTTCCTTGTAATATTTTCATTCTGCAATCAAATTTATTATTATTTAGAAGTACTATAGGAATGGCTACCATGAACACAGTGCTTTCTGCTTCACTGTATGTTTTCAGATCCATATAAAAGACATTTCAGGCTATAGCGATGGCCTCAGGGTACAAGATGGAGAAAATGATGTCTCAATTCCACTGCGTGGAACCTCTCCTCAGTTTGTCTGGGAATGCTTTTAAGGTGGAAATCTAGATGATGTCAAGTGCAACATGCACCTGAATGGCTGCATAGAGGTTGGAGTATCCTGGGACTGTGTAGTCAACTGAGAGAGCACGAGTTTTTAAAGACATGGGTTCATGTCTGAACTCTGCCTCCTAGAGCTGAGTGACTTTGGACAGGTGACTAAAAAAATTTTGTTTCTATGGGCAGTAGTTTACTTATCTTTCAAACATATGCAATAAGCTTCCCCATAGTTTCAGTGTGGATGTAAAAGACTGGGAAGCACTTAGCACATAGTAGGTGCCCCGTAAATGTTAACCATCTTTGTTTCTCCTGAAAGCTCTGCCCTTCTGTGGTCTCCTTTGTCCCTCGTCGCTGAACCCACTAAGTGAGACCTATTGCCTAGTCAGGCAAGCTTCTCTTTCTTTCTTTTTTTTTTTTTAAGATTTTATTTATTCGACAGAGATAGAGACAGCCAGCGAGAGAGGGAACACAAGCAGGGGGAGTGGGAGAGGAAGAAGCAGGCTCATAGCGGAGGAGCACGATGTGGGGCTCGATGTGGGGCTCGATCCCATAACGCCGGGATCACGCCCTGAGCCGAAGGCAGATGCTTAACCGTTGTGCCACCCAGGCGCCCCAGCTTCTCCTTCTTTTAATTCCACTTACCAAAGTGTATTCTCTTTCCCCCAAAATATAGTTGTCCTCCTATTTCCAAAATTTTAATGAAGAGCCTCACCAGCCTGATATGACTATAGTGATAGGCGTAATCATAAGTTTGAGAACAAAAATCAATGTGAGAACAAAAATGTTTTAATGTATCATTCTGTTGATGAATTTAGTAAGATATTAAATTAGCATAATATCACAGGATGTACCATTCTTTTTAATACATGGTTTCTTAGTATATATCTGAGGAATTTATGATAAGGAATACACTTTGAAATGATACCTAAATTCATTCACAAATGAGTAAAACAGCTTTTGGAAGACCTTTATATAGAGTAGGGAATAATAGGACAACCCTGTTCTTACCATGTGAAATATAAGGCAAGCAAACACAACAGCTATAATCTGGATCATTTAACACAACTACTTAAAAGATTCTGTGGCAAATATTATAATCAAGTGGATTTTGAATAAATGCATGAAGAAGTGAAGGCTAGGTGAGTATGTGCTCATGAGAATTCTTTTCATTCTTTTCATTTGGATGGATTATAAAAATAAGCAATGCCATCACTTTATTTGTCCTGGTTTGTGGAAGAGTTTGAGAATTGCTTTTTAAAATTTGTTTCTTTGTTTTTCTTCCTGGTAGAAATGAGAGATGTCTGTAAGCTGATGACATTCGGAAAAACTTAAAACAATACCTTTATTATGTGGCACAAGAAGTGACTTATAAAAGTACTGAAAATGGGAAAGGCCTAAGATGAGACCTTGGAATACAAACATCCATTCATGATATGGGAAACAGTGAAGGACATTAGGTAATAATGGATTTTCCATCTTTATGGATCTCACACAAAATCTCTGTAGAGGAAGGGAGGGAAACAAGTCTAGGAACACTGAGAAATGCAGTCATTTTCCTCAAGACCCTGAATCAGAATCTGCATGAGTCTACTGAACACGTAGTGAATGATGATATGGCTCATGGAACTAGAAGAGAGAGATAAGGAACAAAGCAAGAATCAAACAGCCATATACGTGGCAACTCAAAAAGAGAACTAAAGAACCTCCATGAAATCAACTTTGAAAAGGCTAAAAATTCTATCCTAACAGCATGAAATACAACCTTCTTTAGGAAGACCAATGTTTCTACGCGCATCTTGAGTCATTGAATGTCAGGGTCTTGGAAGTATCACCTCATGGGTAGGAGCCTAACTTCTGATTAAAGAATTTATAAGAAATTATTATGCACATCATGTGTATTCTAAGGAATCCTGTACAAAACTTGAT
Organism: Ursus americanus; assembly: GCF_024610735.1. Classification (NCBI taxonomy): domain Eukaryota; kingdom Metazoa; phylum Chordata; class Mammalia; order Carnivora; family Ursidae; genus Ursus; species Ursus americanus. Next base: position 21,969,056 of record NC_142138.1, on the reverse strand, counting down.
GAGAAATTCACATGAATTAGAGCTGCTATAAAGTATTGAGGACCTATTATCAACAAAATATTCATTGATACAAGTATGTGCCAGGCACTCATAAATTCATGACAATGAACCAAAGTGACAAGTATTCCTACCGTCATGGAGCTTACATTCCATTATTTAACATCTACACAATCCTAACAATGGCCATAGATGTTATTATTCCTATTTTGCAGATGAGGAAACTGAGATTTTAAAGAATTGAGTAACTTCCCTACAGTTACAGAGCTAGTAACTCATGTGCCAGAATTCAAATTCAGCTCTGTGCAGCTTCAAAGCCCAAACTTTTACCTACTTTGCTATACTATCTTCCGTAAGCAACAGAAATTGGGTTCTAGGGGTGCCTGGGTGGCTCAGTCAGTTAAACGTCTGCCTTCAGCTCAGGTCATGATCCCAGGGTCCTGGGATCGAGTCCCACGTCAGGCTCCCTGCTCAGCGGGGAGCCTGCTTCTCCCTCTCCCTTTGCCTGCTGCTCCCCCTGCTTGTTCTCTCTCTCTCTGTCAAATAAATAAATAAAATCTTAAAAAAAAAAAGAAATTGGGTTCTAATGAGCATCAACACATCTACTGCAACTAAGGTGAGTATTTTCAATAAAAAACAATAGTTTCTTATTTGCAGTAAACAGACTATAACTTACAAGGATGTGGCTACTGAGTACGAACTGCCTAACAATAGGCAGGCTCTCATTCAACCAAAATGTATTCATCGGATATGGTGTCAAACCTTAGACCACTTCTTAGGGATATAAATAAGGCAAGTCTAGTGGGGAAGAAGAACATATAACTGGATCACCATAACACAGCATGATAAGGCTGAGATAAAGATAAGCCCAGGATGCTCAGGAGAATACAGAAAACAGGTCAGTATAGCCTGAAGGGAAGGAATGTTGACCTCTGCATTGAGTCTTAGCAGGAGTGAGCTTGATGAAGAAAGGGGAGGTGGAGTGAGAAAATGGTAAAGTGCTTTGAGTAGAGAAGGAGAATGACATGTGCAAGGATGTGAGAGACAGCATGGTGTTCAAGAAAATGCGAGCATTTCAGCATGAGGGTGGAGTGTGAGGGAGAGGCTCCTAAAAACTGGCTATAGTGTATTTTAGCGATGTGTGTGTTTAGGGAAGGTTGCAGACAGGATAGAAATTGGGGAGCACACCTAGAAATCTAATAGTGAGTTACAGAATCTATTTAATGGATCTTGGCCAGTATTTACTTAACCACGAAAGAATAGAATAGAATAGAAAATATCAAGTATAACATATGTAGTAAGGTATTGTTTCATAAAACATATACGTGTGTTGGGACTGAGTCTTGATGTTTAATGTATGTCTTACTATGAGTCATGATCCAAAAAGTCTGAAAAGCACTGATCTAGTCTGTACCTTCCAACGGGCAGATTGTCCCCTTCGGACTTAACAGGGCTCCCTTGGGGGACCTACTATCTATCTATTCCTGTCAGGAGAAAAGAGAGGTCACTTGGAACAAACCTGTCCCAGTTTCTTAAAGACTTTCCATATTCCAAAGTCCATGATCTAATTCTAAATTTCAAGTGGCTATACAGATAAACTCCAATGACCAGGGCTATTTCTGAAAAGCAATTAGTATTTCCATTTTGCAGAAGTGAGACAAAATATGCACACAAAATGAAGCTTCAAATGACTAAAAAAGTTTGGGGCCAGTGAAAAATTCTCTTTCCCAGCTATGTTTTCCACCAAATGAATCATCCAGGTACAGAGCCAATGCATATGAGTCATGAAACACACCCTATGTAGTATCTCTCTCTTCTTTTCCTTTACACAGGGATTTTCCCTAAAAATTCTTTTTGGATTTTATTCCTCACTTTTTTTCCCCCTAAGTCCAGTCAATGTCTCCCAATTTCTTGCCAGTTTCTCTGCTCTTTGATGTTTTCCTTTATGGTGTTTAATCTTATTTCTCTTCTCTTTTGTCTGATCATTCTGAATTCATAGACAAAGCTCATATATAAAGAAAATCCATATAAAACATGGCTTTAAAAGGAAAGAACTTAAGATATTGCTGTTTCCTTTAAATTTATTACTTAACTGATTGCAAAGCACAAGAGTCAAAGTTTAACAGAAATAGTTTAATAAATATCTCTTAACTAAGTTATCTGGTTAATTTAGGCCATTAAGATAGTGGAGTTGATAAAAACAAGGCAAAAATTGACTTTGGGCCTAAATTAATTAGACTATTGGTCAATATCAGTAGAATTAATCACATATTTGTCTACAAACCAACAATCAGAAGTCAACGTTGGAAATGACAGATCACCTCTTAACACCTAATTATTTACACTTCTCTAAGACTACATCTCTCTTCTCTGAGCTATAAAAGCACCAATTCTTAGTGGGACAAACTCTTGTAGAATCATAGACTTCTTGAACTTGAAAACAACCTTAGAGATTATCTGGTCCAGAGTTTCTCAATCAATTTTATGAGGTTGAGAACATAAAAAATATCACATGCCTGGTCCTCATGCAGATTCAAATGGCCCTTTGGTTGGGAGTCTATGCTTCTTATATCTCTACTGGCTAAGAAATGTTTGTCAATCTCTATTTTCTGTGGTTCCTGAAAGTATTTTTCTTATATATTTTTTAAATGAAATGTAACATTGAATTTGCTTTATTAAGCTATGTATAAAACTTGGGACTTACTAATGCAGTCCAACTCTTCATTTTACAGACCAGGAGAAGGAATCCCAAAGATGGTAAATAATTTTACCCCGGGCTCTGTTCTCCATAGACCTGGTACCATATGTACAAAGCACATAGCAAGTCCTGATAAATAGTCTATTCAACCATTTTTAAAATGGCCATACAGGAAAAGAGTGAGCAAGGAAGTGAAGGACAAGAAATAATTCGCTGTGCTACAATCTCGTGGCTAACATTTCCTGGGGAGTGTGATTTTCCAGGGGACTGCAGAATTTGTCCTTAATTTTGGTCACATTTTAGTCACTCTGCCAAGAGCCCCATAGCAAATAGCTGCTGCACGTGAGGGGACACTTGTCTAAGCAAGTGGTGTGAAAACAAATATTGCTTTGTTTAGAGCAACTCAGTGTCTTCCCTCCCTCCCTGCTGAACCTCAAGGACCTTGGAAAAGGTCATTTTATGAAGTTCTGGTGTGTATATGAGTAAACTTGAATCATCATATGTCATAATCAGAACCACGAAGCCAAATGCCATGAACCAGATTACCATGTCATCCCCAAATAGGTTATTATGGCAGGGCTGCTGGGTCACCAGGATACTCTGGCTGGCCTTGTTTTTCATCTTACCCCCGGGGGAGTTCTGGACCATTGCTAACATGTATAGCTAAAGCCACTGGAAAAATATCTTGAATTCATTAGAAAGGACAAAAGGACAAAAGAAATACTTATTTCACTTTTTAAATTATGTAGCATTAAAGTATCTGAGAGAGTCTCAGGCACAGATCACCTCTAAGAAAGCAGGAGGAAGGGGGATGTAGAGTTGATTAGCTGAGTAATTTAGTCACTTAATAAGGAGAGAAGAGTGTATTTTATATAGGGCAGATGTTTGAATTATAAATGTTCACTGATTACAGGGATCAAAATTATGGGATACTTGTTAAATTTCCAACTCATTCTATTTACTAACCATAGCTATTATTTACTGAGTGTCTGAATCCTGGCAGGCATGCACTTGGTGCTTTATGTGCATTTTTCTGTCATTCCTGCAATAACCATGCAAGACCATTCACTTCATTTTTCAAACTGGTAAGTGGTAAAGCTATGATTCGTATCCATGGTTATCTACCTCCAGATGATGACTTGGTTTTCAAGGACTCTAGTATCCCTCTAAATCCTCATTTTGCCTTTTAGTAGCTATGTGACTTTGGGCTAGTTGCTTAATCTCTTTCCATCTCATTTTCTTTATCTTCAAAATAGGGTTAATGATAGTGTCTGCCTAAGAATTCGTTATATGTGAAATAGGTCCATGAAGCACTTAGTTGGCATAGATTAAGCATTTAACCAGCTTCTGGCTTTTGTCATTATTGTAATGATAGCTTATTATCAGTAGATCCACAAATAACCTGGACAGTTGAGATGCCCAGATACTGAGACTAAACTTTTCTTACTGACCTCAATTATCTGGGAATTTGTGGTAAAGATCAAATCTCAATTCATAATTACATGGTGGGAAAAGATCAGGTCATCGCCAGGGCTTAGGGTCCAAGGAGCTCAGCTTATGCTGTGTCACATGTGTCAACACGTTTGACTTCAGGGAAAATTGTCTTAACGTAGGTCAACAGACTTGCAAAAACCAACAACCGCAAGCTCATCTCTTTAACAGGCTTGTTGCTCTGAAAAGAGGAAATCTGAATAAAATCCATAAGTTCTGTAGTCACTTCCAGTGAATTAGTCCTTTGAGAATATGGGGGAGTAGAAACCAGTCTCAATCTAGTTGAGAACAAAGCTTGTGTGTTTTCTGAGTAAAATTTATAGGACGGTAGCAACATACAATATAACTTACTGATATGGGCAATAGTTTGATCAGGCATGGATGCTTACTGATTTGGTATTGTAATGTGCTTGTTTTTTTTTTTTTTAAGATTTTTAAATTTATTTATGTGCGAGACAGCCAGCAAGAGAGGGAACACAGCAGGGGAGTGGGAGAGGAAGAAGCAGGCTCCCAGTGGAGAAGCCCGATGTGGGACTCGATCCTGGAACGCCGGGATCACGCTGTGAGCCGAAGGCAGACACCTAACGACTGCGCTACCCAGGCACCCCTGTAATGTGCTTGTTAAAAGAGCCTGGATTCTGGAGTTAGACTTCTGGAATCAACTCTTGGCTTCTCCACTTGTTAACTTCCCAATCTTAGAAAAATTATTTAATCTTCTTAAAGTTCAGTTTTCTTATGTGTAATATAAACCTTATAAGAGTATCTACCTCACTGTGTTGTTTTAAGGATTAAGGGAGATATTGAATAAATAAGGCACTTAGCCCAGAGCCTGGTCAAAGAATAAGAGCTTAATAAAATGTTAGCTATTGCTGCTTGTTGTCAATCTAAAGCTTTCCGTGTCCAGTAAATGTTTTGAACCCCTCGTCCATTCATGAGATCTCGGCAATGGGAAAAGCTAATGGTGATTTCTTGGACAGAGGAGATGCCTTTGACAGAAACCTGGCAAGCTGTGAGATATATCAGGACAGAGAATTGAGCCTGGACCTCTGATACATATAAAGCTCAAACTTGGCCAGTCAATTTCTGTCATCATTCTGATGGGCGATGGTAGTTCATTCTATATATCATTCTTTTGTGGAGGCCATGATTTCTCCCTCTGAGCTGGGGGTTAGGGGGTAGCAGGGTAGGAGGAAGACTCCTTGTGGCCACGCCTCCAAAGAAACTTCAGAAACATTTATCAAGGGCTAGGATGCTAGGAGGGGATACTAGTATATTTTATTACCCTTGGCATTGGAAATTACTCCTGCTTCCAAATTAAGTATCAAGGCAGGCTACTAGAGTATGATTGCTGAATGCTGTAGAAGACCCATTTGGATTTTGTGTTAGATTCCCTTTTTATTCATGATTTCAAATCTCAAAGAAAGTCTCAATACTGCCTGGAAGTCCCACTGAGAACTTTCTGTGACACTCTGTTTTATCTTCTCCATTGTCAAATATCCCTCCCCGTCCACAATTTAAATCATCAGATGAGAAAGAACTCTCTCAGTTTTGATTGATTATGTGTACAAACCTATCTTATAAGATTGTTATAAGGATTAAATGAGTTAATAAATGAAAATTACTTAGAGCATTACTTGGCACATAGTAAGCTCTCAGTAAATACTACCTATGATAATGATTATTATAACCTGTGCCTAAATCCATTTCCTTCTTCTTCCCTCTTTCACCTAAAAAGGTGTCCCTGCTCCTGACAAACGCCAAGCCCTCAATCTGCTTTCTGGATCCTAGTGTCCTTTACTTCCTCTAGAATTATTCCTTTGATTATTTCCCCTCTCTCTTTATCAGTAACTTCTCCTTCTTTCTGGATTTTTTTCATCAACATAGAAGTATGCTTTACTATCCTCAAGTGTTCAACCTACTCTGAATCTGGCTTCTATCCTTGTAAGTCCTATAAATCTGCTCTTCTCAAGATCATTAGTGAATTCTGTTGTCAAAACTGGTAGTCACTTTGAATCCTCAACTTACTCCAACACAGCTGATGGCCATTCTTCTCAACCCAGTGCCCTCTCTCAGGTTCCACACTCCAGGGTTTCCTCTTAACTCTCTAGCTATTCCATTTCAATCTTTTCCCCAATCCTGTCCTTCTCTATTGAATATTTAAATGCTGTCACTTTGGACATGGGCCTAGGCTTGTATTCTCCCTCTACATTACCATTCATGCCTATAGGTTTACTCAAAATGTATGTGCTCAAAACTCCAAGTTCAGATCTCTAGCCTAACCTGTTTTATGCCTACATCATACCTCCTCTAGGATTCAAAATAGCACTCAAAATTAATAGCTCAGACCAAACCCTTGATTTCTTCCCCCCCCCCACCTGCCAAAATTTCCTCTTCTAATCTTATCCATCTTAGTCAGTGGCACCCGGAACCATGCAGTGGCTCAAGCCAGAAGCCTGGATTTCATTCTTAACTCTTCTTTCTCTGAATGTTTCTACCTTCACCCCTTGCCATTTAATCCATTAGCAAGTTTTGTCTATTCCATATCCAACATATATATCTGATGTCCACTTCTCTCCATCCCTGCTTCTCTACCATCATAAACGAAACAAGCATCATTTCTTACCTGGTCTGCTTCAATGTTCCCTTCATTTCCATTTTTTCAATCCAATTTATTATCCACATTGATGTCTGAGTGAGCCTTAAAAAGTATGTAACATTTCCGCCTCCATTTTTCCCATTTTTGGGGGGGTTCCTAATTTGCTTTAATATCACCTTAACTCTTTCCTAGAGCCTACAAGGCCCTACAGGATCTGGCCCCTGCCCCTCTCCGACCCCATTTGGTACTGTTCTCCCCCCGCAGTTCATCTCACTTTAGCCACACTGGCCTTCCTCAAATACACCAAGTTCAATACATTCTGTTTTAAACATTCTGCTTCTCTGCCTGGAATAACCCCCTTTTTCCTTCTCAGCTTTCTGGCTTCAGGTGAAATGTCACCTCCCTGGAGAGACATTTTCTCATTTTCCCATCTCAACAACTTCCTTTCCCTCCCATTATTTTCTACCGCTGCACCCTCTAAATATTCTTCAAAGCCTTATCCAAACTTGCTTATCTTCATGTTTATAGTTGGTATCTCCCTCCTGACCCAAAAGAAAAAAGGTCCATTTCTATTTTACTCACCATGACCTAACAAAATGCCTGATACATAGTGGAATCTACATAATACTTGCTCAATAAATGAGTGAATAAATAAGCAGTCATTCAAATATTAATCTAAGCAGTTGAAACCATAGAACTGAAACAGAGCTTCGGCCAACTCACTCAAAGAGCTGGACCATGACAAATTATTCCCCCAGAGAGTGGTGCCAAGTCCTGTTGATAATGGAGCATCTTGTGACTGTGACTGGATCTTTCCTTCCTCCGGCTTATGCAAATTATATGCCTCCTCTGTGAACTCCTTACCCTTATTTAATTCTTAACCAAGATCCAACTTTAACTCTCTGTCCTTGATGAACCCCCTCCCCATATTTCTAGCCCACAGGTCTTCATGATCCTCTGGAAAACCTACAGTACTCACTTTATATTCCATTTTGTGCATTTTTTATGAACCAAGCACTGGCTCAGGAAATGAGGATCAAACATAAAGTTCTATGACATTAACATTTATTTGGCATCTTTGGTAAGTTAAGTATTTTATATTATTTAGGACTCATTGTATTATAATTATAATATCATTAGCACTCACTTGTTCTCACTACAAACCCATTTTCTATTTATTTTTATTTAGCAAATGTTTTCATAACACATACTATGTACCAGGCCCTAGTTTTAGAACTATACAAATATTCATTCATTTAATCCTCATAACAAACCTAATGGATAGATAATATTATGATACTTTGGGAAACTGAGGCAAAGACAAGTTATTTACCTGAAACCATAGAACTAATAAATGGCAGGCCAGAATTTGGGCCCAGGCATGAAGCTCCAGAGTCTCCATTCTCAATCATCATTCTAGGCTACCTCTCAACTCTGTATCAGGTAGGTACAACTACTCCTTTCCACGAAGAACTCGGGACTCAGGTTAACCTTGCTAGGGCATACAGTTAATTCAGGTATTTGACACCAAATACTTACAGTGTGCTTTCTACATGACAGGCACTATGCAAAGTTCTGAGATACACAATCACGATGTCTGAACAGACTTGTCCTCAGCAAGTTTACAATTCAGCTGATATGTGGACAGCGTGGGATTTAGATTTAACGGTTTCTTAACCCTTAAATCCAAGACTTGTGACATTTCCATGCTCCTATTCTCATAGAATTCAATCAAATTCTTGGGTCCCAAGATGACTCCTCAAAGAACAGGTGGTAGAGTTGGGGCAGCTCTGAAAGGCTTCCCTGAGGAGGAGGGCACCACTCATCACTTAGTGTTATTTAACTGCTTAAATGTTTCACATATAAGTATCATCTCCATCCTCGCTCACTGCAATCTCTTTGAGGACTTAATATTAACTTAATACTGCTCACAGTGTTTGCCATGGTGCTATACACATAGCATCCAATAAAGGCATCTTGAGTGAGTTGTGACTGGTTGAGTTCTTACAGTACAGGAACAAAGCTGGAAGTCCTAAGTTTTTCTATGTGTAAGATTTCTTCAAGCTTCTTCAAACTTGAACACTTAATTACCATGTCAGACATACACTAGCTTTTCCTGGCTCTCTGGGGACTGTGACTCAAAGAGTGAATGCCATAAAACCAGGAGGTGTTCTGAATTTTCTCCTCACCACATGGCCTAGGTCTTCTGCACTTCCAGATTCAATATTGTCCTCCCTAGGGAACCTCACAGCCCCATCCGCTGCCACCAAGCCCTCTGGAACGGGGAGTCCTACCTTGTGACCACAAATTGTCTTGTGTTTATGTTGCCAAAATAGGCAAACTGAATTCCCACATTTTTTTCACTAGTGCAATGGGAAGCACCAGGGCCTTGGTCCTAGGAAATGATGAAAACCCAACCCAGATGTATACAGAGCAAACACTGCTGTTTGCCACGCTGTCTTGTTTGTTTTGGAGGAGAGTGGATTTATTAATAATAAAGTTTCGCCATGTGGCAGGCACATCTGGGTTACAAAGTATCAGTCATAGAGAGTAACTCAGGAAAAACCCCATTAAGTCACCTAGTCCTGCATTTGCCAAGGCTGTAGGCTCTGTTTCTGCCTTTTGAGCTTTCCCAGCATTTCAGAAAAGATGAGATGTTAAGAGCGATGTCTCACCTGTGATTCCAAATTACCATCAACGATGGTGCTTATGATGGGAAAATGGAAAATAAAACACACAAAAAATCTCAACTCCTCAAAGTTTGATTCATAACCCTGAGTAGGCTGTTGCCCCAAATTGACACAGAGAGAAAACTGAGGAGCAGACTTCAATTCACAGAAGCACGTGGCATCTTCCATGGAGACTCATGGGCAGAGGAGAAAAAACCCCTACACTTATTTATTTAACACTTATTTATTTAACCTTCTGGCTGGGTTGGGTTGTTGGATTTGGTTTTACATCCTGAATTACAAAATTTATGATGGGAACGTGTGTCAGCTGTTTGCTGAAGGAAAGAAAGACTTCTGTTCTTTGTCTTCTCTCATAATAGAGCCAAGCGTCCCACATGGGTTGTTTGGAGAAGTTAAAATATGTCAAGAGTAAGAGCATAACCCTAGCTGGGCTTCCTTTTCTACATCTTCTGTTCTTTCCTCCTGACGATCCTGGTGCCTCCTGCCTGGATTGCTGTATAGCTTTTACTCCAACTCAAACCATCTGGCCAACAGCTGCCAAAATCAGCATCAGCTAAGATTTACTGAGAGTCAGTCACACGCCTGCTCTGTGCATACTGTGATCAAATATGTATCCTTTGCTTATTTGTCACAACCACTTTGTAACATAAGGAAGGGGACAGTATGGACAGTAGCCAAGGGCATGGGCTCAAAATCAGGCAGAAAGAGTTTTCAGTCCTAGCTCTACTATCTTCCCCCACCCAGCTTTATTGAGCTATAATTGACATATAACATTGTGTAAGTTTAAGGTATACAACGTGATGATTTGATACATGGATATATTGTGAAATGATTACCACAGTAAGGTTAGTTAACACATCTATCACTCCACTTTTTTTTTTTGAGAGAGAGAAAGAGGAAGGGAGGAAGAGAGAGCACGCATGCTGTGGGGAGGGGTAGAGGGAGAGCGAGAGAGAGAATCCCAAGCAGGCTCCATGCCTAACACAGAGCCTGACATGTGGCTCAATCTCACAACCCTAAGATCATGATCTCAGCTGAAGTCAAGAGTCAGACGCTTAACTGACCGAACCACCCAGGCGCCCCTCCACCACTTTTTAATGGAGGCTTTGGGAAAGTCAGTATCTTTGTAAAGTGTGAATAAGAACAGACCCTACTTCATAGAGTTGTTTTTGTTTTTAAAATAACTTTATTGAGGCTTATTTTACATAAATACACTTTACCTTTTCAAGTGTAGAATTCAGTAATTTTTAGTAGATTTACTAAGTTGTGCAACCATTACCATAGATCAGCTTAAAAATGTTTTTCTCAGCCCTCATGCATCTTTACAATTAATCCTGTCTCCTGCTCCTTCCCCACTTTTTGTCTTTACCTCTTTGTTTTTCCTGGATATTTCATGTAAATAAAATGCAACTGATGGTATCATACCATGTCTGGTATCTCATGTCTGACTTCTTTCACTGAGAAGAATAGTTTGAGGTTTGTCCGTATCATATGTAGCATGTCATCTCAGTTTGTTCCTTTTCACTGCTGAATAGTATTTCGTTGTATGGATAGAGTTTCTTTTGTCTATCCATTCTCCAGGTGATGGACCTAATTAGGTTGTTTCACTTCTTGGTTATTATAAATAATGTTGCTAAGGAGACCTGCATTCAAGACTTTGTGTTGGATATATGCCTTTAGTTTTCTTGTACAGACATCAAAGAGTGGAAGTGGTGGGCCATATGGTACACTTACGTTTAACGTCTTAACTCACAGAACTGTCCGAGGCTTAGACATCACATAGAAATGGACTCGCCCAATGCCACCAGGAATAATGATCAGTGAAAATCGTTGTTGTAGTTGTTGCTGCTATTCTTTTGGGGGAAGTTTCTCCTTGTTTACTGTGTAGATGACGAGGTTAAAATAAAGCTCAGACAGGGTTCCCAACTCACTCAAGACCACACAGCTAATCGACAGACGAACTGGAATTCTCTCTCATGTTTTCTGACTCCAAGCCTGGCATCGTCTCCTGCCACCATAGCCAATACCGCACTAAGCATCCTGAGGAGCACGGCTCTGCTAATTCAGTCCCCTGCAGAACAAATACCACTGGCGCCTCACTGCACAAGAAATAAAATATCGATTTGTGTGCTAGGTACACAAAGCCTCTTATTATTTTCCCACTGATCTTTCCTGCCTAATTTCCCACTGCACACCTCCACCCTATCCTCCCTTCACGAATCCCCCAGGATAATTTTCATTCCAAAAACTCAGCCAACACTCTTTGGGCCACTATCCCTTTGTTGGAGCATGATCTGAATTCTTGAATAGTATTTCTCACTTTTGCCTTATGAACTCTTACCCATCCTTCAAGGCAGAGTTCAAGTCATACTTCCTATACCTTCTTACTTCCTCATCCTCGTGATTCTGGTTAAGATTAACCTGCATTGAAGGGGGAATGAAACATGAGAGACTGTGGACTATGAGAAACAAACTGAGGACTTCAGAGGGGAGGGGGGTGGGGGAATGGGATAGACCGGTGATGGGTAGTAAGGAGGGCACGTATTGCATGGTGCACTGGGTGTTATACACAACTAATGAATCATCGAGCCTTACATCGGAAACCAGGGATGTACTGTATGGTGACTAACATAATATAATAAAAAATCATTAAAAAAAAATAAGGCACAAAATATTGTCACAAACCCAAATATATTAAATCTTTAAAAAAGAGAAAAAAAAAAGATTAACCTGCATTTTCCTAATGGACTTAGTTATAATAGGTACTCACGAACACAATGACTTGAGCTGAAATGACTGAAAAAAAAGAAAAAAAACTCAGCTGTGTAATGAATGAGCTAGCTATGAGAAGTACTAATTTTTAAGAATTCAAAAAAAAATCACTTGTAAAATTCCCAGGTATAGCAACACAGTGTTACTTGTTACAGAGCACCTGGGGTAGAATCCTGTTCCTCACTACCCACCCTCCTCTGTGTATCTAGAACACTTTATCTGTGCTTTAGGCAACTTCTTATCACACTGTATTGTATATATTTACGTTTGTCTGCCCCACGAGACTGAGCTCCTCCAGAGAAGAAGCTGTGTCTTATTCATTTCTGTATACCCGCTGCCCGGCACAACGCCCAGTTCACGTAATGGTGAGTGCTCACTCGATGCTGAATGAATGAATGAGAGGGTTAGTGAATGACAGAATGAGCTGCTCTCTCTGTCTGACACAGATAACCCATTAAAAGTAGGTAATACTCTCTTGCCTAACATCAGAGTTCTAAAAGAGCTTTCTTCTTTAAAAAAGATTCTAATCTTCCCATTGGCCTACTGTTAATTCCACTTCCTCCAAATGGCTATCTGAATAAGTCAGTAAGTATTTATGTAGAATATTTTCTTCCCAGTTCCTTCTTTTAACTCTCCCTAAATAAGGGCCACCAAAAAAAAAAAATTAAAAAATAAATAAATAAAAAGAGGAATAGTTAAAGAGAAAAATTTTGCAAATTATATAAACTCTAAAACACGGTGACTTTTCCTAAGTAGGTTGTCAGATTCTAACAAGGATCCAGTAGAGGCTTTGCACATAGTACAGGCATTGTAAATAGTTGTTAAATAACTGGATCCAGCAAACATTTATTAATGCCAATGAACAAGACCCTGTTGCCACGTCCTAAGGCTCCTGGCATAAGGGAGCTAACAAACATATAGTGGTAACAATAACAACTATGTATTCATTCAGTCATGGCTCCATGACTGGCACTATTTCAAGTGTTTTATATGAAATAACTCATCTAATGTTCATAATAACTCTAAGAGGAAAGTATTAAAGATGAGAAGATGAAGATGAAGAACCTGAGGTTTACAGAAGGTTTCAGAAGTAATTAGTGTAATAAGTAGCAGAACTGGGACCCAGGCAGTCTGGCTCCAGAAACTTCCCATGAGAATGCTGCGAAGCTGAGGTGAGGGGCCATGCCCCCTCCATTTCTGTTTCCCCGGCACTCATAACCACTCAATGACCATTTGCTATTAAACTGTGCCAACCACAAGGCTGACAGGGATTAGGAAAAGAATACAGATACACTGTGTTATGCAACAATAATATGGCCTAATGTTAGGGTACGAAGGGGTGGAAGTAGCCCAGGTTTGGGAGCCAGACCAGAGACCTGGGCTTGAACTCCAGATTCACCAGTAACTAGCTTCAGGGCTATTTCTTCTCTGACAAAAAATCATCCACCCCAACACCCACACACTACCATTTCTGGGCCAAGAGCCACTTTGGAAATTTGAAGGCTCTGTAAGATTGGCCTCTACACTCAAAGACTCAAAACTAATTCAAAATAAAGATGACTAAGTCTGAGGTTAAAAGATTTACCTCAGGTCACACACCTGGTTAGTACTGGTACTGAAATTTAGTTTCCTGAGTTCCAGCTCAGTGCTCTTTCGTTTAAGTCACAGAGTTTCGCTTGAGGTAAAGAAGTTGAACAAAACACCATCAGAAGCAAATTATTCAAAACGGGGCTTTCCAGAGCCAGCCTGGAATTGGACAGCTGCCTCCTTGTGTTCAAGAGAGGCACACCCCAGTTTCACTACAGATCTGAAATCTAAGTCTCTCTCCTTGTGATGTCAGAGGCTGGGGACATCTTTTAAGCAGTGAGTAATGCTCTGGAGAGAAGTCTCCCACTGCTTTCGTGTGTCCTAAAAATTCTCCCTTGCCTTCTTTCTGTGTTGGGATAGCCTACTTAACACCAAAAATACCTTTCAGTGAAGGGGATTTATTCCCAGAAGAGAGAAAGTCACTATCACCTCCCTGTTGGCTCAGTTCTTTCCCTGAAGGGCTTGAAGCACATTTTCTTTTAAATTCTCTATAGCTCTAGAATCTGGAGAAAAGAGAAGATTAAACGTAGCAGAGGAAAAGGGGGGCATTGTCCAGAGAACGCTGAGTATGATTGGCACAGCAGGTGTGAACATCATCTCAAGGGTGTGGATATACCTTGAAGACAGGTACCTGTGTGGGCATCACCTACAGCACTTTATGTACCTGACAGCACAGAGGACTAGTGCCAAGTATCTTTGGAGCCAAATAAGCCAGGGTTCAAATCTTAGCTCTTTCACTTACTAGCTGAGTGTCTTTATATTAGTAGCTGTATTCACCAGGGCACAGTTTCATTGGTTAAAAAAAGAGAGACAATAATGACTTCATAAAGGGTTGTTGATGAGGAAAATGTCTCACTGTAGTTCCTAATAGCAAATCTTATACTTAGCAGGAGTTTAATAGTATGTTAACACTTCTCCCCGTGTTTTATAGTTGAAACAAATGTTTTAGAGTGAATTCTTTGGAAACAAAGAAAACACTTTGGGGCTAGTATAGCATTGAAACTGAATTGTCCAACCACTGTCCTATCATACAGGCTCATAATGCAGGGGAAAATCTCAGAATTGGCTAAGTCTGCCCTTCTTCTGAATAAGAGAATCTCATGTTACACTTTCTACATCTATCTAGACGTTCTCTTCCAGCAGGGCACACAGAATGAACCACTTGCCAGGGAAACATATTCCATTTTCTGCCAAATCTCTAGTGGGCTAAATGGTTCACTGAGGCAAATGTTGTCTCTGCTACAAATTCTACCCAGTGTAACCTGCCTTTGCTCTTTGCCCTGGCAACACAGAATGGTGAAAAGGGAATGTTTCCCTAACACTGTGCCCTGCTGAAAATCAGAGTGACTCCCCTCCGCAGAAACTGGAGGAGTAGGGGGTAATAAGTAATCCCACCAACAAAATCAGAAAATGAAATAGAAGGAGCACATTCCATTGCTGTAGAAAAAGAGGAGGTAAAGATAAGTGTTTCTACATTTTGAGTAAAACCAGTGACTCAAGACCAGGAGAAAAGGCAAGATTTTGGGGAAAAGAACCAGCTGAGATGTCAATTCTTTGAATGCCAGAAAGCATCCATATTTGGTTCAGTTTAGTAATTTGCTGAAAGCAATTCTTTATCAAAAGGTAAGTGAGGTGAGGAGGAAATTGCACCTTGAAGGGAAGATCATAGTCTGAGATGTTCCAGACAGAGGTGGTTACAAGAGCCACCTGGCTCACGGTTAAGGTACCCGCGGATCCCCCGGAGATGCAGGACTGCAGAGGTGAGAGCAGAAGCTGGGAGCTGTGGCGAACACGAGGCTATGTGCTTGGCAAAGGGGCTGGAGGCATCCTCTCTGATGTGTGCAGTTCTCAGTGGCAAGAACACAAGATGCA
The DNA here is from genome assembly GCF_024610735.1 of Ursus americanus. Taxonomy (NCBI): domain Eukaryota; kingdom Metazoa; phylum Chordata; class Mammalia; order Carnivora; family Ursidae; genus Ursus; species Ursus americanus. Next base: position 21,953,353 of record NC_142138.1, on the reverse strand, counting down.
GACAAAGCAGAAGCATGAGAAGGTTTCAGAGTCCATGTCTGAGAAAGAAAGTGTCTCATGGATGACCTAGAGAATGGGGCTGACATTAAATTTCCTCAAGAGGATATGAATGTTCCAGACCCCATTCTGTGGAAACAAGTACTGTACATCAAGAGGATGCTCACCTCACTCCAAGGTATTTCCAGCCAAATTAACCTCTTCCTGAGATATTTGTCCCAATTAAGTTTGCAGTCATAGGTTGTGGTCTCCAGACACAGGGCACAGAATGACTGGCGTGCTTGCAGAGCTGAAGCCCGAGATTTCCTTTTCTCATACAGCTGCTCAGCAGAGAGAATGGTGAGAATGTGGGGCCTCTGTGGTGTCACCAACATTTACTAGGTGCGTCACCACTGCTGGGGAATGTTGGGGTGTTCAAAATACACATTGCCCTTGTGGTCTTTTCAAACCATCACATGGTTTTCAAGACAATCCAGTGAGCTGGGAGGAATGGCTATTTTACCATGTTTTGAAGTAAAGTCTCAATTAGTCAGAAGGAATATAAAGATTTTTATTCTCCTGGATCTTTTATTTTTTTATTTGTGTAGAGCTGGGCATAATTCTGGTCTGACACCTAAGGACAGGCTTATTTATTTGTTGGTTGGTCCTTTTGATGATTTGTTTTATGTGTTGACTTGGCTAGGCAACAGTACCTGGCTATTTAATCAATATTGATCTAGGTGTTGTGAAGATATTTTGTAGATGTGGTTAACATTTATAATCAGTGGATCTTAAATAAAAGAGATTACCTTCAATATTGTTGGTGGGCCTCATCCCATCAGTTGCAGGTCTAAGAGCAAAGACAGGTTTCTTAGAAAAGAACAGATTCTGCCTCAAGACTGAAGCGTTAACTCCTGCCTGAGTTTCCAGAAATTCAAACTTGCCAGTCCCCACAACCACATGAGCCACATCCTTTAAATAAATCATAAATATATGTATATATATTCTCACATTGGGTCTGTTTCTTTGGAGAATCCTGACTGATAGGGTCTACATCTTCAGGAAGCTTTTATTCTACGCTTTTATTTCCAGGTGGTGCAAACTGAAGATCAGATTCTGAGTCTTATTCAAGTTTGCACTTCCCTTCCCCCCTACGTGGTAGCAGGCCATAATACAAATGTTTAGCTTATGGAACACACACAAAGCCAAACAAATGGATGAACATATGCCAATGGCATAAAGAACAGTTATGTCTTTAAAAATCAATGCAGGACATGTATACCCAATACCATATATAAAGAGTGGGCCATTATTACAATAAGCAAGACTAATTGTAGGAGGCTTTCATAGGTAAGTTTTTGAGTCAAATTAAGAGGCCTAAAGGAAAGGCGGTTTAGAAGTGTGAGGGGCATGGAGGAAACAGCAAATCAGAGGGAAGCCTAGAAATGATCTGCAGGTGAAGAGAGACAGACTGGTTACATTTCTAATGAGAGAGGAAGAAATAATAGGAAACCAGGTCAGTGAGGACAGAGGCCCATTGTGTTGACTGAAAAAGCATTCGAAGAACCCTTATTTTTCCCTGGGATTTAAAAAAAAAAAAAAGGTAACCAGTCAGCATGCGTGCACACGCACATACACGGCACAGTGCTGGCGCAGGAGAGATCTGAGGGACTCGCTGTTCGTCAGGACAGGTCCTCTGCATGGCGATGGAGAGCAGCTGTTGGCCCTGAGTGCCTAAGACTCCCCAGCTACGCAAAGCCATGGAAAGCCTCTCCCAATGCTCATGCATCACACTGAAGGTGTAGGTTTGCTTCACAGAACTGAGCCTCTGTTAGCAGTGTAGGGGCGAAAAGGAAGTCACAGTGTTATGTCCTTAGTCCATGGGACTGTCCTCCAAAGCCAGCAAACGGAGAACTCTGGAGGCTTCACCTTCGCCTTCCAGACAGACAGTCCCGTAGCCTGAGAGAGTGCAGCAGCTCTTGCAGGAGCCCAATTTTCTTTTTGTGCAGATGGCAATCCAGATTGGCAGCACAGATCTTGAGACATATTTTTGTCTCATGGACATTGTTTCAAGTTCCCCAAAGCTGGAGCAGCGGGGCAGCTGCAAAGTCATTCAGTTTCTCTGTCCCCATAAGCAAATTTCTCCTCATCAGAATCTACCGCAGACTCAAGGAAGTCCATTTTTCCATGAGGAGGTCAGCAATCTTTCTCTTCTTTTACTTACAATTCATTGCATTACCTCTCCTTCACTGTTCATTATTTTCAATGATGTTTTTCTTTTTCTTTTTTTTTTAAGATTTTATTTATTTATTTGAGAGAAACAGAGAGAACACAAGTGGGGGGAGGGACAGAGGGAAAGAGAGAAGCAGACTTCCCGTTGAGCAAGGAGCCCGATGCAGGGCTTGATCCCAGGACCCTGAGATGATGACCTGAGCCGAAGGCAGGTGCTTAACTGACTGAGCCACCCAGGTGCCCCCTCAACAATGTTTTTCAATAAATATGTTTTGAGCACCGGCCCTGTACCAGGCATTGAGCAAACAGTCTAGAGGTGTAAGTAATAAAGAAAACAGGCAGGTATAACACATTAAAAATATTAACATTTATTTAGTGCTTTCTGTGTGCGGCATTGTGCTAAACCCTTTACGTACATTAAACTAGCTCTCACGACGATTCTCTGCTGAAGGTCCTATTGTTATCCTCATTGTACGTATGAGGAAATGAAGGCCCAGAGATGTGGAATTATTTGTCTATAGTCCTACAGAAAGAAAGGACTAGAACCAGGACTAAACTCAGCCAATCTGGATCCAGAGCTTGCCTGCTTAGCCACCAAGGTGAACGGAAGGGGCAGGTGCCGAGTATTGGGCCAGAGAAAGCACACGTCCCCGGGAGCCCACAGGAGGGGCCAGCAGCCCAGACTTGTGGCTCAGGGACAAGTGCTGTATTTGAAATGCAAATCTGATCATGTCAATCTTCTTCTCAAAATTCCTTAATGGCTTCCCACATTACTAAGAATAAAATTTACACGTTTCGCCCACGGCCTACAAATGCTCTGCTCAACCTGGCCTTTCTCAGTGTCTTTGGCCCTGCACTTCACTGCCGCCCTATTGATCCAGATTTTAGGCTGGAGCACCTGGAAGGGGTTACTTACCGTCTCTACCCACCCAGCTCCCACTCAGTGTTTAGGTCATAAATTCAAGGTCATTTACAAAGGCCTCCCCTGTCCCCTAATCTACATTAACCCCAATAATAATTAATGATAATGATAATTAGAGCGAATGCTAAATAATACCAGATGGTAGGCAGTGTTCTCAACGCTTTAGGTATAAAGGCTAACTTTAATATTACAACAATCCTAATGGCTTTTTTTTTTTTTTTTACAGGTGAGGCACTATTATAGTATTCTGTACTTTTCTTCATTATAATGATCAAATATGTAATTGGGTATTTATTTTCTTAACATTTCCTAGGCTGTAAGGTCCACGAGGTCAGGCTCTAAATTTTTCCTCTTCACTATTACATCTCCAGTATCTAACACAGTGTCTCATACACAGTCAGCATCTAATAAACATATATGGAATAAATTAATAAATGAATAATGGACATGTATGAGACATTTCTTTTAAGATTTACACATTTTTTATTACTTACAATAAAATGGATAGATAACAAAGGAATTAAAGGGCATTATTATATGGTAATTATTAAGGCTGTGGGTAATTCAGCATGTTTGTTTGCTCTCCTGTTGTGAAATGCTCACCATCCCCCTTTCCGTCAGTTATAACTTCCGAGGTTTACAATGGGGGTGGGACAGCGTGGTCTAGACTAGAGGAAAGAGCATGTGTTTTCAAGAAATACAGACCTAGGTTTCAGTTCTGACTTTATCACTGACTAACTATGTGGTCTTGAGTAGACCCCATGTATTCCCTGAGCCTTCTTTTCTAAATCTGTGAAATCAGGAAAACAATCTGCAGAATGGTTCAGTGTTGAGAATTAGGTGAGAAAATGTATGCAGAGTGCCTAGCCCAGTGCCTGGCACATAACATGAGTTGAATAACGGCTAGCCCCTTTCCTCTCCTGCAATCAGAGGCAGACAGGTAGGCTTTAGAAATTCTATACTTTGCTAGGCAAGCAGAACTAGCCAGATAGACCCTAGAAATGTGGATTCAAAGCACAAGTGAGGGGGTAGGGGCAAAGACTGCATTACTGACTGGGCTGCCTCCATGGATCAAATGGACTGGATAAGTGCCCATGGCCCCACCTCATGCCACGGACACAGCCAAAGGGGAGGTAGGAAAGTATACAAAACTCTGAGGCGTGACGTTTGGTACTTGTCAACAGCTCTGGCTGGGAGTAAGTCAAGACAATAAACTAAGAAAAAGATCCAGTGAGTTCTGTTGCCTGTTCTCTATTTCAAGGGGACAGTCCCTGCTTTGTTTCTCTTCTCTTGGGTGAAAGACTGTTCCCTGAAATGCTCCTGGCTTCCGAGAACAGCTCTGAAGACAACTCCATAAAGTGCTGGTCTGGGGTTGATCAGAAGCAAGCAGGCAGAATTCACCCCGCCCCCAGGATCCCCCCCAGGGGGATGCAGGAGGGAGAAAACAGGGAACTTAGAAGGTTCTCTTCCTTCTTCCTTCATTTCCTAACACCCATGTTCATTCTTCTCTAGGCCAACCCTGCCCCCCTTCTTTTCTCCCTCCCTCCCAATAAAGGGACAAGAAAGAGGCAGATAGGTAAGAGGGGGCCTTCCCGTTCTCAGAAGTGATTGAGAGAGGGCAGTCTTTTCAAAAAAAGTCAAAGCCCTCCCCTAGGCTGGACTCAGCTAGTAGGTTTTGTCTTCTCTCCACACGGAAGCTCTGTACCAGTTTCCATTGCTCATCTCTGCTGAGCTCCCCGAGCTGAAAAACCTGTGTATGTGCAGGTATGTACCAAGCCCTGAACATTGTATTTAAATACAACTGTAATGAGTTGTAGAGATGCAATTATTCTAGCCTATAAAGTGAAGTCCTCTCACGTTTGTGCAAGAGAAAGCTCTCAGTTAACTACAATCCAGTTCTCAGAGTCCTGACTGAGCATTTTCTGCAATCTGTCTTTAAGAGAAAGAGCCATCCTTGTCTGGTGTCCTACCTTCAGCTCCAAATGTATTTCTATATAATCAGATTTTTATGGTTTCAGGGAAAACGAATCTTAAACTTCAAAGACAGCTTGCCTTCTAGATTGTATTCCTATAGAAGGGAAGTAGGTCAGAACCTTTTAGACAGATCTGAACAGGACTTTCTGTTTTGGTTCCCTACTTATGCCAGCAGGCCTAGGCTCTTAGCTTTCACCTGACCACCTGCTATGTGCTGGGGGCTATGGGGAAACATGTTGTATAACATGATTAATAAAATGATACTAATATTGACACTTTTCTAAGTGTTAGGAGCTATTCTAAGTGCGTTTTGTATGTTTACACATTTAATCCCTACAACCAACATATGAGATATGTAAAATTTCCATCCCAATTTTGGAGATGAGGAGATTGGGACATGGAGAGGTTAAGTAATTTGTCCCAAGGCCACATACTAATGGAGTTGGGATTTGAAAGGGGCAGTCTGGCTCTAGAGTCTTTACTTTTAACCACTACATGCATAACTTTTCTCATTTAACCCTCACAGCAATCTTACATGACAGAGTATTAAAGTGCCCACTTTCTAGACAAAAAACTGAGTCTCAGAGTAGTAACTTGCTAAGGTATTGGCCCAGGGATTCCCAGCCCAATTCAATTCAATATACTAATTGAGTACCTACCTTGTGCCAGGCACTGTACTAGGCACTAAGAGATAATATAGAGTAATAAGCTAGTCACATCCAGTCATTTTTTATTGTATTTATTTTAACACTCCCACTTCTATTGTATTTATTTTAACACTGCCTGAAAGTAATAGATGATAAAGAGCTACTTCAAGTGAAAAAAAGTTACATGTAGTCAAGATTGGCCAGGAACGTCAGCATTGTATACATGCCAGAGAGCTAGAAGATATTTAGACAAGCCTAATATGAGCTCTCTAATCCTTTCTGATTCAGGCATGGACATATACTCATTTATATTTGTTCAGTCCATAAACATTTACTGAGCATCTACTATATTCCAGGTCATGTTCTATAAATTGGGGATATAAAAAAAAAGCCATTAGTACTTGAACTTGAGACAGTCTTAGTCTAAAAGGGAATAAAGTTAAATAAATAAATGCAGCATAATATGGCAAGTGCAATAATTGGGATTTTGAGATCATAATTAAGATAATAATTGAGAGTAATTTTGGATGAGTTGCAGGGAGCACACACAGAAGATGGCATATATGCTGAGTCTTAAAAGTTAAGGAATGTACTTTTAAGATGGGAATGAGTAAAGGAATTAGTATTTACTATTACAGATCAGGCTCTGGACTGAGACTACGTATTTAGTTGAATCCTGACTCCAGAATGCAAGAATCAATGAGTGGAAAGAACTTGTTCACTTGACAATGTAAGAATATCCCTGAGCTGAGTATGTGAGTGATATTTTTGGGAAAAGGCAGCCCAGACAGAGGGAACCACATGAATAAAGGCAGAAAGGCAAGAAGAGCATGGCATATTCGAGGGACAGTATGTTCAGGATGTTCAGGGCACCTCAACCATCAACTGTGCATGGGGGTTAAAGTGAAAGATGAGAACAAAGAAGGAGTTAGGAGCAAAATTCCGAAGGAATTGGTAAGAAGTGGTGATCCTGTATTGAAGGCAAGGGATACTCAACTAAGGAAATAACTTAACTATGACTGGATTTTAGAAGAATAATTCTAGTACCAGAATGGAGGGTGGATTGCAATGGGGGAAGGACTGAAGACAATAGACCAAGTGGAAGGACCACCGTAATGGTTTAGGAATGGGAGGATGAAGCACCCAACTAAGGAAGAGGGGGTGGGGAAGAAAAGGAGGGGGATGATTAGAGAAAAGGCTACAAGAATTGGCTGTTGAAGGTGAAGACAGAGATAAAGGATGGACTATGAAGCCACTACTCAAAGCCAAGAATATAGGAGAAGAAGCAATGGTGGAGGGGGGATGGTCCAGACCTCCAGATGAACCAAAAGGGGTTACCAACGGTGGTCAGATTTCTGGCATTTATATGCAAACTAACTAAAAAAAGAAAAATAAACATATACATATGTGTGTGTGTATGTTTTTTTTTTCTTTTATATACACACACACACACACACATACACACACACACACACACTAACTGATAAGCAAGTGGGGGGTGCAGGAGTAGGGGAGCACAGGTTGGAAAGGGAGATGAGAGCTGAAACCAACATGGCGGATTCCGATGACCAGATCTGAAGAAAGCTGTCTGCTCAAGATGGCTCCCTAATTCTGAGCCTGGGAGGGAGAGGAGCCCAGGTGTGAGGTGAATCTTTGGCTCTGACTCCTGGGGCTGTCCAGGTAAATAGAGCTGTCAGAAATACCCAGCAGGAGACAGATGTTTCCCGAAGGGCTCTCTCCCACACGCCTGGGAGCTGCATGACCAGGCTTGAGGTAGGCAGCAGCTGGGGTTTAGGAGGACACAGGCACGTGGGCAGCCTCCTGCCTCCCGTGGCAGCTCTGCAGATGAGGCAGCTGAGAGAAGTGAATCTTTCTTCCCAGCCTCCTCCTCCACCCTTCGCCTCAGAGCCCTGGTGCCGCAGCACCGTGCGGGCTGCATAAAGGCTGATTCATAGATGAAGGGCTGTGGCTACGAGCGTACAGAAGTGGCAGAAAGGACAAGGGTGTGCGTGTGCGTGTTCAGAAGAAACTGTTTATTCAGGGAACTATATGTCAAAAACAGCCTTACTGGCAGACAATAGTGATTCGCCCAGACAATTTATGCCACCAAATAAACATCAAGATGGGCTGTGTAGACCTAAAGGTGAGACACGTTTTCAGAAGTGGGGTGCCACCCCTCATGGTCTCAATGACAGGAGATGCTTTTGCACACAAAACACTGAAGCAACAATATCTGGGCATCGCCTGAGCCTACTGTAACCAAAGAGAAAGAAAGGCCGGAACTAAAATGCAAAAGAAAAAAATAAACTGTGTTTGGAGATAGGTCTGCTACAGTATAAACTTTTCCCTTTCTCTGGCTTACTGCTATAGCAAAACCTGATGGTTGTCTTTGTAAAAAACGTGTCTGTATCTAGGTCCCTGGCAGTGATTTGCCTCTGGGAGGGCCAGCAATCTATTTAATGACTCCATTGACGTCAATAGCATAACTGAAATACTTACTAACATGCATGATTCCAACTTTCGGGGGGGGGGGTGGATGGTGTTTCTCAGCAGCGCAAAAACATGAAGTGGAGTCAACCCGGAACGGACTCAAGTCTTTAGGCAGCAAGTGAGAGATTAGACGCTGCAGGTTTCATTGGTTCCATTGAATAGGAAGAAGCATTCACACCAAATTTAGAAATTAATTTTGAACTGGTGAAATAGCCATTAATGAGCAGGGCTTTATTTTTGGTAATGTTTGCTCAAGGGTAACATTTTAACTGTTCACACTTTAGTTGACTTGTCAATGTTTTTGCAACTACCCACACTTAAATTTAGACATATATGAAATAATTGCAGATCAATATAAATAGCTTGATGTTGATGGTCTGGGGTAAATGTTCAGAAGAGGGCTATTTTAGACAAAAGCAGTGCTTATAAAACAACTGTTCGGGGAATTATTCCCAGAATTACTGGGGCTTTTCTAGTGCATTTGCCCTATCGTTTTGTATGTGGGCTGCTTAAACACTCGAGGTTAGTCATTAAGGCAATTATCCCAATAATTTGGGCCACAGGACAATCAGAACACTAATGAAAAACTTCTCTGATATTTCTAGTTTTTTTTCTCTTGTTCCTTTCCTTTCTTTCTTCTTTCTCTCCTTCTTCTTCCCCTCTTCTCTTCTTTTGGTTACTCCCCCGCCCCCAGTCTCTCCTTTGTCATGTGTGGCCACCGCCTTTGGTAACAGGATTGATTTTATTCGTATTTGTTCATAAGTGTTGTAATCCTGCCTCAGAGTTCTTGCTTAATGTAGAAACCAAGCAAACGTACTTATGTCAGGCTTCATTTCCAGTCATCTGACACAGGCCACTGCTGTGGTTCTCAGAGAGCCCTTTACTCCTGCACACACAGTCCATGTCTCATCCTAGGCCCTGGCCGCTCTGGCAAAGAATGAGAACTCAGTCAATGTCATAACTTTCTGAAATTCTCAGAATCCAAGATAACTCTCTGAGCCCCTTGTCCACTCCTCGAACAGACGCTCTCTCTGGCACAGCCCCATGAACTTTCAGGGTGATATTCATAATCAAGTGAAGATATGGGAGGAACTCATACTGAGAAATAGACTTCTTCGCAGAAAGCCCCTTCTTCTGTTTTATCAACCAGTAAAGCATCATTTCCTCCCCCTAGAATGGCCTGGACACATAATAGAAGAAAGGGATTCCCATGAGCACAGAAAGAAATTAATTAAGTCTGTTTCTCACTTAGGCCAACCTATTTCAGACATACTGGAAAGTCCTCTGTTATCACATCTTATTTCTCCACATACAGGCTTCTCTTGAAAAACATCTAATTGACTGGTGTTGAAAACCACCATAAACCAAGGCCTTGGAGACCCAGGCTGGGAGAGACTCTGGGTCTGCAGCAGTCTGGCCTGAAGTCCTCAGGCAATTTTCTATTCATCTTCATGGCATGGTTTGCTGTCATTTCCAATGACCCATGGACTTGGGGGGTTGTTCGTCATGTTATCCTACATGTTATATCAGTGACACTCTTGCTCAATATGTTTATTGCTAAATTTTAGAAGGAGGAGATTAACATAGAATCTCCCAGCTTACACATCAATTCGCCTGCTAAAATGTATATACAATATATATTATCAATCAAGTCACATTTATATGAATCGGAGGTGCTGGCCATTAAAAGGATTACTTCTCTAATCCTTTTGTAAAGTAGAGTCAATTTGTAAAGGCAGTGAACACTGGATGATTTATCCTTTCAGGAAATTCTTAACTTCTCATGACATATCTGCACTCACTTGAAATGCATGCAAAGGCAAGGGATAGAATGGGTGGGAAAAGTGAGACAATTATCCCACACACACCTACACACATACGGTCACCCGCCCACTCCTGCACATGCACACACACACACACACACACATTGATTTTCCTCAATAATCTGTTTTTTTCTGTTGAAAATAGTTTGAGGCCTGAAATCCTAAAAATGACTTCCTGTTTCCATGTTGAATGTGTACAGATGATAGAAGCCTGCCTTGTTTTGGAGTGCTCTTTCTTCTATTTTTTTCCCCCTTTCTGTTCTAATCCTGACGCAGCATGTAGGAAAGGTCTGGAATTCCTGCTTGTGAAAAGGCACAATGTGATAAAACTCGAGATGTTCACTACACTCCACGGCATTAGCCTTTTCAACACTCCCAGGAGGACTTACTGCATCTTTCTCCTTAAAGCAGGAGCGTATCATTTCCACGCTGCTATACTTTCTGCGTTTTAAATTCTCAATTCCTTTACTCTGGCTTTGTTATTCAAAGTGCAAAAATGCCAACTTTTTTATTTCACTTTTTCTGTCAAAAACCCACATGACCCCATAAATACATATTTTTGCTGTTATAGAGTGTGTTTCAAACCTCTTTTCATTTCAATGCAATAACTGATATTTTTTTCAGAGTAAAAAAGCCACAGTTGAATATTTTTCAAACCCATAGAGCTAAAAATATTGACTCATTATTAAAATTTAATTTATGAACATTTTTCTTCAGATAAACTCCACAAACCTTATGCAGTTCTGGTCAAATCAAGATTTATGGTCTTCCTACTATGTGAAAATAGCGATGCTAAGGAATTTTGAAAGATAAAGAGATGAGTAAGGTACAGCTCCTACCATCAAGGTGCTCCAATGCAGGGGACAAGTAAGCCATGAATCACAATATAAGCTAGAATGGGATTGTTGCCATAGCACAGAAAAAGGAGCAATTACACTGATTAAAAAAATATATATATTGGGATGTCTCTGCAGAGGAGGGAAATTCGTGTTGTACTGCAAGAGCTGAAAAGAGTAACCTTGGTTAAACAGTGAGAATAAAGGTACTGAAGACTAAGCAATTTGCTTTTATTTTCCCCATGAATTATTTCAGTTAGTGATCAATTTGTAAGAGCAAATATACCAATTTAACCATGGATTCTGACAAGTAGCTTTTAAAATGAATTGCATTCCCTTCATTTCGATGCATGAAAAAAAAAAGTCTTTTAAAAAATAGTTGGCTTTTCTCTTTCTCTCTCTGTCTCTGTCTCTCTCGTACACTTGCTTCTTTATCCAAGAACAGTTACCTAAGTCAGTCTGGCTTTCCTAACAAACTGGATTGTTGCTAAATGTGTTTAAATGATCATGGGTTTCTTGTATCTTTTATCTTAGATTTCAATTGAAATACAGGAGTTCAACTTTAGTGATAATAAATGAAAACCTGATCTTATTATCATGAAAAATCATCTTTTAAAACAGCACTCCAGCTTTCCATTCTGTTTGCTCTGAGCTACTTATTTTTCATTCCCTTTTAAAGTTTCTATTTAAACGCACCTCTTTGTCACATGCTGATAAATATTAAAATACCAGGAAAAATCTGCCTGACTTATTTAAGCTGATAATAAGAACAAAACACAGGATGTGTGTGTCCTCCTTCCTTTTCTGGCTGTGGTTAAGTGGTAAGGAGATTTTGAAACCTATAATTACATAATAATTGGTATCGCTACATTCTCTTCCCGATGAAAAGCCAGAATTTTTGTAGTTTGCCACAAAGACAGACAAAAACAAATTGCCTAAGTGGTATTGTCATTTCTTTGCTCCATTGTTTTAAAAGAATTTACCAAAAGAATCCCTAGTTGCCAAGCCCTAGTTACTGTGCCAATAATCACAAAAGGATCTTTCCAACAACATCTCTGGCTAATGAGCTAATTTATAGAGCCATAAATATCACATATTCTCCTAATGTTTGTCAGTATTTATTACAAGAATAAGAAAGCAATTTAAATATTCAAATGGATGTCAAAACTTCTTAGCGCTTTTGGCTAACAGAAATGAAGAGCAGTGGCGTCTCACTGGCAAAAGCTAATATGATGAAATGATAGGAGTTTCAAAACCACCTCCTTTGATCTCCAGCTATGTAACACCAGTTATATGTTAAAACACTCTATTTAGTTTCCTTTTATCAAACTTCTAAAGGAAATAGTACATCAGCACACCAGGTTTTTGAAGCCCCCAGACGGAGTACTATTTTCTTCTCTCTGTTTCACATCATGGGGCTCTAGAGGCAAACTTACTTTTACTTATATCTTCCTCTCACCTTGATTCTTGTTCTCAATCTTTTTTCTAATAAAAATATTTTTAAAAGGGTGTACCATAAATACTTCCGAAGCCAATGAGCCAATGGAATCTATGTTTTTGTTCCTTTGTTTTTAGAAGTTGGGCTTTTATATTATTATTTCCGTTATCCTCCTGGCTGTGATACCAGCAAGAGAACACAACATGCAAGGAAGGAAGATGGTTAAGGATAAAGCAGTGGGAATAACATAGCTGGAAAGAGAGAAGTGTTCGAGGCAGTGCTGTTTGGTGTTAGAAAATCTCAACAGAGCTCATCTGGCTTGTTTTCTCCTGTGGTTTTACTCAGGTCCACTGCCACACTAGTGGGGACAGATTCAAGGGGGAAAACTCCATTTTGGACCTGTACCTTGCATCTTACGTCAAGTAGAATTACTGTTTGATCTATCACCATGGTGTTCCTTCAGCATAGCCCTGCCCCTCCATAGCTCTCAACTCCGCATGGAAAGCACATGCATGGCGCAGAAAGATGAGATGTTGGGTTTCTTAAACACACACACACACACACACACACACACACACACACACACACATTTGAGGAACAAAGTTGGATGACCTCCAAGGGAAATGATTTGTGACCTGGAAAAGCCTTTGGTTTCACACCTGGAAAGGATGTAGATTCAAACGGGGCCTATAGTTGACGCTCGGGGGAAAACCACTAACATACCCTGTGGGATGCTCGAGCCAACCTGGGGGCCCCTCAGGGCCTCTGAAGTCAGCTGTCCTGAAGTTTACTGGGGCCAGCAAACCGAGGTGAAGTTGCAGTATCAATACAGCTCTGCCTCCTGCCTGCCTTCGGGGAAGCCCCATTACCACACATCCATCACGCCCTGAAAGCCCGGGCGTGCACATGATGGGAAAACTATTCACACTGCTTTTCATTTGGTTTTACATGGAATGAAGGAAAGCTCCACTCTGCCTTTGAAAAAAGTCACCAAGAGACTTTATAGGGCCATATGCAAACGAGTGCTATGATCCTAAAAAAGTTTCTGCACAAAGGACACCTTGATTTTGAAACCTGGAGATAGGCCTCACCATGCCGCTTACCTTGCAGGTTGACTCTGGAGACAGGTGGCTGACTAGCAGCAGCTGGGGACCTCCTGTGGAGACAGAGAGGAAAGAAGGCCTGAGTCTTTGTATGAATATCACCTCCATGTCTCCCTCCCCTCCACCCCCGTGATCACCGAGGAGTTTTCCAGGTCATAATGAGCTATCAAATGACATAATGTTATCTCCGGAAGGCCGTCTCCCGTAACCCTGGTAGATGACTGCAATCCTCTCACATCCAGATGGCCTGGAATTTCCCTGTGCACAGCCTCCGGGAGGCTCCAGCTCTCCAGGAAGGAAGTCGTTTACTCCAGGTCCCTAACCAGCCCCTCCGTTTCAGGTTTCACTGTTCCAGGGGGCCCTCAGACAATACGCTTGCTCAGGAATAACACCAAATGTCAGAGTGGATCCCGATTCCTTTGGCAGCGCTGCAGAAAGTCATGCCAGAGGACCCCTTAGAGACCAATCAGTCCAGGCCTCCCCTGTGCACCTCAGGAAACTGAGACCCAGAGGGATGAAGTCAGTTGCCAAAAGTCACGCAGGAACAGGAATCCAGCTTCCTTAACCTCTGGACTGGTCTTTTCGCAGAGGAACTGGGCATTATTCTACATTGTAATACGCCTGCTGATGTCAAGAGTCCAATGAAACAAGCAAACAAACGTAGGCTCCACAAATACTGGGCTCCACCTTTTGTTTTTTGTTTTCCTTTTTTTCTTCTTTATCTCCCAATCCCACCCCCCCGCCCAATTTTGCTGGTCTCACCAACTTTTTCATGCTTTGTAGAACTTCTGCCCAGCACATGACAGGAGAGCCTCCCTCAAATAGTCTTAGAGCAGTGGCCCTCAAACTGTAGGCTCATCAGAATCATCTAGAAGGTTTACTAAGACCTCCTGCTAGGCCCAATCCCCAGGGTGTTTGATAGAACAGGCCTGGGGTGAACTTGACAGTGTGCATTTCTAAAAGCGCCCAGCGGTATGGATATTGCTGGTCCAGGAAGCCCATTTTCAGAATCACTGGAATAGAGGGCTGTCTGCCCCACTACAGAGCAATAGGACATCAGCAACAAGCAAGAGAATGAGGTGCTAGGCCAGTCTGGTTCTCAAGCATGGATGAGTATCCTACTCACTTGGGGAGCTATTAAAAATATGATTCCCTTCCCCATCCCTGGAGAGGCTATTTCAGTATATCTGGGATAAGGCCTGGGAATCTGTATTTTTCACATAAATCTGTGAATTCTGACACACAACCAAGTTTGGGAAGAAAGCCATGTTCTAAATGACAGAGAATGACCTGCAAGGATATGGTGAAGAAAGGGTCTCCATACTGGTATGGCCACAAGGTCTCTTCCTAGATTTGTAAGTGCGCCAAATCCATCTATGCTCCATTAGGGGCAATCTAGCTTCTAGGTAGCACACCCGATAGCGGCAGGGTCTGACGCACAGGGTGCACACTGACCGAACATTTACTAGCAAGGTCATCCTAGGCAGGCTACTTTTAAACCCTCTGTGATGTGACATTTTCTTGTGTGGCGAGGGAAGAAAAACTGCCATCCAAGGATTACTTTTTTTTTTTTTCCTGCTAAACATCGTGCTAGGTACTTCTTAGCTTCCACTGGGAATATAATCATCTCGTTTTAAGGAGAAGGAAACTGAAGCAGAGGTGAAGAGGTTAAGAAACACGCTGAAGTGCACATGGTTGCTAACTGGCATGGTTGAGAGTCCAAAGCTAAGTCTTTCTGAATCCGAAGTGCATTCTCTTTCCACTATTCCATCTGCTGATAACACCTGCAGTCATACTGAGGGCTGTTTTTCAGGAAAAGTTAAGAGATTAAATTCCAAACTTCTTAGCTTAGTATTCAAAGTCCTCTGCTCTTTGGCCTCAACATAACTTTTCCCAGCTTATCGGCTGGAATTCCTGACATTTCATCTCAAACCATTGACTGGCTGTTTGATCTCATGGATCCTGTGCTTCTCCTTAATAGCAGTTTAAAACTGTAATTAAAATAGACACTAAGTACTGTTCATTATAGAACTCCTTGGTTTAAACATAAAACTTATGCAGGCAGGGAACAACTTGTTTACTACTGGATCCCTGGAACCCAGGATGGTCCTTCACATGCCAAGCACTCAGTGAATGCTTAATGAATGGAAGAAGGAAGGAAGGAAAGAAGAAAGGAAGGAAGGAGGGAAGGAAGGAAGGAAGGAAGGAAGGAAGGAAGGAAGGAAGGAAGGAAGGAACGGAGGAAGGAAGGAAAGAATGAACTAACTCGTACTTTGCCAAGGCCAAACTTGATCGCTAATTTTTCCTTGAACACGCGCTATCCCTTTCCCGACAGTGTGCAAGCTATTCCTCTGAAAGGGAGCTCTCCCTGCACAAATCCACACATGTAAATATCACCTGCCCTTCTGTGATACTGTGATTTATAATAAGAAATATATATTTGATCTTTGTCTTCATTCCTACCACAGAGCTCCTAAAATTCATGGAATTTTAAGAGAGTTGTAAAAAGTGTCCTTTGTTATGTTAATGAGATTTATGGAAAGCCTCGAGGTAACCTAAGGATGGGGGCTGATTGCCAGGGGACCAACCACCGGATTAGAGGGTTAGCACTTTCAGCCCCACCTCAGACCTCTGGGGAGACAAGAGGAGCTGGAGATTGAGTTCAGTCACCAGTGGCCAATGATTTAATCAATCACGACCACGTAACAAAGCCTCCATAAAAACCCAAAAGGACTGGGTTTGGAGTGTCTCCAGGATGGAGAATACGAGGAGACTGTATCTCTTCCATTTGGCTGTTACTGAATTATATCCTTTTATAATAAACCAGTATTCTGGTAAGTAAAATATTTCTCTGAGTTCTGTGAGCCCCTCTAGCAAATTAATTAAAACCCAAGAAGGGGCGTCAGAAGCACTGGTAACAAACTGGACTTGGAACTGGTGTCTGAAGTGGGGAGAGTCTTGCAGAATGGAGCCCTTAACCTGTGGGATCTGATGCTATCTCCAGGTGGACAGTGTTAGAACTGAGTTGAATTGCAGGGCACTCAGCTGGTATTAAGGGAAAATTGCTTGGATATGTAGGGAAAAAAATCCACACATTAGAACTGGTGCCAGAATCATACCTTCAAAGGTGAAATGCCATCTTCCTGCAAAGGATGTCATCATATTAGCTAAAAGGGACCCCTCTTCTAATATCCCATGGTGCTTTGTACCTTTAGCGTTATTTCCTCCTGTTACAACTCATAAGTGTGCATATTATCCCCATCACTAATCTGTGACCCCTTGATGGGGGGATCCAGTGCCGACTCCTTTCTGTATATCCCCTGTGGTCCCCACCAACCCGCCTCACAAACAGTGGGCACTCCATAAATGTCGGTGAACTGTTGATTGAATGAACCCTTGATGTCACAATCATTTGAGGAGTCAAATACCACATGGATGTTTTATCTGGTTTCCTTTTCCTCTACAGTCTCGGTTCTATATACCACTCACTATTCCCACGAACCCAGCACGCGCTCACATTACTGGGCCTTTGCATGTGCTTTGCTCCACTCATTCCTTTCCTCCTTTGTAAGTGGCAGACTCCTTCCCCTGTACAAGGGATCCCCTCAGCCATCACTTCCTCAACTGCGCCTTCGCCCTGTGAGTAGTCACCCTCTGTGCTCCTCGTGGCTTGCTGCCTTTGCCCCACCCTAGCGCTGCTCAGAGGGTCCTGCAGTTCCTACAGTTTCTATTTTCTTGTCTGTCTCAATTCACCTGTGAGAAATGAGTAAAGACTGGATCTCCTTCATCTTTGTAACCTCGGAATTGACAAAATATTCGCTATGATAGAGGTATTCAATATGTATTCACTGGATTAATAACATGTCGTTAATAATTTTATTTTACCTGTCTTCCTGAGTTCCAAAGAAGGCTTTTGTGCAAGGAGACATTGAACTAGGGGACCCTAAATGTTTGGGAATCTCTGCTTTCTTAACAGTTTGGCTATTTGCAGCACCCAATTCTCCCAATGACTTCTTGAAAATGACACAAATTACGTAAATTCCTTTGTCCCAGGAGTTAATTTTGAAAACATAGTTCTTATTTAGAGTTGTTAATTCAGATTAGCATCTGTGTGTGTAAGCTTTGCAAAGGCAAGAGCCATATTTATTTGGTTTACCACTTATTCCCAAGACCTGGTGCAAAGAAGAGGTTCAACACATACTAAATGAATGAATGACTTCTGGAAGCTGCATTATTGCTTACAGGGCATGAAAGCGCCAGTTAGAACCTGTCATGAGTGCCAGAAGAAAATGTCATTGGTTGCCCAGTTTCCAGTGGTCCCTAACTATAGAAGAATCGTAAGAAGTTATATGCCTGGATTAAAGATGGTGATACTGAAAGGGAGGATAATTTGGCCACAGCAGTTAATATTTTACAGCCCTGAATAACACAGGGGAGAAAGAACTGGACTATGAATAAGAAGACAGGAATCCTAATCCTGGCTCTGGCCCCTTCCAACTGTATAGCCCTCGGCAACTCACTGAACCTCTTGGTTTCTTCCTCACTTGGGGAAAGCAGGCGGCAACTCACATTTACTGCTAATTTACAATGTGCCAGCTCCTGTGTGAGCACTTTTACATATATTTCCTCACTTACTCTGAGGAAATTTGGCTGGGTTCTTTCCCCTCTGAATGCTCGAGATTTTATTATTCTCAGCTAATTTAAATTCCATGCCAAAGGACATAAAGCAATGAAAGATATACATTGAAAACAAAATTAAGTGGTTATTAATTCTTTCTCAAAGATTACATGCATGTTGATTAAATTATGTCTCAGAAGAACATTGATACAGAGATGTTACATGATTTCCTGATAGCCACTGGTAATTTCTGCGATGTTAGAGGAACAGCTGAATGATGGGGGACACCTCTTTACTCCCAGCTGCTCTATTTCCTGGTTATCAGACTGAAGAATGGTGGGCATTGTCACTCGTAAGTGATTTCTCCATCAGCTGAAGCCAGCAAATGCTTTAGTGATGCTTATCTGAATTAACAGCTCTAAATGAAAGCCATATTTTCAAAATTAACTCCTGGGACTCAAGAAATAATAAGCTTTAATTTGAAGCCAAGAAATACAGGCCCAATCAAGCATCTCTCAATGGAACATTTCATGGAAGTGCAAGGAAATCACCTCAACAGAAACTGAGGTTTTTACCCTTTGGGTGGTAAAGCTCAGGCAGACAATGAGCTATTTTTGTGCAGAGCAAAGAGCCAAAAGATAAAGGAAATCTTGACTTATGAGAAGTATAGTTCTATGTGGGAGTTCCTTTTCATATAATAAACCACACTATCCAGATGTCTTAAGAAAACCATTCCAAGGACAGAATTATTGCTTAAATGTTACATTTAAGGAAAGGAGTGGCACCCTGGAACCCAAGTCAAATATCCCAGAAAGCAACTTGTGAGCTCCATAAATCTTACGGTTTCAGTTATTAAGACAAACGAATATGTGGGAGAAATGCTCTCAGTATGGTGGATCCATTTTTCTTGTCCTCAGTTTTCTTTGTTTGTTTGAGGGCATTGATGAGGAATAGGATGGAATGCATTGAATGAACACTCCGTTTTCCCATCTGCCCCTGCTAGGCTGCTTCACTAGTAGCTAAAGCCTATCACTCAGTTTTCAGCCTGAGCTAGACAGGCAATCTCAACTCCTGGTGAAGTTTTAGTGGTACCTGTGCCCCGCCTTGAACTTTGGTGAGGTGGTGTTGGTTTCAAGAAAATACTTGGAATCGATAAGAGGATCAACTCTGTACAAATATGGGGACGGATTTGAGGAAGATCATCAGATACAACTATCCTACTGCTGGAGATCTATTCTGTTTGGTGAGTGTGGTTTGGTGTGGACCAAAGGCAATGCAAAGGGTCATGATTTGGAGAGTGGTCCTCAGCCACAGTGTGAGAGTGCACTCTGGGTCAGCTCTGTATGTGACAATTGTGGTCTTAGGGAATTCTAGTTCCTGAAGGTTTATGTGTCTCAAAACCCTCAAAACTGTGGAAAGACCTGATTCTCAAGAAAGTAGCTTGAGCTGACATAGCCTATTATTCAATATGGTTAGGTGGAATGCCTCCACAGTTACAGAAAAAGAGTATTCGAGTTGCTTGCTAACACACAGTAACTGAAACCATCCCCCACCTCTTTGCCCTAGAGCTATGCAGGACAGTGACCTTGAGTCCTCTGAAATGTATCCTTATTAATCTTTCCTCCCCAGTTCCCACCTCCATCATTTCTTGGTCCAGGGCTTCGCTCCAAATATTTTAACATTTTTAAAAAAATTACTTATTTATTTATTTTGAGAGAGTTGGGGGAGGGGCAGGGGCAGAGAGAAAGAGTCTTAAGCAGGCTCCACACTCAATGAGGCGCCAGATGTAGGGCTCTATCTCAGGACCTTGAGATCATGACCTGAGCCCAAATCAAGAGTCAGATGCTTAACTAACTGTTCCCCAGGTGCCCCATTCACTCCTAATATTTTAATTCTGAAAACACTCTCCTAGCTCATGTCTCTGCCTTTGGGTTCTCTGACCTTCACCTATTCCATAAGTTCTTCCTAAGTGACTCTCTGTTAAAAAAAAAACCTTTAGAGATTTCTTCCCATAACCAAAAAGACTTAATGGGTGTAGTGAACGCAAAGATGTGAGGTAATAGAAATAGAATATATTGGTCTCTGCCCCCAATTCCTGGCACAGAGCTCCTAAAACTCTTGTAACTTCCTAAGTGATAAGAGCACTAGAAGCATCTTTTGTTCTAATGAGGCAACTCTGGGCGGGCTCCTGGGAGGGGCTGGTCACCCAAGCCATGATTAAGGGCTTGGAATTTTCAGCCCCACCTCCCATCCCTCAGAGAGGGGAGAGGGGCTAAAAACAGAGTTAATAATTGATCATATCTATGTGATGAAGCCTCCGTAAAATCCCAACAGCATCGGGTCAGAGAGCTTCCAGGCTGGTGAACATACCCACCCTGGGAGGGCAATGCCCCCCAAGTCCATGGGGACAGAAGCTCCTGTGTTCAGGACCCTCCCAGACCTCGCCCTGGGTAGGTCTTCATCTGGCTGTGCATGTGCGCCTTTATCATGTCCTTTACTCAACTGGTAAAGGTAAGTTAAGTGTTTCTCTGAGTTCCATGAGCTACTCTGGCAAATTAATTGAACCTGATGAGGGGCGACTGGAAGCTGCAATCTGTATGCCATAGGTGAGCACAGATGATAACCTGAGCGGTGACTGACGTCTGAGTGGGAGGCAGCCCTGTGGGATGGAGCTTTTAATCTAGGATCTGATGGCATCTCCAGGTAGGCAGTGTCAGAACCAAGTTAAATTGTAGGACACCCAGCTGGTGTCCGAGACTTGCTTGTTGTTGCGAGAGTGGGGGACCTCCACACATTTCGTGACCAGAGTGTCAAAAATGAAGTGTTTTCTGTTTGTCAAGGAGACTCACAGGGAAGAAAAACACAGGAAGAACCGGATTTTCTCCTACATAGGAAGAAAATGACTGTTTTTCCTTACAAAGTACACAGCAGTGACAGTCAGGATATCAGGCTTCAGGTCTGACTCTGCTCTTCACCAGAAGTGGTGTGTTCTTGAGAAAGTCATTTAATCTCCCTCGGCTTTGTCTCCTTGTCCACAGAGTGGGGGCAACAACACCTGTCACGCATAGCATTTATGGTGATTCTAACTGAGATAATGGACGTGAAAACTCCAAAGTGTTACACTGTCTAGATTCAGCAAGACAAATGTAACTATCAGTTACAATAGCTCACATGTATGGAGCACCTGTGGTGTGCTAGATGCTGTTATAAATGCTCTACGAATAGCACTCGTTTCATCCTCAGAGCAGCCCTATTTTATAGATTGGGAAACTGACATGTAGAGAAGTTGTGCACAAGTCACACAGCTGTCAAGTGGTAGGACTGAGTTATGGAATCAATAGGTATGGCCCCAGAGGCCCTAGTCTGTAAAGAAAAAAAGGTGGGTAAAGGGAAGGAATCTCTTCTGAAAAAATAACTTTCCAAAAAATTGGTGGTCTTTCTCCAACAATTATTTACTCAAAAATTGATATGTGTGATGAATATTTATGGAGCATACACTATGTGTCAGGCATTTTGCTACATCTTGGAAATTCAAGGAAAAGTAAATGTAATTCTAAAGGGGCCTCAAAGGACACACAGTCTAGCGGTGGACAGAGACCCATAAATGGTGTGATAAGGCTGGGAGAGTACTCTGGGGCCACGGAGGGGCAGTCAGCCAGGCTTGGTGGGGTCAGGGGAAGCCTACTGGTAAAGGTGATACTAGAGATGAGCTATAAAAGACAAGGAGGATTTAGCCAGGCGATCACTGGCAGGTGGAGAGAGACATTTTAGGAAGACAGAACAGTAAGTCCATAATTAGGATGGAAAATAGAACATGCAGGGAACAATCAGACCACAGTTGTTAGAATGTGATCCCATGTGGCCAGAGACCTGGTCTGATTATTCACCACCATATGTTCTGGCACTTCCTGTTTGAATGCAAGCTTTGAAAGGGCAGAAAACTTGTCTGTTCTGTTCACTATTATATTACCAGTTTCCAGTAAAAGGTGGTGCCCAATAAATATTTGTCAAAAACATACATGTATGCATGGATGAATAGTATATACTAAACAAGTCCTTCTTGGGTGAATCATTTAATAAATGAACAAACAAGGAGTATCACTACACAAGAGGCTGGGCACGTCTCTAGCCTCACGTATAAACCCAATCAACTATCAATCAAACTAACTTGAGTTGGATCATGCGGTGCCTTGGGCGCCATTCCACGATCATTGATTCTAGGACCTTCGGAACCCTGTGGTGATCTTTTAAAATGCTGGATAGTGAACTGCACAACACTTAGACTCACAGATTGAAATAATTTTGGAGGAGAAAGTTATGCGGGAATATCGAGTTCAAACCTTTCATTATAAAGATGAGGAGACCAAGGTTCAGCAATGTTCATTGAAATGACCAAGGTTATAGTTATTTGGGGGCAGAGGAGGAGATAACTCCACTCTTATTCATCAAATTACATGAACCTGTTTATATAATATCAAAGAAAGGCGACTTGGACTTGAACTTTTTGCTACCTTTAATCTTGCATTTGAATCTCTGAGTTCATTAATAGCTATTCCAAAAGAATTTTAGTAGAATTTATGGCTGTTACTGGTAAGTATTCATACTGCCCAAAGTAGTAAATATGTCAACAAAAATCCTCATCTCACTCTTCCACTAGTTGAACTCGCACTGTCTACAAAGTGTTAAGGGCACAAAGATTCACAAGATCCAGACTCATTTCTAACATCTTACCAGTTCTAAAATACTACGGTGCTCCATCCTATTTTCAAATTTCATCATGTGTCCTAACTTAGTTTGTAGGGCAAATTTCCATGCAATAGTGTTTTTTTCTTCTTCTTCTTCTTTTTAATGTGGCTTACTGTTTTTGCCTTTATGGAAGGGATTCGTAACTCCACAAAAAGTCCATGCTTACTTGTTGGACGCTCCATGAAGGTTTGTCAGGACAGTAAAGTTGTTTCTCACACTTCGCAAGCTGGCGAGGACCTGGAAGGACAATGATCAGGATGGTTAGGAACAAAGGGAGATGAACGGGTAGGTTCAGAGGCTATATTTGGAAACTGCACCCAGGGGCAGAGGGAGAGCGAGCCAGGGCCAGCATGACACATACCTGGGCAAAAGGCGTTACAATCAAGTCATCGCCATGTCTGGTAAAAAGAGAGGAAAGAAACAGGTAAGAATGAA
The DNA here is from genome assembly GCF_024610735.1 of Ursus americanus. Lineage (NCBI taxonomy): Eukaryota > Metazoa > Chordata > Mammalia > Carnivora > Ursidae > Ursus > Ursus americanus. Next base: position 21,930,113 of record NC_142138.1, on the reverse strand, counting down.
TTTGAATTATAACTAGGACATATAAGGTGTAATATTAAGCCATATCAGTGTTAGCAACACAAACGTTACACAAGTTCTTCTACCCGGATATAAGGCGGGACTGATCTAGGCATAAACGGGAACCTTGGGAATTTGAAAGAACAAAATACCAGGTTCGTGGCTCCTGGGCTTACAGTGACACAGAAGAGCACTTGCAAGTGAGCACATATCCTCAGGGTACATTCCCATCAAATAGCAGACCCAGAGTACTGTAATTCAAAGCAGCTTGGTTGCCAGAGCCAGGAAATTCAAAGGGAAGGCTGCTCACAAGCACACACAGAGTTGGAAAAAATGGCGTAACAGTCTGGATAAAGGTTAACTTTGGATTTCCTGGCTTTTGTTGATTTGAACCACAGCCTCAATGCCATTTAAACACAGATTTCTGTCTGGGAATCCCATTACTTTTTGTTTTTAATATAACTTTTTTTTCTTAAAGTACCCAAGGAAAAGCTTTTAATGGGAGTGTACGGACTGAGCCTACTATTACCATATCACTCTTGCTCATTTTGTCCCAAAGATCTGATTAAGCCGTACCTAGTGTTATGTAAATCTGTACTTAGGAACAGTCGAAAGCATGTTTTCAGAAATGCACTCTCTCTTTGGCACATACTTCCATAAATCTTCCTAAGCCCACATTCAGCAAGCTCTCCATAAAGTCATCAGAAGACACATTATTATTAGCTGCGGACACAAAATCGGGCCAATTTATTATTTGTGAATTGAGACAGCTGCACAGCAGTTGGTTGACAACGAGCTTCCTTCACTGTCTGATCTTCTCTGTCCTCATGACTGCCATAACAAATATGGCACCTTATTGGTTAATAACGTGAGCGCAGCCAATGATTATTAAGCACCTGCCCCGTATCAGGCATTATATGGGACACAGAGATGCAGAGCTGAACAACACATAAATCCATGTGGGCCTCTTCTCTAACACGGGCTTTTACTTTGGGGTCTTATCTAATATAATACTTTGCTTTCTATCTTTGTCTTTAGCTAGAAGTCCCCCTTCAAGTCACTCTAGTCAAGTTCTTGTGCATCTACTTTGTACAATGACTACAAAAAGAATACTGACGAGAGCATCCTTTGCGTGATTCCCTATGTCAGGCCCCGCACTGACCACTTTATGTGCATTGTCTCATTTAATTCTTGTAACAAGGCTTAAGGCAAGTACCCTTAATATTCCCATTTTAAAGATGATATCAAGGCTTGGAGAAGTTAAGCTACTGCTTAACGAGCACATAGTAAGTGGAAGAGCTAAGATTGTTGATTCCAAAAATCTGTGCTTTAAACCATTATATTACAACTATTTTATGATGACCCTGCATAGTTGGCAGATTGAATTACACAAAATCCATGACCCACCCCCAACCCCCAGTTACAACACTGTAGGGGAGACAGAAAGAATATTCAAAACACCGCGACAGATACAGAATGAGAACTGCAAACACTTCATGGGGAAACTTAATGGGGTGTAAAGGAGAGGTAATAATTACAAATTAGAGGAAGTAGGACAGGCTTGATTGAATGAGCGGTTTTGAGATGAACTTTGAGGGGCAGGTTCTAAAAAGTGTGGATGGTAGACGCCACCAATGAGAGAAATGGCCAGAACAAAGGCATACATGGGAAGTACTGAACGTGCTCACTGAGATGCCTGGTGGCTGTTTGGGCAGAGCTGAACAAATTAACTAGAGATGTTTTTAGAGGTTAAGATTAAAAGGTCCCCCACACTCATCTTATGGGTGGTATGGACCACGGTTGTGGAGGTGGTGCTTAACTCACAAGGAAGAAAGGAGCTCGTGAAGGTTTTGAGTGAGAGAGGCAAACAGAAAAGTGCTTTAGAAAGTAAAATCCTATGGACACCAAGAGACAGACTGGAGACAGGAAAGAGCCAGGAAGAATGGTTAGGGGGACAATGCAGTCATTCAGATGAGAAGAAATTGGTGAGGCAGAGGAAGAAATGGGAAAAGACAAGTTGAAGAGACCCTAAGTCTCTTCCAAGGACTCAGCATTTAATTGGCTAAGGGGTCATAAAGAAATACTATGTCAGTTTAAAAAATGGGTGTGTGGGAAAATAGTGAAGTCATGAGCAAAAATAAGAAAGTAAGGAGAAGCCTGGGGGAGGAGATGTGTCGCTTTCCCACAAGCTGAATTTTAAGATCCTCAGTGATATCCCAGTGGAGACATCAAACAGGAAGCCTGAAATATGGGAACTGGAGCTATACATTTCAGAGTTACCTACAACAGTGGGGAAAGTTAGAGCAACAGCAGGGAGTGGCTTCTGGAGGTGCGGGAATATAGAGAAAGGGAGCCCAAGTAAAAGCCTCAGGGTTGCTGGAGAAAAGCCAAAGGAGAGCCAGAAGAAGGTGCGGAGAGGAGCAGTTGTGATAAATGTAGGGTGGTGAACTGTACCAAGAGCAGCCCCTTCCCAAGCTATTATCTTGAGATGAACTTTCCATAGGTGAAATACTTGCTATTTGTTCATATTTCTGCTATGAAGTTCACATTGTTTATAAGGCATTGGGCTGAGTTGGGGATATAAGGTAGTGGAGTTAAGAGTTAATAGGTCATCTAAGGCTCCTGGATTTCAGGAGTCTAAATACTCAGTAAAAGCTAAACAGACAAATAAAATCTCATACATATGTAGACCTAAAGCTGATGAATTGTTGAATCAATGGGGAGTTACTAAAATGGTGCAAAGTATTGACTGAAGGGAGGTAAACACTAAGGGCGCACCCCGTCAGCATGACTTTACCATCATGGAACTTCTGGAGTTTGGGAAAGCAGAAAATTCAGAAGCAAGAGATGGTCTTGCAGGTCCCCAGCGTTGGTTCCCTTAAGGGATTTGAATGGCAAAAGCTCACGCTATGTATTAGGTAGTAGCTGCTAGAGGAGAGGATCAGACAATTTATAGGTAATTTATAGCAAGTGTAGGAAAGAAACAAAACCAAATTCCTATCTGAATACAGCCAGATTATTTATGAAACTGATCTAAAATTTTTAATCACAATTTAATATTATTAATGATTAGAATAAGATGACATGGAAATAACACAATTAATTATGACTAATTATGAAAACTGATATACTTCTTAGTTTCCCAAACTGCTAAGAGGGCAGCGCCAGATGTTCAGAATCATGGCATGAGCAACATCTAGTGACAAAACCAGCACATTACAATTTTGTAGAGTAATATGTAATGAGAACCCCGTAGATCTTCATGAGTGTAGTTCTGCACTAAACAATGAAATGGTTTTCCAGAAAGCAAAAATGTTACTGCCTTCCGCTATACCCTCTGGATTGCACTGGTTTTGTCCTTTTCTGTGTCATTACAAATAGAATTTCACTTGTAACGCTGATTTTAGTCTTACAGATTAGTCAAGAGCACAGATTTTGGGAGCCAGACAGCACTGGTCTGTTTCTGAGTTGCACAACTACTGGCTCTAAGACATTACCCAACCTCTCTAGGCCTCAATTTCTTTATTTGTAAAGTAGGGTGTTGTAAGAATTAAATGAGTTATTATACATGTACAACTCTTACAATAATGCTTGGCACATAAAAGCATTTACTCATTAGTTACAGCTATTCTTATTAGTAGTAGGTATCATTATAATTAAAGAATTGCATGTCTATCTTCCCCACTGGTGAGAAGTTTTTCAGAAGAGTCATATCTGCCCCTATTGCAGTCAAGAGAACGAATAATGTACTTTACAGTTTACAAAGCATTTTCACATACAACATTTCATGTGATAAGAGAATGTTCTTGACCCCCCAAAATGGCGCAACCAGCTATCTTGTTGGTCAAGCCTGAAACGTTCCCCCATAGTCAGCCACCAGACCCTGCTTATGCTAACTTGCAAATACTTATTAATTGCCCATTGGATCTGCTCTAAGGTAGATCCCTACCCTTCTATTATGGAGATCACCAAAGCAGTCTTCCATTTGGCTCCTGGACGCTAGTCTTTAGGCTTGTCCACCCTACAAACCACTCTTCACTGTTATCAGAACTATCCTTCAAAAACATTTCTCTGCTTATGTATTTTCCTCCTTCAAACCTTTAGTAGCTCCCCACTGATTTCCTTCAGCATAAAGACCAACTCCTTTGGATAGGCACTTCATGATAAGGCTCCTGCTTCCTCCTCCTGCCTTGCCTCTCACCACTTCCCCCTCCACTCACATTCTCTGCCTCAACTGCACTGACCTGTGCTTCTCTACAATGCTCCAGACAACTAAAGAGTAGACAGCACGTGGCCCTTCTTCCTGCATACCCCTCCCCCTGGCTAACTCCTCTAGCTTAGCTCTAACTGCTCAACGTGGGCTAGTCCCCTGCCTGGCCAGACCTTTCAAAGTCCTCTGCAAACCCTTCTGTGATTGCCCTTACTCAAAGATATCAAAATTGCCTATGGACTCACTAATCTTTTAGCTCCCTTGAAGACACAGAAAATGTTTTATTTGTTAGCAAGTGCCTAAATTTAAATTTAAAAGTTTTTGTTAAAAGAAAGAATGAATATGATCCTCATAACAGCGGGGAAAGCAGGCAGAGCAGAGATTAATATCATTATTTCTATTTTTCATCTTCATTTTGAGTCTGTATTTTTACTAAATATCCATATGATTTAATCATCCACACTCCTTGGATTTAAGCCTTGAATACCCATTTACTGTGCATGTTACTTAACTTCTATAAGCATCAATGTCTTTGTCTTTAAGACAAGAAAATTATAGTACTAATTAAAGTAAGATTATGGGGGGCGCCTGGGTGGCACGGCGGTTGAGCGTCTGCCTTCGGTTCAGGGCGTGATCCCAGTGTTACGGGATCGAGCCCCAAATCAGGCTCCTCCGCTGTGAGCCTGCTTCTTCTTCTCCCACTCCCCTGCTGTGTTCCCTCTCTCGCTGGCTGTCTCTATCTGTATTAAATAAATAAATAAATAAATCTTTAAAAAAAAATAAAGTAAGATTATGGGAATTAAATGAGTTAACACATGTAAAGTACTTTAAATGGTACCTAGCACATGGGAAATGCACTTTTATTTTACGTGCACTTTTATTTACAGATAATTTAGACACTGTAAAGGAGATTCAATGCCAAAGTCAGGAGGCCAGTAAGTGTGATGGCTGTAGCTTAACTCAAGTCCTCAACACCGGTTGCACCTCTTTGGCAGCCCATTAATAAACCGGTCTTAAATTTAAGTGAGCAGTTATTAATGCTTTTCCTCTTCATTCTTAGGTCTTATTTCCCTTGAGTGCTCTCTCTAGAGACCATTTAGCTCTCACACAAATGGAGGCTTTAAAAAAAAGCTCTTTGCCTATATAAGGCTTTGCAAATGGGGTGACCGAACGAAGGAAATACGGATCTTCCTTCCCTGTGGATTTGCAGGTGGATTGTCACAACTCCATCCTGTTCAGGGTGGTTCCTGCCACAGTTTTGAACAACGTAACTGGTCTCACCAGTTTCCAGTACTTTATGTGCCCATTGGGAAATCCGTACCTCGGTGTACAAAGGCATTACGTTAGAGATGACTTCAACACGGGAACAAAAGAGAAATCAGCAGAGTATTGCCACATCTAGGAAAGCATCCGAAATTTCCTCAGGGGACCCAATGATGATCTTGTTTTCCTTACTAGAAAGCCTTATTTCAATCTCTCTTTTGTTGCTAAAAGTTAAAGCCAATTTTCCATTCACATTTTTACTCCTAATATCTTCTCGCTCACATCTTCTCACTCACCTAATATCTCTCCCTGTCTATGTTTCCTCTTACTCTTCTGAAAGTGTTCAGATGAGAAATGTGGAAAAGCTCATGTTGTCTCTACCACTGGGGTTTAATAAAGACAGGAATTATGCACGTTTTCCTACATAAATCCATGATGGCACTGTACTGAAAATGAGGAGCTCCTGAGCAGGGGGCATCACATAGCCCCCACCCAATGACCTTCATATCAAGACTCTAGACCTATCATTGTCCTTCTTTTTCTTGGCTCCATAGGTAGAAGGCAGGAAAAGCAGTGAGAGGCTTGGGGGTTGCTGTTCCTCTATTCATTTCAATTCACTCTGAAGAGTAATAATCAGGTGAAATATTTTTGAGAGCATTACTTCAGTTTAGTTCAAGCTAGTTGTGTGAAACTGGACTTTCCAGCATGGTTCTGATAAAATAAAATACCAGAAAAATCTGGATATTATTCAAGCTCCTCTTTTTGTTGTACTGAGGAATCTAAATTCCTAAACTGACAAATATATAAAAGTTTTACTGTAATGTTGAAACATTAGCAAAATAAAAAATTGTGCCATTTTTATTCACTCAAAGATTTTAAGATTCTATTATCAGTATCTTTGATAGCCAGCTCTTATGTTGCCCATTGTTTTCTTGAGAAGAGCTATTCTTTTTTATGAAAGTGTGTCCTTTCTATATTTTTTCCTTTTAATTTTAAGAAGTCTCTTTCTTAAACAAACAAACAAACAAACAAACAAGAAAAACAGTGAGAATGATACTGGATAACTTACACCTAAAATTCTTACTTGCCTAAATTCAAAGTTGGCAATACTATGTAGGTTCTAAGTTAGGGGGAAACTTTTGCTGGTTGGTAAACTGAAAAGAGGATAAATGGTGAATATTAGGGACCCTACATGCAGAGTCATTCTGAATTAGATCTCTCTTTTTAGAGCTGTAGACTGAGTTGACTGTAATCTCTAAGTTCTCTTCAGGTTCAAAATTTTCATAACTTTTTGTTCTTAAAAAAAATCTTCAGAGTTTAATCTGAAATTCAGCTAGAACCTTCTGGGAAGCCTTGGAATGACCCTGAGACTCATCATGCTGTTTGGCAAGAGTTTGGGGAACTGTGAGCTGCCTCCCGAAGCTAGTCTTTCACCTGTCAAACGCTATGTGAATGAAGCTCTAATTCCTTTCAGCTGACGCCGATTCCTATGCTCTCCACCGACAACGTCTAGAGAGGTGTTTCTCCTGGTAAAAGAGGAAATTCCAGGTAGACTCAGCCAAGCCCCCAGGCCAACCTTGATCAGAAACATCCTTGGTTCTACATCATCGGCCGCAAAGTGGTTACCTCTCCTTCAGCTTCCGGCATCCTGACTCTGCACCCCTCTGTTTTCTACCGCGTGGTAGAGATTCTACTTTGCAGTTTGAAGAACACAGGCAACCAGAATTGAAAAGGTTCAATTAAGGTCAGTCTTAGCTACATCATGGGATGCAGCATAGCATATAGTTGTGGGATGGGGGCAGTTCTCTCAGTCTCTCAGAGGCTCGCTTTCATTATCGGTACTGTGGAGATAATAGTGGGACTTACCTGACAGGACTGCTGGGAAGATTAAAGAAATAACACATATGTCAGGGCCGCTGGCCCCGTGGTAAGCGCGTGTTAAATGTTTCCTTCCACTCCGTAGTGGAGTTATGTGGGTGTTCCTCTTATCTTTCTTATTAACTGTAACCTCCCTGAGAGGATGCAACCTTTCTGAGAATATCTGTTTTTAACTCCTCTATGATTTTTCCACTGTTTTGTTAATCTTTTATCCCCAGAGCCTAGCATGCTACATGGTACATAGGAGAGATTCAGGAAGTATTTGCCAAAGAAATGAATTTTGGCCCACCCAATGATTGAGACATTTTTAGGCCAGGGGTGCTTCTGGAAGAATCTGTTGGCAGAAATGCCCTGGGGAATCCTTTCTTACTGGTAGCTTTAAAATGTCCCCTGCCCTTTTCACAAGAGGCTGACCCTTTATAGCTTCATTTCCAACAGCACAAGAGAGCCCAGTGGAAATTTCCAGGCCAGAGACTTTAGGGAGCTACCAATATTTTTATAACATACAATGTTAAAAACAATTGTATGTGTGCCCAGAAACCTTTTAAGGCATGAATTCCAGCATCCAACTTTATTTGGTTTCAGAAATTTAATAAACGAATAATACAACCCCACCATTGTTCTTTAAAAATTAGAGATCTACGATTAATAGCAGCAAAACAAGAACATCAGCTGTGTTTAATAGGGTGGCAGAGTGTGCTGTGTCTCACCAAGGAGCCAGGCAACAAGTGGGCATTGAGTTAAGGTTCCAGAGAAGGGACACAGACATGCGGCTGGATGACAGCTTATTAAATGTCACCAAGCAAAGACCACTGAGAAAGGAGGCATGTCCCCAACTACTGTTTTTCTTTTTCACCATAGCCTCATGCAAACTGCACATGCTGTGGAAAATTCAAGTATGATTTGCAAAAACTGTTAAGGTTCTCAACCCATAAATGATTCAACAGTTCAGGAAATGAAGCTGAATGACAATTTTTAAAAAATGTATCAATAACAGATGAAAACTGCACACTGTGCCTGAGACCCCAGCTACATATTCTCATGCTGGAGGGCACTAATGTCTTTAAGGATCATCACTGTCACCTCTGCTCATGCTCATTTTTCTCCTCCCTCCTTCCCACGGGTTAAAGGGGGAACAGTTGTTGTTGCTGCTGTGACCGGTTAAAGATGAGGTAAGTGTGAGATGGCAGGCCACCCAGGGCTCGTACTTACTGCTCGCTTGGAAGTGAAGAGTTTCTTGACATCGCCTTTGGTGACAAGTCATAGTCGCTGTCTGATCTGTAGAGAAAGGACTCTCTGCGCTGGCTGTGCCCGGGAAAGGTGGCATGGAGCACCAACCCAGAGGAAGAGCTGGCCTGGGGGTCCAGAGGGCTCCGACCTGGGGAAGGGCCATTTTCCACATCAAAGCTTAAGAGAAAGCAAAAAACGCTGGTCACATAAGCATGGAGGAGGACATGTGACACACATACATGGAGAACCAATGTGTGCCAGGCATCTTACACAAAACTTCACACCTGATGCACCATTTTAATCTTCCAAACAGCTCTGAATTGTAGTCATTATTATTCTCATTTTGTATGAAGGAAATAGTCCCACAGAAGTCCAGTCATTAGTGAATAGTGGAGGCAGGATTTGAACCCTGGAGCAAAGCCCCATGGCCTTTCAGGGGCAAGAGTAACTTTGACAAATTCATAATAAGAGCCAACCGTAAAATCATTTGGTGATAACAAGCCACTTCAAAGACAGCATCCAACACAGCTCTACGTGTCAGACGCTAAACTATCACTTAAATGAGTCTTCGTAGCTGGGAGGCTTCTTCCTGCCATAAATAAACATCACGATCTCATTAAAAATACAATATGCATATTTCTCCATGTTTCAGGAACAAAGTGCTATCCTGAAAACATTCACTGGCTGATTAGATGGGAGGCCCAGTCTGAGACTTAATATTCACACGCAAGTTTAACCACAGAAAATGATTTAATTAATCTGATAATATCAAATTACCCTCAAGGGCTGCAGAGCTTTGTCTCTGGAGGAGGGTAAAGCCACTGGCTCTAGCATAGGAGAACCAGTAGGATTTCTAGTCAGTCTGCTCACCCTAGGAAGGTACCCTCCAGCCCAGATTAGTCGAACGAGCTCTGACCAATGAACACACTGATGGGAGCAGTGGAGATATTATCTCTTGTCTTCTCTCCCTATCCTGGTATCACATGAGGCTCTGTGTCCTTCCCATGCTCTCCATCATCCCCGATGCATTTTCCTTGGGTACACCACCTCCCTTTGCTTTAAACTGCCAGGAACCCTCTTGCCTACCATTTCTCTAGACCACTCCAGCAGGTCTGCTTCAGCTCTGCAGAGAGGTACTGAGGAAGGTATGCAGCTGGGAATGTTCTCTCTCCCAAGCTAGATCACAAGAGTGGGCTTCCTTCATACTCATCAAGCTGCCGTTATTTATTTCTATACTCAAGGTCTTTCCTTTCACTCGTTCTTACAACCCTCTCTCTTGGGGTGAATTCTGCTTATATTTCTTTAGTTTACAAATCGCTTTCTGATCGATGATTCCACTTACTCCTCATAACAACCCTGTAAAGTATACAGTATGCCCTCACTCGACATTTGAGGAAAATGAGGCTTAAAGAGATTTTTAAATACTTGCTCAAGTTTACATGCTCGTACCTTATAGGGTGAGTACTGGAAGACCCAAGTCTTCCAACTCATTTCTCTACAACCCTAGACTTCTCTAATCACAGCGTATCAGAATGGCTTGCTGGCTAGCTGAGTGCAATTTTTCCTCTGAATTCAAACAAAATTTGTGTTTGGTATGTAGAGAGTAAGATTATGAGCAGCCTTAACTGTTATCTTGAATGAGGACAAGAGAAGCAGCAAATTACCCTGAAGCTGTAGGCTTCTTTGAAACGGGAAAGAAATAACAGAATGCAGGGTTATAATGCTTCCCCGGAGACCATTCTGAGAAGCTGCTTTTAGCCAACCTACAAACACCAGGTGTCTGATAAGAAGCAGTGGGTGAGAATCTCTGGTTAAAAAGACAAGAAAGAGCCATAACAATCCAATATGTATTTGGACTTTCAAGGCACCAGTGCATGGATTTTCACAGCAGGCTAATGGTCTGGGATGGAGCTGCCTTTCAGAGACTGCAGGCAAGCAGGCAGGTGGGCAATCACTCACACACACCAGCTTGTTTCTCTGCCTGCTTCGAGGTAGAGCTATGTTGTAAGCCAACTACATTGCAGCAAGTGAAAATATAATGAAAGCTGACTTGCAAACTTTCCTTGGGGGGAGATCTATACTAGTTGTTGAGCGAAATAAAGAGCTTCTTTGTGGATAAGGGCTCCTTTGTGCCACCCAGATCCTGAAGAACTGGTAGGTCCTGACGCTGGCTCTGAACTCTTCTTAAGGACAAAGAGGTAAGTTCTTAAAAGGTGACCGTGGCCCTTAAGAATGGGCATGAGCTTCGAAGTTTCATGTGCACTCATGTTATTCATTTTGGATGTATCTGTTCAGCCTTGATGGATATTAAAACACTGAAATACTTTTGTAACAGTTGGCAGCCAGCTGTTGCCCCAGGCCCTCCAGAATTTGCTGGTCTCCCCGGTGATGCAGTAACTAAGGGGTTGGTGTCTGGAACAGCAGGGGTCTCTAGCTTTAGCACTATGGCCTGCATCCATTTAATTGGTCAGTGCCCATGCAGCAGCAGTCATTAAACATTATGAATGCGTGTTCCTGTGCTAAAATATTAGACAGGCACCAAGTGGGTATGCCTACCGAAGTCTTAGAACTTTTACCACTGAGAGTTTCCACCAGGCCTCACTCTGCCCCATGTTCTGCTAGAGGCATTCCTAGTGGGCAGAAAGTTTAAATCCACAAGGCATTACCCTTAAAGTGGATGTCACAAGGCATTCTGTCCCCAGGGTTTGTATATCAGAAACTTGGTCCTACCAGGTAAGCAGGGACTAGACCCAGACACCAAAACTCTCTCCAGGCTGTTCTCTTTTGCTTTTGTTTTTGTTTTTGTTTTGTTTTGTTTTATTCTTTATCGTGCCTAAACTCTAAACTCCTAGAAGAGCTTGCTGGAATTCAGAAAAAGCCAGGGAAGAATTCTGGTGCAAAGAAGCAGTCTCAGTGAGACAAACGGCCTTTCATATTCCCTGGGGCACTGTTTCAAAGCAACCAACACAGATGTACAACTTAGGAACAAACATGAATCACCAACCAGACACCAGCCCCAGTCACAGCAAACTTAGCGGGCAGACATCACAATACATCCCGCAGACCCAGGGTGGGAGGACGGGTATGAGCAAGGGGAAGATTGAGGACAGACTTAACAAGCAAAATGAACAGACCACACAAATGGAAACACAATTAGGGAGAAAATGGAATCTGAAATATCAGAAACAAACACATAAATGGGGATAATTCATTTAGGATGAATTATGTAGGCTAAATTTTTTGCACCTGCCTTAATCAGGACACACATTTCACCTTTAGACTTCTTAGTATTAAAGAAATTATTATAACAGCTATAAGAGTTTTATATATTATATAAAACATAGACAATAGAGAAAAAAATGCCACTTTTATTAGTTTAGTATGTTTCCTCCTGAATATTTTTCCTGTAGGCTTGGAGCATGATTTTTTTGTACAAGTATTTTCATGTTCTGCGGTTTTTGAAATTAGCATTTTTCATGGCCTGGCACCTAATGGTTCACGAGAAGCTGTACCATACTTTCTCAAGCATTTTCCTTACTGTTGGCATTGCACCTATGACCTTAAATAGCATTGTAGTTGATATCTTTCAGCCTATAGCTACTGTAATATTTAGATGAGGTCACTCAGAAGTTTCAGATAGATTAAGCGAGGATGTCACTAGTGAGTTTCTGAATATTTCACTGTACTTCTCTGGAAGGGATTGTCCATATCCAGCATGTGGACAGAAACAGTATTGCCTCTCTTCTAGGTTCAGAGAAAGTCCCATAATGACTCTCTCCTGTCCAGGATTCTGCATGTTGCCCTCCCTCATGATTCTGCCTGCTTCTCCCTGCCTTGGCCAATCACCCTGGGCTGAGTCAATTGCTCCTCGTCTAAGACTGAATATTTCAACAACTTTCTCCTGCTTTGTATCTAGAGTCTCTGCCTCCCAAGGCAGTGGTGGTAGCAGGTGACACTGGGGGTAGGAAGTGGTGCTCCCGGAGATGGGAATGGCCTTCCCGCCAGTCTCTGATAAGTCACTATCTTCAAACTTCAGCTCAGGGCACCCCCTCCAGGAAGTGTTCTCTGACCATGCAGCCTGAGTTTGATGTAAACACACGTTCCTCTCTGCATTCCCCTCCGCTCCTTTACTGCAATCCTTGATCACAGCATGTGCACCTCTCTGCTTAATTCTCTATTTAGCTGATTCCCACTAGGTTCTTAGGTTCCAGAGAGAGGGGACCCTAAATTACTCACTTTTGTATGCCAGGAATGTGGGTCAGAGCCTTGTAATTAACAGATCCTCAAAAAAACGTCAGCCGCACCGATTGAAGAACACTGCGATTTACTGTGAAATGTTTCTCCTCTCCCTTCCCTCTTCCTACCTGCTTACTCACATCTCGGTTCCCACCGACATGGGGTGCTGCTGTTTCTTTCAAATGAGTCTACAGAGATGGGGCAGTGACTTATTTGATCAGACTTATAAGGTGATGATCTAAGAATTCAAGTAAAATGAAAGGGGAAAAAAACAAAACAAAAGAAAATAAACTTGGACACACGGCTGTGTTCTCCCTGAACGAAACAATCTTGCATCGAAAAATCACTGCCTTGGAGATTTGAGATGGCGACATCTTTACACAACCCCATCCTGGGAAAAGCCCTCCTATGCCACTTTGTTTGCCATCTTCAAATCTCCTTCTTTTTTAATAAAAGTGAGAACCTTCTCTGCCCCACACTTTCTCTGCTGGAGGTTTCCATTCCCTAAGAATCCATGCAGAGCCAGCTCCGGACTGGTGCAAACAGCGAGCCAGCAGATGGCAGAAGACAGCTACAGCTTCCTCCAGGAGGCACCTCCCAGCCTCCAGTCGGAGCAGCTGGGGCTGCGTGCCAGTTTTGGAGGGAGAAATGTGACTGAGGCCTTATTCATAAGCCTAGGAGGAAAAATCAGGGATAAAGAACAGAACCACAAGGTATACATGAAACCTTTTATTAAACTAAGAGAAGCTCTACTTCCAAGAATTCAAGCTGAGCCAGGTGATTGCAGAATTGCCTGCAATTGTTCTCAGGGCGGCTGTTTCTTGACCCCCAATTACCTGCGCATACCCCAATTTCTGTAACAAAAACTCATGAAACAACCTCCCAGGAATAATTCATTTCCGAATCAGAGGAGACTTCTTTTTCAACTCAGCCCTTCTAGAGGTGAGTCTCGGGCTTATTCTGATAAATAGCTCCACTGTCAAGATCGTGAGCTCTCCGAGAGGTTTAAACTCACAGGGCAGCGTAGTGGCTCACCACCATCTGGAGAGGGCCCTGCTGTTCTCAATTTTGCTTTTCTTTCTTAAAAATGTATTCATTGAATATCGCATACAGCCCTCAAGTTTTACAACTCAGGAAGGCTAATTCTCTTCCTCCCATTTCAAAGAGGAGAAAATGGAGCCTCCAAAAATGTGAAACTTCATTTGAAAAATTCCAAAATGTGATCTCCTTGAAGGGCACTGGGTCTGTGTCTAGGGCCTCTCCTCCATGTCCCCATGCCCCTTCTTGATCCCAGAACCGGCCACGCTGGATTGTATTCCTCTGTGTACCCATCTCTTTCACTCCACTAGACTGTGACCTTGAAGCAGAGACTAAGCCTAATCCGTTTTGTATTCCTGGGGCCTAGAACGGAGCCTCACGCCAGAAGGTGTATAACCAGTATTTGTTAAACGAATGAGAGGATCTCATCCTTTATATTTCTCATCTGACAAAAATCTTCTTCTATTTGGAATAAAACCTCTGGCAGGTGAAGACTTCTGAGAAGCCCCTCGGGGGAGCTGATAGGTTCCTCCTTCCCCATTCTTTCCCACCTTCCTGCAGCATCCCAGGAGCTGTGTCCCGGGAGTTTTGGCTTTTGAGAACTTTTGTGTCTATGTTTGCATATAGAATGTGTGTGTGTGGATGGCCGTGGTCCGTCTGTGAGAAAATGCCATGTTTCTTTAAAGTTCTGTGGGAAAATATTTCCCTCAATTGGACTCAGAAACTAACATCTTCAAATGCTTGCTTATAGTTTTGATAAAAATACTCACGATGGCCATCAGCTCAGTGTGCTATCTGGTCCCTGCAGATAGGGAAACTGCCCAGGGGCGTGCATTCTTACCCACAATGGCAGTGACCCACCTTGATACAATGAATGGCGGCAGGCTGCTGCCAGTCCTAATTTTTAATGAAGGACTTAACTGTGCAAAATCACAGCCAGTGTGATGTAGAGCCCATGTCCTCGCTGCAGGAAAGCAGATCTCCTCTGGCTATAGTTACAGCCGAATATTGTGGTTCTGCCCTGAGATTTCAGTTCCAAAGGCTGTGCCTTCACAAGGAAGAAGAACGATGATGCTGGGCTCATCTGAATTCTAGAAGCGGCTTCCCACTGCTTTCTTTTTTTCCTAGGGGCTTTGAAAATTACATTCATGGCAATAATCCAAAAGTGCTTTCCCCATGGAGAGGTTTAACCAGAGGTAGCAGAGTAATGCTGAAGAGCTCTAGGATTCTGAAGATCTGGCTTCCAGTTCCTGCTCTGTGAGGAAATAACTGGAATGAAACAGAGACTCCCCATACCCTGACTCCCACGCCGTAGTCTTTCCCCCCTGAAATGAATGAAGAAAAGAATGAGTGGAAGATCTCTGAGGCCCCTCTGAGATTAGACATCTTACAGACATTTCGGAGATGGAGGAAGGATTGGTTCTCAAGTGCGGCCTGATGTGATTTTATATTGTTAATGATCATTCATTCAACTCATTCATTAAGTGCCCACTATAAAATAAGGCACTGTTCCAGGTCTGAGAATACCACCATGTGCCGTTCAGACAAGGTCCTTATGGGGGAGGGATGGACAATAAATCAATCAAATAAGGTAGTATCAGATAGTTGCTCTGAGGAAAATAAAACCTAACAGTGTGGGAGAGACACGTATGGAAAAGAGTGTTTCTTTAGTGTGCGTGGTCAGAAGATCCACTCGATAAACCCCAAAGGTGGTCTCCAGCTCTACATCAGGGTACACCCCTACCCCCACCCCACAATCTTTCCCAGATGGTACACTTGGGTTGAGATCTGATAGAGGTAGTGGGAAGTCTATCCCTGGATTCTTTCTGATTTCCATTTCTGCTCCCCTTGTAACCAAAGAATTTGGTCAGATGATACTTGTGCTCGAATTTGGCGCCATTTATTAAGCTAGCGATTTAATTTTCCTCATCCCTGCTCCCTTTCTGAGCTGAGCTGGTTGCTCCGCTGTCTCATATAGCTATACATGTATTGATATCTTTGTAACTCTGCCATAGCACTTGTCCAGCATAATCGTTAGTGTTCTAATCTGCCCCCAAACTGCTTTGGTCCTCAAGAACACAGAACATCTTTTTCATATTGTTTTTACCTCCTTGCTAAAGGCCATGTCTATCAGATTATGGGTACTTAATAAATGTCTGATGGATATACCAATGAAGGAATGAATGATTTGGGACCAAGGAACTTTTACCAGTTCCCCTTGATACCCATCATAGCACAGATGTACTTCTCCAGCAAGAAGGGATGGGAGTGCTGTGGGGACACCAAGCTATCTTCTGCTCTCTTCTCTACCTGACCTCTAAAAGCTAGCTCCATAAAGAAGAATCTGAGGTTTGATATCAAATATCACCTGCAGAGAGGACTGGAATACCTTTCATAGGGTACTGAGCCCAAGGAGAAAGCAAATGGTCCTCCCTGGCAGCAGTCATTCTCTTCCCTTGGTGTTGACGGTATCAGAGATAGACGTGCCAAGAATATTCCTCCTAATGTTCCTTTGGTAGAAAGCTTTAATTTTGCTAAGGAATTTATGCTGCAACTTCTTTCTTTTACTTGTTGTTTCAGATCCTTTCTTGGGTTGTAAACATTTCATGAAAGAAATGCATAAACAAAAATGTAATACCAATACTTCATTTTTCTAATGAGATTATATGAGTGTCATTTTTAAAAGCTTTTCTTTTCAAATGCTAAGGACATAATTTTCATGTGATCCTTTAATAACTTCACATTGTGCTGTTCCTGTGTTGTATGATTTGACGCACAAGGAAAACAGGACCAAATGTAAACAATCTTACCTCACAATTATAAGAACATTATTTCTAACAAGTAAACAAAGGGTTTTGTCAATCTATTTCCAGGTAAAAAATGATTTTCAGACATATAAGTGTTATAAGGTAAGTATGTTTCTTTATGCGTTCTAATTATCAAACCTACTCTCAGACTTTCATCCACTTAAACCTTCTAAGGGTTAGGATGACTCTTAGCAGTAATGGTCACTTTCTGTAGGACAGTGATTCTCAGGAAAGGTAGGGGTCCCCCCGGATGATAATAATTTTGGGTGGGAATGTGTTTTGCATGTAGACTTTATAAAGCATGGGGGAGGGAGGGGAACCAAGATTGAGAACTTAGTACTCTGTGGTCCTGCTGCTCTAAGTTGCACTTTGGGTATACAAATTTCCTACTAGCTCAATATTTTCCAGCCTACATTTTCCATCTTTTCTAAAAGATTGTCATAGAAGATGTTCAAATGGTCTCTTAACAGGATATAAGTATTCCCATTTATATGTTTGTAGCCCTGCCAAAAAGAAAACCTATTAATTAAATAATATATTTATTTAAAAATATTGTGTCAGCTTCCAGTAGCTCGAAGGCAAGTGAAATTCCCTTCAAGAGAAATGATCCTGATCTGGGAAAACCAGTTCTTACTCAACCAGTGATGGCTTCCAGGAATTGTTGCTTTCTTTTATAAGTTCTCAGATACCATCTGGAAATCAGCTCTAGAATTCTGCTTGATACATAGTTAAAATATTATTGATAAATGGTCACTTAGCTTGTTGGTATATGCTCCAGTGATGGGGGACATGTTAATCCCATGAGATAATGAATTTCACTTTTGGATTGATTTCATTGCTTATGACTTAGGCCAGCAAACTTCAATTACTTTCAGTCTTTAGTCCAAACCTCCTCCACCCTCATCCACTTACTCAACCAGTCTCCCTCACTGTGGTAAATAGACCTGCCATCTACTCAGTTGAATCATCCATGATTGACCTCCTTCCTCAAATTCCCTTCCTCTTCTTCAGTTGGCCAAGAAGTTCTATTCATCCTACATCAAAACGATACACTTCATTTTTGCTGCCACCATGATTTCAGTGCATTAAAATCTCACTTGAACTAGAATAGCCCCTATGAATCTCCCTGCTTCCACTTTCCCCCATCCTCCAAACTCTTCTCCACATAACAGCAAGAGCAATCTCTTAACATAAAAATCCAATTATGTCATTGCATTTCAAATAAAATCCAACCTCCTCACCATGGATTACAAGTCCCCATATAATCCAGTCCCTGCCACCACCCCTCCAACCTCATTTTATACCACACTCCCCTCTGCTCAGTGTGATTCAGCCTCAGGGGCTTCCGTTCTGTTTCAGGAACATGCCAAATCCTTTCCAACCTTAGCAGTTTTGCATGTGTGTGTTTTGTTCACTAGTATATTTTATTTGCTTTGAATACTTCCTGGCTCACAGAAGGTACTGAATAAATATTTGTTAAATTAATAAATAAATGCTGGTCTCTGCTTGTTCTCTCCTTTACTCTTTCCATGGCTGCCTTCTTCTCATTCTTTAAGCCTTGGATTAAGTTAGCTACTAAAAAAAAAAAAAATTCCTTTCCCAACCCATTATTTATGGAGGGCCCCTTATCTTCATAGCACCTATCTCTACTTTTTGCTATATATATTTGTAAGCTCATTGTTTTTTAATTGTCTTCCTCTCTCAAAGCTCCATGAAGGTCATCTGTTGTATTTACCAATGCATTAACTAGTGCCTAGCACTGGGCCTGGGACATACTGTTAGTTCTGAACTGATGTCTGTTCAATAAATTAATGAATAAATGAGTGTGTAAATGTATTAAACACTAACAATCACCTCACTGATTCATAGCAGATCCATCTAACTGCTATTTGAAAAAATATATTTCTTTACTAGGAGAAGAACTCATTTACTGACTTCCTGTCATTGGGACAGCTCCCACACTAATCCTAAGGAACCTCAAGTATAAAATATCAGTTGTTTTAAAAACTTGCTATAGGATTTTTTTGTGATTATTACTGGGGCTTATTTCAGAAAATGAGACTATTTTTTAGATCAAGTTTCATAAGCCATTGACCTTTCAGAGAGGGCTGCAAGGAGGTATTGAGGTTTACGTGGAGGTTGCATCCCCAGTTCTAGGTGTGTGAAATGCCATTACTTAATATTTTAAGAACTTCATATTTTTAAAAATAATTTATATTCTCTTGAGAATGAATAGGCTACACGTCTTTTTGGTGGAGGTAGGGGTCTGGGAGGAGTGGCAGACTGATTTGCTATAAATCCAAATAATAATCATAAAATTGGAAATCATTGCCTCAGCCTCCGGTCTACTGAGCATTTAATAGTGTTTACATCAGTTAACATCTGGCCTCCAAATGTTATCAGTCTTAAACACTGCACCTGCAGACAGCCTGGCATTTGAGTTTTAAATGTGTTCTTTTGGAAAGGAAGGAGGGGTGAAAGAAGAGGGGATAAGAGAAAGTACAGGTGGAAAAATGAGATCCCAGAGTCTCCTTGACTCAGGCAGTAAAGCTAAGAAAAGTTACACATTTTTTCCTCGCAGGTATAGAAGACTTACAATGTGCCAGGCCACGTATTCAGTGTTTGATATATATTAACTTGTCTCATTGCTATAGTCACTCTGTGGGGCAGTTGTTCATTTGGTTCTATGGATATGAAAACCCAGGTTCAAAGGGTTTAAATAATTTGCTGAAGATCACTCAGCTATTCAATGGTGGATCTTCGATTCAAACCTGGAAACCTGATTTGATTGTATCCATTAATAGATCAATTAACTCACCCACATCAGTAAACATTTGCTCAGTCTTTCCTCTTGTGACTGTAGATAAATTCTCATGATTGTATCTGAAGCCAAGTCTTCTGTTCTGAATCCTGCCCTTTCTCCCCTACTCCTAGACTGTGCTACTGCATCATCATTTTCCATTTTGCACATCAGTAAACAATCTAACTGTAAAAATTTATATCTAAAACAAACCAACCCACAAACAAAAAATAGTCACCGAAAAGACTTCCACCAGACATATGAAAGTTGAAAGAATTCATCATCAGCAGACCTGAAGTCTCTGAAATGTTAAAGGAAATCCTTCAGGGAGAAGGAAAATGATACCAGACAGAAATCAGTATCTACACAAAGGAATGAAGTTTTTGGCTTCTTTTAAAAATCTCTTCAAAATACAATTGACTGGCAAGAGAAATAAGAAGTAATAACCATGTATTGTGAGGTTTGTAATGTACACAGAAGTAAATCATACTACCGACAATAAAAGCACAATGGCAAAGAAGACAGAAATGGAAGTATATCGTGGGAAGGTCATTACACTATATTTGAAGTGGTATAATATTGCTTGAAGGTAGACTGGGATAAGATAAAGAGTTACATGAGAAACACTAAAGTAACATTAAAATTTTTAAAAAATGAAGAGCTTTACGTAAGGAAATAAAAAAGGAAGCATAAAACACCTAATTACCCAAAACAGCAGAAAAAGAGGAAAAAGCATATAATGGACAGATAGGGCAAATAGAAAACAAATAGCAACATGGCAAATATAAACCTGACCATGTTAATAATCCCTTTAAATGTAAACAGCCTTAACACCACAATTAAAAGGCAATTTTCAAGATGGATAAAAGAGTATGACTCAACATTATGCTGCCTGTAACAAGCCACTTTAAATATAAAAACACAAGCTAAAGGAAAAGGAGTGGAAATATATATACCATAATAACACTAATCAAAAGAAATTCTGAATGACTATATTAATATAAGAACAAGAAGATTTTAAAACAAAGAATATTATCGGGAAGAGAAGGTCATTTCATAATGATACAGGAGACAATCTGTAAAGAGTATGTAACAATTCTGACCATTTATGCACCAATATATGAAACAGAGTTTCAAAATACATGAAAAAAGAAACAGAAAAGCAAAAAAAGAACAAATAGAAAAATCAAGAAGTATAGTCTCAATAATTGATAGAACTAATAGAAACCCAATAAGGACATAGAAAACTTGAACAATGCTATCGATTTAACCTAACTGACACTGATAGAACACTACACCTAACAGCAGCTGACGACACATTCTTTTCAAGTGTACATGGAACACTCACCAAAACAGACAATATTCTAGGCCATAAAATAAGTCTCAGTAAGTTTTAAAAAAATCCAAGCCATACAAAGTATGTTCTCTGATCAGAGTGGGGTTAAATTAGGACTCAATAACAAAAATATCTCTAGTAAAGCTCCAAGTATTTGAAACTAAACATTCTAAATAACTCATGGATCAAAGACGAAATCAAAAGAGAAATTAGAAGGCATTTTGACTGACTGAAAATGAAAACATTACATATCAAAATCCGTGGGATGCAGCTAAAGCAGTACTTATAGGCAAATCTATGGCACTAAATGCCTTTATTAGAAAAGAATAAAATAAACAACCTCAGTTTCTAGCTTAAATTAGAGAAATAATAGCAAATATGCTTACCAAAGTAAGCATGAGGGGAAAAAAGATAAGAGTAGAAATAAAATAGAGGGGGAGAGAGAGAGAGAATCAATGAAGACAAAACAGGTTCTTCATGTAAACACCAAAACTGACAAACTGCTAGTCAGATTTACAAGGAAAAAGAGATGGAAATTAAGAATATCAGGAATGAAGGAGTAGACATCATTACAGATTCTAAAGATATAATAAAGACAATAAGGAACCATTATGGGCAACTTTATGCCAATAAATTCTACAACTTAGATGAAATGGCTAAATTCCTTGAAAAACACAAACTGCCCAAGCTCACTGAAGAAGAAAGAGGTAACATGAATGGCCTACAGAAGAGATAACATGAATAGATCTATATACCTATTATAGAAATTGAATTTTTTTAAAGTTTAAATCATGCTCACAAAGAAAACTGCCGGCCCAGATGGTTTTCCTGGTGAATACGGCCAAAAATTTAAAGAAGAAATAATACTAATTCTACACACACCTTCAGAAAGTTGAAAAGGAGGGAATACTTCCCAACTAATTGTTTAAAGTCAGCATTTCTCAGAAAAGAAAACCTACAGATCATTTCCCCATGATCACACATGAAAAAATTCTTAAAATTATAGTAAATAATATAATATACAATACAAATAATATACAAAATATAATAATATACAATAATATACAAAAAGGTTGAAACATTATGATCAAGTGGGGTTTATCCAAGGATATAAGGTTGTATAACACTCAAAAAACAATCAGGGTAATTCACCATATTAATACTAAAAAAAAACCCCCGATGATCATCTTAGTAGATGCAGTAAAAAACATTTGACAAAATTCAATATCCATTTCTGATAAAAACTTCTAGAAAACTGGAAATAGAAAGGAGATTTCTCAGCCAGGTAAAGAGCATCTATGCAAAAGCTACATCAAACATCAGTGAAATACTGTTATTGCCCCTTGAAATTAAGAAGAGTAAGAATGTCTGTTCTCTCTCCTAAACATTTTACTAGAAGTTGTAATCAGTGTAGTAAGGGGGGGAGGGATATAAAAGCATCTACACTAGAAAGGAAAAAGTAAACATTTTTTTTTAAGATTTTATTTTTTTGACAGAGAGAGACAGCCAGTGAGAGAGGGAACACAAGCAGGGGGAGTGGGAGAGGGAGAAGGAGGCTTCCCACTGAGCAGGGAGCCCAATGCGGGGCTTGATCCCAGGACTCCAGGATCATGCCCTGAGCCGAAGGCAGACGCTTAATGACTGAGCCACCCAGGCGCCCCAGAAAAAAGTAAAATTGTCTCTATTCATAGATAATATGCTTGTATATGTAGAATATTCATTGCTGTTTTGTTATACTAAAAAACAAAATAACCCAAATGTTAACAGGTGAATAGATAAGAAAAAAGCCTGTAATGCATTCATACAATGGAACACCACTTAGCAATAAAAGGGAACAGACTATCAATAACTGCAATAATATGGACTAACCTCAACCTAATTATTCTTGGGTAAAAGAAGGTAGATCAAAAGAGTACATATTGCATGTTTTCATTTATTTAAAATACTAGAAAATAAAACTATAGCAACAGCACATTAGTGATTTTTGGGGGGTACAGGGGCGGTAACAAGGAGGGTTGGGAGGAATTGCAAAGGTACACTTTTGGGTTTGATGGATATGAATTATCTTAGATATAGCTATGGTCTTATGAGTGTCTATGTGTCCAAATTGTACATTTTGAAAAGTAAACTTTTTGCATTTCCTTTGTACCTAAATATTAAAAAAAAAACCACTTGTGATTACTCCATGCTATCCTTCAACTATTGCTTGCTTTCTTTCTTTCTTTCTTTCTTTCTTTCTTTCTTTCTTTCTCTTTCTTTCTTTCTTTCTTTCTCCTTCCTTCCTTCCTTCCTTCCTTCCTTCCTTCCTTCCTTCTTTTTCTCTTTCTTTTCTTTTCTTTTTTCTTTTCTTTTCTTTCCTTTTCTTTTTTCTTTTTTCTTTTCTTTTCTTTTCTTTTCTTTTCTTTTCTTTTTTCTTTTCTTTTCTTTTCTTCCTTTGTCACTCTTTTAAAAGCAAAGTTCTTCAAGAAGTTGTCTTTATTTGTGGTCTTCACTCCCCAACATCTCTGTTCTTCTCAGCACACTATGCTCAGGAATTGGTCCACAGCACTTCATAGGAAATCTGTCTTGTCTAGATCATCAGAGTTCTACATCTCGCCCAAATGAACAGTCAGTTCTCAGGCATCATCTTTCTCAAAGTGTCAGGAACATTTGACACATTTATCCTTCTCTTATTTTGATTTTCAAGATATTACCTTCTCCTGGCTTTCTCCCTATTTCATTGGCTTTCTTAGGGTTTTCATCTCTGCCCAGATTCTACATGTTGGAGAATCTCGGGACTCAGCTCTCACCCCTGTTTTCCTTATCTATACTCATTTCCTAGGTGATCTTATCATTGCATTTATCATGGTATAAAATACTGTTTGTTCACCAATGACTCCCTAATGTGTTTAAAACGATGACAACACAGGAAGAAGATAATGAATGGTCAACAGGCTCATAATCTGACTAGACAGAGCTGGAAATCTCAAGAACAGCCAAGGCCATTTAAAGGCTAAAGGCCTGAAAATGTGGGATGGATGCCAGGTGCTGTCACAGAGGCTCCCAGACTGTGCTTTCCAGTGCATTCAAAACACTGTCTGCACTGCCTCTGTGCATCACTGCCCTCGGCTCTGGTGGTAATTTTATGTAAAATGCATCCAATTTCTATAAAACTACTTAGCATTGATTTTGCATCTGAAGAGTTTCGAAACGTCAACATTCCAAAAATAAATGGTATCGTGATTCTATTAGAGCTCAAGCAAAGTCTCCAGGCTTCACTGTTCTTTGCCATGATTTTTAGAGATTAAATCTTCCTGTAATCCAAGTCGAACACCTCTGAGCAGGTCACAGCTTGCCCTTCATCAGGGTAGGCGGCCCTCCTTTTCATTCCCTCAAGGTGGAACCAGCCAATCTTGGGGGTGACCTCACCATTACAGTACCTTTGGGGAACTCTGAGGATCCTTTACGTCACATTTAGCCTTCATGGAGAATGAAATCCCGAAATCACTAGGACAGGCTTCAGCTTTTCTTTCCACAGCAGCCTTTTCAGAGAGGTATATAGCATCAGTGTTTTGAAGTGAACAGAGAAGTCCTTTGTAACCAACGTGAATTCATTTTCTTCAGATATCAATTCCTATTCATGACTTGTTATTTTGGAAAGAGCATTGTTCCTTTACAAATCCATCTTTTCAATAACAGAAACAATGATTGCCTCCAAATACGAGTTGTTGAGGAAACCCATTTGCAAAGTATCCTCTTCCTTTCAATTGCTTTTCCTACAATCCTGTCTTTGGACTGACTCACTCACAGTTAAACCCGTCACTTGAAGGGCTGATTTATTTGCTAGAGATATCCCCTGAATATTTTGTCTCAGCTCTGTCAATAATCCCATTTCCTCATTTTATCTTTTCACAACCAATTCTCTCAATATGGATTTCCTCTTTAATACTCAATTATGTTAACTTACTGGTAAATTATCCCGTCTAACCAAAACATCAGTTTCAGTAATAAAAAGGACAGAGGGCTCTTCAACAAGGTGTTTCTGACTCACGTATTTCTGACTCATGGACGGATGTACTATGTTCTGTGCCACCTCAATAATGTGGCATTACTTGGACAAATAAAAAACACCACTTTATGCAGCCTAGCTGTTTCTTGCATGTTTTCTTTGCAATTTTATAAATGAGTCACTTCTTCAATATTCTTCAAATGATTTTTTTTTTAATTCTACTCGTAAGTGTGGCCATTCGACTCTAAACAAGGAAGCCATAAAACTCATTCCATTTTCCATGCAGGTTGTACAATTTTATAATTTTTCAAATTTACAATTTCCATGCAGGTTTAACTATTTTGACATAGAATTAAGAGATGCTTAAGGTCATCCCTGATTGAATATAAGTAGCAGCAACTTTTATTCTATTGGGAAAATTCAGTTTGGGAATAGTTGATTTTTTTCTTTTGTCTATTTACAGGTGAACATTTCTGATGTATCAACTTATAAATCTCATTGCTATTTTGAAAAAAAAATATGACTGAAAAGGATGCGCAACTCTCGAATCTCCCTTAACAATTCCTGCAGTAGGATTATCCTGTCTGCTTGGTACTCAAGGCACTTCTCAAACTTCTCTCTCTCTCTCTTTTTAATTTTCAGCACAAAACACAAAGTGTAATCTAACTCTCCTGTGGCAAAACCTCCAATGCATCATGACTACAGACAGAAAAAAAGCTCATATTCCTCTGATAGTCAAGGTCCTAATGGTGTGATTTGAACTTGACCTTCTAAGCATATGTGCTAGGATCTCTGATATATACTCTAACCCAGCTAAAATATACACTTTCCCAGAGTTTTGTTTATGCTCATCCTATTTCCTCTAGAATATCCTTTCTGACATTTCCACAAATCCAAATCCATCTGTGAGCAAGGGACAAGGTGGGGGATGGAAAGCACTAGAATTAGGGAGAACTCAGGAGCTCTAATGGGGGAGCAACTGCCTAGACACTGTTAAGCTGCCCTGTGGGGTCAGCCCCATTAGGAAATACATAGAATGATTCAAAGGCTCCTATATAGAGAGGGAAATGATTGTCCTGGGAAAGATCTGTTTAGAAGCAGTTTAATGTAATTCATCAGGTCAGGCAGAGGCTTTGGAATGAGGCAGACCTGGGTCTGAATAGAAGCTCTGCCATCTGCCAACTAAAGGGCCTTGGATTTAACTCCCCTAAGCCTTCATTTCTGCATGTGTAAAACAGTGATAGAAGAGAAAGCTAAAGGCTTGCTATGAGGATGGAACTAAATAATATGTGTAAAGATTTCGATGTTCGGCTCTACAATTCACTAGTCCTGCCAGTGCAGGACAAACACAATAGAACAGAAATGGCAGTATGGTTTGTTTAGACAGAGCGCCAGAGATTTTTACCTGCCCCCATTCCTGAAATGGAATTCCCCAAGATCTGTAGATATCACAGAGCAGACCCCAAAGTTCTTGTGTGGCCTGGGAAGCTGCTGGAGCTTGGAGGAGGAATTCCCCTAGGTCTGTGTGGGAGTGCTGGCCCCCCTGTAACAGATGTTCTGGGGAGGACGGCCCAAAGCCAAGAGACTGAATTGAGTCTTGGAAGATAAGCAACCCAGGAAGAGCCAAATCGTGTACGGCAGGCACGGAACTGGCTGCCCCAGAGGCTCACACAATCTTTGTCTCCTACTCTGTTTTGAAGATAAGAGTGTCCAACTAACACAGTTTTGGCCAATGCTATGTAGGTGGAAGTCTCTGGGGAAGGTGTTCCTTCCCAAATCTTAGGTCAGACACACGAAATTTACATTTTTGTAGGTTAAAAGTAGTTGGAAGTCAGATATTTCAACCCAGAGAAGACAAGCCTTACTCCCTAAGAGAACTCTATCCTTTGCTCCTTTACCTTTCCTCTTTATTTTTCTGTTTGGAGCGGGGATCTCAATACACAATGAATATCAAGCTAATGGCTTTGAGGATAAGTACCGTGGTGGCAGAAAAAGAAGATAAAAGAATCCTGAATCTCAGGACAGCAGTGAGTGACATGAGGCCCTGGGCTACCGACCCCTGAAATTCTTGTTGTACAAGACAAACAGCCCTAACTGCTTGGCCACTGTGTTAGGCTATCTCATTTGCAGGTGGAAACAATACTAATTGATGCCATGCTGCTGAGTTAGCAAGAAGAGGATGTCTGGACCTTTCTTGAGTGGAAGAATGGACTCCAGAGAAACTGGCTTCAGGCACTATAGCTTCTCTGGGGATGACCAGCCCCTCTGGAATAGAAACAAACCTTACGTTGCCTTGGAGGCAACATAGTACGAAGCCTTTCCTGGAAAAAACAAGAAGGGAAAAGAAAGGAAGGGGAAGATAGGGAAGGGAGAGAAGTTACAGGGGAGAAGGAACATAGTACTAGGGAAGCTGAAATTTTAAATAGATGGTCAGGTTAGCAGGGTAAGATATCTGAGGGAATTTCTGGGATATTTGAGTGTCAAGCTAAGGAAACAGGAAGTGAAAAGGTCCTAAGGCAAGAACATGCTTGTGTATTTGAATATTAGCAAATAGGCTAGTGTGGCTGGAGCAAAGTGAGTGAGGGAGAGAGAAGGGGATGAGGTCAGGGGGCCATTCTTAGAAGGCTTCCATAAAGCATGTGTGAGAAAGACAGGGACCAACGAGGACTGCAAGGTTTTATACTCGAGCAATCAGGATGCCTCAGACACGATCATCTGAGATGAGGAAGTCAATAGCGAGATCAGATTCTGGGCCTGGGGGTGAAGATTAAATCATGTTGAGTCTGAGATGACAGACATCAAAGAAGAGATGTCACATAGCAGCTGGATATAAGAATCTGGATATAAGAATCTGGAGAGAGACACATTTCAGGTTCATATGAATGTTTCCTAGATTGATAAGTCAGGGGTAGACTGTGCAGATGTGCACATTTTTCAAAAAGTAAAAAATAAATTTGTGTTTTCATCCTTCTGTTCTCAGTCTCCTTCCTGTATATTGTTATTTAGTCAGTATGGTTGATGTGAAGTGTTTGGGGGAAGATTAGGTGAAATAATGTATACAAAGGGCATATCTCAAGTATAGATATTCAATCTGTATATTCAATCAATAATACCTAATATGTATTGTGTACTTATATTTTTCCAGAGATTTTGTTGAGCATTATGTATAAATCAACTTATTTAATCTTTACAATCAATTGATAAAGTACATAATATTTTAAATTCATTTTGTAAATGAGATACCATGGTTCAGACAACTTTAAGAATCTTGCTCAAGGTTACAGAGCTGGTAAGCAGAAAAACCTGGATTCATACAAAGATCTTTTTACTCTTGAACCAATGTTCTTAACTGACATACACTATAGCAGAGTTACAAACTCAGAAGCCCTCAGGGGTAATGTAAATTTATGCAGTGACTCCTATATCCAATGCCTAGTCATAATTTACACATGAGTGTCTAATAGGCATCTTAGACTCCACGTGGCCAAAACAGAATCCTTTATTTTTCCAACTAAATGTGTTCCTCCTTCAGTCCTTCAGTTTCCCATATCAATTAATGACATTCATCTGCCTAGTTACTTAAGCCAAAAACCCGGGAACTGGCCTTGATCTCTCTCTTTCCCTCATCTGATGCATCCAACTCATCAACAAGGTCTGATGCTCTATTTCCAATATTTATCCCATATTTGTATAGTCTGTTCACATTCACAGTTCCAAACTACCATTATCTGTAATCTGGATTTTTTTTTCAGTAGTCACTGGCTTTCTTATTTCCAGTCTTGGCTCCTAGAACCTCTTTTACCCACAGTAACTGGAATAAACTTCAAAAAAATAAACCAGACCATGCTTTAAAATCTTCTATGGCTGTTCATCACATTTAGATAAAATCCAACATCCTTACCACAGTCTATAAGATTCTCCCTAATCTGCTCTCTGCTACCTCATTTTAAACTTGTCTCCCTCTTACTCATTATATTTTTTAAAAACTTTATTTATTTATTTATTTATTTATTTGAGAGAGGGAGAGAGAGAGCAGGGGGAGGGGTAGAGGGAGAGAATCTCAAGCAGATTCCACACTGAGTGTGGAGCCCGAAGTGGGGCTCAATCTCACGACCCTGAGATTATGACCCTAAGATCATGACCTGAGCAGAAATCAAGAATTGGACACTTAACTGACTGAGCCACCCCGGCACCCCTCCTTATATTTTGGCTGCACTGACATTCCTTTTCCTTGAACAAAGCAAACTCTTCCTGCCACAGGGGCTTGCACTTGCCATCGACCCTGCTTACCATCCTCTGTCCCTGGTTCTTCATATCATTGAGGCCTCAGAGCAAATGTCATCCCAGGAAGGCCTTCCTGGTCTACTCAATCTACATTATTACCTTCTTCCACAAATACTACACACCACATCATCTTATTCTATTTGCTTCCTTATTTACTTGTCATTATCTGAAATTTATTAATTTGTTTGCCCATTTTTTTAAGAAAAACTTTTTTTTTTTACTTTAAATTCAATTAGCCAACATATAGTACACCATTAGTTTCAGACATAGTGTTCAATGATTCATCAGTTGCACCCAGTGCTCATCAGTCTCTCTCCCCTAGAATGCAGGCTTCATGAGATCTGAGATCTTGCCATCTCTTCTTCCCTGCTATATCTCCAGGACCCAGTCGAGTGCCTGACACACAGAAGACCACCAATAAAGATTTGTTAAATAAAACTGGTTGAATATAAGATAATGGGGAGTAATTGCTGAGGTCTTAATGAACTGGATTCATCCTCAGCTTAAAGAAATTTAAATCTAAACTTCTTTAAAATACTTTGTTGGCCAAATCAAAAGGTCTGTTAGAATTTATAATCCCCGCATGCCAACACTTTACACCCTGATCCACCCTCACTGATTCCATAAGGTTGAAGACCTGAAAAATCACAAACAGAATGACACTGAATTCCAGTATGCAAAGGAGCAACTTCTTCCCCGCAAAATATTTTCCCCCTAGATCTGTAGTTATTTCCCCAACAGAAGAAATCATTCAGCCACCCAATTTTTCTTTAAACATGACACATACATTGAATGAATTACTTCCCCTTGTGGGAAATTTATTGAGGGGAAATGTAACAAATCTATGAAAAATAATTTTTTTCAAATGAAAATAAGAGACTAAAACCTCCAATCACCGGGAAAATGAAGTAAAATTGGAGACTCAAAAACAGCATGAATTTATATAAGTTAAACAGAGGGTGATTTTTAAGAGATTTCATAGCTAGGTTAAGCATCAAATAGACCTTTTCTGGTTGCCAGGCCCAAATACTCAGGTTATAGTTTTTAAAACCCAAGTCTAGATGAATCCTGGCTGGAGCTGTACATGTCTTGCTTCAAAGCCCATCAGAAGCGATGCCATGGGAGCTGGTGTGTCTGTACCCAAGGAGGGACAGACCTTCTTCACTTAATTCAGTTCAAATCCACTTGATCAATGTAAAGGGACTCATTTCACTCAGGGTCTCCCATTATAAAATGTGAGGGTGGAAAAATATTTAAGCTAACATTAACAATGCAGCAGTTCTTCGAAATATTATGTACTGAGTAGACTAAGATGAGGATTAATAATGCACTATAGGTTTGGAAAAAGGAGAGTACAGATGATGCGGTTTCTATCTGAGGGTAGTTTGCTAAAGCCTGACTGAAGTGGGTTGAGGTGAGAATGGGAGGTGAGAAAATAAAGACAAACTTTTTAAAAGAGTTTTGCTATGAAGGGGAGGGCGGATGTGAAACAGTCATTGGTGGGAGCCGATGGAGTCCATTTGGCTTCTTTATTGTCATGCTCGAGTGCTTGAGAGATGGAGGAAATGATGATCAAGGTGAGGGAAGAGAAATACAGGTGCAAAGCCCTGGAGGAGGCAAAACAGGATGAGCTCCACGGTGCAGGGGAGAGGCTAGAGTTTGGGAAGTTACATGAATTAGCTCTCCTGTGATTCCTTCTATTGTCTCAGTAAGAGTGAGATAGATGACCTTGGTTTGGTAGATTTTAGGAGAGATGACCTGGTGTGAAATAGTTGTTTTAAGAGAATAGGAGAGTGAACTGACCTGAAACACACAGTAAAATTGCTAAGTAATACCAACAACTCATCTGAGATTTGCAGTCATTAATTAAGAATGAGCTCAAGGAGCATGGTTGAGTATTTTTCTCCAATCATGTCCAGCTGCTCTTGTGTTGAGGCTGGGTAGGTTAAGATTTGGTCTAATCAGTTCTAAAATGTTGCTGGTGAGTAGGGCAGGCACCTAAGGGTATTTATAAGGGAGGAATTTCAATGTAAGCCCTGAAATCTAAGCTGGGTAAGGGAAGAGATGGGGGATATGTGGGAGAAGAGTTGAGGGGAGTAAGGGACAGTGAAAAGGTGGTAGGGTCAGTGAATTGGAAGACATCACGGGATACAAATATAAGCAGTGAGAAACAAAGAAGAGCTGGAAGGATGGGTAGTAAGAATCTGACAGTAGGATACTTAACATCAAGATTTCAGAGATGGTTTAGTCATTGCTAACTAAAAGGTCTAGGATAAGCATGGGAGAGAAGATGCTTAGTTGGAGTGGAACAAAAGATTCTTCAAAGTGATAGCAAATAATCATAAGACAAGAGTACCGGATGGATTGTCTACATGGATGTGGAAATGATCCCAAATGATGACACAGTTTCCTAGTGGAGAAAAAGAGTGAGTAAGATGCTGTAGGGTTCAATGAATTAGAGAAAGTGCCCCAGGGGTGGATAGATGACTACACCCAGGAGGGATAGTGGGTGGTACAGTCTGATGGCATGTACTTCAAAGGAGCCAGGCTTTTGCAAAAGAAGGGCAATAAAATGATCCTGAAGAAGCACTGAAAAGTAAGGACAACACCTACTCTACCTTAGGTCCTACAGTGCATAGAATATGGGAGAAAAAAAAAAGTAGCTATCTCTTGAGAACAACGCAAGGGTAACTCAGTGGCCAAGGGAGAGCCAAGTGTCAGTTACAGTAAAGAAAGGGAACAAGCAGCTGATCGATGGAGAATGCAGGAAATCTTGATGATTCCTAGACCAGGAGTTCCAGCAGGATCATGGAAAGGTTAGAGGAGATTAGCTTATAGTAGGGAATGTGTCTGGCCATTTGGAGCTAAATGTCAGGGTGATTACCAGAGTTTGGACTACTAATTGTAATTGAGGGAAACAGGAATTTAAGAAAGGAGAGAAATGGTGACAGAGGGAGGGAGGGTCATAGGGAAGAAAGGAGACAAGATTTTGGACCTTTAGTTCCTCAAGATCTTATCTGTTTGACTATCAAATCACAGAATAGGAGAGATAAGGAGGAAAGAACATAACATAAATAATCGGGAGGCTTAGTACTACATATGACTCTGTCACTTAATTGCTACATGACTTGAGAGAATTTATATAATACATTTAATCCTAAATTACTTAATCTATAAAATAGCTATCATACTGCATATATCAGGGTGTTGAGGCAAAGACTAATTGGATAATATGTTTTACATTTTTATAAAAAAATAAAATACAATGGATTTATTTATGTTTGCCAACTATGCATTTTTAACAATATCCCAGTTTGCTGTTAAGCAATTTTGTCTTCCCCGTTAGAAAAAGTCAACTGACAAGCAATCAGAGACCCTACCTAAACCAATCAAGGATCCAGAGTATAATCCTGGCTGAGCTAAACAAGATGCCCATCCTTAGAATCTAAATTCCCCCTACAGGGACAAAGAAGTTAAAAATGGCCAGAGTCCCTTTCCTTCCTAGTGGGGTGGTCTTTATCAGATGGTTCTGGATGGGAAGACTTTCTGGAGGATCCTGTTCCTTTTCTCCAGAGCTGCCTTAATTTTTGCTTATTTCTGGGGCTGGCTCTCCAGGCTTCCAACTGGATTAGGAGCTCCTGATATCTTTTCAGCGAATTCCCATTTGTTTAAGTCAGCCAAAATCAGTATCCTTTGTAAGAAACCAAAGACCCCCAACTGATATATTAATGCATATTATAGAAATATTGTCATTGCTACTGCTAATACTTACAGCAGTGAAACAATATACCTGTTTACCACTTTAGACAGAAATAGCCAAGGCTTAACTGGAAAAATAAATGAAGATAACAACTTCATGTCATTCCCTGGAGCCCTGGCAACATTTTCAACCTATTCTCCTTCAAGGGACTATCAATTCCAATCGATGTTATTACCCATCTCCAGAAAGCTCATGGCAACAATTTTAAGACACCTTTCTAAAGCTCTAAATTTGCCAAACCAGTCACAGTAAATCTGAGTCTATGCCATTAAATAATTGTAGCACAGGGAAAGGCAGTTTAAGGATGTGAGTGGGAAAGGATAAATCACAGATAAAAAGATAAATTATCTACATGAAAGAGCAATGACTCAAGAAAAGAGCATGCATTCAAATTTATAATGCAAAAGGCTCCGCTGTCATCATCCATCTTAGCCTGCAAGCAGCATACAAGGCTACTTTGCAATTTCAATAATCAGTTTTGATAACTAATATTCACATTAAAAGCCCCTCAACTTCATACTGCATTAAGAGGATGCTAATGTGTCAGGCTCCTGAATGTCTTCCACTTTATCCTCTGGAACTCATGAAGAGACAATTTGGAAACTTTAAATGTTTTTTTCTCCCTAATGGAAGGGAGATGAGGCTAACAGAAAGTACCTGAGCAAAGAAGTACTGAATATTAATCTAGGGCTATAATGCTTTGAAGTAGAAGGGGATCAAAGAACATTCTTGTTATCAGCTACTCTGCTCTTTTCTTCCTAAGGTAAGTAAAACATCCAATCTTGTGAGCTTTTTAGCTGCTTAGCCTCAGATCACCTCCAAAGCTCCAGACATTTCCTGATCACCGACTTCCTTCCTTTTACTTAGTTTGTCCGGTGGTCATAAGTAACTTTTGCCATCCCTTGGAACCTTTCCTCTCAAATCTGGCTTAGAGTACATAGCTTCCTCAGCCCCAGCTCCTCAGGCCTGTGTTGCTTTGGAAGATAAGTAGGCAGGCCTTTCTAATTTTAAGAGTTTTGATGCTAATCACTATAGAAAAATTTTCAAAGAAACACAAAAATAATAAACCAGAGAAATGATAAAAGTTTCCAAAATTGTACAAAGTCTGTAGTCTCTGATCTTTCATTTCTAATTCTCTTGCAGATGTGGTGACTGGAAGTCCTACTGTGTTCCTGCTCTTCGATTTTGTTATTAAGGATGAGGCTCATGTCCACCCCCATCCCTCCCCTGATCCTGTCTCTCTGCAAGGTTATGTAGAGTCCTTCTGCAACAATAGTCTTCTTGTCAGTGCTTGACCTACAGGTGTCAACCGCAATTTTTGAGAGTGTAATTTTTAGCTAATGGAAATGAGATCACTGAGGTTTTGATTTGGATAATTTGATCTCTATATTGCAATGCCAGATGAAGTAACACCTCTTCAAATGACATTGCCCAGTCCAGAAATCATTAAAACACCTTTCGGCATAAAAATGGGGTATAGAATCTAAAGGTAAACCAGGGACAAAGGAAGATTTAATACTGTGCTTGTGAGTTTCTCTGGATTTCAATTTTCCCCATGACTTGGTCTTCACCATCACAGGAGGAATAGAAACAGCACACTTTGTGCCCACAACTGAAACCACAATTTAGGAAAATACTATTACATGTGAAATGATTGTGTCAATTATAAAATCTCTATGACGGTTTACTTATCAGTTTTGACCTCTATGAAACTTCTTTGGCACCAGGTCAAAGCAAAGGATTCTTAGTAGCAGCCAAGAGAGCTGGGTGAGAAACATGTCACTTACCTTATGATACATTCCGTGTCCACTGGTCCAGCTACCAACAGCTGCCACTATGCTGCCATTGCCCCTGGGCCATATTCCAAGGGAAACAATATTAGAGTAAGACTCTTCTAGTGACTTATCTTTCCTGAGCCTATATTTAAGAGAGGTCAGATGTGACTAACTTCTGCGCTTGTGAGAATGGGAGTCCTACATTTGGCATCCCCTGACTGAGAAGTAATTTTACTTTATTTAGTCAATCTGAGGAGATAGAAATACTGATGCTATTAAATGCTGTTGGCAGAAATGAGGAGCAGTAGTAAATGCAATGAGAGCGTGACTTTTCTATAAGAAAAACATCATTGAACCCCATATTAAAACCCCTCCCAAAACAGATTTTTTTAAAAGACGTCTATTGATAGTCTTACAATTCCACGTAACCAATCAACCAAAATTTGTCAAATTCTATCAAATGTCGGGACTTACGCTAGGTGTTCAGAATGCTGACATGAATAAGTAGCAGCCTCGTTTGCAAGAACGCTATAATCTAGAGGTGGAATAACATATACACAAGGATCCGACAGAAGATTTGCTCCAAGATCACAACATTCCTGGAGAATAGGGAAGAAGTCCCACAGCAGTCATGGAAATATTAAAATCTGGTGCGCTGGAGGTAGGGTGGTAAATGCTGACACTGAAAAGGACTGATTGTCTAGGAGGATCATAACTTTTTGGCAAAAGGAAATATGACCGTTAAGGAGCAGAAACAGCAGTAATCACTCAGCACGAAGGGTGGCTAATGAGTTTCTCTCTGTGCCTCCCTCCTTTGCACTTTCCAGACAGTAAAGAAACAGACAGGGAGAGACTTTTGGGCTTGTTCCACAATGGAAGCCCAGGACCACTCCCAAATCCCACTCACAGACGCCAGTAATTCCTCTCTTGATGCCTATGTCGTTGGACTTTGTGAGGATACTTTCTCTCTCGTTGCATTTGAGATCTCAGTTGACCTGACTGGGAATATCCTGGTTTCCTTCTTGTCCTCCATCTAGTGGTTAGGAGCTACTAGTTAGGATGCACAGAGTGTTTGGCAGGTTGTTATCAAACTATTGCGATTCCCTCAGTGTTCTCCCTACCCTTGATTCCTCCCCCATCAATCCATTTGATAAAATGTTGTCAGCTTAATCTTTCTATAATCCATTTCTAACTAAGTCACTCCCTTCCTCAACACCCTTTATTGTCTTCCCATTGCCTATCAAAATGCTCACCAGTCAATAAAAGTTCTCTGTGATCTAGCCTCAAACTGTACTTCCCAGCTGTACTTTTTTCGTGTTTTTCTTCTTGAACCTCAACCAGCAATGACACAGAACTTCTCCAATCCCATGTGTACGATTCAGTTTCCTGCCTCTGGATGTTGCCTGTGATTCCATTGTTTGGAAAGAACTTTTTCTCTCTCACTCTTCAATCCCAGCCATTATTCAAGGCTTTTTTTCAAATGAGAAAGTTTTCTCAGACCTCACATATATTCTATGATTTATATGCATAGTAGCCTCTGAATTAGTTTAAAGATATTCAATAAACAACTACTAATGTACACCGTACTATTCATAACACTTAGGATTTAGACAGTTACCATTAAGAAATCCCCTGTATAATTGGAAGAGGGAATATAAAGAATTAACGATCTAATTTTACTCAGCAAATATGATTGCTGTTCCTACTTGATTTCAGGCACACACAAAGCTGTATTTTTCAGAAGTTCAAATGCAATTTCCCCCTTAATTTTTTTTTCTTATCTGGGTCACAGGAGAAGCAATATAATCCATTTTCTGTCTGGAGCTGGAAACACAGTTTCAATTTTATAGCCTCATCATTGGTTACACTTTGGGAAAAAATGTACCA
Organism: Ursus americanus; assembly: GCF_024610735.1. Taxonomy (NCBI): domain Eukaryota; kingdom Metazoa; phylum Chordata; class Mammalia; order Carnivora; family Ursidae; genus Ursus; species Ursus americanus. Next base: position 21,893,624 of record NC_142138.1, on the reverse strand, counting down.
CTGAAGTTTGAGGATGAGGGTATAATTTGGAAATAGAAGAGAAATAAAATAGAATCACACAGGATAGACTCTCATAAATTTAGGTTTGAGGAAGTCCAGTGATTTCACAAATTAGCTGATAACCTGGTAACCTGAGAAGCTACACACATCATCTTCTTCCTTGTCTTCTAGAGATTATACCCAGTGTGTTGCCATTAATTGCTACTGAAAACATGGCCAGAACCTCTCACTTGTTCTTGTGTTTACATCATGTAGGGAGAGCAATTACAGACCACACAATTTTAGAGAATTGGACTGGATCTTAGAAATCAGGAGTGACCCAGTGGTTGTACTCCTTGGGGACCTCTGAGGGTGAACCTAGGTGGGGTTGGGATCTAGGAATATACTTAACAGGACTCCAAGGGTCTTCTCTTCAGGCTTCATCCAGAGAATTCCAATTCCACTAATTTTGTTTAAGTTTCTAAGTAGAATCTTATTTTTTAAAGGTTACTATGGTTAAAACAACAAGTTTGAAACCACTAAACTAGCCCATTTCTTTTATTGTCCAATGAAAGAACTGAAGCTTGATATTTATTGGGTCTTGCTCAAGGTCACACAAAGGGTGAGTCAGAAAAGTACTCAACAACTTAATGTCTATCCCCTCATTTAAAAATATACCCCAAAGAAGTCTACAGAAACAATTAATGGATGGATGGGTGGTTGGATGCACCGATATAAGGATGGGTGGATAAATGACTGAATGAATGGCATGTTATGACCATTTAATCCAGATGCAGCCATGCTGAAGTACATCTACAGTGCATGGCAAGGAAATAGATTGGTCATCAGAGGTCTTAGGTGCAAATTTCAGCTCTGCCATTTATTAGTTACAAGAACTTGGGAAAATTTACAAAATGGAGTTAAAATATATTTCCATTATGGTTTTAGTAAGGAGTCAATGATATATTGTTCAGAAGATACCAGGTGCTGTTTCAGTACCAAAAATGTTAGTAGATAATAAATAATAATTGCATCAAAAAACTCAGGCCTTGACAGAGAAACAAAATTTTTAACTAAGTAGGATTTTAATAAGAAATGCAAAACTAAAAACACAAAAACAAAAACAAACAAAAAAAAACCCAACAACAATAAATCAAACCAGCTAAACACCCCAAATAGCAAATAGATTATTCTCCATTTCCTTCCTCCAGTCCATTCTCCACCCTACTCTGTGATCTATGGGGCTGACCCCTAGGTTCCTTTGCCTTCTAACTTTGGTTGAATTCAGCCAATAGGGGACACCAAAACGGGACAGACAGGCAGGAAAACAACCATGTCAGTGCATTTCTTTTCTTGCTCTTTCGTGCTTGGTACCACAGTTCTGGTGGTGGCTGTATATTATACTTACCCAACCCTGCTTCCCTCTTGCCCCTTCAGGGGTCTTAGGTTACGACCACTAGCAACCACTTCCCACTGTCGCCAGTTCTTGGGCACCTCAGCATCTCTTATGTTGGTTCCCTTAACTCTGCCTATACTTCTATAAATAAATCTGTATCAAATTTCATTCAAAGTCCCAGCTGGATAGGCCTTATATTCCCTGCCAAGACCATGACTGCTACACTGTTGGGGTAAACATTTAATGATGAAATTAAATAGCCTCACAAGGCCTTCAAAATTGAATAAGGTTGAACTGATCCAGTGGATTAAATGTAGGTACCAATGACACACATGGGCAAGAGCGTGGAGAGGGTAAACTGAGACCTTTGCAAACCACTGCATTCCTTCTCCTCTACTTAATGACCTGACTCATTTTTCATATTCAAAGAATAAACTTGAAGAAAAAGAAGCAGGTGAGATGGTATTAAAAAAGTAATTTGAGTTCAAAGCTTTATTCAATCTCAAACGCAAAGGAATTTGTAGCTGGGGCTGGATCTGGGGTCATGACTTGTCCTCAATTCATCTTGCTGTGCAGAGGTAATGAGGCTGAGGTTAAGAACATGTTGTCCAGACAGTCATAGTCAAATCCAGAAAGAACCAGGCAAATTAATTGACTGTGCTACCTCCAAGACTAACTTCTCCACACAGCCTCTTCTCTCCTGTGGCTGAAATGAGTTGTTTCAGTATCCCTTTTCCCTTCTTCTCATGAACATCATAAACTAACTAGTTGGGAAATCAACATGTCACATTCTGTCCCTAGTTAATAGTTGACTATGCTCTGAGACATTTTCACGGGTGCCTTAAGAAAGCAGGCTCATTATCAAATTGCATTGCCTTCTTTAATAATCTAGCACGTGCTCTTGTTAAAAGTAACATATTGCAATCAAAGACTAATTTGCTAGATGCACTAGAACAAAATCCATGAAATACTGCTCGAGACTCGGCCATTTAGTTGAATATTTGCAGATGAATACGGTGCTACCATTTATAGCACTAGGGTAACCAGTTTATTGCAGAAATGTCAACTCTATTAAGGATAAACTAAGAATTTTTTTCTAATTAGTTTCTTCAAATATACTTTTTTGAATTTCCCTTTGCTGTGATACTTTAATAACATTCTAGATAAACCCAACAGCTTTGCAATTTTAGAAGTACCATCCATGCCAGTTTAAAACTCTACTCCCATATTAAATGTCATATTTTCTACTCGCTCATCACCGGCTTAGGCATTTAGCCTCTACTCTTTCACCCCTCCTCCCAGCCTGCTGGGGTACAGAACCTGGTTCTATGTCAATTCTAGACCTCTCTTTTCAAGACCTAGTTCCTCTGGGGTCAGGGGTGATGCTAGAAAGAATGGGACAGGCAGAGAGAGTCTTAGATAACTGGTGACTTATTGGTTCAGGGGAGCTCTCCCTGGTCTCTTCTTAGCTCGTGCTGCTGAGATGATCTACGTGTGGATGTGCTCTAAGTTTTTCCTGGGATACGTTCAGCTTCAATTCAAAGACTCCTGCAGAGAAAAGCCATTATATTGCTAGCTGGCCCCAAAAGGAACCTATGCCGTCACGAGGCTCTAGGTAGAATATTCTGTCATTTGACCAACGACAACCTGGCCAGCTTACTGCTCCTACCACTCTTTTAGCTCTTCCTTCATATGGCGTCAGAGAGCTCCCGGGGTGCTTGTTCTTCTTCCTCTTTCTAGTAGAGCTGGGTTAGAAACTAGGAGTTCTAACACTCAGCCCAGGGTTCTTTGCAGTGTGTCATTGCCAGCTCTCTCATCTCCTTGGCATCTTCCAGCCCCAGGATTTTGTCCTACGTACCATCCTAGAAAAATCATGTTCTTCAATGACTGTCAAAACTATTGCCTCTAGACCGAACATACTTGCTGGTATTTGCTCAAACTATACCCTTTCCATGGACACGGTTCCTATGACCTGAAATCTGTTGAGAGAGATCTCTGAGGCCTTTTGTTTGCATCTTTATATACAGTCTGTGCTGAGCTTTTAACCTCGTGGGCTCTGTCTACTTGTCAAAACACCCCATCTTCTCTTACTAAACTTCTGTCACCTGCCACAGCAGGTTTCTGTTGCCTGTCACTAGAGTCTAGACTTTCTGCTTTCATCCTTATCTGCTGCTGCTCTTACTTTTTAACCTCTGCCCCATGCCAGTACCTGTTCTAATCTAGGAGGTGTGCCTATTTCCTCCTCCTGACCTTCCCATTTACTCCTTCCAGTCTGGTCATATTATGAGAGAGGATCACTTTCAATTTCATTTAGTTTGCACTGAATTGCCCTAGCCAGTTGACTAGGATCCTGAATTTGTCATAACGTATCATAGGTATTTATCATATTTAAAGTAATATCTTCTAATTAATAATGAGTTTCGGAACTATTCCAGACCTGAGCCAGAATCCTGGTTCTACTTGTGACTTGGAGTGAGTAACCTCTCTAATTATAGATTCTGGATCTTCAAAACTTAATGAAGATGATGCTCAGATTAAGCAAGGCATATTTCATTGGATCTACGACACTGTTGATTTTAAGGCATATTTTTGGAATATTAAAATTTAGTAACATATGTTCAATGCCTCAGCCCAATACCTGCACAGGAATAAGTGCCCAGTAGATAGGTGTTCACGTCCCCTCCCTTGTCTTTGTGATCTCCCTTCACTCTACTCTTCCTTCTTCAAAAATCAATAAAAGTTACAAAACAACACCAAAAAGGAAAGTAGGGGATGAATAAAAAGATTTATTTTTGCCTAAAGAGAGGCTTTTTGCCACTTAAAGTCTAAACATAGTAGTGATCCCAGAAATAACAGTTTTCTGGAGAAAATGGTTGTTCTGCTTTTAGAGCTAGGGAACATTTCATGGACCAAGAATAAAAAGAAAGTTTTTCACTTAAGAAAAAAGGGATGTTGCTTAACTTTCATCATATTATGCCCAAGATCATAGTCTGTCTCTTGCCACAGGTATGTTTAGGGTGACATTTCATTTTTTTTAATACAGAAATAATATTTGTGCATAGTAGGCATCTGTATGGCTGGCCAAAGGTCTGTAAAGATAATCAGGACTAGATTACAGGGAAACTTTTGATCATGATAATCAGTTCAGACTTTTCTCTTGAAAGGTATGGGGGGGCATGGAACAATTTTATGTCAGATGAATGAGATAATGAAGTAATCATTCTTGCATTTCCAAAGAAATCATTCAGGGCAATGTGATGAAGAACTGAATGAATGAAAACAGAAGTACTCTAAATCCACACTGGAGCTCAAACCACAAAGGGTCTTGGATTTCCAAGTCGTAGTAAGTGCATGGTGGAGAAGCAATGGAGGAAAAGCAAACTAACACTGGGAAGTCCAGCACACATGCATTCCCATCAAGCAGGAAGAAGAAAAAAATCTGACTTTGTTATATACAGTTGTTTATTGCTTAAAAATTCAGGTTTCAAAGAAAAGACCATAAAAGGACAAAAAGCACTAACTATGTTAGGTGAGATTGAGATAGTCAATGAAATGTATAATTTTGCAATAATAATGTTTATAGTGCTTAAAGTTCTTATAAAAAAAGAAACTCCACAGGTACCTGTAGCAAGGATCTAGGGATTAAGACAACCCATGGAATACCTGGATATCAGGCCCAGGTATCAAGAGTCTTATTTGTAGACTTAAGAGGCATCTTAGGGGAAATATCAAAAGTGGTTTTAGGACTAATGATTTCCAGCTGGAAGAAAAGACCTGCAAAGGTATTCCCTGGGAGGGAATTCTCTGAATCACTCCAAATAAGAAGAAAGTCAGGGTATCTTGGCCCTCTCCTGGTTTACTTATTTATGTTTGGTGGACGAGATTATGCCCCTGAATGTCATCTAGTTCAGTCTCAAGGAGCTTTCTACAGCTTCCTCAGAAAGATTTTTCTTTAGAGAGTTAGTGATGTACACTGAAAGAGTGTCCATGGAATAGAGGTTAATTAATAATAGAGTCTCTAGGGCTAAATAAATAGAACAAATGAAGAACGTTTCTGATTTAATTTAAAAAAATTCATGTCTGGAAATCAAAGCTTGATTGATATATCTTCAGAGCCCTCCATTGACTTGGAAGCAATATAAACCATATTATTTTGTTTGGTCTAGACGCATTGACCAATGACTTGAAAGCTTACAGCTTTAAGTAGGGTCCAGAGTAAGAGAAAGCCTGTCTGCTGTGCTGTGCCTCAGTACATACAGCTCAGCCAGTTGCTCCTTATTGAGCTTATTCAGTGATGCCCTAAGTGTTGGTTATAGGCTAGGAAGCTATACAGAATCTTACAGCCTGTCTTGGAAAGCATATCATGATGGAGGTCTCCAGGATTTGGGTCAATTCAACAAATACTGGGAATGTAATATGGACCAGGAACTGTTCTAAGTGCTTGCAATATGTCAATGAATATAAAAGAAATGACATCAAAACATCAAAAACATCAAATAGTTTATATTCCAGTGGGGAGAGAAGATAATAAAAAAATAAAAACAATAAATAAGTAAATTTTATAGTATGTTAGAAAGTGGTAAGTGCTATAGAAAAGAGTAAATAAAGTAGAGCAAGGTGATGAGGATTAGGAGGTGGGGTGGGGGAGCCGAGAATGTGAGACTGAAGCAAAGGCTCGAGGGAGGGGAGGCAGTTAGCCATGTGGATATGGAGATGGGGAGATTTCAGACAAAGGCAGCAACTAGAAGAGATTTTGAGGCAGGAGTGTACATATATGGTGTTTGAAGAACAGCATGAAAACCTATTTGGCTGAGAGAAAAGAGTGAGAAGGAAAGTAGAAATTAGAGAAGCAGAGTTCAGAGAAGTAATAGAGGGCCAGATCAAATAGGACTTTTACCTGGATTATGACAGAAAGGATTCTGTGGTGGCTCCCTACAAAGGTTTAGGAACCACTTCAAGCAGATCCTGTGACATAAATATTGAGGGAATCCAAGGAATTTTCTGGAGTACTTTCTGATGCCCATGTCCGGTGGTAGATGGCAAGAAAAGTTTCTGTCCTATTCAGGACCTCAAGGATTAGGTCCATCAAGAATAAAGGTTTGAGTTCCCCAGCTGGGTAAAAATACCAGCTATCTGAGATACAGGCTTATCAGGTAATTTGGTACAACCTGTTGAATAACAGCACTATCTTCTGTCATGCACTAAGGAACATAACGAAATTGTGATGATGTCTTATGAAGCTGTCTTAAAGTTAAGCAAACCTGGTCTGCTGCTATGTGCTAGTGGTGGAAACTTGGACAAGTTACTTAGCTCCCCTAAGCTGTGGTTTCTTTCTTTATAAATCAGGGCTAATTAAAGTACCTACTTGAAAAGGTTGCTGAGAGTATTAAATCTGATAGTGCACAGCATTAAGACTTAGTGGAGTCTTATTTTATTATTAATAAATCCATATCATTTACTCCAAGGGATGACATTACTATTTCATTGGCCTCAGATAGAAGCATGGATAATTCATCTATAGGCAGGAAGGTAGAGTAATTGAGCGCAGATGCTAGGAACAGGGAGTCTGTGGAAGGCTTTTCCTATTGCTTCAATTCACTCAGTAAACTGAAAGGATCATCAGCTGAGAGTGGGGATGGGTGAGGCTGAGAGTAGGGAGGGTTTGAGGAGAGGTGAAGTGTGAAATATTTATCCACAATTTTAGGAGAGTGAATGGACTTAGAATATACAGTGTGATTGCCTGGAAAAAAGTCATGCCTTTTATGCAAGTAAAAATTGTATCTGACTAGTGTCTGAATCTGAGAGGAAACTAAATCTATAGAGCATGTAATATCACATTTACACCACATGGGATTCAGGTGACTATATGGCCTGGGATGTCTATCGTGAATGGTGTATCTAATCTCCCTAATCTTAACATCAGGCATGCTCTGCCCTGCTGTGCTCTGTTATGAGGAGAAAGCGCTCAAGCAAGTCTTGATGTCTCAATTAGAAGGAAGGGCTTTGGGTTCACACCTCTAGGGTGCCTCCTCCTGCTTTCTACTCCTCCTCCATAACCCATATCAAGGGTCTCATTGAAAGTTTCTTGGGAGAAGCCTTCTGAAATCAACCAGGAAATGGAATAACTAATTATGGTTTTTATATCAGGAGTGGAAATGGAGAGTCTAGGGTCAGCAGCAATGATGGCGGTGTCACCAACAGACTGGTTTTGTATGTGACCTTGGTTGTGGTCCTGGCAACTGCCCAGCTTTCCTTGGCCTGCTTGTTTGCTAAACCTTGCTCTGTAGATTCCTGGTGATTGCATGAACAACCTCATATCTTTTCCATAAATTCATCTGTGTTTTATGGGAGCTTGGAACTAAGAAGCCTGATTAATAGATACAGTGACGAATACTACTTGCACAAAGTGAAAAGGTCAGTGACCTTAAAAGCAACATAATCAATCAGAAAGACATACTGCAACGCAAATGGGAGTTAGTGTAAATGCATCATCAAATACCTCAGAGAAAAATGCTTACACTAAGCATGGGTTTCGGAAATTGGCTGGAGTACATGCTATGTTCCATGAGATCAGGCTTGTATGAAGAACAATTAGAGCATCCTTCAAGACAAATGCGGAGTTCAAGAAATGGTTTGGGATAATGATGCCCATGAGCCAATAAAACCGGGATGTGAGTGTTCTTAGCAGCTTGATTCAGAGTAGCCTCAAACTAGAAACAACCATATATCCATCAGCAGACAAATGGAAAAACAAACACGGTGTAACAATATAATAGAATACTATTCAGTAATATAAAAGAATGAACTACTGATAATGGCAACCACATGTATGAATCACAGAAAACATTATATCAACTGAAAAAAGCAGACTCAAAAAAGTATATACTGTATAATTCCTTTTATATGAAGTTCTAGAATTGGCAAAACTAATTGGTACTGATAGCAACCACATCCATGGTAATTTGAGGCAAAAGTGGTGGGGGAAGACTGCAAAAGAGCACAAGACAATTTACGAGATGGAAATATTGTATAGTTGAGACTACTGGTGGTCACTTCAAGTATCACCAAAAACATTATACTTAAGGGGCACCTGGTTGCTCAGTGGATTAAGTGTCTAACTCTTGATTTCAGCTCAGGTCATGATCTCAGGGTTGTGAGATTGAACCCCATGTTGGGCTCTGCACTGGGCATGGAATCTGCTTGAGATTCTCTCTCTCCCTCTCCTGCTGCCCTCCTCCCGCCCCTGCATGCTCTCTCTCTCTAAAAAAAAAAAAAAAGAAAAAGAAAAAATATCACACTTAAAAATGTGTATTTCATCGTATGTAAATTATACCTCAGCAAAGTTGGTTTTAAAGAATTACACGTGGCTAGCTACAAATGTATGGTAACACGAGCTCTGATGCAATAATCAGCATAATTTGGTGTACAATTTGAAATCAAACAGCTGAGTCTGAATCCAAGACATTCCATTCATCTATTACCTGGATAACCTTGAATAAATTACTACAGATCTTAAAAAATTGCTATCCTCATGTATTTTTACAGTGAGGATTATAGGAGAAACTGTCTAACATATAGTAGAAACTCAAGAAATAATGGTCTCAATAAGTAACTGAATTGGATTCATGGTGCTTTGAGTAACCCTACACATAAACTTCTGAGCAGAACAGATGTTAGCAACTCCTTTCATGTAGATTGCTCTGGGACAAGAAGTCATCATTAGACTGAATTTCCACTATCTATAAAACACACATGAAAAGAAGTCTAAAGCTTATAAGATGACCTGATATGAGACTAAGGATTCATATCTGACATACCTATTAAGCATAACATAAATCTGATGGAAGATTCCAACACTGTGCATAGTTGGAGCATTTCCTTTGGAATCAAGACAGTCCTGGTCTGCTGCTATTTATTAGTTAAGAACTTCGGGCATGCAAGTTCCTTTCCTAAGCTTCAGATTTTCATCTGTAAATGGGAGTATATAAAACACCTCAAAGGGTTGCTATGAGAATTAAATGAGATAATACAAAGCATTTACACAGTATTATCTTGTAATTACTAGATCAGTATCTTTTCTACATTTATTTAACTGACTTATCCATCATGGTACACTAATGATTTGTAATAGCTTTCCTCTAAACAACATATACAGTAAGTCTTGCTTTCTAATATTTTAATGACTTTGGAGGAGCAAGAAAGTATGTTGCAGGAAATGAATAGTTTTATTTTACGGCTCCAGTAATAACAATAAGCTTACTTTGTTAAAGCATATTTTAGGCTCACCATACCAACAACTACAAAGAAATGGGAATCTTCTGAAGAGGAAGCTTCTCTTGACAATTACCTTAGGAATCATCCCATAAGAATCTTCAAGCAGTTAAGCACTTATTAACAACTTGCATATCTACCTCTATCTCTCTGGAACTGGCAGGTGCTGGCTAGAACAGCTTGCCAGAAGTAGGTGCTACTTAGACCATACATTCTTTCAGGTTTAATTCATCTTTCTATCCCCAGTGCCTGACACATGGTATATACTCAACTGTTGTTAGTTGGGTGGGATGGGGTGGTTAGAGTAAAAGCAAATAGTACCAACAAGAGAACTTGTGCTTGTCCTCAAGGCCCGTTTCAGAGAAAATTATGAGAGTGATTAGTAACCATTTACGAAATGGTTAGGAACCAAAATGACAGGAAATATTGAAAAGAACACACCTAGAGAGCATGAACATTAGTAACATAGGCTGCTTAATTTATACAGGAAGCAGTTATAATTAGTGGGAAAAAATACTGTGTGATTGTGAAAATAAGAGTCTTCTCCTAGGATTTATTTAAAATTAGTCTAGGTAATTGAACCATGCGAAAGGTAAAGAAGTCACATTTTAACACCCAAGAAGCTATGCTATTAATTGGTAAAATCGAATATGAAGAGGATAAATAAGCTGAGACCAAACCTTATCGTTCTTTATGCAATTCTGAAGACTTAATTTCAGGATACAAAAGTACTCAAGGAGTATTTTGTAATTACAAACCAATAAGAAAATCCATCCAGGAGGAATAATTATATAATTTCTGCATGGCTTCATTGTGCGAGGCCTAGAGAACGGGAATAAATAGATTCCTCTATCATTATGACTGCTGTAGGCAGTGACTCACCATTACAAGTGGGACCACATCCTAGAATAGTTTTTTGTCCCTTTGTGTATCATATAAGAAATTAAGCAGCCTATATTTCCCAGTTACTTAAAAAATTTTTAGAAACCCCCAAACCTAATTCAGTTTTGGAGATTTTTGCCAGTAACAAGATCAGCAACAGAGTGAAGCTACTATTAAAAGTACAAGAATTTTGTTTTGAAATGTTTTTTGTCTGCCTGAAATTGTTGGTCTTCACTGGTGGGAAATTAATTTATATCTTCAGTGACCTGTAGTTTCATAAATATTTATAGTAGCAAAATGCCATCTGTGTAAATAATTGGGGTTTAGTTTCCAAATTCTTGAGACTAACACTATAAATTCCATTAAGAAACATTTCACTTGCTCTAATCCTGCTGAGTTTTAATCAATGAATATTATAACAACCTCATTATAATCTGCATAATATTAATAAATGATGGCACTGAGAAATTATAAATTTAAGAGATAACAAAGAAGCAACATGATTATAAACAAGTTACTCTAAAAACAAAAATAAAAACCCTTAATCTTTTAACCCTCTATCTATCACCATATGGATTGAGAATTTGTAAATTTTTGCATGATAAGTTTTGTTTATTTACTCAGTTCCATTACTATTTCCAGTAAAGCCCGGAGCTGGAGGGAAAAAAAATGTAGGGTTTCCTTTCAGTACAAGCCTTGGTAATCTTTCACCAAAGAGCAGCCTCAGCCTTCAATGTTTTGCCTGAGGAAGACAAATAAGAAAACAGTAAAGGGCAGCAAAGGGGTGAGTGGTGATATAATCAGTCCATCTTATTAAGCCACGCCACAATGCCAAATCTTGCTCGTGTTTACCCTACGACCCCCCTTCAGTTTCACCTACATGTTCTAAATTCACATGCTAGGAATTCAAAGACAAATGGAAGCAGGTCCTGGGTTGGAGGACCACGTAGTCTCTGAAATTCCACATATGATTATATGAGGCCCGGACTCTGCCATACGGGACAAGGGTGACGCTGGTAGACTCTAGCTATACTTGGACTGCCTGGCCAGATTCCAGTTCTGCTCTTTGCCTGTGACAGATTCCTAACAAGCATATTCCTGAACCAAGCCAGCTCCTGACAACATGAATGAAGATTATAATAGGTGATTCACATCTCATAGTATCATTTATTATCCCACCTAAAGGATTTTTGTTAATAGGAAAGAATTATAGAATGCTCGGTATACCTAGACTGCCCATCTTCTACTTCTTGCTGCTTCCTCCATCTTCCTTTTCAGGGTTAGCAGAACGCCTCCATTCTTTGTTACTGGGATACACCTGGGATGAGAGGCTGGGGGGTGGTGGAGCTGGGCTGCATCGTCCCCTAGAGGTTCTGCTTGTGCTCCAGGCCAAGCCGCCTCCTAATGTTGACCATTCAGGGCCACAGAAAAAGAAGTCCTCTGAGAGATCAGTGGAACCCAACCCATACTTGGATTTCACTCCAATAATGTATACTACAAGTTTCCCTGGAGGAAACTGGGTGGGAAGGAGAAACAAAAAGAGGCTCCTGACAGAAAATACCCAGTGTGAGGATGCCCGGCAGTGCCAGCCATGGTGAGGAGCAGCAGGGGTTCCGGGGGGGGGGAACGACTGCGCCTAACCATTTGGCAGCCATACGACTGCCCCCCAACCTCACCAGTGTCCTGGACAAGTTTGGAAACTCCTGACTCCTGGCATGTTGCTTCAACTCTCTTCCTCACCTTTTCCCTTTACCCCTATAATCACTGCAGGTGCCTAGAGGGGCACCAGCAGGAGGCCAGATACTATTGTGTAAAGGGCTGCCTTGAAGAGCACCTGAACAGAATCAGTCTATCTGAATGCAGAGAAATACCAGGCAGTAGGGCATGGACTCAGAATACGATTTGAGATCTGACCAGAAAGGACCATTTACTATTTGTATGACTTCTCTGTTCCCTTTTTAAATATGTAAAATAGGAAAATTAATAATAATACCATGTTTCCCAACAGCTGTGATGATCAAATGGAATATCTGTGAAAGTATATTATAATCAGTGGCACATTGTAAACATGTTAATAAATATTACTCCACAGTGAGAGTAAGATTGTATAAAGATCTTAACAATTTTACAGCAGTAGATACACACTACCTACTGTGGTTGTTATTTTGTGGTTGTTATTGATAAAAACAAGCCAGGAATGAGTGCTAATGATTAAATATTAATTGGAAAAACCAAGATTAAAAATCTAAATAGCTTAACAACATTAAAACAGTACATAAGCTTAAGGGGAAGCCAGAAGAAAATCTATCAAAATGTTATCAGTAATTATCTCTAGGTGGAGGAATTATAGGTTTAAAAGGGAGATCTACTGGAATGTTTGCTCAGTATCCCTTTTTTGAGGAAATCTGCCCCCACCTCCTGGTCCATTTAGGTGCAGTCCATTTAGGCAACTACGTTCTGTCCTCATACTACGTCATCCCAGCCTGGGCTGTAAATGACTGGGCCAAGGATTGGCTATGAAAGTCTGGCCCATGAGTCTCTTTCTAAACAGTCTAGGTACGGAATGGAGAGGGAGTGTGGTAAGTGAGCTCTCTATATAACTGAAGCATAAATTCTAAAACTTGGGAGCTTTGTGCCCATGCTTTCTGCCATGTGGGCTGGAGAAAGACTGGATTACCAAAGACTGCTAAGAACACAGCAGTGGTGCAGAAGGAACAGAGAGAGGCCACATTAAGTCCTAACGGTCTTTGAAACTTTGAAAAAAACCTGCATTCCTGTCACAGTCACTCCAAGCTGCCTCATTATCTGTACAATACATGTCCCTTTTGGCTTTACCTAGCTTGACTATGGTTTTTGAGTGTTTTCCCAAACACAAAGAGATTTTTTAAAACATTTTTTGTTATTTTCATAAATTTCCATATTGGGCATAAACTCCTTTTATAGCCAGAAGAACCATTATTTAAAAAATAGCTGTGTACATGATAAGTGCATGTAAAGATAAGATGTAGAACTTTAATGCCCGCTATTTTGCCACCACTCAGGAGAGTGGATTTTTAAAATCAGGCTTAATAAATGACCTCCACATCCAGGACTCAACAGGAAGGGGACCTCGGGCTCACTGGAGAGTGTCAGTCACTTGGTTTGCTCCTAAGTCTCCAGATCCAAATTAACATTAGTAACATTAATAGTGTATTAATACAAAGCCTCAGCCTACTTGATCTCCACTTACATTCTTCTTGCAACTGAGGACTTACTTGTAGCAGTCATGAACTTCATCCAAAAAAGCTCTTTGCGAAGAAAGTACTAAAAGCAGTGGGATTTCTTTGGCCTGCTCTCTATATTTCATTCAAGCACACTAACTTGCCAACTCAACAGAAATCTGTTCCTTCCTATTGCAGTGAAACAGCAGTAAATTTTGAAAAGAAATATACAGCTCTGGGTCTTCCTTTTCGTTCTCAAATTATATACTAATTCACTTTAAATGCTCTCAGAATAATTCGCAAGTTGTTAGGGACTCTAAATTTTATCATATATTTCTTTTTTGCCTTTGCCTTACATTTTAAATTAGTTTATTTTTTTACTTTGATCTTTTGAGAGAGAAAATGAATTCATACAAACTATGGATTCCAAGTCCCAGATACGGGATTTTGAAGAAACCAATGCTCTTTGGGTTTTGAATTCTCCCCCATCAGCACATAGGAAAACAGTAAAGGAGGCTCTTTATTGTTGCTTCAGTGGTCTATCTATAGACTATCTCAATTCAGTTTTAACTGTGAGAAATGCCATTCTTGAATATTCTACTTAACAAAGCAATACATATGATGTATGTCTCTGGGTGATTTTTTTTTTTTACTCTAATAATAGGAAAGACTGCTGCTAGCTATGAGATATTAACATCTATAAGTTATTTTGCTTCTTCAGTTGGGAGAAATGAGTTGATTTATCATCTGTTATGGCCAAGATTATGGCTCTAGGCCAAGCATACAATTAGACACAGTCCCTTTCTAAGTGCAGAAAACATGGAGAAAAAAATAAAAATATAAGTTCTTCAATATTTTTTATTCCAAATAAAGAGATCTAATTTAGGCCATAAGTGGGAGAATCACAAATATCTAAACTTTACAGCTGCGTGATGATTAGATTACTAAGAGTGATATTCCTATTTGGTAAATTCAACAGACACTGCAGTGCCATAAGCAGATCTGGATGTCAATCTCTAAAATCTGATTTAGCAAAGTAAATTATTTGTATGATTTCAGATTTCTATGGTTTTTATTCCCTTTTTGTTGTTTTCTTGAACTCCTGCTTAGTGTTTTTTTGTTGTCGGTGTTCTTTCTACTTTTCCATTTAGTGACAAATGTTCTCACCAATCAGGACAGCATGATCTTAATCTAAAAAAGGAATGTGAGGGGGCAAAGTGCCTCTAGAATCTTCTTGTGCTCATAATGAGGCAGTTGGTCTTTTCCTGACAGAGATATGCTGGCCTAAGTTTCATATCACCATTCAGAAGTCCTTCATGTCTGAAGTTTCGATGGCAAAACAAAAAAGGGCCTCAACTCTTCAGGATTCCAGGTAGCACCTCTTTGAAGGAGTAGCTATGTCTGAACCTCAGCGCTGGAGATTGTGGATGCAGGAAGGCTTTGGATGTCCTTCTCTCATTTTAAAGATGAAGCAGTTACGGTGCAGAAAAGAAAAGTAACCAGCCTGAGGTGGTCTAATTTGTAAAAGGGCTGGCTCCAAACCTAGGACTCCTGACTCCTAGTCCAGATTTTTTTCCCCATGCTATTTGGCCTTGGCAGACAGTTGTCAATTTTCAACTTTTAAAGATATAATTTTTTTAACTTAGTTCCTCAAAAAGAAACACATTCTCAGAGGTTTATAGCTTTGTGTCATTATCAAGTGATCAATATCACTCTTGGCAAGAAATTCAGCAAAATGCTTTATCAAAGAGTTTCAGCCACTTCTTGCAGGGGTCCCTTAAGTCCCTTGCACATACTAGTTTTGTCAATCGTATTAATAGTCATTTCTTACTAATGAGATAGGCAAAGGAGGAGAACTGAAGGTGGAGAAGGTAACAAAAATACTAAGAACCTAATAGTGTCAGGAGTCTGAGGAGCTAGGTAACGTATTTCCCATTTTACAGAAAAGAAAACTTAAGGTTAGAGGGGCTGAATAACTTTCCCAAAGGATCTACTTGTATGACAGACCTAAGATCTCTGAATCACTTTGATTCCAAAACTCATGTTCCTTGAGTCAAATATTTGTAAATCAAGTACAGACAGGGAAGGGTGCTCTTTAGAAAGATCAACATATTACTTACAGACTCTCCCTTTTTATATCCCTAACATAAAAATTTTCCCTATATTACTCCTCTGGCCCTTTGGCAATGCTCGCCACGGAAGAAGGTCAAGTACTTAAAAAGACTCCCTTTAGTCATGTTGTTAATAAATAAAGCAATGTTATTTAAACCTTTGTGTGCTTTTGTCAGTCAAAGATATCACTGATTTTCTCTCCCACATAGGGAAATGTACACAAGGTCATGGAAGTCTTGGAAAAATATAAATTTTTCAGAGTAGCTCTGCTTTCCTGGTGCCAGGGTGACTTTGGATGTGCATTGGGAGGTCATCTTAGTCACATTTGTCATTCTCAGATTGCTCTTCAGAAAAGACTGGGCATTAAGCTCTAAGCAGTTAAGCTTTGTACCATTGATTAGTCATTTTAGGAACCTAAAACTTTCAGAAAAAATTTTTTACAAGATATGCAACAAATGGATAACAGAAATGTTCCTGGGAAGATGAGTGCAAATCAAAATTTGGTTTAATTTTTTTTAAATCCAGTATTAATACTGACTTTAAAACTTAATAGTAGTGACTCACAGTTACACAGAATTCAATAGTTGACCAAATATTTTCAGATATATACTCTCATTCAATTCTTACAAGCAACCCTTCAGTAAAATTCAAACATGAAGTGACTGTTAATCTATGTTATGAATTAGGCTAGGCTCTGGAGGTACCAAAATAAATAAGAATGGTTCTTTCTTATCCTCAAGGAATTTGTCATTTTTATTATTATCATCTTATGTAACATAGTGGGTAAGTAAAGCTCATTAAGAAGATAGCTGTCCACTGAGCCCAGTTATAACCATCCAGGACTGAAATGGAAATTGTTTTGATACCAAAACTTATTCTTGTCTTCTATATCAAGCTTCTGCTCCGCATGAGAATAGAAATTTAGAGGAAAGTGACCGCAGTTTTTTTTAATCATCTCCCTTAATTTATTAGTTTTTAGTTTATGACTCTTGTAAATTCATGATTTTTAAGGCATTGCGCACTCTTATAATCATTCATGCTGTTGATACAATGCTTCCTATTTATATTGTTAAAAAGAAAATTTTTCACCCCATGTTTGCTTGAAGAGAAAGAGTCCAAGTTGTCATGTTCATGTAAGATCTTCAACTATGCAATTCATCGGGCATAATAGCTAACTATGTATGCTATATTTATTATCCTGGGATACACAAAGGAGCAGATGAAGACTTGAGGAGAGTTCAGATGTTCAAAAGGAAAGTGATTAAAGAGTTGGGCAAAAAGAAATTACGAAAAAAATTCAAAGTATTTGGCTTTAGGATGTGTGCTGAATAACATCTTGATAACAATCTTCATGTACACAAGGAGTTCTTATACCAGCTGTTTTTTACCTCTGAGGACAGAAAAAAATGAATTCAAACTGCAGCCCTAGGGATTTAGGGTAGCTATGAAAAATGATTTGCTCACAGGTGAGATTGTCAGTTACTGGAATAAGATACCAGGGGAAGTTGTGGAATCTTCCTTAAAAAACAAAAAATATTTTTAATCTCTATAGTTCAAATGTGACATGGCTCCAGGTAGAAAGGTGGACTAGATAACCTCCCAAGGTTCCTTTCAGTTCAATGACTCCATCACTCTGATGATCTCAGCCACCAAAATTATCTTGCCATGGTGAAAGCCAGCTTGATGCTAAAATTCATAGTACCTAGAGTCTCCTTTTTACTTTGCTAATAGTTCCATATAATCATTTAGAAATAATAACCTCAATTTCCCTCCAAATGTCAGCTAGAATCAATTTAAAGGTGACTTGATCAATGTTCCTAAAGGTTAAAAGGCCAAATGTAGGACACTGCTAATATTTCAAAAACTGTTGCCCTTCTCACTTATTAACTTTCATTTTAATCCCAAACCATGTAGAACCCAGTAAAGATTATCACTATAAAGCTCTGACATGATAATGTCCCCTTATAAGTACCCCAAAAGGCTTTCTCTCACCAAATTAAGTTGATTTAGGACTTCAGAGTTTGCTCAGAAACAAATCAAACACAGGAGAGGGATAGGAAGTATGGTGAACCCAGGATATTCCATCTAGCTCATTTACTAGACAACTAAGAAATGTTTATGATATTTAAGAAATTACGCAGGATCTTACAGATTAGTAAAATGCAAAGTTAAGTATAAAATTCAAGTCTTTTGGCTCCCTATACAGTAGTGACAGTTTCATAAAACACATTTTTCATGTCAAAAAACCAAACTAAAGGCAAGTTTTAAAAAATCACGTTTCAAAATATATCCAGATGCTTAAAAGACTGGACAAAGAAACTGAAATTCCTTTTTTGTGGAAACATCTGACTCTTCTTTCCACACTATAATGAAATCAAATATCTTCCTCCATTGACGGACATGTATAAGAGTCATCCCATTAATATGTGGCTACCATATTCTAGTACCTTACACAAATAAAATACGTATCTTCTTTAATGGGTTTGTTATATACTAATTGCCAATTTCCCATAACTGTAAAAAGTAGGCTTTGGAGGCAGAAAAATGAGTTAACTTGATTTTACCAGTAAAGACAGTATAGTGAGAGGACGAAGGAGAATGGGGAGGGGTGGTGGATGGAATTTAGAAATGCTTGTCAGAAAATTCGATCGGGTAAATGGAAGAGGGTTCAAGACGGCATTATAGGAAGACTATGAGCTCACCTTCTTCCAAGAACACAACAATTTACAGCTACAAATGGAAAAATTTTCCTCTAAAATGGAGCTAAGAACTACATGAATAGTACAACAAAAGACAAAAGAGATGAGTTGAGAAGGAACAGGAGAGGCAGAGATGTAGCCTTTCCCTGAGCCCCACCTCAGATGCAGTGACTCCACAATTGGGAGAAATCCCCCAAATATGGAACTCTCCCTCAAGGAGTTATGGCATTGTGCCCCACATCAGGCAACCCTACCGTGGGGGCTGGCACTGGAAAGATGAACCAACCAAATGTCTTGTTTTGAAAATCAGTGGGGATTAAGAGAACAATCATTGAACTACAAGGAAAGAAGAACATACTTTAAAAAAAATCTCATGTGCAAACCCACTCACCATGAGATGCAATACAGAAGGAAGAGATTGAAAGCATCTAGACCTTAAGTGAGGGAGACACACTAATTTTTAAGCAGCTACCAGAGAGACAGGAACCTGCAGGGACTTTATCTGAAAACAGAAGTGCTGGTAGACATCATCTTTGCAATCTCATTCCAACTTACTGGTGATGAAAATGATGAATGTTATTTTTTGTGTCCTCCCTCTATCCTGCTAACCCCAAAGGATGCTCTGCTTACTCTCCCTACTGACCAACACCCCGCCCTACACTTGCCCACCCCACACAATACCCAAGCTACAACAGGCCCAGATGAGTGCTCTGAGCTTTGCCCAACCTCTGCAAATATTGAACTGCAATGGGCCAAACAAGTGCCTTGAACCCAACCCACACCACTCAAAGACAAAGCTGCAACTGGGAGGGACAAGCAGCTTAACCCTGCTCTGCCTGTGCAGTGGCAAAGCTGTAATTGGCCAGGAGAGTGCTCTAAGCTCCACCTCTCCAGCAGCAGGCTCAGCCCTATCATGCCCTTCAGGCACAAGCAACCCACACAAGGGATGCCCACAGAATGCGTGACTCTGGTAGCTAGGGGAGATTGTGCTTCTGCGCCACACAAAACAGTTCCTACACGACTACTCTTTCAAGACTGAGGGAGGTAGCTGTTTTGCCTATTACAACAGGCACACACAGAGAGTCAGGCAAATGAGAAGATAGAGGAATATATTCTAAACCAAGGCAAATCCCCAGAAAAAACCTTAATGAAATGGAGCTAAGCAACCTACCTGATAAAGAGTTACAAGTAATGGTCATAAAGATGCTCATCAATCTTGGGAAAAGAATGGATGAACACAGCAAGGACTTCAACAAAGAGACAGAAAATATAAGAAAGTTATCAAATAGAAGTTATAACTGAAGTGAAAAATACACTAGAGGAGTTCAACAATAGCATGGATGACACAGAAATACAAATAAGTGAGCTGGAAGACAAAGCAATGGAAAACACCCAGACATAACAGCAAAACAAAAAAAGAATTAAAAGAAGTGAGGACACCTTAAGTGACCTCTGAAACAACATCAAATGGAATAATCTTTTCATTAAGGGGGTTCCAGAAAGAGGAGAGAGAGAGAAAAAGGGCCAGAAAAATTATTTGAAGAAATAATGGTTGACAGTTTCCTGGAAAAGGAAACAGGTATCCAGGCCCGGGAAGCACAGGGAGTTCCAATAAGGTGAACCCAAAGAGAAACACACCTAGACACATTAGAATTAAAAGGGTAAATGTTAAGGATACAGAAATAACCCTAAAAGTAGAATGAGAAGAGCAGCATATTGTGTATAAGGGAAACCCCATGAGGCTATCAGATTTTCTAGCAGACAGACCAGAAGGGAGTGGCATGACATATACAATATGCTGAAGGGGAAAAACTGCCAACCAAGAATTCTCTACCCAGCAAGGTTATCATTCAGAATCAAAGGAGAGATTAAGAATTTCCAGATAAACAAATCTAAAGGAATTTGTCATCACTAAACCAGCATTAAAAGAAATATTAAAGGGACATCTCTAAGCTAAAAAGAAAAGGCATTAATTAATAATAAGAAAACATACACATGTAAAAGTCTCACCAGAAAAGGTAAAAAGAAATAATAACGGTAGTAGATCAACCACTTACACAGTAAGCATAAAGAGTAAAAGTCAAAAGGAGTAAAATTAATTTAAAATACTATAATTAGTTAATGGAAACATAAAATAAAAAGATGTAAAATGTACAAAATATGTGTGGGGGATTAAATATACAGCTTTGGGATGTGTTCGAAATTAAGTTGCTATCAAGTGAAGGAAGGTATTATATACATAAGATGTTATATGTGAACCTCACAGTAATCACAAAGTAAAAACTTAGAGTAAATAGAAAAACAAAAAGAGAAAGCAATCTAAATACAACAATGAAAAAAACAGGGGCGCCTGGGTGGCTCAGTCGTTAAGTGTCTTTCGGCTCAGGCATGCTCCTGGCGCTCTGGGATCGAGCCCCACATCAGGCTCCTCTGCTATGAGCCTGCTTCTTCCTCTCCCACTCCCCCTGCTTGTGTTCCCTCTCTCGCTGGCTGTTTCTGTCTCTGTCAAATAAATAAATAAAATCTTAAAAAAAAAAAACAATGAAGAAAACAATCAAACCACAAGGGAAGAGCAAAAGAAAAGAAGAAAGGAGCAGAGAGGAACTATGAAAACAGCTAGAAAAGAATGAACAAGATGGTAATAAGTAATAAGTACATTCCTATCAAAAATTACTTTAAATGTAAACAGAATAAATGCTCCAATCAAAGGACATAGGGTGGCTGAATGGATTAAAAAAAATAGCAAGACCCTTCTATATGCTGCCTACAAGAGACTCGCTTCAAACCTAAATACACTCACAGACTGCAAGTGAAAGGATGGAAAAAAATATACCATACAAGTGGAAATGAAAAGAAAGCTGGGGTGGCAATACTTAAATCAGACAATAGAGACTTTAAAACAAAGATTATAACAAATAGGTGAAGGGAATAAAGAAGTACAAACTTCCAGTTATAAAATAAATAAGTCACAGGGATGTAACGTTCAGCATAGGGAATATAGTCAATAATACTGAAATAACTCTGTATGAAGACAGATAGTAACTTAGACCTATTGTGGTGATCATGTTTTACAATGTTTAAAAATATCAATCACTATGTTATATACCTGAAACATATATTATAATACTGTATGTCAATTATAATTCAATAAAAATAATAAAAAATTAAAAACATAAAATACTTATAAACTAAATTAACAAAAAGAAAGAAACTTTGATTAGTTCAGCTGAGTCTAAATTCTAAGCAACTAGATGATGGAGATTCATGATCGGTAAACAGTGTTTTTTTTAAACTGAAAGTTCTCCATAAAGAGGTCACTGATCAAAATAGTCACTTATCTATCTCACCCTCATTCATTTGTGCAGAAAGGACCACAAAATAAAAGAGTCTTCAATAGAGAGAAAGAGAGAACCATTTTAGCGACCACCCAGGGCACATGCACGTACAGATTAGTAACTATTTGCTGAATAAGACTTTTTAAGTAAATCTGCATTTTATTGGGGGTAATTACCAATGTGAGAAGGTAATTTTATTATCATTTTATTTTCATCAACATGCTCCTCAAAGATAATTATCCAGGTGATGTTCTCAGTTCTCGACTGCAGCTTTCCCATGGATTCTCATTCTTAACTTGACAAAAGGCAGACACGTTAAAGGGGTCATTATCAATATTCTCAGGGTTTCTACTGACTTGGTAATAATCTAATTATGTGGCTAACATTTGTTTGGATGTGTCATAAGATTCTTAATGTCTGCTAATTTTTAAATATACATGGTAACTTATTTATAATGCTGATTAGGGGATACATAGGAAATGCTGAGACTTGTGAATACATAGGAAAACCCACTCATACTCTACGTAACAAATCACATACAAATAACCTCAGGGTAGATGATTAGATGTTTAAACTGTTAAATGCTTAGGATGACATAGCTCCCCAAATATATCAGTACACAAGCCCAAAGTGAACCCTTCCCCATGAAGAACAGGCACCCTAGACATTAGTTTTAGTAGCTCCCTACACAATACCTAATATCATTTTTCATACTGTATCCTACATTAGAATATAAGCAGAAATCACAGAAACAACAAGATAAAAAGATTACGTGGCAAGGTAAATTCCAAACAAGATACCTTTGAAATAACTTTCCTGAGATTATTTGAAAACGCATAATGAATATAAGCATATTTGACTCTGCTTTCAAATGATAAGTAAAATGGGAAACAATTCACCAGATTAATCGCTCTGAAATATTCATACTTTGTTAGAATAAAAATACACGAAAAACGCCACTCACCACCACAAATGATACTATCTACGTAGCACTTGATGATTTGCTAAGCATGTTCCCATACCTCATCATATCTGAGCTAGATGGTATCCATGTGAAGTGTTATCATAGTGCCAGAAGAAGGCTAACTTTGTAGAGAAGTGTACTTTTAGCTAACAGGCTTTGGGGCATGTCTGTCAAGCAGAGAAATTTCCAAGTCAGCACCAGCTCTTCTTCCATTCAGCACGACCTGTTACTAAATGCTGTTAGTTCTAGCCCCATAGTACTTGGTGAATTTGTCCCCCCTTTTCCATTTCCTCCTTTAGAGAATGAAAGAACAATGAGGTGGGGAGTTTATCAGTCTGCTACCGGCATATTCTCATACCCAGAATAGTTCCTGACAAGCAGAAGTGCTCAAGAAATATTTTTAAACAAATGAACAAATTCCCATAGCCCCACATTATCCTATTTTCTCACCCCCCCCCCTAGATTTCTATGGAACCTCCTAATTGGTATTAGGAACAAGATTTTCTATTCTCTCATGTACCTTACACATGGCCGCTTAACTGAATACACTAAAGCACAGATTTAATGGTTTTACGCCTTAGATTAAAGCATTTATGTTTCTTTTTATTATTACAAACACCTCATCCTGGCATTTAAAGTCTTCCATGATGGCCCTAACTGACCTTTCACCAGATGCCAGCCTTCAGTTTCAAAATAAGACCTTTGTGTCATTCCTGTCACCCCTCAGACTATCTTGCCTATTTGGCTCTGTTCATGCAGGTCCTTTGGCCCACGAGGGCTGTAGCCACCATATTTACCTATTGAAATACCACCAGGCCTTCAGTAGTTATGTGAAATGCTACTTCCTTCAAGATGTACTAATCAGATGCCATCGCTTTGTCTCACGCAACTCTCTTATTCTGTCTTGTAATAGTTACATGTAATAGTTACATGTAGATCCATGTCTTGTTTTCAGTATTCTAAGCTCCTGAAGGTCAACTATGTCTTACGTAGCTTTGACTCTAAAGTACCTACCACATGTAGTAAAGGGTCAATACAAATCTGCTAAGTTGAAGTGATTCTAAAAGGTAGATTATAGGATCAAAAAATATCCACCTCCTTGAACATATGGTGAAGCAAGCAGAGGATGGATGTAGAGTTCCAAAATTTGGGGTTTGAATCTGAGCTCTGCCTTTTACAAGATTTTTATTTGTTTCCCTTTAGCCTGCCTGAAGCTCAGCTTCCTCATCTATAAAACGACAATACTTGTATTATCTACTATACGAGGTTGTCGGTAAGACTGAAAGGGAAAAAATGGAAGTGATGATGCTTTGTAAACTTTAAAGTGTTATAAAGATTCAGTTTTTTGTTTTTTGGTTTTTTTCCCAAATCGTACGCCATGGTGCTTATTGGCTGAATAAGAAACAAAAGCTATTTGGTAACTATGAGTCTTTTCCTGCCATACAGGGTAGAGAGTGAGGAAGGGGTAGGGCTAAGAAGAATGGAGAAGGAGAGCATTCTTCTCCTTCTGCCAGTAGTCCCATCACCCAGCATGAGGAAACTTAGCTTTTGAACATCTTTTAACATTAATACTCAGCCAAGTCACTAAATAGCTATGTGGCAACATTTAGAAAAAAAAATTCCCTATGATAAATTATTTTGAGGTTTACAGTTTATCATACATTTAGTGTAGCAAGCTGACAAAATGGTTTTAAAAACATGAAGGTTTTGTTTTCTTCCTCTGCTTCCTCCTGTGTATTTTCTCTTTGCTAAATTCATTTTAAAAAAATGAGGAAATACTCCCTTGGAAAATACTGTAATTCTACTCTGTGAACATATCCTTGTCTACGGATGCCCCTCATTGAAACTCAACACAACAGGCTGTGCGTGAAGAAAGAAGAGGAGGATATGGTGCCAGGAACTGGCCTGGGTGGTTACAGTAGTCCTGCCCCGGGGGAGAGCTGTTCCCCAGGCCACTTTCTGCTTCAGACAGAGACAAGCTGGATGCAGGTTATGCTATCTGAGAACCCTGGACAAATGTGGTTCATTGTGATGTAATCTGATTTTAGAAGGGCTTACGCAATTCACATTCCTTGTCAGAGGCTTTCCCACATTTCTGGATAGCGGATTCCATTTTAATAATTTTTTTAAGAGCAGGGAAGGAGAAAACATCATCCCATTATCTGAGAAAATATAACAGCTACCTCTTTGGAGTGAGGGCTGGGTTATGAATCAGTGTTTTTCTGTTTCTTCATTTCATTTATGTGCAGGTTTACTAGACACTCTGGACTGGTTTGAAACATCCCAATGACGTCAATGGGGCAGAGAAATTGGAGCAGCGGAGACAGCTGCAATGCACCAAGTCTACTGAGGTTTTATTCTTTTCTCCCAGGGTGACATCTGAGACAGATATTATCAATCAAGCGCTCCTGGCTCAGCATCAAATCAAAGGCACTTTATCATTCAAAGCAGTAAAAGCTGCAATTAGATGATCTGCTTAGCTTTTTCCCTAGGAATATCTTGTTCATGACGATTAATAATGCAATTAAAACTTAAATAAAAGAACGCTTACTAAAATACTTATTTTAAATATCGACACTACTTCCTTTACTGTTTAATTGTCAAATTATTAAAGATCACTCTCCACATATATTTTGTATAAAAATTCAAAACAATCAAATTACTGCTTCTTTTGAAACACTAACAAAAAGCAAATGATAACTTCAACCAGTTTCCAAGAAATGTTCATATATCTAGGGAAAAAATACATAGCAAAGCTTTCCTGTCATTTAGAAAACAATGAACAACAACAACAAAAATCCCGTGACAACTGACAGGCAGGGAACCAGAGCTCCATGAATTAACATTTCTTCCTAACAACACTCAAAGCCAAAAAGAAGAAAGCAGAGCCTACTCCTTTTTTGTTTGTTAAGCAAAACGTATTATTTACTGACTTTTCAAGCATCTCTTCTCAGGAATAGTCTTACTTGTCTGAGTATATAATAGCATATTGAAATTCGAAAAAAAAATACAGCACTTAATCTAATTATACAGTTTTAAAGAAAGGTCTCTGCTCTGTCTCTTCTCTTCCCTTCTCTCCTCTTTCTCCCTCTTTCTTTTTTTAAAGGGAGAGATTTTAAACTTCTAAAAATCCCCACAACTAATCATAACAAATCTAACTAATAAACACCCTTAAAATGGGTCTTTGTTTTCAAAGTTATCTAGAAGACCTGGGCATAGAACACGAACACCAGAGTAAAGAATATGAAGAATACTTTCTTGCCTCTCCCTGCCTTCCTGGTGTTTGTTGGCAAACTATGCTGGTGATAAATAAACATAAAGTGGAGGAGAGAGAAATCTGGGGGTAAAAATAAAGGAGAAAATACCAACATCAATCTGAAGGCTATGTGGCCAAACTGAACAGGATCTAAAGCCATTTCGTCTAGAAAATCAAACTGGCCAAGAACAAGAAATAAAGAAAACAATACTCTTCAGCAATTGTCTAGTATCCACAAAGCATCATCATCCACTCTATGTTATTACATGAGGTAATACTATATATGATGTATGTTCTTGTAACTTAATAACAGATTCCAAAAACAGGAAAAGATACGATGCAGGAGACTTACTTTTTCAATGAGGAATAAACGAGAGAACTAAAAGTTTAGGTTAACTAGAGTAACAAACGTTTTGACAATCAGCCATGTTTACCCCAAGGTAGGGTACTGAACATGGTCTTTATTATTTGAATTTAAACAGTAAGTTTCTTTTTTCTGCACTCTTTCATTCATTTAGTTATGAAACTAACAATAAATCATAGCTAAAGCTACCAAATATCTTGTACATTATTTACAAAGCTGAACTTCCTAACTGATCCAACCCTCATCCAACCCTAAAGTTTCTCCAACCACCAGATTCATCTTTCCTTTATCCATTTCCTCTGTTCCATATAACGGTAATAATGTGTTGTATCCCGTCTCTCAGAAAAAACAGGTACATGTCTTTGCATGACTCTGAATCTGCAAAATGATAATGAAATGACACCTGAACACACACTTTGTAGGTGCCCTAAATGTGATAGATATTATCTTAGATGTTTGCTTAAAAATTTATATCATTGTGTTTTGGTGCTAAGTACTATGCTACATAGTGGGAACACACACACACACACACACACACACACACACACACACGCACACAAACTGAGCCAAGATCATACTTTTAAATGATAGATCTGGCCATGCCATTCTCTACTTAAAAGCCTTCAGGACTTCTCAAAGCTTTTATGAAAACTATCTCTTCCTCAGCATGTCACAACTGATCCTGTATGACAGGTGGCTTGACTACCTTTCTAACCCTATCTTCTTGATGTGTCCCTAAGTACTCATGTTGCTCAGTGTCCCAAACTCACTCTACTGTTCCCCACTTTCATATATTTTCTGCCCTTTGGCTCCACCTTTACCTCACAATTCCCACTAACACATGCTTTTCTTATGATAGACACCTGATGGAGCACATGTATCACACATAGATCTGCTTCCTCCCTACCTGAGTGTGAGCTCCGCAAGAGTAATGACTACATATGGTTGACTTCTGCCTCCCTCCGCCAGGCCCAGAATGGCATTCTGTTTTTGAAATATGACAAAGGAATCAATGAACACTGGCATCTATGATTTCAGTTGATCTACCTTACAAAAGAGATTTTAGAATCCTTTCTGTGGGACAGGGATGATCTTCAGAGGGCCTCTTGGGCAGTTAGGCCCCGTTTCCTTTCCCCCCTCCCCTAGACTTGTTTCAGTTGGGAATCAGCCCTGCATCCTGGAGCCACGAGAGAGGATACTAGAAGTTCCAGAATCAGGGTTGGAGAGAGGCACTTAAAATCCATACATAATGAGGGTTCCCAGTTCTTCTAAGGAGTGCACAGCTGACCATTTTAATCTAAAAATTGTACTGAAGCCAGAGATAAGAGCCTACATCAACCCATGCAGGAAGTCAATTAATCATTTATTGACAACTACACTTGTCCAAATGACCTGAGCATCCTGGATTGTTTACTCATTCATTCAACAAATACTGATAGACAACTGTGTCATCCTAGACATTGCAAATTTAATGGTGAGCAAACAGGTTAGCTTGTACTTGGCTTTTTTTTTTTTCTATTCTATTGCATTTTTGGTATGTGAGCAGCCCATGAAGAAGGGCCCCTTTTATCAAAAGGTAGAATCCTATTCTCCATGCCATACTACTGGGTCTTCTCCATGTAATTCCTGTCTCTGTGTGCAGTCTCTGTCATCAATTGTATTCTGTGTTCCAATCTGCCTCGTGCAGTCCCACTATCCATTGCAAGACAGAGGGGGAAAGAATCACTGCTCTCTAAGCATGCACAGGCACCTAGATAGTCTAGCATTGGCTACCCACAATTTGATGGTGCTTTGATGTTAACAAAGAAATATCTGAGTGAGGTGCCCTGGTAAGGCTGGCAAACATTAATGAATCAGTGGCTCTGAATTAATCAAAGCAGTGGAACATGAAGGTGGATTTTTTTCCTGACAGATGACTGACATGCAGAGACTAGATATTAAGCATATATGCTTCATTATCCAAATTTAATTTTAAAATTAAAATTGGGGGTCTTTGCCTTCTTTACATCAGTTTCAGCACACACTATAACTTATATAGTGCCTTCTTGCCCATGGTATGGGTGCCATAAAAAATTTGTGGATTGTTGCTTTCATAAGCAATCAAAATATTTTTTTGTCAAGAGCACCAGATATTTCTAAGTAAGCTAGAAAATAAATACAATTTTTCTGTTTATAAGGCCACAAAAATTTAAATGTCACTAAATAAAATTTAAATATTTAAAAACTTTATAAATAATAACAAACATTTAGAACCCTGTCATTAGCAGTCGAGAAATCAGCACTTACACAATTGGCTTTATCATGCAGTATGAAGAGCAAGACTTTTAGAATCATATAGACCCAAGTTTGTATTCAGAATCTGTTCAATATCCGCTCCATAAAAATGAGTAAAATGATAACACCTAAGCCTCAGTTTATAATCCATAATATAGGGATTACAGTACTTATCTATAGGTTGTTATGAAGAATGAGTGTGTATAAAGTACCTTAAACTGGCATAGAGTAGATATTTAATATTTTTAAATGATATATTTTCATCTATTTTGAGGTTTTTTGGAGGGAAGAGGAAAATTTTACACAGTAATTACAGAATATGTCACCAATCATGCGCTTTTTCAAGTAATACGTAAGGGAATAAAAGGTACATATATAATTTCATCCTTATACTGTCTTTCTTTTTTAAAGCAATGGTAGGCACTGTGATGAGACTTTACGGTATTTTTAAGTGTGAACTATAATTCCGATTCCAGGACTTGTCCTCTGTATCTTTCTTAGAAAGTGATTTTTGACTGTGTGACTGAAATTTTTGTGTTTCACAGCAACATAATGTGATAAATCTACCAAAACTTTGTTTCCTGAGCCACCATGGCACTCTACCTTTAAGAACGCCCATTCTTGTCGCTTACTTGAAATCAGCTCTGAGGGTCTATACTAAATATCTCTGAATTGAGTTCCCTAAAATGTCACAGCCTAAGTATTTACTATCTGGTTTCAACATGCAATGGACACAAGTCTAACTTTGACTTATCTCCTGCCTGCAGTTTATGACACTTATGCCAATTCTTGATGGCAAAAGATCTTTCAAGGTTTTCAAACTTTGCTGTCAGAATAAAAGCTACATAGTGATCCTTAGTTTTAAAATAAAATTCTCCTTTAGGTCAGGTATTCTCAAGGGGATAAGAGGACCAGAGACCAAAGCTTGTCCAATATCATTTCTCCAAAATCACTTGCATTTGTGGAGACACCTAAGAGACAAGTCATACAACACAAGCACACAGGCAAGCACACACACACGATGCATTCTTTTAACAAGTATTTATTGGGCTTACTATGTGCCAGACACACTTCTAAGCATTTAGAATATAGCCATTAATGAAACAGACAAAATTTCCTGCCCTCATGGAGTTCACATTCCAGCTTGGGGCAGGGAGTGATGAGGGAGGAGTAGGTTCTGAAAATAAACAATACACATAAGCCATAGTATAGAATTTATCTTTCCCTGGACCAGCCATGGCCACTTCTGTCTCCATTCCTTTGCATTTCTTTCATCCCTATCTGGAATGCCTCCTTATTATCTTGATAGACCAAGGCAAATGTCACCTTCCTCTGTGAAGCCCGTGCTAGCTCTTCTTGGGGAGTTAAGGGGCTTCTTGCATAGCTCCTTTATGCCATTTCTCGAATGGTCTTCCAATCGACATGTGTCTGTCTCTCTCACCGAAGGACAAGTTCCTCCTGGGCAGGAACATAGCAAGGACTAACACTTAGGCGTAAGTATTGTATCACCAGGGCCATCCAATACAGAGCATACTAGAGTAGAACCCTCAATGAATATTCAGTTAAAAATGAATACAGTTTTTGCCTTTCTCGGTCTGACTTATTTCACTTGGCCTCTACGTCTGTCCATGTAGTCTCAAATAGCACAATCTCATCATTTTTATGTCTGTATTACTATTCTATTGTATACATATGCCACATCCATTCATCCACTGAAAGATACTTAAGCTGCTTTTATATCTCGGCTATTGTAAATAATGCTGCAATAAACATGGGAGCTTATGTATCTTCTCATATTAGTGTTTTTCTTTTCTTTGGGTAAATACCCAATAGTGGAATTATTGGATCATATGGTATTTCAACATGTAAGTTTTTAAGGAACCCCTATCCTGTGTTCCACAGTGGCTGCACCAATTTATATTCCCACCAACAGTGCATGAGGGTTTCTTTTTCTCCATATTCCCACCAACATTTGTAATTTCTTGTCCTTTTGATTTTAGGCATTTCAACAGGTGTAAGGTGATACCTCATTGTGATTTTTTTAAAAAAGATTTATTTATTTATTTTAGAGAGGGAGGGGTGGGGGAGGGCCAAAGGGAGATGGAGAAAATCTCTAGCAGACTCCCTGCTAAGTGTGGAGCTTGACACAAGGCTCAATCTCATGACTCTGAGATCACGACCTGAGCCGAAATCAAGAGTTAGACGCTTAACTGACTGAGCCACCCAGGTCACCCTCTTGTTGTGGTTTTGATTTGCATTTCCTTGATGATGAGTGATGTTGAGCATCTTTTCAAGTGTCTGTTGGCCACCTGTATGTCTTCTTCAGAAAAATGTCTATTGGCATGTCAACTATACTCAAAAAAAAAAAAAAAGAGAATGAACGCAGTTTGATTTTATTACAAAGACAAAAAGATTAATTGTGAGGTTAGCTATGATTAGGATGTTTGTTTGCATACCATCCACAGCCAGGTTTGGATGATATATAAATTCAAGAAAAATTTTGCTAGAAATAGAACTATTTTATGTGAAATACAACAGCACTGTTTTACTAAAATCTGATTCAGTAGGCCTGGTAACTCAAAAGCTAGCTTTTAATTAGTTGATGTAAATAGTCTTGATAGAAATATTAATTTTATGACTTGATTATCTTTTAAAATGCTTAATTTCGTCTGTGCTAGAACCATTTGGATAATTTGAGGAGTATAGTTATTTATTTTTTTCAATCTTCCAATTAACAGAAGAAAATTAAATGACTGTGTTGCTGTAAGAAGGAAGTCTTAGCCATCAGACTAACTGTGATTGGCACAACAGAGCTTACTACAGGGAGCTGCGGTTTAAAGGAGGTAATATTCCAGGAATGGAAGTTCCTGCAGCTTTTAGACAGTGCCTACACCCCACTGCAGGATGACACCTGTGGTTCTGGGTGTGGGGCCCTGTCAGGTCACTATCCATCGGATTAGCTCTCTGCTTCTTTGTCAGTGACCTCCAATCTTCAAATTTTTCTTCTGTCTTCAGATTGGGAAACCTTGCCTTTGTTTCAATTCAACAATGCAATGAAAAAAGAAGCTGCCTTTTTACAGAGAGGAAAGTTGTAGGCGCAAGCTAACATCCCTTCCTGCAATCAACCCGCAGGGTAATTTTAAGTCTTCTACTGATCTGATAGCCTGTACCACCGGTGTTTAACAAGCTTATATTACTAAGTACTACGTAGCTTCTAATATCGAATAAGAATACGTGTTCCTTCTTGGTCTTTTCTTTCCTGGAGACAAACTAACTAACTAACTAACAAACTTTGCCTGACTTTTCAAGGAAATAATTTCATGAGAAGAGTTTTATTCTTCTCTAAATTTGGGGCAAGTGCATTCACACTTCTGCATACCTCTGACACCCGGCTCCATGCTGAGCACAGCAAATACGTGATGACTGGTGGATTACTCTGCCTTAGAAGTGTGTGCTGTGCTTGAGCGTGCTGTATGCAGTTCCTTCAAATAACATAGGAAGGAAGAAGTAATGCAATTCTTCAAATATTATATACAAGTTTCTCCATCAAGGTAGGCTCATGGGCATTCACTCATACTGCTTGTTCTACAGCTAAAGTCTCAAGGGAAGGATAATGCCTACAGCACAGAAAAAGCACGAATGCACTTTGGAAGTCTGAAAGTTTATATTCCAGCTAAATAAAAGTCGTTGATTGAAATGAGTTTTTTGTTTGTTTGTTTTGCTGTCTGTACCTATCAGTGACAATCAGTAAAAGATAATGTATTTGAATTTTTGTGATAGTCAAATTTTACTCGCTTCTCTCTTCATCACAGGGACCTGATCTCAGGCACATTTTTTTCTCATGTTGGCTTTGGTAATTTTAGCATGCACGCGGCCAAAGCAAGCCATGTTGGCTTTGGTAATTAACGCAAAGGGCCTTCTTTGAGCTTAAAAAAAAATTATCCTTTACAACAGAATTACAGAT
This sequence comes from Ursus americanus, assembly GCF_024610735.1. Classification (NCBI taxonomy): domain Eukaryota; kingdom Metazoa; phylum Chordata; class Mammalia; order Carnivora; family Ursidae; genus Ursus; species Ursus americanus. The sequence continues at coordinate 21,860,928 of NC_142138.1, read as the reverse complement.
AGGATTGGAACTTAATGGTTGTCAAAACTACCTCTTCGACAGTTCAAACATTAGCTTCTATGAAGTGTTTAACAATGACAAACACCCTGTATCAGGCTCTATACATTTTTTAACTATTATTTCAAAAAAACAAACAAGCATTTGCTATTTCTGGAAATGTTTACAAGTCTATAATGTAGCTTCTAATGATTGCCATGGAAGCCAGCATGGTTTTAGGTTAAGCCCATAATCCTACCTACTAAACATACTAAATGTAGGTATGCCCCGTTTTAGGGAATCATGTAGCATACATATATATAAAAAACAAATAAATTGTGAAGTAATTTTACTATAAGAATAATAGTTCTCATGGCTAAGAAGATTTCCCCCAGGGTTCCTTAAAAGTTTAGTTTCTCTAGTGCATTTACGTGATTGTTTACATATAATTAATTGACATCAGTGTAATTAAAAATGTAGAATGCAATTTTATTTTCTCACCTGAATTTACTGTTATCTGTAGTTCAATAAGAAAAATAGGTATAGATAAAGTAACTTAAAAAAATATGTAAGTCAAATGAGGTTAATTGGAAAAAAGATAAGATTGCACTTAACTCTTAAGGAGTTATTTAAAAAGAGCTAAATCTTTATCACATGTAGGGTTTACAAGGATACTCAGGCAGGTTTCCAAGCTTTTAGCTGTTGAACCTTGAAAACATTTTACCACTTAGAATTCAGGTCTAATTGCGAAGTTCCATTTTAATCATTGCAAACACCCATCTAAGAGTTGACTGAGCCATTGGGTTACCTCAAAGATTACAGATAAACACAAATAGACTCTTCCAGGCTTAGTAGTACTTGCCTGAAATTTTTTCCTCCAAAAATAGAACATAACTCTACTTCTGTGGAAGTCCCCAGTCTCTGCCTCCAGGCTGGCCCCACACAATGGCTTCTATCTTTCTGGCTTTGAGACTTTTAATGGTTGGTTTCTCACAGCTTTCAGGATGAAGTTATAGCTACTATGAGGGCTTATGCAGCCGGCCCTGTTTGTCTTCGGTGTTGGTCTCAAGCAATCATTTCCCTTCTTAAGATTTGAAACACCCACAGTTTTTCCCAAAATGAGTCATGCTAAGCTATGTTATGCCTGGAAGGTCTTTGTTCTTATTCTCTGTCTAGTTATGGCTTACTAATCCATGCGAATTGTAGTTATGGGTCTCCTTCTTTATGCCCCAATCTGATATAGATGTATCCAAAGCAGGCTGTGCACACATATATTACTGTTTTAACACACTGATTTATAATCCTTGATTTATTTGTGGATTTACTCTAATGGTCACACAACTTTGGATCCCAGAAGCCTAGCAAAGCACCTAGCATTATAGTAAGTGCGGAATAAATGTATGTTCAATTTCAATAGAAAAGTAGAATTTTTCAAAAAGTTGATTTGAACAGCATTTCATTACTAAAAAAACTCTGGATTTTTAATGAAATGCTAACCAATTTATAAATAACCTTAAGGTGATGAGATGAGGCGTTAAAGAGGCTAATTTTGTTGAGCTAATTCTTTGGACCAGATATTGTGCAAAGTACTTTTAGATCTCATTTAACTATCACCATCAGACACATAACATCTATATTACTTTTCGTATTTCATGGTTAAAATGAACTAAGTATTTACTGACTTATTCATATGTGCCAGTAACTTTGTTGGGTGATTCACATCACATCACTTAATTTTCACGACATTTCAAGAAAAGCGTTATAATTTCATTTACAAACAAGAAAATTAGCACTCAGACCTGACAAGGTCAGAGAGTTGGTAAACAATGAAGCTGGGATTTTCACTCACACTGATCTAGTTCTCTAGGCAGTGTTTTCCTCATGGAAGCATCCCATCACCCAAACTGTTTTCCAGAGGTCCATGAAGATATTAATAGGTATTTCACTCCCTCAAAGGTTTTATGGTTAGATAAGTTTAAATTACTTTTTCCTATTTAAAACATATCCTCTTTTTAGAAATGGACAATGACATTAGTTCTACATCACAGCTCTGAAACCATCAGGAAACCTGCTTAACTGTCAAGTGTTTCCAGTTTTAAGAAACCATCTCCTTTTTATTCTTTTACAAACCACTAAAGTTCTACCCCAGGACTGCCTTCAATTAAAGTTATATCAAAATGTGAAAAAAGGGGTTCTTTTTTGACCCAGTTCCCTCCTGAATTCCATTTTTTAATTAATTAATTTATTTGACAGAGGGAGAGAGAGCACAAGAGGGGGAGCAGCAGGAAGAGGGAGAGGGAGAGGGCGAGGGAGACTCCCAGATGAGCAGGGAGCCCAATGTGGGGCTCGATCCCAGGACCCTGGGATCATGACCTGAGCTGAAGGCAGACGCTTAACTGACTGAGCCGCCGAGGCGTCCCTTAAGTTCCATTTTTGATGGGAAGAATAAAAATTCTAAGTTCCTTTTCCTTTCATATCCCCCACATTTTCAACTGATCCTAGAAAAAAATGTAATCAGGAAAAATTGTGGTCTGATTCTTGAGAACTAATTAAACTCAAAATTAAGAGTAAGAGTACTTTGCTTTTCTGATTTATTCATCAACACCCAAAGTATTTGTTGAATGAACTGTCAGAAGCCTGTGCTATGCACTGTGCAAAAAAAAATTATGCCAGCTATAATTTCTGCCCTTTCAAAGCACCGGCATTCAGAGCAATTATAAAGTTAAATAATTCTCAGACAAGCAACGCCTATGTTTAAAATGGATGCTCACATTCCTGTTTTGATGCATATGTAAATCTAGGACTATGAGGTGACACAAGGGTAAACCGGTATAAAATCATATAAATCGTTGTTTGGTTCTAGTTTATGTCACCCGTTGTCTCCCACCCACCCATAATTCCATGCTCCTCACTGTCTTAACTCTCAAAATGAAGACACAGTTCAGAGAAAATAGAAATATTTAAACAATGCTAAGTATTTACATCTCTCACATAGCTCTAAAAACCAAGATTAAAAAAAATATTCAACTATCGACCAAGCACATAAAATAGATATTCAAGAGTGGTTAAAAAATCTTCACAATTTATAGTAACTGCTCATTAGCTTATATTTCTTTTTTGTAAGAGTCTAATATAGAAAAGCTTTTTAAAAGCAGTCTTATGCAAGTTGAGGAAAAATTCAAGTCAAGAAAAATAAATATTATTCACAAATTTCACCCTGGCCTGAGGAATCAATTTATTCTTAAAGAAAAACTCCACTCAATTCATGATCTACTTCTATAATTAAAAAAAAGATAATCTAAAGAACTTTTACTATATGAATATATTCAAGTACTTTTCATAAAATCATAATTTTATAAAGCATACCATAGTCTTTTTACATAGCTTTAATTTCTTATGATTCAGTGCTTTAAACTATGAAACCACGTCCCAGCCCTGTCCCCGAACTGTCAGGTAAAGTTTGTTTTTCATAGCATTAACAACACCTACCATATCCACGAATGTCGCCGGGGAAGAAGCAAATCACTAACATGCAACATCCTGAAGAGCTGGCGCTCTATCAATACCCCACCACTCGGGAACTTAGTTTATTTTCATTAATTTCCCTGTGTTCTTGCTGCCACATAGTTATTGCTTAGCTCTTTGTCCTTTTATTTTTCTTTCCGAAGGCATGCCACTTCCCACTGCAGAGTAGATATCATTTTCAGTACGAATACAAATGACTTAGCAATCAACATGTAAGCATTCAACTGGAACATCATCAGTAGTTTCCTTTAGATATCAAATGAGAAAATCGATTTGCAGTCAAATCTGAATGATAGCTCCCATGGTGTGTGCAGCATTTCTTCCAATCTACCTCGGAAAAGGAAAGAATTTGAGTTTCCAAAATTGTTGAAAAATCTCCCCTTACAAGTATTCTCTGTTTTCTCTTTCATTTTGCATTTTCGCCTCCATGTCTGGTGATAGGACAACATGTTTTCGGGTTTTCTTTTAACTGAAATAGTGATCAGATTAATCAAACAAAATTCTCTCTCCTTCTACCTTTTGCATCATGTTTGGAGCTATCAAACCTCTTGTCTGACTCGTTCTGCATTGTTTAGTCCATTTGGAGCACGATGAAAGAACACCTAACACACGGGGTCAGATTTCCTGAATGACATATGTTAGACCACAACAAAGGAGAAAACCCTGGAGAGATTATAAGTCCTTTTCATCACAGGAGATTACAGAGTACAGAAAATGTCTATGTTACACAAAGAAATAACAGTGTGACTGGAATAATGAATTCAACTTTGCCCAGGTTTGGGACGAAGACCCCTGACTGCTCTGAGCATGCTGGTATGTATTTACACTTCCACTTCTGGCCCAGGAAGGCTGGCCTCTAAGCAGATACAATAGCCCCTGAAGGCCACTGGGATCATCATTAACACAGCACAGCAGTAACAGGTTCAAAGATCCTCAGATCCCTGAAGAACTAAAGGCATCTCCCAGCATGACAAATTATACCCCAAAGACATTCAACAAGAGAGGACAAGGGTCTCCGCATTCGGAATCCTGAGTAGAATGTGATCACTGCTCTGGCTCCCACTGACTAACACCGGGTTGCATCAAACGAGAACACATGTCTGAATGGCTTCCCCTTTGTCTCTTGTTTTAGGACATAGTCTTATTTATCACCCTTCTGGATCCTGATCGTCATGTATTTTAATTGGATCTGTGCTCCTAGAAGGGATACCTGGTTTCTCTATTTCAGGTCTGCCTTCACATTTCAACCTTCAAAACCTCACAATGTCTCAGAGAAGCCGACTCATTTTATGCAATGGTAGCGACAGGTATAAAAAACAAACAAACAAACATATAGGTACACAGACCATCAAAACTTAGATACGAAGACTAGTTTTTTTATTGGACTTCCTCTGTGTCCTTGACCCTCTACAGTCTATTTTCAAAACAGCAGCCAGGGTAATTCTTTAAAAACCTAACTCAGGTCACATCATTCATCGGCTGAACACCTAATTGGTCCCCAGCGCATTCACCTCAGTCCAAAGTGTTTACAATAGTCTATGAGGCCCTAGATATAATCTCCATCATCTCCATGACCCACTGCTCATTAGGTGCCCCTTCCTCACTCTGTTAAAACTGCAGCAGCCCTTTGCTGTTTCTAGAACTTGCCAGGCATGCTTCCGCCTCTGAAATTTTTCAGTGGATATTCTCTCAACTTAAAATGCTCTTCCTCACTTTGCTCTATGGCTTTTTCCCACACTTAACTCACTGCTCAAATGTCACCTTGTTACTGAGGGCTGCCCTGACCACCCCTACTCTACCCCAGCACTCTCAAAAGAGTGCTTTGTCATTCTTTGTTCCTGGCTTTGTCATTTTTGTGCACAGCATTTATCACCTTTTAAAATCTATCATTTATGTATTGTGTGTATGAACTATATCCTTCCAATAGCATATAACTCCATGAGAAAAAAGATTCCTGTGTTTTTTCCACTGCTTTACTGTCAGTGCCTACTTTCATGCCGAGCATAAAGTAGGTACTCAATAAATATTTATTGAAAAATTAATTCATTAATTAATAAAAACAAATACCAGTCCACACGCTTACAGCTAATAAGAAAGAAGACAGTTGGCCTAGTTTATAATTCAGTACGAGTACTTTTCATGAGAATATTTTGGGTCAGGAAGAATGTGTAAGTACCTCTCCCATAGGAAAAGGCTTTATTTTCCCTTGTGGTTTAGAGAGCAATATAATCTTTGAGAAGCACTAAACAGAAAAGAGGGGGGCATTAGTGAATGTGGTTCATTTAATCCAAGCAGGCAATGTGATGTCTTTTGGGAAAGCTAATATAGGACTGTTTTTAGATTATGAAGGAAATATAAAATTAGCAAAGGCTATCTGGGAAGACTTGATAAGAAGAATTTTTAAAGATGGCATGAGGCTAACTTACCACCACAACCACAGCAAGAAACTATGTTTTTACTCTTAGAAACAGAAAAGGAGACACATTATTTTATTTTTCAATTCCATAGGATTATCAAAAAGTTTAAGTTTCTTCTTTTTTAAATAACAGCTTTATTGAGCTATAATTCATATGCTGTAAAATTCAACTTTATAAGGTAACCAATTTAATACTTTTTACTATACTCGCACTTGTGCAACCACCACTGCTGCCCAATTTTTACACATTTTCATCACCCTCAAAAGAAACCCCATCTTCATTTACCCCTCCCCTAGCCCATGGAAACCACTAATCTACCTTCTGTTTCTATGGATTTGCCCATTCTGATCATTTCATAGACGTGGAACCATACGATACGTGGCTTCATTCACCTGACATCAAGTTTTCACGATTCATCCATGTTGCAGCATGGATCGGTATTTCATTCCTTTCTATCACCAAATAACATTCCATTTTATGGATCTATCACATTTTGTTTATGTTGTCATTTGAGTGGTTTCCACTTTTTGGCTATTATATGAACAATGTTCTTATAAGAGTTTTTGTGTGGATGTGTTTTCATTTTTCCTGGATATATACCTAGGAGTGAAATTGCTGGGTTATATGGTAGCCCCATGTTTTACATTTTGAGGAATTGCCAAACTGTTTCCAAAGTGGCTGCACCATTTTACAATGTCATCAACAATGTGTGAGGGTTCCAATTTCTCTACATCTTATCCAACATTTGTTACTGTCTGCCTTTTACAATATAGTCATCTTAGTGGGTATGAAGTGGTGTCTCATTGTGGTTTTAATTTGCATTTCCCAAATGGCTAATGATGTTGAGCATATTTTCATGCGGTTATTGGCCATTTGCATGTTTTCTTTGGAGAAATGTCTACTCAAATTCTTTGCCCATTTTTAATTGGATTATTTGACTTTTTATTGTTGAGTTGTAAGAGTTCTTTATATATTTTGAAAATAAAGTTCCTTACAAATATTTTCTCTCATTCTAATGGTTGTTTTTTCACTTCTTACTGGTGTCCATGGAAGTGCAAAAGTTTTTTATCTTAATGAACACAGTCAATAAGATATAGTGGTAGTGCATGGATTCAAATATAAGTTAAAGAAACTAAGCCTGAGAGACACAGCTTGCTCAAGGTCACTCATCTAAAAATCCCAGAATCAGAGCCCAAACCTAAGTTCTCTAACTCTATTATTTCATGTGTAGTGTGTCCTGCTGCCTATAATAGATATTGGTCTTTTCATAAGAGCTGAACTACTATTAGTAGAAATTCCTCCAGATGAGGAAAAAAGATTATACATATGGCATACATTACTCTAGGATAATGTCTACAAAATGGTTGTCTTTTGGATTTCTATTAAAGCATGTATGGCTGATGGAGTGAATCCTGGGTTTCCACTGAGAAGGCTGGGCAACATCAAGAAATAAACAGAAAGAAAACAATAGCAGAAACTTACATACTTATAGACAAACACATCTCAGGATTTGTGCCTAAAGCTCAAGAAGTGGAAAAGCAACAGGGAATAATTGTTATTTGAGAGCACAAAGACACATAGGCTGTCTATCAACAGCTAACAGCATGAAAGACACCAAACAACTTCGCCTGAGCAGTCTGTTTCATTTAGTAATAAGTCACGCACCAGTGCTGAGACTTTCCACAGGCTGGCGCTGATTATCTGAAGTGTGATGGGCAGCTAGATAGCCTTTAAGTACTTAAACAGGCAGCCCTTATTTTATTTCACTAATTTTTAACCTCACTAGTTTTAAGTGACATTTAAGAAGTTATTTTGCTCAAAACACTAACTCAAAAAGACACATGCAACCGTACGTTAACTGCAGCATACTTACAACTGCCAAATTATGGAAGCAGCCCAAGTGCCCATGGACAGATGAATGGATAAAGAAGATATCTACATAGACATATATGTATATGAATAATGGAATATTATTCAGCCATAAAAAAGAATGAAATCTTGCCATTTGCAACAACATGGATGGAGCTAGAGCTCCATGCTAAGCAAAGTAAGTCCAATACTACATGATTTCACTCATATGTGGAATTTAAGAAATGAAACAAATGAGCAAAGGAAAAAAAAAAGAGACAAACCAAGAAACAGACTCTTAACTATAGAGAACAAACTGATTACCAGAGAAAAGGGGGATGCGGGGATGGGTGAAATAAGTAATGGGGATTAAAGAGTGCACTTATCATGATGAACACTGAGTAATATCTAGAATTGTTGAAACACTATATTGTACACTTGAAACTAATACAACACTGTATGTTAACTATACTGGAATTAAAAAACAGTACAAGCAAAAGAAAGTAAAAAATACTTTGCTCAGGAACAATTTTGCATGCTAAAATGTGAACTAAGTGGTTAAAGTACTCTATAATAAATGTGTCTCTGAATAAAATCTTATGGGATGAAGAATTCAAAAAGTTATTTCCAAGCAATCTCCTTACATAGGTATTTCTTAGATATAAAAGATCAGAATCTATACTTTCTGACTTAGAAATAATAAAAGCAGTAATAATTATTAACCGTAGTAAAAAGGCATTACTCTTACTTATTACTATTACTACTACTAATAGTAATAATAGTAGTAGTAGTATTAAAATAACAGTGATAGGAGATTAATAATAGTACTAATAATTACTTTCATACAGTACTTTGGAATTTCCAAGGTACTTTCACATATATCGTTGCATTTAACCCCCATTACAATCTTCTGGGAAAAGCATCCTTATCTCCATTTTACAGATAAAGGAGTCAAAGTCCAGATTCAGTCTCAACAATCATCAGTGTATCAGATACTATGCCAGATATTGCTACCCATGCAGTATTATCTACCATTCACAACACTTTTTGAGGAAGGCATTGTTAATTCCATGCTGCAGATGAGTCTCTGGGTGAATTATAAATTGCCTAATCCTGTAGCTTGTAGGAAGCGGTAAAGGAATTTGAGCAAAATTCTTTGCAGTCTAAGATAGTGCTCTTCTAGTAAGAAACCATAGTTCCTGAGATAATGTTTATAAATGAAACTGTTTGACAAAAAGTTTTCATAGTGGTTATATGGATGGGAGGTTGTATTTTCTTCTGAGACTCAAATAAGAAAAACAGTGACAATAGAAATATTTCACAGTCATTGAATACATACTATATCTCAAACATTGAGTTAAATAAAAACTTTGAACTTACTGTCATTTAATCCTTATGGACAATCTATATTATTATCTCAACTTAGGATATTGAAAACTAAAACAAAGAAAAGTTCAGTAAACTATCCATGACCATACTATGGCTGATTGAGTTCAAATCACATTGAATTGGGTCTTCTGTTTTTTATACAGAGAAAAATAGATAACCCATCAATCTATTATCTTAATGACTCCTAATCCTTAACTTATTTTTCAGTTTATCTAAGGTCTGACACCACCTCATCCATGCACTGTAACCAGAAACCAGCATAGATTGGGCAGCAAGCTGAGTCTGTAGTCATGCAAAAGAGAGAAGCTAGCTGGTTTACCCAAGATCTCATGCATACTTTAACAAAATTTACCAGCTCTTTTAGATACTAGCCCCAGGTAACATGTCAGCAGACTATGAAACAGACTCCCTCCCTTTCCTGGAAGCCATAGACTATTAGATTCTATGTGTGTGTGTGGGAGGGTGGGGATTAAAGGATCACGAGAATGGCAGAGCAAAGTAGGCAATCCCATGAACCTTGTGAAGAACTAAAGAACCACCAAAGAACCTTGTGATGGCATAGCTTGTCCTGTGTATTAGTTTTCAGTTAGGGATAAAGTGAGACGGCAGAAAATCCTTGGAGGCTCAAGGCACCTCAGTACTGACCACTTTGTACTACAAAAGTTTGGAACTTCTAAAGAGTCCCTCATACATAAACACTGAACAGGGCTTTTTTTTTTTTTCAATAGTCAAAACCTTTTGGTTTAAAACTAGAGCTATTTCTGCACCACAGCCATGCCATAGCCAGCAAGGTGAGCATCCACATGCCCCCCATTGAGTGCTGTAGCAGCAGTCCTGCCACAGCTGACAGGCACATGCAGCCCACAAACGGGACACCCCTTAAATGCCTGGATCTGATGGTCAGGGGGAATTGCACTTTTGGGCCCCAAGGGTCATCTCCTACACAAGTCCCCTCCTTCAAGACTGAAAGAGGTAGTAGTTTCACCTATTTTATATATATATAAATATATATATATATATATATATATTATATATATATAATAGAGAATCAGGAAAAATGAGGAGAGGAGGAATATGTTCTAAACAAAAGAACAAGATGCAACCTCAGAAAAACCCTTAATGAAATAGTCTATTTGATAAAGAGTTCAAAGTAATGGTCATAGACATGCTTACCAAACTCAGGAGAAGAATGGATAAACACAATGAAAACCTGAACAAAGAGACAGAAATTATAAGAAAGTACCAAACAGAAGTCAGAGAGCTAAAGAATACAATAAGTAAACCAAAAAATACACTGGAGGGCTTCAACAGTGGAATGGATGAAGCAGAAGAATGGATCAGTAAGCTGGAAGACAAAGCAATAGAACTCAACTAGATAAAGCAACAAAACGAAACAAGTATTTTACAAAGTAAATATACCTTAAGGGACATATAGGACAACATCAAGTGGAATAACATCTGCATTATAGAAGTCCCAGAAGGAGAAGAGAGAGATAAGTTTATCTGAAGAAATAATGGCTAACAATTTCTCCAACCTGGTAAAGAAAATGAACATCCAGGTCCAGGAAACCCAGAAAGTCCTAAAATAGATGAATCCAAAAAGATCCACACCAAGAAACATTATAGTTAAAATGTCAAAAGTTAAAGATAAAGAGAGAATCTTAAAGCAGCAAGAGAAAAGCAATGTGCTGTATACAAGGGAAATGCCATAAGCCCATCAGATTTTAAAGCAGAAACTTTGGAGGCCAGAGGAAAGTGGCATCACGTACTCAAAGTCATGCTGAAAGGCAAAAATTTCTAGTGAAGAATGCTCAACCTGGCCATACGATCATTCAGATTGGAAGGAGAGAGAAAGAGGTTTTCCAGACAAGCAAAAGCTAAAGTTCATCACTACTAAACCAGTCTTACAACAAATATTAAAGGGAATTCTTTAAGCTGGAAAGAAATGACAGTAGCTAAAAAAAAAAAAAAAAATACTGGAAAAGATAATATACAGTAAAAGTAGTGGATCAATCACTTTATGAAACTAACAAAAAGACTAAAGTAGTAAACTTAATTAAAATATAACAATTATTTAAATGATACATAAAAATAAAAAAATGTAAAATGTGGTATCAAAACTTAAAAGATAAGAGGGAGATCAAAATTTAGAGTTCCGGAATGGGTTCAAACTAAAGTTGTTACCAACTTAAAATAGACTGCTATACACATAGGGCAATATATATGAACATCACAGTAATCACAAAGCAGAAGCTTATAGCAAATACACAGAAGAAAATGAGAAAGAAAGCTAAACATAACACTAAAGAAAGTTATTAACCCAGAAGGAAAGAGGGAAAACAAAGAAGGAAGAAACAGAATAACCACAAACCAGCCAGAAAACAATTAGAAAAATGGCAATACGTACATACCTATCAATAAATACTTTAAATGTAAATGGACTAAATCTCCAATCAAAACACATAGAATGGCTGAAAGGATTTAAAAACAATGACAACAACAAGACTCATTTATATGCTGCCTACAAGAGATTCACTTCAGAAGTAAGGACGCAATGACTGAAAATGAAGGGCTAGAAAAAATATTCCATGCAAATGGAAACAAAAAGAAAGCTGGTGTAGCTATACTCATATCAGACAAAATGGACCTTAAAACATTGACTGTAATAAAAGATAAAGAAGGGCATTATACAATGATAAAATGATCAAAGCAGCAAAAAGATAGAACATTTATAAATATATATGCACCTAACATAGAAGTATGAAAGTATATAAAGCAAATATTAAGACTGAAAGGGAGAAATTGATAGCAATACAACAATAGTAGGAGACTTTAATACCCCCACTTACTTCAATGGACAGATTATCCAGACAGAAAATCAATAAGGGAAACTTGGCCTTAAATGACACATTACATCCGATGGATTTATAGATACGTACAAAATCTTCCATCCAAAAGCAGCAATTATATACACTTTTCTTAAGTGCACATAGAATGTTTTCCAGGATAAATTACACACTAGGGCATAAAATAAGTCTCAATAAATTCAAGAAGACTGAAATAATATTAAGTATCTTTTCCAACCACAATGGAAATCAAATTATAAGAACTAGAAATCAATTATAAGAAAACTGGAAAAACTTCAAAAACGTGGAGATTAAACAACATGCTACTGAACAACCAATGGTCATCAAATAAGTTAAATGAGAAATCAAAACATATCTAGAGACAAATGAAAAAGAAACACAACATACCAAAATCTATGGGATGCAGCAAAAGCAGTTTTAAGAGTGAAGTTTATAGCAATATAGGCTTACCCCAAGAAACAAGAAAAATCTCAAATAAACAACCTAACATTATACCTAGAGGAACTAGAAAAAAGAACGAACACAAGCCAAAGTTAGTAGAAGGAAGAAAATTTTAAAAAAGATCAGAGCAGAAATAAATGAAATAGAGACTAAAAAGAACAATAAAAAAGATCAATGAAACTAAAAGCTCGTTCTTTAAAAAGATAAGCAAAAATTACAAACCTTTAGGCTTATCAAGAAAAAGAGAGGGCTCAAGTAAATAAAATCAGAAACAAAAGAGAAGCTACAACTGCTAATACAGAAATACAAAGGATCATAAGAGACTGCTATGAACAATATACATGAAAAAATTAGACAACCTAAAGAAAATGGAAAAATTCCAAGAAACATACAATCTTCGAAGACAGAATTATTAAGAAATAGAAAACCTGAACAGATCAATTACTACTAAGAAGATTAAGTCAGTAATCAAATACTTTCCAATAAACAAAATTCCAGGACCAGACAGATTCACTGGTGAATTCTATCAAACATTAAAGATTTAATACATCCTTTTCAAACTCTTCCAAAAAATTAAGAGGAGGGAATACTTTCAAACTCATTTTACAAGGCCAGCATTACCATGATACCAAAACCAGACAAGGACACCACACACACAAAAAGAGAAAATTAAAACTAGAGCCATTTGATGAATACCTCCTTGACACTGATAAGCACCCACACTGGAAGTGATGATGTCAAGGGCTTTATACAGCTTCCTATTTAATACTCCCAAGAAGCTTGTAATTTTGAAACCCTTAACTCCATTGTAAAGATAATGGAACTAAAGATCTAAGAGATTAAGTTACCTGCTCAAGGTCACAAAACTAGTGGGTGAACTTGGATTCCAGCCCAGATATGCTAGGCTCTGAAGCCCTTGTTCTTCGCACTATCCAAAGCTCGAATAGAGTATCAGTCTCATAACTAATTAGTTGTGTGTCCCAGGAGAAATCATTTATACCACCAAACCTCAGTATCTTCATCTTTAAATGCAAACTGTAATAGAGCTTCAATAATGATAAAAGATAAATAGGTAAAATATAAACAATAATATTACTGACCTCATAGGTTGGTGGGTAGATAACTTTAATAGGTCATTTGCATAAAAACACCTGGCAAACAATAAAATACTACTTAAATGAATTTAAAACTAATTGAAACTTCTGTAGAAAGGAGATTCTAAAAAGATGAATTGAAAAAATAAAATAAAAAGATAAATTGATTATCTTATTCAAAGAATTGAGTGTTAAAACAGAAATGCATTCAGAGTAAGATTATCCTGGTCCTTTCAACTTGGGCAAGTGTCAAAAGGCTTCCACAAGGAGCAATTTCCCTGCACCCAGTCTAAGAACACATTCCAAAGAAAACAAAGGCCAGTCTGTGTCTATGTATGTTTCTGTTCAGGTTTGCATGTCTGTGCCTGTTTGTGCGTGTCGGTGCTGAAATGAGCTTCGCTGTCCCGATTTTATCTCTCAATGTGATCATCTATAGAGCTCCAGATGTTCTGTAGGAGTTGTTGAGCACCTAATTTGAATGCCAAAAGAAAGGTGCTTATAGCATATTTCCAAAATAATGTGTTTCCGAGATTTGGGAGTGTATACTATAATTTTCAAGGAAAAAAAATAAGAACTGTCTTTTCATCTTTCAGAAGATGGTTGTTTCTGGGTATTTTTTAATTCCTTCCTGAGAGTGCACACATGTCCTTCAGGACAGAACTCTGATCTGTAAATAATAACATATTGATGTTCTGACAGTGCCACTCTGGAGTTATTGTTGCAGGGCTGGAATCCAACTTGGCTCCTGATCATGAAATCTGACAGAGGTGCCTCCTCTTGATGGTTCTTTGTTTTTGTATTTGAATAAATCTTAGAGGCACAGTCATATAATTAGATCTTCAGAGGCACTAAGAATCAATTTGATTTTAGAAAACTTACCATAAAAAAAAAAAAAAGCATCTTGGAGGTCATTGAGTCCAACTTGGTCATTTTACAAATAAGAAACTTAAGCAGATGCTTCTGTGGGGTTACTTGGCTAGCTAGAATTTTTTTCTATAACTACATTAGATACTTGTCTCCATTAAAACACAAACAAATACAAGAACAAAAAGCCTAAGCAGATTGTGTCATGTTTAACTGCTTGCTGACTGCTAACTCTTTTAGAGGGGTGGGAAGAAATGACAGAACAGTGGTGGTAGTTAGAAGCCCACAGACCTGAAAATTCAAGTTTCATTGCCACTTAACAGGTAACAAGTAATTTAACTTCTCTGTACCTCGGAGTTTATATCTATAAAATGGAGATAATATACTGTACTATTTAAGGCTCCTGTAATTGCAAGTCCCAAATATCCAATTAAAAGAGACGTAAGTAAAAGAAGGGTAAAGTATTGGCTCATATAATGAAGCCATTGGAACAACTGAAAGAGTAGAAATAGTGCCAACTTCAAGGAAGACTAAATAGAAAGACAAATGCCTCTGTCTCTGGTGTGACTCTATTCTTTATATGTCAAGTAAATTCTCTAAGTCTAGCTCCTCCTAGTGGGACATGGTCATAGACCACGACATATACAGCCTTATGATTAGAAGGAAAAACTCTTTTCCTCTTTAGCACTCACTGTAAAACTCCTGTGTAAGAACTTTAATTGGGTCTTCTTTGGCCGCATGATAACACCTCTGGCCAGCAGATAAGGAGGCGTATGCAAAGATCTTATTAAAACATCCAGTGTTTGATGAGAAGAGGTATTTTCCAGAAGAAAGAGGCTATTCAGGACAGACAGAATTATAAATGTCTGCTAAAAATGCCTACCTCAGGAATGTAAAGATCATATAAGATAACAGACTTAAAATGTTGGACACACAGTGAGTGCGCAACAAACGGCAGTTGCCTTATCCTACTATAAATCTTCTTGAACTAGTTTTTTGTGTCTTCCATGCAAGGGTGGGGGAAACAATGAACTCTTGGGTAGCAAAGACAGGAAAAGTGAACGTTTTAAAGTAATTCTACAGAAGAAAAGAGAATACAACCTTAGTGTGCCAGGCCCTGGGACAACCAGGCAGAACCTTCAAGATTACTTAAGTCTGTGTCCAAGATCCTATTACCCATGACACTTTATATGGACATTTTCTGAAGTGGTTTTAATAAACTTGTTTTTCTTCTGCTCTTTTAGTTTCACTGGGTCAAAATTTAAAAATCTATTAGTTCCTTTTTTTTTTAGGGTGGTGTTCCTTTGCTACTCTTGGCTCTGTACCTAAATCTACACAATGGAGCATTCGTGTGAGTGGACTCTGAGCCAATGGAATGGTGTCCATGTTCCTATCATAAGCCCACACTGCAATTACCCAACCCAGACTGCAATTACCTAATTGCTCTAATATGACACATATCCATTTATCTAGAAGAATCTGAAATTGAGATTCTCAAAATGCCTTTTCAGAATATTCTGGAGATATCTGGAGATATGGAAAAATGATCACTTTTTACTTTGCCTTTGGATCATGGAAAAGACCATTCAACCTCTAGTCAAAAAATTTATATTCACAACTCACTCATTGAACAAATATTTGTTGGGCAATAAAACTTACATTCTAGTGAGGAAAAGAGGGATCATAAAGAATGAAGCAAATATATAATATACTGACAGGTAAGTAAATAAAGAAAAATAAAGTGGGTTAAGGTACAAGAAGATACAGGATGGTGGGAGAGGTTTTCCCTTTGAGTATAATCAGAGGGAATTGAGGGAGTGAATCATGGGAAAATGTAGTAGAAGAATATTGGAGATAGGGCCAGTAAATGCAAATACCCTAAAGTAGAAATACATTTGGACAGAAAGGTGAGATCTAGATCATGGAGACCTTATAGTTTCTAAAAGAGACTTTAAGTTTTAATTAGAATAAGCAAAAAATCCCACTAGATGGTTTTACATTTAAAAGAACTACTTTGGTTGCTCCAAGAAAGACAACTACAAAGGGGGAAAGAAAGGAAGCAGAGCCCAGACAGAAAGGTACTCCAGAAGTTAAGACTGGTGATAATGGTGGCTTTGCCTACATTGGTAGAAGTAAAGACAGTAATAAGTAGTAAGATTCCAGGCATATTTGGAAGGTAGAGTCAACAGGACTTACTGATTGATGACTTACCTCAGCATGAAGAAAGAGAGGCATTAAGGATGACATCTAGGTTTTTGATGAGGGTACCTCGTTGAGTCTAGCATAATTTCCCAGAAAGGACTAGAGCAGGATTTTCCAGAGTTCTGCTTTAGGAATGGAAGCCTGACATGCCTATCTAGAGAGAGTTAAGAAGACTCTTGGATATACAAGTTTGGAGCTTTAGGGAGATAACTGGGCTGAAGATACAAATGTGAGAATCATCAATTTGCAGAAAATATTGAAAAGCAGGGTCTGGCACCTTGGAAGTGAGTAGACAAAGACAATGAGAATCAAGAACTGAGCACTGGGACACTTAGAAGTCTGGAGGAGGAGAAGCCAGACTGAAATAAGGTGGTTGAAAAATCAGTGGAATATATCATGTCTGAAGCCAAATGAAGAAAAACGGTTGAAGGAGGAGGTTCCTAATTACCTTGATAAAAGTAATTTCAGTGGAGTTGTGGGGATGAAAACCAGATCTGAGTTAAGTGAGGAAAGAATGTCAGATGAAAAAGTAGAGATAGTGAACACAGCTTTTGGGCTTTGCTGTAAAAGAGGACACATAGGGTTTGTTCCTGATGGGGAACTGATGTCAGCAGAGGGAATCTTAAGGATGGAGAATTATAGAATGTTTGCACATTGAAGATAATGGTCCAGTGGAGATTGAGAATTAATGTTTAAATAGGATAATGAGTGTGAATTTGTTTTATAAATTAGAAAATGCTATACAAGTTTCAGGTGTTTAATAATTTGATCTAAATGAACATTCACAATCTAACCTTTCATAACCCACATCTCACTGAACATTGTACCGTGTCCCTTTCATAAATATTTATGATGACATCATAAATACTCTCCTATTTCTTGTTTGTGTTCAACTCATAAGAGATGCTTTGTTAGTCACAATAATAGCTATTGAGTTTGAAAAAGGATGAAATTGTTCATTTACCAATGAACTCACCCTTTTAGTCTCCTTTCACTCACTCATTCCTTCTGGATGTGAAACCAGATAAAAACATAAATGTCATGCTTTAATCCACTCCAACAAGAACATATTGAATGCTTACTACATAGAGGTAATCATAGGTTTTGTGAGGTTTACACATCAGATTTATATCATTTAGATATTAAATCTTATCAACCTGTCTCTTAAATGCCCCTTCACTTCATCTCATACTTTGCATTTCTACTGATTCTGCCGTGTGAAAACGCAAGGACATGGAATAGCATAATGTATTTCATGAATGACATTGGCTTTGTAAAAGCATGAAGTACAAGAAATCGAGCAGGGGTAGGAAATAAAGCTAAAGTAGGCTATAAATATCCTCATACTAACCTGGAGAATAAATGCTATTAATAATTTTAAGCAGGAAATATCATGGTTCGATTTGTGTTTCAGAAAAATTATTTTTTTGAAGGTGGATTAGAAGAGGATGAGTAAGAAGTAGGTATCAGGAGCTTTATTTAGCCATTCATTCCATATTTTGAGCACCTATAGGATGCTAGGAATTGAGCTAGATTCTGGGGATACCATCTAGGGAAGACATAAATAACTCTGCTTTAGTGGTAATAACTATATTACATATACATTATAAGTGTATAAATAGAATATGTTATGATATAAATGTGTATTATAATATAAATAAACAAATAACCTACTGTTAATAACTGATAGATACCTATATGACCAACTCTTGGTTGTATTAGGAAAAATTAACTAATCTGTGGATCAATCCTGCTAAAAATTAATTTGAAAAATATATTTGTGGAAAAATTAAAATTAGTATGAACCAGAGGGTATATATTTAGAGGCATATATTTTTGAATCTGAACAGTTATGAGGTAGTGGGGGTCTGGGGTAGTCATGATAGGTCATGTGAAATTGTGAGAGAGTAGAAACTATATGGTAAGCAGAAGACGAGAAAAGAGAAGAGACCTATAGCACAGGAGATGCAAGAGGAAAATGGAGCAACTCTACAGAAAGAGGAGACATCATCAGAAAGAGAGAGCTAATGAGAAAGAAAACAGGTAATAGCAGACTCAGAGGGCATCTTGGTTTAAGAGTTAATTTCAGCTCCATCTAGATGTATCTTGAAAACTCTAGCCCTATTACTTAAGAAAACTTGTCTAGGTCTGTATTCCTCTAGCCACAAGGACTTGGGAAAAACACTTTGTTGGCAGTCTCTACTAGCTTATTCTTTGAGCAAAGGCAAAGGATAGTGGTTGAGAGAGACATGAGAGAGGTTTGTGTTCTCAGTTCTTGCAGAAATAAAAGATAGTGTGAAAGCATTTCTGCTTTTATAAATGAAGCATGTGTAGGCACCTTTATTCCACAAATGCTTCCAGAAAAACTCCTGCCAGATGACAGTGCTTTAGGTTATGTATTGTAGAACAAAAAAAAAAAAAAAAGAGCTTTTAATTCACAAGGTATTTTATCCATGAGTGAAACCAGAAAGAGGAAAAGAGCAAAGAGCAGGATCAAGGATGGCTCCAGGGACAAATTGGTTTCACTAAGGCCCCTTTTCTGCCACTTCCCCACCCTCTACCCTTCAATTCCCTTTTGTTAAGTCTGCCCCCTAGATGTGTGCAGGGCTTATTTATTCTATCAAAGGACCACCTAGTCATTCCAGAAACCCTTAGAGGGTATCCTACTATGACCTTGGTATTGTGCGAGATGTTAGGGTCACAGAGATGAAACAAAAACAAAAACAAAAACCACTTCATTCCCTTAAAAGCTCAGTCTAGTAAGAACTCAGGTAAATAAAATAGACAAGTAAACAATAGAGAACAAAAAAATTTTGTTGTAACACAAAGAGAGCGCAGTGGAGACCCAAAGGAAACAACCCTGACTTCTCTGTGTGGTGGGAGTCTTACAAGGAGGGCAATTTAGCTGTCTTGAGGAGGAGATGGTACAGAAGTAAAGAAAAAAAGGGAAAGCAATTTGAAAAAGATATCAGCGTATGTTTTTAGTAATTCCTCCCAGGTACATTTGCAGATAGGATAATTCTGAACCCAAATGAGTGGATTCCCAATAGTGGCATATCAAACATTATGGCATCTTAGTAACACAGATATTGTTGGATCAGCTGGACTCTCTGATGCCCTTCAGAACACACCACAAACACTCCTCTGTTACAGGTTTTATGAAGACAGAGCCTTCCAGCCCACTACAAGCTGGATGTCCAATGTTTATATGTAGAAGTATTAAGGTGAGGAGGTACAGAGGGGAAAGTCCTACTTCTAAGGCAGAAATTAATTCAGTTTAACAGAAACTTAAGGGGCATCAAAATTTTACTTATTTGCCTCTCTCACTAGACCATGAATCTCAGAGCACTGAAACGTGTCTAATTAATCTTTATATTCCTCAGCCCCTAGCATGGGACCTGGCACGGAGTAAATATAAAGATTGGTGCATGAATGAAAGCTCCACACTCTGTAGGGAACATAGAAATTAAAACCAAAACAAAACAAAACCCAAAAAAGCATGACTTTCTTAACTCCCTCAAGCCACAGAGAAGGGGAGATGGTCACCAATAATACATTTTAGAATAATGCAAAGCACAGCAATGTGACTATGCTACCGGGAAATCTGTTGGGGGTTCAAGAGAAGGAGAGATGATATCTAAACAGGAAAGCAGTCAAGATTTGGGAAGGCAAATGGTATTTGCATAGGGCCTAAGGGAGAAGACAAGGAATCTGAAGGCTGGGAGAAGGAAGGAGAGAGACTCCAGAGCGGGAATAGGGGAACTAGCAAAGGCACCAAATGGCAGGGACGTACAGAGCTCTTCCAGAGCGTGATTCGCAGTCTGGCCTGGGGCATGAGTCGGTAGGCAAGCTGAGAAGCTGTAGAGAGGGGCAGGCACTGTGACAAAGGACCTTGTGACTATTAGTTTTATTTATCAAGTTGATTAGGCTACAGTATTTGATATTTAATCAAATGCTAATCTATGTGTCTCTGGGAAGTGTTCTATAGACTGAAGTCAATGATCAGTTGATTTTAAGTAAAGATTACCTCAATAATGTGGGTGGGGCCTCATCCATTCAGTTGAAGGCCTTAAGAAACAAGTTTCCCAAAGATGAAATTCTGCCTCAAGACTAACACCTGCTTGAGTTTTCAGCCTGCTGTTTTAGACTCAAGGCTGCAACATCAATTCCAGCCTGAGTTTCTAGCCTGTCAGCCTGCCCTACAACTTGTAGACTTGCTGGCCCCCATAATCATGTGAGCAATTCCTTAAAATAAATCTCGTGTGTGTGTGTGTGTGTGTGTGTGTGTGTGTGTACGCACTGTTTCTCTGGAGAACCCTGACTGATAGAGACCTTGAACGTCAACATTAAAAACCACAGACCTTGGTTGAGTGGTGATGTACTGCTGTTACAGACATGCTGTCACTCCACCTGTTCACCTTTGTCATGTGACAGAAGGACAATATAAAAAACACGAAATGTGCTCCTCCCTTGGAGGACCCCACATTGCTACTGACTTTCCCATATTCCAAGGCATTTAAGTAAACGGCTCTGGGGATTGCTTCCAGAAACAGAAAACAAAGCTTGTCATTGAAAATCTTCTAAAAAGGATTTCCCCTCCCTCGTATCAAGCAGTGTTGTTATGATCACCAGAATCCCCAAACAGCTCTGTTATACCAGAAATCTTCAAGTGTAATTATGTTTCAAAACACAACAGAATTGTTTTGTATCTTCAAAAAGAAATGTCACCCAAATAGATTTTTATCATTTCTAATTTTTACAGCTACTTTGAGGCTTTTATGGTGCCTTTTTACAAAAGGGTTCAAAATGTGCTGCTGATATTATAATATTAATTTGTCATTCAGCTGAGTTAACTTCAATAAACATTTATCAATGTCACACCAGGTGCTGTGAGAAGCACAGAGAAGTATAGTAACATCTCAGCAATACAAAATTCTGGGGGAAACTCATTCAGGATAGCTGGGCTTCTCTATTAATTCAACAAATATTTATTGAGTGTCTACTATGTGACAGGCACTTTGCTATATTTGGCATAAAGAAATCAAAAATGGTTTCTGCCATCAAGGGATTTATAGTACACAAAAAAAAGCAAATTAAGAAAAAATGCCCATATTTGTTAGATGTTCTTCACTGATATTTTATTTCAGGACATAAAAAAGTCTTTATTGTGACGACACTAAAAGTGAGTTTTTAACAATGAGCAGATGTTTGTCAGTTACATAAAACTGAGGCAGTGAGGGAGCAGGGATGAATAAAGGCATAGTTTATTCTGGGGAGTGGGAGCTTCATGAACAGTGTTATAAAGTGAGAAGGGTTTTATATTTGGGAAACTGAACATAGTGGTTAACTGAGATTATGGCATACACTTAACATTATAGATGATGCTTATAGTGAGACAGAAGTTATGGCAAGAGATGAATGAAGCTGGAGAGTTCCAAGTTCCATACTAGCAGGAATCATGAACTGAACTAAACTAAACTAAACTAAGATAGATTTACTGATTTATTAATTTATATTCAAACATAGTTGACACATAATGTTACATTAGTTTCAGGTGTACAACATAGTGATTAGGCAAGTTTATACATTGTGCCATCTATGCTCACCACAAGTGTAGCTACCATCTGTCCCCATACATCGCCATTACAATTTCATTGATTATATTCCCCATGCTACCTTTATTTCATTGACTTATTCTAGTCATTCCATAACTGGAAGCCCAAATCTCCCACTCCCATTCACCCATTTTTGTCCATTCCCCTACCCACCTTCCCTCTGGCAACCATCAGTTTGTACTCTGTATTTTTAGATCTGATTCTATTCTTTATTTTTGTTTTTTGTTTTTTTGTTTTTTTTTTAGATTCCACATATGGTCTCTGTCTGACTTATTTCACTTAGCAGAATGCCCTCTAGGTCCATCCATGTTATTTCAAACGGTACAATCTTATCCTTTTTATGGCGATGCAATAGTCCATTATGCATGCACACGCACGTGTATACCATATCTTTCTTAACCATTCATCTATTGATGGATACTTAGGTTGCTTCCATATCCTGGCTATTGTAAATAATGCTGCAATAAACATAAGGGTGCATATATCTTTTCGAATTAGTGTTATTGTTTTCTCTGGGTAAATGCCCACTAGTGGAATTACTGGATCATATGATATTTCTACTTTTAATTTGTTTGAGGAAACTACATATTGTTTTCCATAGTGGCTGTACCAATTACTTTCCTACCAACAGTGTTATTAGAGTTTCTTTTTCTCCACATCCTCACTAACATTTGTTATTTCTTATTGTTTTGATTTTAGCCATTCTTTTTTTTTTTTTAGATTTTATTTATTTATTTCATAGAGAGAGACAGCCAGTGAGAGAGGGAACACAAGCAGGGGGAGTGGAAGAGGAAGAAGCAGGCTTCCAGCGGAGGAGCCTGATATGGGGCCCGATCCCAGAACGCCGGGATCACGCCTGAGCCGAAGGCAGACGCTTAACGACTGAGCCACCCAGGTGCCCCTGATTTTAGCCATTCTAACAGGTGTAAGGTGATATCTCATCGTAGTTTTGATTTGTGTCTGTTGGTTATCCGTATGTCTTCTTTGGAAAAATGTCTGTTTGGGTCCTCTGCCATTTTTAAATTGGATTATTTGTGGGGGGTTTTTTGGTGTTAAGTCCTTCATATATTTTGGATATTAACCCTTTATCAGGTGTATCATTTGTGAATATCTTCTTCCATTCAGTTGGTTGTCTTTTCTTGGTCAATGTTTTCATTTGCTTTGCAAAAGCTTTTTATTTTGATGTAGTCCCAAAATTTTATTTTTTGCTTTTGTTTCCGTTGCCTTAGAAGATGTATGTAGAAAAATGTTGCTATGGCCAATGTCAGAGAAATTACTGCCTGTGTTCTCTTCTAGCACTTTTATGGTTTCAGGTTTCTCACTTAAGTCTTTATTCCATTTTGAATTTATTTTTATGTGTGGTGTTAAAAAGTGGTCTAGTTTTGTTCTTATACATGTAGGCATACAGTTTTTCTAGCTATTTATTTGAGATTAAATTTTAACATGCAGACAATGGGGAGTCACTTCAGCTCCAGCTAGCTTGGCTTTCTGTTTTTTAAAAACCAGTCAAATCCCATTACATCTTACAGTTTTCTCTGCCTATAAATCCCTTGACCCACAAAACATTCAACAAAGAAAAGTCCAGGACCTGTTGGCTTCATTACTAAATTCTACCAGACATTTAAAAAATTAACACAAATCATTATCATACCCTTCCAGAGGAAGAAGCAGAAAGAGGAGGAGGAAGAAAATGAAGAAAGAACAGTTTCCAACTCATTCTGTGAAGCCAGTACTACCCTGATTCTAAAACCAACCAAACATATCACAAGAAAAGAAAAATAAAGGCTAATATTCCTTATGGATATAGATGCAAAAATCCTCAACAAAATACTAGAAAATTGAATCTGGCAACATACAAAAAGCACTAGACGCCATGACCAAGTGGAATTTAACCCAGGAATCCAAGGTAGGTTTAACATACAAAAATCAACTAATACAATATATGATACTCATAAAATGAAGGCTAAAACCCAAGTGATCACCTCAACAGAGGCAGTAAAAGCACATGACAAATTCCAACACTTTCATGATACAAATACTCAAAAAACTTGGAATAGAAGGAAACTTCCTCAATCTTTGAAAAACACACAGTTACCATCATATTTAACAGTGAAAGACCAAATGCTTTCCCCTTTATGATCAAGAAAAGACAAGGACGTCTGCTCTTACCAATTCTGTTCAACATTATACTGGAGGTTCTGGCCAGTACACTTATGAAAGAAAAAGAAATAAAAGGCATTATGATTGGAAAGGAAGAACTATTACTATCTAGTGATTACATGATCTTGTAAATAGAAGATCTTAAGGAATCCACTAGAAAATTATAAATGCTAAAAAATGAGTTCAGCAAGGTTGCATGATGTAAGACTAATATATAAAAATCAATTGTATTTCTATGACCTATCAATGAACAACCTAAAAATGAAATAAAAAAAAAACAATTTCATTTACAATGGCATCAAAAAGAAAAAAATATTTAGTAATAAATTTGACCAAGGGCTGTGGTCTGAATATTTGTGTCCTCCCAAAATTCCTATGTTGAAATTCTAACCCTCAAAGGTAATGCCTTTTAGTAAATAAGCCTTTTGGGAGATGCTTAAGTCATGACAGTAGAGCCCTCATGAATGAAATTAGTGCCTTATGAAAGAAGCTGCAGAGAGAACTCTAGCTTTTGCACCATGTGAGGACACAGTGAGAAGGTACATGCTACGAACCAGAAAGGGGGCCTTTACCAGGAGGTGACCATGCTGGTGCCTTGAATTTGGACTTCCAAGACAACAGAGCTGTGAGCAACGAATTCCTGATGTTTATAAACTACCCAGTTGGTGGGATTATTATAGCAGCCCAAATGGACTACATCACCAAGGAAGTATAAGACTTCTACACTAAAAACTATAAAACATTGCTGAAATGAAAAATAAAGAATTAAATAAATGGAAAGACATCCCACGTTTATTGATTGGAAGAGTTAATATTATTAAGATGATGATACTCCTTTTAAAGTGCTCTACAGATTCAATGCAATCTCTATCAAAACCCCAATTACCTTCCTCCCCCTGCTTTGAACAGAATAAGAAAAGCTGATCCTAAAATTCATACAGGATTACAAGGGATTCCATGGGGAAGGTGGTGCAAATTCTTACACGCGTGTGAATGTATTCATTTAATGATACAGATATGATAGCTATCCCCAAAAGATGGGAAAACATGTTTATTCTCATTTTTATTGTCTTTCTGCAAAACTTGGTAGGGTTATTTTGGTATAATGCAAATAATTATCACCTCAAATGATAGAGTAATACCAAATCATTAGACACCTGTTAGGACAGAGCTCCTACTACAAGTCAGGCTTTCTCATTCTAGTTTCTCTTCCTGAGTGATGTAAAGCATTCCCACATAGAACTCCAAGAAACAGAATACAGTAGGTAGGAAATTACCTCCTGGAAGCACTCTGTTACTGCCATCTATAATTTGCTCATTCATCCTAAAGTCTGAGTGAATCCAAGCTGACAGGAAGTTTACCAGATTTAGAAAATAGCTTTTACTCTGACCAAGGCATTTGAACCAGAAAAGGCAATGTGATATGTATGGACTGTTTTGCCTCTTCCTTGAAACTGTTTGGTTATTGAGAGGAAAGTGTCAATGTGGGTATGTGGAAGAAGCTATCTTACGTCATGGATGGTGCTTAAGTTCCCTCTCTAAATCCTGTCACAAGCTAACAATGCTATCTTAGGCAACTCAACCTCAGTACCACCCTCGGCAAAATGGCAGCATTTCCCAACTTACAGGGCTGTTGGGAAGGCCAAATATGATAGATATGGTTGATTAACAAGAAATATTTATTGAGGATCTACTTTGGGCTATGACAATGAGAACATGAAGAATTTAAAGATGGTCTTTGACTCAAAGAGGCTCACAGACTAATCTGAGCGCACTTTCTAAGATATGATATATTGACCAAATATAGATATTATTTTTATTTCCCTTCTACATGAATTGTTCCTTCCCACACACATTGGCTCACCTGTGCTTCTTAGGCTGTCCACCTATTTTGTGGCCATTGGCCAGCTCATTAGCGTAGCCATACACAGACCAGAAAAGTATGGACTCACAAGTCAAAGCGGTTGAATTTCCATGTCCTGAAGTTACACACAGCTCCTCACCAGAGAAGTCACCTTTTGTGTTTACCCATCTACTTTAGTGTACAGTAGGTGCAAGAAAGTACAGGATTTTAAACATGGTGAATTTTTCAGGAGTATCAATTTTCTGCTATTGCAAAGAATTTATTTATTTTATTTTTTTGGTATAAAATCATTTTAAAACTGCTGATCCAATAAATAAGCTGAATCGACCTGGTTGTTGTAAGCAATTTAAAACATGATTTCCATCCTAAACTTATGTTAGAACAGAGGCAAAATGTACATGAAATTTTAATATATAACCTTGAGTCTCTCGGCAGAACAAGCAGACTCCCAAAGTTTATAATGGTAAGATGGGCACATTTCAAGTATCTTAGCTCAGAGCTGTGACATTTGTGTGGGTCATGTGTTTGTGTGTGTGTGTGTGTGTGTGGGTGTGTGTGTGGGTGTGGGTGTGGTGTGGGTATGTGTTGTTTATTGCACTATGTCAGGGCCACCATTCATACAGACTTTGAATCGAACAATGTCCTGGGAGTTGTACACAGTGGTAATTCTGTTTAGCTGCTCATCCAGGGTAAAAGTCTTGGTATACTAAGTCCCTAAAAATCATGCTGCCCAGGATATGGCCCTCTCCTAAGTCTTTTTCAGGACAAGTAGTTTGGGGTTTGTTTTGTTATTGTTTTTGTTTTCATTTTGTGTGGCCTAACATCTGATCTATCCTAAAGACTGTCCTAGATGTCCTTGGGAATAATGTGTATTCTGCTGGCTTTGGATGGAATGTTCTATATATATCTCTTAGGTCCATCTGGTCTAATACGTCATTCAAAGATACTGTTGATTTTCTGTCTGGATGATCTTTCCGTTAATTTAAGTGGAGTCTTAACTTCCCCTACTACTATTGTATTACTGTCAATTACTCCCTTTATGTCTGCTAATATTTGCTTTGTGTATTTAAGTGTGTCTGTGTTAGGTTCATAGATATTTACAACTGTTATAATCTCATGTTGGACCGACCCTTTTATCATGGTCTCTGTCTTAACATCTATTTTGTCTAATATAATTACTGTTGCTCTAGTATTTTTTTCTTTTTCTTCCATTTGCATGGAGTATCTTTTTCCATTATTTCACTTTCAGTCTGCACGTGTCCTGAGATCTGAAGTGAGTCTCTATAGGCAGTATGTAGATGGGTCTATAGATAGTTGTTTTTTCTGCATCAATAGATTATACGGGTCTTATCCTTTCTTTTATTAATGTGGTGTATCACACTGATTGATTCGTGAATACTGAACCACCCCTGCAGCCTAGGAATAAATCTTACTTGATTATGGTGAATAATTCTTTTAATGTACTGCTGGATTTGATTTGCCAGTATCTTGTTGAGAATTTTTGCATCCATATTCATCAGAGATATTTACCTGTAATTCTCCTTTTTAGTGGCATCTTCATCTGGTTTTGGAATCAAGGTAATGCTGGCCTCATAGAAGGAGTTTGGACGTTTCCCTTCCATTTATAGTTTTTTGGAACAGTTTCAGAAGGATACATATTAATCCTTTTTTAAGTGTCTGGTAGAATTCCCCTGGGAAGTCATCTGGCCCTGGACTTTTGTTTGTTGGGATATTTTTGATTACTGATTCAATTTCTTTGCTTGTTATGGGTCTGTTCATATTTTCTATTTCTTCCTGTTTCACTTTGGTAGTTTTTATGCTTCTAGGAATTTGTCCACTTCTTCCAGATTGCCCAGTTTGTTGGCATATAATTTTTCATAATATTCTGTTATGATTATTTGTAATTCTGTGGTGTTGGTTGTGATCTTTCCTCCTGATTTATTTGGGACCTTTCTCTTTTCTTTTTGATAAGTTTGGTTATGGGTTTTTCTTTCTATATCACTTATTTCTGCTCTAATCTTTATTATTTCCCTCCTTCTGCTGGGTATAGGCTTTATTTGCTGTTCATTTTCTAGCTCCTTTAGGGTAGGTCTGTATTGCAATATACTTCCCCCTTAGGACTGCTTTTGCTGCATCGCAAAGTTTTTGGACTATCATGTTTTCATTTTCATTTGTTTCGACATATTTTTATTTCTTCTGTAATTTCCTGGTTAACCCATTCATTCATTAGTAGGATGTTCTTTAACCTCCACGTATTTGTGGTTTTTTCAAATTTTTTCTTCTGGTGGACTTCAGGTTTCATAGCACTGTGGTCTGGAGATATGCATGGTATGATATCGATCATTTTGTACTTGTTGGGGCTTATTTTTGTGACCCACTATGTAATCTATTCTGGAAAATGTTCCACATGCACTTGAAAAGAGTGTGTATTCTGCTGCTTTAGAACATTCTGCTGAAATGTTCTGAATATATCAGTTAAGTCCATCTGGTCCAGTGTGTCACTCAAAGTCCTTATTTCCTTGTCGATTTTCTTTGATGA
Source organism: Ursus americanus (assembly GCF_024610735.1). Lineage (NCBI taxonomy): Eukaryota > Metazoa > Chordata > Mammalia > Carnivora > Ursidae > Ursus > Ursus americanus. Next base: position 21,832,127 of record NC_142138.1, on the reverse strand, counting down.
TCTTTCCATTGGGTAAGTGGGTTGTTAAAGTCCCCTATTATTATTGTATTATTATCTATGAGTTTCTTCATGTTTATTATTAATTGATTTTTATATTTGGGTGCTCCAAAGTTGGGGGCATAAATATTTACAATTGTTAGATCTTCTTGATGGATAGAACCTTTAATTATAATATAATTCCCTTCTTTATCTCTTGTTACAGACTTTGTTTTAAAATCTAGTTTGTCTAAGTATGGCTACTCTGGCTTTCTTTTGACATCCACTAGCATGATAGATGGTTCTCCATCCCCTCACTTTCAATCTGCAGGGGTCTTTAGGTCTAAAATGAGTCTTTTATAGGTAGCATATAGATGGGTCTTGTTTTTTATCCATTCTGATACCCTATGTCTTTTGATTGGAGCATTTAGTCCATTTACACTTAGAGTGATTACTGAAAAATATGAATTTAGTGCCATTATGTTACCTGTAGAGTTGGTGTTTCTGGTGATCTACTCTGTTTCCTTCTAGTCTTTGTTGCTTTTGGGTTTTTTCTCCCACTCAAAGAGTTCCCGTTAATATTTCTTGCAAGGCTGGTTTAGTGGTCATGAACTCATTTACTTTTTATCTGGGGAACAAAAGGAGACCTATTTCTCCTTGTATTCTAAATGACAGCCTTGCTGGATAAAGTCTGTTGGCTACATATTTTTCCCATGCAGCACGTTGAATATATCCTGCCACGTTTTCTGTGGACAGATTTGCTGCTAACCTGATCTGTCTTCCCTTGTAGGTTAAGAACTTCTTTTCCCTCACTACTTTCAGGATATTTTACTTGTCTGTGGATTTTTGAATTTGACTATGATATTCTTGGTGATGGCCAGCTTTTGCTGAATTTAATGGGAGTTCTCTGTGCTTCTTAGATTTTGATGTCTGTGTCCTTCCCAAGATTAGGGAAGTTTTCAGCTATAATTTGCAAAAATAAACATTCTTCCCCTTCTTCTCTCTCTTCATCTTCCTATGATACAAATGCTATTACATTTTAATAAGTCGCTGAGTTCACAAAGCCTACCTTTGTGATTTATTACCTTTCCCTCTTCTTTTCAGCTTCATTACTTTTCATAATTTTATCTTCTATATCACTGATTCGTTCTTCTGCTTCAGCCATCCTTGTTGTTATGGCATCCATTTAGGTTTGTGTCACAGTTATAGCATTTTTAATTTTGGCCTGACTAGATTTTAGTTCTTTTATCTCTAGTAAGGGATTCTCAAATGTCTTCTATGCTTTTCTCAAGCCCAGTTAGTATTCTTATAATTGTTGTTTTAAATTTTAGTTCAAATATCGTACTTATATCTGTATTGATTAAAGCCCTAGCCATTACTTCTCCTTCCTGTTCTTTCTTTTGGGGTGAATTCCTCTGTCTTGTCATTTGTCCAGGAAAAAAAACCAAACAAACAAAACACAAAACTAAGTCCTGGCTGTGTTTTGGTGCGCTTGTTAAAAGAAGCTCTATCCAAAAATTTTAAAAATAAAATAAAATAAAATTATATATACGTAAGTAAAAATTCTTAAAAATAATTAAAAAATTAAAAAGGAATTTTTAAAATTAAAAATTAAAATAAAAAGGAAGCTAGGTCCTATTTCCCCTAGAGCTGAAGCTTTGCAGCACTCTACAGTCAGTCAGTAGACTTGGTACATGCGAGGTGTTTGTACTGGTCTTCTGAGGGATGGGCCTGCTGTGCTGGTTCTCAAGTGGACTTGCCCTCATGGAGATGCACCTGCAGGGTGCAGGGGGGCGGGACTTGGTGTAAGCAGCTCTGGACTCCACTAGGTGGCGCTGTTTTTGCTCCCTGAAGACTTTAACGTTGATGGATAGGGTGAAAATGGTGCCACCCTGTTCTCTTGCCTGAGAGCTAAGAGTTAGTGCCTGCCGCTCTTCAGGAAGTCCTCTCAGAAGAGCAAATAATCATTCCTCTGTGTCCCGGCTTCCCTCAGATACCTGCCTTCACCCTGCCTGTGTCTGAGCTGTTTTATCTCAGGCATGTGACTGGGTTTCAAAACTTCAAATTTTAGGGACTCCCATGGTGCAGACCCACACTGATCCTCTAGGGGAGGGTCTTGCTGCACTTTTTCTTTTTGCTGGCCAGTTCCAGGAAATCATTGGCATGACCGTGCAGCAGTTCAGTTTATGGCAAGGCAGAGCAGAGAGCTGGCACCCAGGCTTGCTGCCCTCAGCCGGAGTCCCCATTTCTATGCCTTGAAACAGTGCAAGCACATTGGTGCCACCCATTCTGCTTATGACCCAGAGGATCCTCAGACCACACTGTCCACTCCCAGGTCTCTGCCCCCTTCCCCACCTGAGCACCTTTCAGCCAGGCACAACCCTGGTGGTGGTGGACTTCTAAAACTGCTGATCTTGTGCTCTGCTGCTTATAATACCTTGCAGTAGTCTCCATTAGCAGGGCTCTCCCCTCTGCAGCACCCGTAGTTCTTACCTTCCCCAAATCTCCCCTCCACACCTCCTACCATAAGGTGGTCACTTTTCTACTTGTAGACTTTCAGTTTTGTTCTCTCAGTCCTCAGATTGGTTTCTTGGGTGCTCAGAATTTGATAATTATCTAGCTGTGTTTGAGGGACAAGGCAAACTTGGGGTTTCCCTACTCTCCCACCATCTTAATTCCTCCCCCTTCAAGCCTCATTGACTACATTCCTTATGCTGTACCTTTTACTCCCATGATGTATTCATTCTATAAGTATAAGCCTGTATCTCTCACTCCCCTTCACCTGTTTTGTCCATCCCCCCACCTTCCCTCTGGCAATCATCAATTTATTCTCTGTATTTATAGGTCTGATTCTTTTTGTTTTTTTGTTTGTTTGTTTCTGTTTTTTGTTTTTTAGATTCCACATATGAACAAAACCATATGGTACTTGTCTTTCTCTGTCTGACTTATTTCACTTAGCATAATATCCTCTAGGTCCACCCATGTTGTCGAAAATGGCACCATCTCATTCAGAATGAGTCGTTTTAATATATTCATGTTATTTTGCTGTGAGCAAAAAAGAAGGATAAGAATATCTGACAGCAGGTGTTAGAAGTTACTTCCAGAAATGGGGGGTCGACAGGTTGACCCGTCAAATGTTTTTCTATCCTTGGTGGCTTTTGTGAAACAAAACAAATATTGCAGTCATCCAGCAGTCACACGATTTTCAAAACACACACACACACACACACACACACACACACAAAATCTTAATAATAGCAGGGATCATTACTCAACGTCGCAGAACTGATACTATCACTCTGTGGAAATAATTAGGAGAAAAACAATTTTCTGTATCTGTCTAGAAAAGCACAACAATCTACTGTGGGAAGCAAAGTAGCAATGCAATGGCTGGAAAGGCACTGTCTACATCTTATCTCATCCCACATTTCCTAAAGGGCAAGCAATAATAAGGCATAAAAGCTTTTGTGGGAGATCAATTGCCATCATCTGAAGACCACAGGACTACTACTTAAATAAAAGACTTGGAAACAACTTCTAAAGATCCCTGATACTAAAGACCTCAAAAGAAACTGCATTCATCATACAAAGATGATGATGAGGTGCCTTTCTTCCCATGAAAGGCCCTAATTTTGTCGCATATGAGAGCTAATGACACCTCAGGGTATGGTTATACACCTGGGCTCTCTTATCTTATTTGTAGTAAGGTCCAAATACCAGGGCAGAGAAATAATAGGCTTGCTCATTGTAATGTTTGAGTTATATTATCTACAAGATTCTCTAGGACTCTGATACCATTAAAACTGCTTGGCTTCTTACTAATTAACCTTTCAGGCACTTTCTGCAGCTCTTGCATGTATTTGCTCTGGAAACTGCTAACTGCCTGTTTCCTGTATGCACAGGCTCCCAGGAGCTTGAGGGCAAGCAACATGCTACTCTACTTTGTTTTCTCATCACCTATGATGTCTGGCACACAGTAGGTGATCAAAACTGCTGAATATCTGGAAAGGAATGCATCAATGCTCAAATTAGTTTATTTTAGGGTGTAGCAGTCAAGTTTCTGGATTGCTTTTTGTGGTCACCAGAACATTATCAGGGTAGAAAAGAGGTTATATTTCAGGTACCAGTCCATTCTACTACCTTAAAAGTTAGATATTTGTTGGGGTGCAGTGGTTTTGAAAAGTAGATATGGGAGCCTCTGAAATTCACCAAAGCAGACTAGCCATCCATAACTATCCTGGCATAACCTGTGGCATTTATATGTCTCCCAAGATGGTCTATCTTTAGCTACCTAATTGATTTTCCTTTAGAAAGACACTGACTGTGCGTTACCTTAACTCAAAATCACCAGTGACAAAGTACCATGGCCCCTTTTCTTCTGTGTCACTAATAGATAGGTAGCCAATTCAAACTCCAAATTGTTAGTGCAGCTGATAAACAATAATTTATTCTATATTTGAATTTCAGAAATTTTTTAAAATCACATTTTTCAAATTCAGCCTATTTATGATGAACTTTGACACCCTTGTTTTCATTATATCATGTGCCTCCTAAGAGGATACATCATATACACTTTTGTATCCCTGGAAACAACACAATGCCTGACACATAGCAGATGCACAACAAATACTTATTTGATTGCTATATGGATGGATGTTCTAAGAAAGCACAATGGTTCAATAGAAAAAAGAGAGAGAGAGAGAGAGATTGGGAGGGAGAGGGAGAAAGAACCAGAACCCTTTGCAAAGTACTGACTCAAAAAGGCCAAGGAAGTTTCCTTTTCTCCATCATCGCAATTCTTAGGACTTAAAACTCCTAGTCAGAATCCCTCTTGCTTATTTGGTCAACTATTTTTGCTTTTACCTACAGCCATCTTTACCAGTTAGGATTGAATTTAACTGCATTAGTAGAAGCATGGCCATAGTGGCTTAAGCAAATAAGTTAATTTTTTCTCTTAAAACAAAGAGCCTGGCGTGGGCAGCCCAGAACTATTGCTTGAGAACCAGGGCTCTAACACCTTCAGTGTAAGACTTTTCTCATCCTGGTGATGAGGTGGTTTTGCATCAATGTGAGTTGAGTAGAAAGAAGGGCACGCTGCAATATGAAAAAGACAAATTTCAGTTGTGTCTCTCCCCCTTTAAGAGCCTTCTACAATACCATCTGAGCTGCTTCTGCTTATATGTCAAAGGCCCCAGCTAAGTTACATTGCTATTCCTGGCTACAAACAAGTTCTGAGAAGGCTGTGATTTTATGTAGGTATTTTGCCTTCCAAATTAGAATTAGGGCCCTGTTCATAGGGAGAAAAGGAAACATGGATACCAGTTGGACACCTAGCAGTGTCTGCTACTCTACCACCCATCCTAGAAACACTCTGGCTAGCACTCTTCTGATTGCACTGTCCCACTCCACTCTACCAGTGCTGTTAGTCTCACCTCCCTCCTTCACTCCTCAATGCTTTGATCATAGTCAAATTGTTGCTCTGGATTCCAGTCGAACACTTGATGTTGACCTACTATTCCCATCTCCCCCTTCTCTGCCTATTGATATCCTCCCTATTTGTCAAGGCTCCATTCAAAAGTTATCTACTTGGTGAAACCTCCCTAATTCTCTTGATCAAAATCAATTAGCATTTTGTTGTACTAATGGCTTAC